>NW_023416316.1:1139712-1874712 GCF_014108235.1 Myotis myotis | reverse complement strand
CTGCCTTGGGATACACCCCGCCTTTTAAGCAGTTCCCAAGGCGTCTGAGAAAGAAGGAGAGCTTAGGCCCCGCACACCCGAGGCATTTTTAACGCCCCGCCGGCTGGGATAAGGGCGCAGGACGCACGCCCTGCCTGTGGGTGAGCTCTCGCCCGCGCCCTCGCGGCCGGCTCCCGGGGGCAGGCTCCCTCTTTCCGGGGGGAACTTTTACGATGTTGCCATCCCCTCAAGGTCGCAGTGCCCTTCACCACCAGGTCTGCCTTTCCCAGCAGAGGAAGGGGATGCGGGTCCACACCAGCTGCCAATCCACCCAGAAATGCTCACTGTCTGCCTGGCTCGGACCCCATGGAGTCAGGAGCACTGGGGGCAGGGGGAGGGGAAGAAAACTCAGCTTTGCCCGGCCAGTGTGGCTCAGTGGTTGAGCGTCGACCGATGAACCAGGAGGTCAGGGTTCGATTCCCGGTCAGGGCACATGCCCAGGTTGTGGGCTCGGTCCCCAGTAGGGGGCAGGCAGGAGGCAGCCGATCCATGATTCTCTCTCATCATTGATTGATGTGTCTCTCTCCCTCTCCCTTCCTCTCTGAAATCAATAAAATACATTGGGGGGAAAAAACACTACGATTCTTGACACCCCAACACGAATGGCGGCTTGAGAGCCACGCGGCCTTGGCTTCGGGAGCCGCTGAGAAAAGCAGCAGGAACGGCGAGAGAAGGGGTCTGGAGTGAGACCCACAGCTTTGCCCTGGCCTCGCGGCCACGCCCCAGCTCCGGGCCTCCCCGATGCCCCTCGCTGCGCCCACTCCCTGGGGAAACGCTGGGGACAAAATGCACAGGCTTGCCGGGGGCAGGAGCGGCCGCCTGGTGGGCCTGGGAGTTGGGTTGGGACTGGCTGCTGGGATATTTTTCGAGGGGGAGGATTCTGAGGTGGGAGGGGCCGGTGGGAAGGAGGCTGCGACCCCCTAGTGACGGCGGCCTCAGGGAGGGCACCCGGGCTCCCCGTGGCTCAGGACAGCCCTGGCCGGTGGCCGGCATTTCCTATTTCCTTGAGAGCGCTCTGGCGGGAGGTGGGCGGGGAGACAGTCCCAGGCCCCTCAGCCCAGGAGATGTGTAAAATGCAACGCCCCAGGCAGAGCCCCGAAGGCCTAAACCCTTCCTGTTCACTCCGGTCCTGAGAGCAGTCACTGCACGTAGACTTCTCTAGACTCAGAGGGTCACTGTGTTGATTGTATTATTATATATATTTTTAGATCACGATTTGGAGATGTGCGTCTCGGGGGAAAGAAAACCCAATGAACTATAAACTGGGGACGTCATCTTGACGAGGGTGTCGCGGGGCAGGAGTTACGAACTGCACCGAGGGGACCGGGGCAAAGGCAGAGGGAGAGGATGTACAACAAGTGTTTGATTTATCGCATCTTTTAAAATATTAACATTTGTTGCCCTTAAAAAATTGATCACCCGCTTTGTTCCAGACCTTGCGCTGGGTACATGAGCTCCACATGTAATTCTCTCCAAGTCCTCCATGCATGTGTTTTTTATCGAAGGGGAGTCCGGCCCTAGCGGTTTGGCTCCCTGCATAGAGCGTGGGCCTGCAGACCGAAGGGTCCCGGGTTCGATTCCCGTCAAGGGCACGTACTTTGGTTGTGGGCTCCTCCCCAGCCTGGGCCCTGGTCGGGGCGCGTGCAGAAGGCAACCAATGGATGTGTTTCTCTCACGTCGATATTTCTCTCTGTCCCTCCCTCTCTCTTCCACTCTCTCTAAAAATCAATGGGAAAATATCCTCGGGTGAGGATAAAAAAACAAAAAAGGGGGGCAGGAAGTGGGGGAGTGGGTATTTGAACCGTTTGCCAGGCCCAGGAGGCCCATCTTCCCTGTGGCGAGGCGGCCCCGTGGGAACAGACGCTCTTCCCGGGGAGCAGCTCACCTCCCGGGAAATGCCCCGCAGGTGAGTCTGTCGCCCCCTCGTCCGGGACTTGCTTTTTCTGTCCTCACCCGAGGGTGTGTTTGTCCTGCAGGTCCAGCTCCTCCCTTCCGCCTGCAGGGCCCTGCACCAAGGCCTGGAGCCCTCCTGGCCCTGCTGCGCCCGAGAAAGACCCCCATCGCTGGGGTCCCCAGGGTCCTGCCTTTCTCCCCTGCCCTTCTCTGTGGCCAGGAGCGCCCTGGGGGCCGGGGATGGGTGACCCCGGCTGCCTCTGGGAGGACTGTCTGAGCAAAGGCCCGGCTGGACCACAGGAACAGCAGGCAGCGCCCTCGGAGTGCGGGCCAGAGGCACTCGCAGGGCAGTGGCCCGAGGCCAGCGGGAGTGGCCGTGGGAGGCTCTGTGCCCCTTCTCCACGGGACGGTGAGGCTGGTGGCGCTGGCTCGGATCCTCGATGGAAACCGGATGGAAGCCTGCCCTCTGGGATCTGGGCACAAATGAGCTCTGCGGCCGGGCCTGTCCCCCCGCCCCCCCAGCCCCGGCCTGTCCCCCTCGGCCTGTCCCCTCGGCCTGTCCCCCCCCCAACCCCGGCCTGTCCCCCTCGGCCTGTCCCCCCCCCGGCCTGTCCCCCTCGGCCTGTCCCCCTCGGCCTGTCCCCCCAAGGCCTGTCCCCCCCCCGGCCTGTGCCCCTCGGCCTGTGCCCCTCGGCCTGTCCCCCTCGTGCCTGTCTCCCTTGGGCCTGCCCCCCTCGGCCTCAGAGAGGAGGAGACGAAGATGCGATGCTCCTTCCACATCCAGAGTCTGGCTCCGCCCGTGCGGCCCCCCGGGAAGAGGCCTTGCCACCTGCCTACCAGCTCGGCTCCCCTGGGAGCGGGCGTGGTCCAGGGGTGGCTGGAGACAGGGCCCCGAAGGCACTCACTCCCCAACCCCTGGGCCCTGTGAGGGCAACCTCAGGGTGGAAGGCGAATCTTACATGTGGAAAAGGGTCTTTGCAGGAGTGATTAAGGGAAGGGTCCTCCTTGCCCTCACCCCCCTCCTCGCCCTCACCCCCCTCCTCGCCCTCACCCCCCTCCTCACCCTCACCCCCCTCCTCACCCTCACCCCCCTCCTCGCCCTCACCCCCCTCCTCGCCCTCACCCCCCTCCTCACCCTCACCCCCCTCCTCGTTCTCACGCCCCCCTCCCTCTGCTGGAGCAAACGCCTTTTAAGGGGATGGATGCGGCAGAGGGATTTTTCCGAAGGATCACGAGGTTCTTTAATGAAACCCTCCATAAGCTCTTAAATCCAGGCAGCTTTGCTGGCTCATCGGAAAGTTGGGCCTGACAGTGAGACAGGGATGACCTTTGCTCTGGGGCCTGGCGCTGTCTTCCCGCCACCCCCTCCCATCGTGGTGGGTGGCATGGAGGTCTCTGCCATCCCAGAGCAGCCACGGCCCCCTCCCCACATGAAGCTCCGCCTACTTCCACCCCCTGGTCCTGAAAGGGGCTCCCTGAGCCCGGCTGGTGCAGCTCAGTGGCTGAGCGTCAACCTATGAACCAGGAGGTCATAGCTCGATTCCTGGTCAGGGCACAGGCCCAGGTTGTGGGCTTGATCCCCAGCGTGGGGCCTGCAGGAGGCAGCCGATCAGTGATTCTCTCTCATCATTGATGTTTCTCTCTCTCTTTCCCTGTTCCTTCCTCTCTGAAATCAATACAAATATATATATTTTTTGAAAGGGGGGCTCCCTGTGGGCTGGGCCAGGGAGCAGGCGGTCGTGGCCTCCCAGGGGCTGGGTCAGAGCTGGAAGGGGGGCAGCAGGAGGGGCACAGCTGGTACCGGGCACAGCGTGTGAGCTGACAGGGTCTCTTCCCGGCTCCTCCAGGGAGGGGCTTCCCCAGGCCGGAAGTGAGCCAGCAGACGGTCCGTTAAACAGGCTAACATGTACCGTTTATTTATTGAGCTCCGACTACACCCTAACACCCGTGGACCCTCTCACCTCATTTAGCCCCACAGCGACGCGGCGAGGGGGGGGGGCGGTTGCAGATGAGACACGGGAGCTATGGGGGGCCATGCACTGGCCCAAGGTCACTGGTTCGCAAGAAGCATGTTTGTGGGGGGGGGGGGTGAGAACAAAAAGCCAGGCCCAGGCCCTTAAGGGACCGAGCGGAGGTGCCAGGCCAGCTCTCTCCGCCTGTGCAGGGACTGCGAGTCCGCGGCTCTCCACGGGGAGGGGCTGGCACTGGGCTGTGGGGCGCCGGCCGCTGGGGCTGCAGCCACGGGGTCGGTGCCAGCTCAGTGCCAGCATCACCAAGGCCGTCCGCAGTGCCCGGCTCCCTGCTGCAGCCTGCAGGCTGCTGGTGCCAGCGCTCTTGTGGGCAGCCACTCGTGGGGATGCCCGGTCCAGGAGGAGAGCGGGAAACACGAGGCCCCTTTGGGAGCACAGCTGTGGCTCCCAGGCTGGGCGCGGCCTGCACACTGTTCTCGAGATGATAACGAGTTGCCAATGTGTGAAAACTGGGAAATCTCATCTTAAAACCCTGTGCCCGCCTTCCTTTGAAGAGTGGGGAGATCTGACAACAGGAGGCCCAGCCCCTCCATCACCGGGGGCCCAGGGCGCAGCGACAGCTCGCCACAGCCGCCACCACTCCCTACGCCCCGGCCCCTCCTGTGTCTTCATTTCGATGACCTGGCTGCTCCCACAAGGGCAGGATCCTGTGGGTCTGCAGGACCCTGTGGGACAGCTGTCGGGTCACCCATGCGTGCGGCTCCTCCGTGGCCTGAGAGAGTATGGGACCCCTTCCCCTCCCTCCCCAGGCCTGGCCATTAATCCCTGGCCCAGGAAAATGCACCAAATAGAAACCGCCTGGGACAGGTGGGCGGAGTGCAGTGCGGGATGCGGGACAGGTGGGCGGAGTGCAGTGCGGGATGCGGGACAGGTGGGCGGAGGGCAGTGCGGGATGCGGGACAGGTGGGCGGAGTGCAGTGCGGGATGCGGGACAGGTGGGGGGAGTGCAGTGCGGGATGCGGGACAGGTGGGCGGACGCAGTGTGGAATGCGGGTCAGGTGGGGGGAGTGCAGTGCGGGATGTGGGACAGGTGGGGGGAGTGCAGTGTGGGATGCGGGACAGGTGGGGGGAGTGCAGTGCGGGATGCGGGACAGGTGGGCAGGACGCAGTGCGGGATGCGGGACAGGTGGGCGGGACGCAGTGCGGGATGCGGGACAGGTGGGCGGGACGCAGTGCGGGATGCGGGACTGGTGGGCGGACTGCAGTGCGGGATGCGGGACTGGTGGGCGGACTGCAGTGAGGGATGTGGGACAGGTGGGCGGAGTGCAGTGCGGGATGCGGGACAGGTTGGCGGGACGCAGTGCAGGATGCGGGACTGGTGGGCGGACTGCAGTGAGGGATGTGGGACAGGTGGGCGGAGTGCAGTGCGGGATGCGGGACAGGTGGGCGGAGTGCAGTGCGGGATGCGGGACAGGTGGGCGGGATGCAGTGCGGGATGCGGGACAGGTGGGCGGACTGCAGTGCGGGATGCGGGACAGGTGGGGGAAGTGCAGTGCGGGATAGGGGACAGGTGGGGGGAGTGCAGTGCGGGATGCGGGACAGGTGGGCGGACTGCAGTGCGGGATGCGGGACAGGTGGGCGGACTGCAGTGAGGGATGCGGGACAGGTGGGCGGAGTGCAGTGCGGGATGCGGGACAGGTGGGCGGGACGCAGTGCGGGATGCGGGACAGGTGGGGGGACTGCAGTGCGGGATGCGGGACAGGTGGGCGGGACGCAGTGCGGGATGCGGGACAGGTGGGGGGACTGCAGTGCGGGATGCGGGACAGGTGGGCGGGACGCAGTGCGGGATGCGGGACAGGTGGGCGGAGTGCAGTGCGGGATGCGGGACAGGTGGGGGGAGTGCAGTGCGGGATGCGGGACAGGTGGGGGGAGTGCAGTGCGGGATGCGGGACAGGTGGGCGGGACGCAGTGCGGGATGCGGGACAGGTGGGCGGACTGCAGTGCAGGATGCAGGACAGGTGGGAGGAGTTCGGTGCGCAGGTGCGCCTGTGGCCACTGCCCTGGGAGGGGAACGGGACTGTGTCCCTTTAAACTCGGATTAGCAGCTCTCTCCCCAGCTCCCTTCCTTAGAAAGAGAACTTGCCAAGGTTTCCATCAATAATAAATAGCGGTGATCGCGGCGGCGGCTCCAGCCGGAGGCTGTTTTGATATTTTCTAGAGAATTTGTCAGCAAGCGTGCCGTCCAGGAAAAGTGGGGCTGGCGGGGCGGGAGCGCCTTCATTAATTTCTCCTCATTTGCATTCTCGCTGTTAAATAATGTATCGATCGCCCTCTGCGTCTGTGACCCTCCCTCCTCCCCAGCCGGTCTGGGTCCTCCCGCGATGAGATGAAGTCGGCACAGACCCTGACAGCCAGAGGCGGGGGCAGGCTGGGGCGATGTCTGGGTGAGGCCCCCGGAGCCCCACTGAGCCTGAAGTCCTTACCGGGAGCGGGTCCCAGCTAACTGGTCGCCAGGACGGCCCTGTGAAGCCTGCGATAGCGCCGTGAGGTTGGCGCGGTCATTAAACCCATTGACAGCCGAGCAAGTGGAGCGCGGGCAGCTCAGGAGCGGGGGTGGGGGGGGGATGGGGGGGGGCCGGGATGCAGCCCGGGTCTGTCTGGCTCAGAAGCCAGGGCTCCCGACCTCTGAACTTCCCAACCTCACGCCCACCCGGGAGACGGGGCGGGCGGGGGGGGGGAGCCCTTCTCACACCGGGCCAGCGCCAGGGCAGAGGTGCCGTGGGCGAGGAAACACCGCTGGCTTTGGGGTGGGGATGAGGAGGCCAAGGCTAGGGGGGACACCCCGTGTCACCCAGGGCAGAGTTGACACCAAACGGAGTACTACGCAGCCGGGAAAAGGGACGGGTGCACGGGCATAAAAGGCTGTGACAGTCATGGTCCGTGCACAGCGCGGCCGGAAGCCAGGGTGCAGCCGCTCTCATTTCTGTGAAATGGCGCCCATGGGGGCTCATGCGAACCCGCGCCTGTGGGGAAGGACACCTAGGGGTGCGTCGCACCGAGGTGGCGTCAGCGGCGGGATTTGGGGTGATGTTTCTCTCTCTGTATTTCCTGTGTTGCCTCATTTGCTCTGAACAGGTCCTTCTGTGCGGTTCTTAGGCGGGGGAGCAGGCCTGGTGTGGAGGGGCTTTGCCCCCGGGGACTCTGCCTGGAGCATCTGGGCTGAAATCTGGTATCACAGCTCCACGCCCTTCCTCTTACCCAACCCCCCTCAGCAACCCTCCGTGCCTCGGTTTCCCCACTCTCCCTGTCAGTGCGGAGTGCGGTCCAGGGGGACTGTCCTTCCTGCTATGTCATGTCTGTGTCAAGCATCCCGCTGCTGCCGGCCCAGGGAGGGACCTGGGTTCCAAACAGACAGACCCTTCAGAGGTGCTAGTGACTCCGCCCAGGCCACACAGCTGAGTAAGGGGCGAGCCTGGCCAGCAAACCAGGTCCCTGCGCTGTGGGCTGATCACGCCTTCCTGCCCCTCTGTCCCTCCCGGGGCCAGGAGCGCCTGGGCCGGGCCTGGCTGAGGCCCTGGCACAGTGACGGTGCCTTCAGGCTGTCCCCACGGGGAGAGTGCGGTGAGCTCTGCTGCGGCCCCACCCCCCCGAGTTCCCAGGACCGACTGTCACCTGCACGGGGCCATTTCCTTTCCATGTTCCCCCTCACTGCCGCCTCTTCTGCAGTCAGCGGGGTTTCTGCATTCTCTCACCTGCTTGCTTGCTTTTTTTTCTGAAATGTAAATCTTTTTTAAAATGTAAATAATTGCCTTTTATGAAGGAATTATGTCCTTCTAACTTTTCCACTAAAATCTTTCCCCGCTTTATCGAGATGTAACTGGCAGATATAACTTGTGTAAATTCAAGGTGTCCAAGTGCTGACCCGATAGACGTACAAACTGCGAACTGGTTATCGCCGCAGCGTAGCAGCGCCTCTACCGTCACATAATTACCGTTTCTTCTTTGTGGTGAGAACATTAACGATGTGCACTTCGCAGCTTTCCGGTCTATACCAGCATTGTTAACTGCAGTCGCCGTGCTGCCATAGACCCTCAGAGCCTATTCATCTCACAATGGAAACCTTGTGCCCTTGACCGACATCTCCCCTCACCTGGGGGCTGGGAGACCCACTCAGCTCACAGGACCCTGGAGGTGTGCAGGGCTGCCTGGCTAGTCCATTCCCCACAAGCACCCAGCTCAGGGCATTACAAGCAAAACGTCGCCTGGTCCCCCTGGCATCCTAAGGAGGCAGGTGCTATTAGGCCATTTCACAGATGAGTACACTGAGGCCTAGAGAGAATACGCGACTTGCTCAAGGTCACACAGCGGAGCCAGAACTCAAACCCAACTCAGTCCAGTTCAGAGCCCGACCTCAGGCCCTTGAGCTCCATGCACGGCCTCAGAGCAGGCGTGGGGAGGAGGCGGCAGGGGCCTTTGGGCGTGGGCAAGCCTGCAGCGAGGCCTGGCAGAGGCTGCTGACCTGTAGGCCCCGGGAACGCTGAGAGCCAGAGAGTTGGCCGGTGCCTACCCCTTCCCGGAGCTCAGGACGATCACAGAGTTAGTGACACGTGCACTGCAAACGGAGTTTATGGATCTGTATGGATTTAACAGATCAGCCTAAATAGGAGGTAAGCACGTAGTAGACTGTAGCTACAGCCATATGTACGAAGGCGGCAATCATTTCCTCGTGTGTCTGCTCAGCCCCCAGGGGCATCGGGTGATGCTGGGCCCCTGGGCCGGTGAGAAGGTGCAGCACCACCTGTGTCCACAAGGGGGCGCCCGAGGGCCGGTGCTGAGCTGCGGGACAGGAGGCTCCTGGTCAGCAAACGCAGAGATGCTGCCTGGAGGCCTGAAGACGGTGCCCCTGGCTCCGCTGGGAAGTGGGCTGGACACCGGGAAGGGGAGGAGTCCCGGGTGGGGTAAGGCCTGAGGGGCTCTTTACACATGCACACGCATGCACACGCATGCACACACATGCACATGAATGCACGCACACGCACAGATGCATACATACACATACAGGTGTCCCCCAAAATTGTATACACACCTTAACAGCTGATAGGTTAATTTTGAAAATGAAATGTATTTTAATAAGCACTGCCTTTGTAATTATTCAAAGTGTGTGTATACATTTTTTGGTTGATTAAGGTACAATCCAGTGCCAGGTCTTACATGCCCACCTCAGCAAGCTTTATGCGCCCACAGGCCCACCTCCCAGGACAAGACGGAGCAGCTCTCCATCACCCTTTCTGGCCACCCCCCTCCGCTGAATGTTTTTGTTTTTTTTTAAAAAATATATTTTATTGATTTTTTACAGAGAGGAAGGGAGAGGGATAGAGAGCCAGAAACATCGATGAGAGAGAAACATCGATCAGCTGCCTCCTGCACACCCCCTACCGGTGATGTGCCCGCAACCCAGGTACATGCCCTTGACCGGAATCGAACCTGGGACCCTTCAGTCCGCAGGCCGACGCTCTATCCACTGAGCCAAACCGGTCAGGGCCGCTGAATGGTTTTTAACACCACGGGTAACGCTCGCTGTTCTCGGGTTGCACGGCACGGACCCGCACTCACCGGCCTGCCCCCCCCCCCCCCCCCCCCGCCATCCCCGCTGTGTGTGAGCTGCGCGCGTCCCTCACCCAGAGCGATCGCCCGTCATGCGGGGGAACCACGATTTGTTCAACCCCCTCCCCGTTGGTGGGCATTTGGGGTTGCTCCCCGTCCTGGCCGCTATAAACAAAGCTGCCTCGGGCACCCCCAAGCGAGTCTTGCTGTGAACACGCACCGCCGTTTCTCTCGGGTGAGTGCCCAGGCGTGGGGATAGGGCTCCCGGACAGGCGAGCGCTGAACTTTAAAGGAAACGGCCACACCCCGAGGGAGCGCCCAAGTCCCCAGGTGCCCCATCCTCGCCAGCATTTGGGGTTGCCAGCCTTCTGGCTTTTAGCCACTCCAGCGGCAGCCGAACGGAGGTGTAAAGCCGGCGTGGTGTTATCCGGGGCTCGGTGGGGCTGGGGCGGCTCTCAGTGGGCACCCTGGGTTCCCGCAGAAGGTCCTGGCTGCAGGTGTCTGAGATCGATGGGGGAGGAGGGGAAGGCGGGGGGGGGGGCACCGGAGTGAGGGGACGGTGACCACGCGGAGGCCCTGGGGATAATGAGCGGAGACGAGAGACTCGCGGGGGAGGGGGAAAGGGCAGAGCGGGAAGAAAGGCAGAGATGAGACGGGCTGGAAGCACCGAGTTAATGGAACTACTAAGTGGTTCATATTTCCCCGCTAATGAGGCCCCTCTGCGGGGGGAGGGGCTCGGACGACTCCAGGCACCGGCGCTAATGAAGTCACCGGAGACTCGAATTCCTGGGGCACCTCTGACAGGGCCATGGTGATGCCATTTTAATTCAGTCCGAGGATGATCAAAGGAGGAAAGTCCCTGTAACACGCCGAGAGCGTGGGGAACGGGAATGTGGAGGGAGGTGGCAGGACGGGGTGGGGTGTGTGTGTGTGTGTGTGTGTGTGTGTGTCTAACGGACAAAGGACCCGGGATGGATGCAGGGATCGGAGGGGCCTCCAGGCAGCGCGCCTGACAGGGGACAAGGCCGCAGCCACAGGCTTGGGAGCAGGTGGGACCCCTGTCCTGGGAGGGGCAGGCACACTGCAGGCACGGCCACGGCCGTCGCACTCCCCAAGCACACGCACCACACAGCCCAGCGCCTGACATTTACCCAGAACCCCCTGCATGCGGAGGGCAGAGACCAGGCTGCAGCTGGAAGCGCCTCGGGCCTCCTCTGCCCACCTCTCCACACGCACCTGGCGCCTCCCCGCTCCGGGTCCCTCCCTCAGGCCCTCCTTCCTGGCTCCGGGCCTTTGCACCTGCCACTCCCAAGCTGGGACTCCCTGTGCTGCTAACGCCTGTGCAAACGCCCGGCGTCATCGCCTCCAGGACTGCCCCTGACCCTCTAGACCGGACGGGCCTGGATACCGCCGTGCTTTCTCGGGCGGCTGCGACAGGCCGACACACACCGGTGGCTGCAACAGCAGAAGCGGATCCCCAGTTCTGAAGGCTAACGTCCGAAACCCAGGCCCCCGCAGGGCTGGCCCCTGGAACTCTGCGGCAACCTGCCCCACGTCTCCTCGCCCAGTTTCTGGCCTCCCGCCTCCCGTGGCCGTGGCTGAGAATCCCACCTCTGCTCCCAGCGCCGCACCCGCTCCTCTGTGCCGTCTTCCCTTCGTGTCTGATGAGGACGCTGTCACTGATCGAGGGCCGCCCTCATCCAGGACGGTCTCATCTCGGATCCTCACGCTTATTCCAAATAAGGTCACGTTCTGGGGTGCAGGTGGACATGAAATGGGGGACCCTCTTCAACCCACAGCCGGCCTGCCCAGCATTCGTCACAGTGACTGACGGAGTGACGTGTCTGAGGCCTGTCTCTCTGGCTCAGCGTTCAGGGCTGAGCGAGGCCTGGGCCCCGCGGCGTCCAGTGGGGCTGGTGCACTGCAGCCGTCTGTAGCGTGGGTGCTGGCTGGCAGGCGCCTGGAAAGGCGGAGAGGAACTGGGGGATCTCGGGCGAGTTCCTTCTCCTCTCCGAGTTTTAACCCCCCCTGCCCCCCTCCCCCCCGCCCCGCCCAGAAGGTCAGAACGACAGTGTCACCTCCTGAAATGCATTGTCAGGATGTGCTGGGAGCACAGCGCTGCCCAGGCACAGAGTAAGGGCCCAATACATGACCATGCTCAACATATGGAGCTGGGGAGACCGGGAACCCGGGAGGCAGTGGACGGCCCAGAAGCCCTGAGCCCGATCGCGGACGGCTGTGCAACTTAGTGCTTGAAGGCGGGATCGGGCCTGTCCAGCCACTATTGCTACAGTCCCTGCCCAGGTTCCGGCAAACGGAGGACCTCCAGGAATACAGATCGACTGACAGAAGGCTGAATGAATGAATGAACGAATGAATGGATGAATGGATGCCAGCCAGCACCCCTCCTTGTCCCCAGCTGCAGAGGCCGACGGGTTATCCGAACATGCCTCTCTCAGCCGGCCTGGCCTGTCCTGCATGCTGCGTCCTCGTCAGGCCTCCCACCGAGTTTGGGCATCGACATTCCCAGGATTCTTTCCAGCGTCGGTTGCTGAGATGGGACCGCCCCCCACCCCCAAACCCCACCATCCCGCTCATCCCTCCCTGGCGCTGGCGACTCTCTGAGCCGCATGATTAATTCCCTCCAGACACGTTCTCAGGAGGCCGCGTGCTCATGCCAGGAGCCTCCAGACCAAGGACCCTTCACGGAGCTGCCTTCCCGATGACCCCTGCTCATTAGCCGCGCTGGGGTCACCGCCTGGCTGGATCAGGGGCCCCGCAGAGCAGGCAGCTCCCGCAGGGGGACGCTCTCCCCAGCTGCCCAGGGCGGGAGGTCGCTGCGGCCAGACCCCTTGGCGGGGAACCTGGGGAAGGGATGCTGGCAAAGGAGAAAATACGAAGACAAGCCGTTTGCTGTTTGTGACACTCAGCCATGGCCGACCTGAGAGGAGCAGCTGAGGCCGGCGCTCTAAGAGGGTCGCAGGCAGGCACCTGGGCTCTGCCGCATGTCGGCTGCGCTGTGGGGGCGCGGCCTCCTCTCTCTGGGCTGCTTGTCGCGTGGATGTCACAGCAACGCTTCGAGGTGGGCCCGCCGCTTCCGTGTAACCGCGAGCCTGGGCGCCCGCCCGCGGCCGTTGCAGAGCCAGGCGCACTCGGCAGCCGGATAACCAGCAGCGCCATGTGTGAGCGTCACTGTGGCCACTCGGGGCGCGGGGAGCACGACTGCCCACCCGGCTTCCCCCGCCTCTACTTCCTTGGAGTTGCTTCTCTGCAGAAGGTGCAGAGGCTCTGGAGACCCGGGGGATGCAGCCAGCGGATGCCGAGGGCCCTCTGTGCCCGCCGCCCTCAGCCTACACCTGAGGTCCGCGCTGCCTGGCACCGTGGGGACCCTCGGAAACCTTTGGGGAGTGAACGAGGCAGATGACCTCACGGGAGGCGGAGACTAGGCTTTGAGGGCATGAGACACCGAAGGGGAAAAAAAGCCAGGAGTTCGTCTGCGCGTGGGCACAGCAGAGCGGTGACCAGCTTCCAGAGGGGCCTGTGGGAGACCAGGAATCACTGGCATTTTGAGCCCAAAGTCGTGGCAGGGCGGCCCCGGGCGCTCTCCGTGGTGCTGAACCAACACCCAGGCTGGAGGCCAGCGGTCTCGCCTCTGCCTGGGCCAAGGGCCAAAGGAAGTGGTGGTGGCAGGGGCAGAGGACGAGGAGACACCAGACAAGGGCTGCTGGCCAGACACTCCCAGTGCCCGGGAGGGGGACTTCCTTTTCACATCATTGCGTCACCAAGCAACAGTCCTTCCCTGGGGACCTTGGGCACCTCCCCCACCCTCCGCAGTGCTCCTGACGCCCCCTTGATGGCTACGGCCAAACCCACCCCATGTATCTGACCAGAGGTCTGTGCTCACACTCCCTCCTCTTGTCTGGAGCTCTTTGCACACTCGGTTCCTTTCAGCCCAGGCCTTCGCCCCCTCGCCTCCTTCAAGGCCTGTCCTCAGTGTCTCCTCCTCCAGGGACCCCCTCTTGGCCACTTCTCCCCGCTGTGCCCTCTCGCTCCTCGGACACCGAGAGCCACGCCCAGCAAGCAGCGCTCCCCAGCTGCACCCACCAGCCTTCTCTGTCCCCACCCCACGGTGGGACCTCAGAGGGCCTGGTCCTTGCTTTCCTGCACCTCCGTCCAGAAGCACCGAGCCCGGACCGTGCGTGAACACCGGCCCAGCAGTGCCGCCGACCGCCCTGAGCGAGCGCCCAGCCCGGGCTGCGCGGCACTGTCCGTGCTCTGTCTCACGGAAAACACGGCAACGCTCAGAAGCAGGGCCCATTACAGTCATCGTGACGAGGGAGGCCCGGAGGACTCGAGCAACTCGCCCAAAGCCACGCACACAGCAGAGCCAGGCTTCAAACGAAGGCCTCTCTGACCCTCGCGTCCAGCTTATAACTGCCCGCCCGTCTGACTCATAGAAATGACCCACAACCGAAACACAGGCTAAAACCAGCCCAGCTCTGCTGTTCAGCGGCCAGGAAAACAGACCCCAAAAGAAGCGATGCCGGGAGCATCAGGGTGGAGCAGGGAGCAGCGCCACTCCCGCCGCCGCCAATTCCCGTCACCTGGAAGCACACGTGTCTACACGCACTCACTGAGCACCCGCTGCACGCCACACGCTCGCATTCTGCTGAGACTGGCTTAGCCGGCCACGGATCAGCGCGTGCCGACTGCCAGCCCAGGCGCTTTCACAGGGAGACGCAGGGAGGCTCTGTGGCCTCGCCCGGCCGCTCCCGGGAGCCCAGCCCATGGGTGGGACTCGACTCCTCTGCTTTCAGGAACATGGAGCACCCTGAAAACGCACTGGCTCCTGGGGAGACGAGAGGGACATTGGGGGCTGGAGTGTCCAGCAGCCGGCGAGGCGTAGACACCCCTTATCGGGTGGGTGCTCTGCTTTGTCATCAGACCACCCAGCGAGCCACGCCGGCCCGTCAGGAGGGGTTCCTGCATGTGCGTGTGCGTGCGCATGTGCGTGCTCAGTGGCGGTGCACACAGGCCTACGTACTCCGATGCTGTTCAATTACAGACGCATCAGTGCCGATAAGGGACAGGGCAGGAATGTGAAGGAATCATAAGGTTGTTGGAGCCGGGTGTGCGACGGGGACCATCAGGTAAGTGAAGACCAAGTGTCCCGTGCGTGTGCGTGTGCGTGTGCGTGTGTGTGTGTGTGTGTGAGAGAGAGAGAGAGAGAGAACTACAGCCAACGAGAGAACGTTGCTTCCTCTGCTCTCGGTGATGGCGGAGCAGAGCAGGGCTCCCTGGGGAGCTCCTGGGGCTGCAGGGCTGGGGTGGGCAGGACGCTGTGAAGGGGCGTGGTCAAGCTCCTCTCCCTGCACACTGCTCCCTCCCCCCGAGGTGTCCCTCTGGGTGGCTCCCTGGCCTCAGCTGGTCTCACCGAGGCCTGAACCACTCGGCAGCCTCCCGCTCCCGCCTCCCCTGCCCCCGGCCTCCTCTTCCCCACCTCTTTCCCAAAGGGGCTGTCATCTTATCAAGAGCCCAGAGCTTTTTAAAGAACCCCGCTCCCCTCGTCCTTTGATTCCGGCCCGGTCTCCCCTGGGTCTGCGGGAGAGCAGAGTGCCTGCCTGAGTGGGAATGTGTCCCTGTCGGCCTGGCGTCAGCTCCTGCGATGGGGTTTGACTGCTGGCTCAGAGGCCCCGCTCCCTGCTGGAGGGAGTCAGGCCCATGAGCTTCCCGAGAGCAGGAAGGGCCTCCCGGTCGCTGTCACTCAAAGCGGGAACATTCCACTCACTCCGCAAACACTGGCACCTGCTCCACCTGCTCTGCACCATCCGGCTGCGGGGAGCGAGCGGCCTTCAGACAGAAGCTGAGGCTCTCAGGGCCTGTGCTTCAGCGGCGAGTGGATAGGGGCTGACCCAAGCCCTGCCATTTACCAGCAGTGAGACTTTGAGCAAAGTACTTAACAGCTCCTGGCCTCAGTTTTTCCATCTTCAAAATGGACACTATGATGCCCGGGCTGGTTTGGCTCCGTGGATAGAGCATTAGCCCTTGGACTGCACAGTCTAAGGTTTGATCCCGGTCAAAGGGATCAAAGTCTTGGTTGCAGACTTGATCCCCAGCCTGGTCGGGTCATGTGCAGGAGGCAACCAACCGATATGTCTCTCTCACATCGATGTTTCTGTCTCTCCCCCTCTTTTCCACTCTCTGAAAATCAATAGAAAAATATCCTCAGGTGAGGATCAACAACAACAAAACGGACACAATGAGCACGTACCAAATACACATCGCTTCCAGTGCTGCGTAACGAACAACCCCCAGCCTCAGCGGCATGCACCACGCCCAGGCCTGGGCTGGGCTGACCCCCGTGTCTGGGACCAGCTTGCTGTTGGCTGTGTTAACGCGTATTACGTGTTTTCCTCTCTCCGTCAGGTCAGCCTGTGCACGTTCTCGTGGCAACAACAGGGCAAAAGGGAGCACAACGCCCATCCCCCAAGGACTCCTGAGTGAGTGGGGGAGAGCTGCAGCCGCTGGCAGAGGCAGAGGGTGAGGCCTCGGTCCAGAGTCACCACCGACCACGGACTCCTTGCAGGCTGCTGGGAGGCAGGAGAGGAGGGCGCGAAGCTCTTGGCCCAGCGCTCATCCATACAGGAGCTGCGTCTTAGGAAAGGGCAGAGGTGTTTGGGTGAGTGAGCGTCCAGGCAGGTCCTGCTGATGGTCCTGTCCCCACGGCCCCATCGAGCCTGTTGAATGCATGAGCTGCTCCCCTCGAGGCGAGGGCAGCAGAGGCCGTGGCTGGTGTAGCCTCCTGGGCAGGCAAACCTGCTGCAGGCGAATGGCTTCCCGGAGGCGCGCAGAGGGACACACCATCCACCTGGGATTCCAGTCCTCCCGGGACTGGCCTGCAAACCAGAGAGGCAGTCCCAGGGTGTGCTGGCAACAGCCCTGCTGCCAACACTTCCAAAGACTGAGGCAGGAGGCCTCCTGTCGGGGTGACCGTAGCATGGACCAGGGGCAGGAGGGAACAGGTGACCCTGAAGGAAGGCCTCTTCCTGCCCATGTTTCTCCTGGACACAGAGAACTACAGTTCCCAGCACTCCTTGCAGTGGAAGGAGCCTGGGTCCCTGGGTGGCCGCATGGAGCTTGGTCTGCCCTTTCCCAGTAACCTCCACTGGACGGGGACATAAGCAAGAGAGAAACGCTCACTGCCTGAGCCCCTGAGGCCTGGGGTCATTTGCTGTAGGGGTCAGCCTGCCCCATATGCAGCCCCGGAGCTGCAGTCCTGCAGGAACACGGCCACCAGTCCGCCTGCCCGCGGGTGCCCTGCGGCCCGGGAGGCTGGCCATCTCCAGGATGGGGCTCCTGCAGGGCCAGCTGCTCAGACCTGGCGACCTTGGATGGGGACAGGGAGGGGTTACTTTTAGAGCAGCGGGCCCTCTCTCCGCAGGGAGGACAAAGCAATGAGAAGGCAGCGGGGAGAGGGGAGCCGCCTGGTGCCAGCCTGCCGGTCTCCGGGCAGCCTTGCTGTCAGGACGGTCACAGGGAGGCTGACCTTGAGGGTTTGCCAATTACTCCCGTGCGACGCTGGATAACTTCCTTGACTCTCCCTCCCCGGCTGGAGTTTTCTGATCGGAAACGTGATCGAGAGCACCGTGTCCGAGCTGCTGCGAGACAGGCTCTCCCGCGGAGGCACGTCCGCCTAGAGTGGGGCGCAGCTCATCACGCACCCCACCACGTCTCTCACTCATCCTCCACGCTCTGGCCCTGGGAGCCACATTCCTTCTGAGGAAGCTGCCTGCGCCCCCCCCCCCCCCGCCCCCTGTGCTTGCCTGCAGACCTGCAATGTGGGAGAGCGGCAGCAGGTGCTGGGGGCTGAGGGGTGCAGAGCCAGGGGCAGCCCGGGACACCTCAGAACACATGGGGGCTGGGGTTCCCGGACCCTGGGCCTGTGTGTCCAGTGGGCCCCCCTGAAGTATTGGCAGACTCCACGATCCTGACTGAGCCTTGGTTTTCTTGCCTATAAAAGGGGGAAAACCACAGCAACGAGGCTCTCTGAAGGCGCTGAGGGCAGCGTGCTGCTGCATGGAAGCTGGCGCGCAGTAGGTTCGCATCAGCGGTGCAGGGAGGGCCGGTGAGGGCCAGGACCAGGCACGAGCCGGTCTGCACCTGTCACCAGCAGCCCTCCTAAGCAAGGCGAGAGGAGCAACTCCCTGGGTCTTGCTGACTCGTCTATTGAGGGGATAGTGTGGCCGTGACCTTGGGGGACCCTTCCATCTCTAAAAGGCGGGGTGGGACTAGCTGACCTTGAGGTCCCCCAGTCTGAAGGTTTAACCCCGCCCCCTCCCCACTGCTGAGGGGGAACGATGGGGGGGGTGGGCAGGGGAGGGCGGACGTCTTTTGATGCCTCTCCACCCGGGCGTGCCCTGGGGCCCTGGAGAACCTTGATTCATTAGCAGCTGCAGCTGATTGTTGATTAAAAAGATGCTGACCCTCCCCGCCCCCCCCCTTCTCTTGGTTCTTTCCTGAGCCGTGATTTCAATTTGCAGCCTCTCTCTCTGGGGTGGAGGAAGGTGGGCTGGGAGCTCAGCCCCTCCCTTCCTCCTACCCCCCTCCCCCTCCCTTCCCTCCGCCCTCAGTCCCAGGCCAGAATTGAACACACCTGCCGGTGTGCATCGATTGCCTGATTAAGGGGAGATTGATTGGTCCCTGCTGTCATTAGCATATAGTTAGCCGTGACCCCTCTGCTTGGCCTCGGGCTGCGGGCTGCGCTGGGAAATGGAGCCCAACGGGAGGGGCTCAGCGGGGAGCCCAGGCTGCCCCGGCCCTGGCGGAGGCCCCTCACTGGCTTGGCCCGGGACCTTCCTCGGGAACCACTGGACCTCAGTTTTCCTCTCTTCTAAATGGGGAGATCGAACGCCATCCTTCCTAAAAAGGCTTTACCCCACTCAGAAGAGGGGGGCTCCTACCTCCCCAAACTGCTCACCATCTCCACTCCCTCCCAGCCCTCTGCCCGGCTGGACCGTAAGCTGAGCGCGCCTCGGGGGGCTCCTTCTTTCGCCGCGTGGGCGTGGGGAGCAGGTGGCACCGGGGTCTCCAGAGGACAGCGGGCCTGGAGCGCAGTGCGGGCCGGGCGGACGGCATGCCCAGGCCACATGCTGGGACAGGCGGGAAGTGGTGATACTGGCGGCCTCGCGGGTGGGTAAGGTCACGTGTGAGTTTGCGAGGGGTGCTGGAATCAAGTTCCACCTCCGGGTGGGGGTGCGGGGTGGGCGCTCGGGGAGACATCCCCTCCGGGGGTCAGAAGAGTTGTCTACGCCCCCAGGAGGCGGCACAGACAAGCTTCACAGCCTTTCTCACACCGTCTCTCCAAGGACAGCGGCTGCAAATAGTCCCGGACGCCAGCCATGGCAGGCTGAGGCCAGAACGAGGGAGCCCAGTGTCCAGAGGGTGTTTCTGGACCCAGCTCTGGGCTCGATGTCCACTCTGCCACTGACGGGCTTAGCAGTGGCCGTGAGTGAGCCACGGAGCCTCTCCGAGCAGGTGTTCTCGCCTGTCCTTGGACAGGGCGGGGGGAGGGGGGCGGTACAGGCAAGGACCCCTCTGCACAGAGCCTGCACGTGGCTCCCAGGCTCTGCCAGCTCTGCAGGCCCAGCGGGGGGGGACTGGCTGTCCTAGAGCGGCCCGTCCGCAGCAGCTGCCCCCGCTGGCAGGGCGGCGAGGCTGTGGGGACCTGGCAGGCGGCTGCCGGGCACAGCTGGTGGCAGTGGCTCCGCTCCAGCCCGATGGCCCTGGAGGAGCTGCCGTCATGCCCACTGGCCGGTCCTCGTCCACGGCCGGCGGAGCCTCAGGGAGAACCCGGGGCCAGGGCACCAACCCTCCCTGTGCGTGGTCTCCGGAGCGTCCCCAACGCTGCTCTGTTCCCGTCAGACCCGGTCACCGGCAGCGCGATCTCCAGAGGCTCACGTGACCACGGAGACTCCGGTCCCTCCTCTGCACATGGAGGTGGCAATCCGTGGTGAACATGGGATGCCCTGGAGAGTGCCCGGCACCAGCTAGGTCCTCCATCACCGCTTGTCCTTGTCCCTCACCCCTTGCCCGTCACCCCCTGCCCGCCACCCCCCTCCTGAAGCAGAAGCCTGCGCTCCAGTCAGGAAAGGACCCCAACCCCGTGCACCTGCAGTCAGGGCCCAGAATGGCCTCCCCAGCAGGGGGCAGTGCTGAGCAGACAGAGGCCACGGCCAGAGCAAAGGGCGCCCTGAGTCACACGCTGCTGATCTTACTTCCTTCACCAGGGCCGGCCTTCTGTTCGACAAATGCATCAGCCCCAAACCCCTGGCTCCCCAGCAGCACGGCCGAGGGAGCCCGGCTCGAGGCCTGGCGCGGGCAGGCGTTTCCCCATCCCCTCCGCCGGTCTCTGAGAACACACTGAGGTTTGCCTAGGACTGGCTCCCGCGCTCACGGCCGGACTGGCTCCCGCGCTCACGGCCGGACTGGCTCCCGCGCTCACGGCCGGACTGGCTCCCGCGCTCACGGCCGGACTGGCTTGCAGAGGGAGCGAATGCCCAGTGAGGCCAGGGCCCTGCAAGGACACAGGTCCCAGCCCACGAGCTGGCCCACATCCTTGCCCCAGGGGCATGACCACTGTGAACAAACGTGCGGAAGCGACCAGGCTCGATTAGCGATGTCTGCCAGGGGAGTGGCAGCCTGGCCCCACATGCCACCAGCTCCATCACACCCGCTGCCCGGCTGGTAGAGCCTCCTGCCCAGCAGCTGAGAAGTCCGTTAATGTCCCCCCGGGTCCGGGAGCTGCAGAATGGGGGTCCCCTGAGGGGCCCAGGGCACGATGACGGCCTCTGAGGACCTGAGGGGGAGAGTCCACCGGGCATTCGTGGCGACGCCCCGGCTCAAGGCTTCCTGCACGCGGGTGAGCCTGAGCCGCAGCAGGCGGTGCTGGGTTTTGCTAGGCCTCCAGGCACCGTCCTTCGGAGCTGCTCTCTGCCATGCTGGGATCCGGATCCGGGGGTTGGGGGGCTGTTCGGAGTCAGGAATCACTGCCCCGTTTTCACGAGAGTCAGTGAAATGCAAGCTCCCGCTGCCTCTGGCTCCCAGACCCCAACCTCGGACGGCGGCCCGTGTCCAGGCTGCAGCGGTAACTTCCGGCCGTGCGGCCTGCAGGGCTTCTCGGGCTGCGCTGGGGGTGCTGGCGGGTGGGAGGCAGCCCGGCCTGCGGCAGCGAGTGTGTGTGCGGAGCGGGAGAGGAAGGCCCGCGGGAGCCCGCCCGGCGCTGTGCCTGGCCGGCTGGGGGAGCAGCTGCTGCAGTCAGTGCATCTCAGGGCCGGTGCCCACCTTTGCTGGTCCCCTCACGTGTCCTGTCCAGAGGGGGAAACCGACACCTGGACAGAAGAGGAAGGAAGATGCCGCTGACGGCATGACAGTGACAACGCTCGGCCCACGGCCGGGCTGACCCGGGGCCAGGCGCTGTGCTAAGTGCTTCCAGGTAATTTCTGCGCTGGCACATCCCCCGCTGCAGAGGAGGGAAGGGCGGCCCAGAGAGGGAACGGAACTGGCCTGAGGCCACACAGCCAGCAGGAGGCAGCGCTGGGGCTCGCACCTCTGGCTTCTGAAGCCTCTGCTCTGACCCGTCGCGGTGGGTCCGGGCTGCCTCGTCGGAGCCGGAGGCTACCCTGCCAGCGCTGGGCCAGGAGGGACCTGTGGAGTGAGCCGTGTCTGGCCGGACTGTGGCCACTTGGGCTGAGATCCGAAGCACTTAGCCAAAGAGAGCGGCCGTGGGTGGGTGGGTGGCGGTGGGCACGGCTGCCCGGGAGCGGCTGGAGGGTGGGAGATGGGCCTCGGGGGGCAGCGTATGAGTGTCCTGTGGCTGCCACAACCAGTGGCCACACAGAGTGGCCTGAGGCTGCAGAGATGTCCTCTCACGTCAGGAGGCCCGAGTCCGGGTGCGGCGCGAGGTCCCTCCTGGGGTCTGTGCCTGGGAATGGCTCCAGGCCCCTCTCCTGCGCCCGGAGGGCAGCAACCCTGGTGGCCCTGCCTGTAGCCCATCCCTCCAGGCTCCGCCTTCCCGTGGCCTTCTCTCCATTGCGCCCCACCTGTCATTGGCTTAGGGCCCTCCCTCATTCAAGATGATCCCGGTCCTGCCTTAACCACATCTGCAAAGACCCTCACTCCCAGTGAGGTCGGTCTGAGGTTTGGGGTGGACCCTTTAGGGGCCACGTCTCGCACACGTGTTGGTGGGACTGAGGACCCCGCTGAGCGAGAGCCGTCCCCTGGGAAGAGGTCAGGTGACCAGCCTGACTCAGCAGCACACCCCTGGCCTCGGGCAGAGGTACCGTTCTGAGTTGGACGGTCAGCCTCAAAGATTCACCCATGTCCAGAGGACAGAGAGGACACTGGAGCTGAGGGAGCAGTTCCCGGAAGCTCTGAAACCTCCCAGGGGTGATGAGACTCCGCTGGGGGCTCTCGCAGAACGGAACCCGGAGGCGGACAACCTCGGAGAGCCGGGAGGGGAGACCTCGGGGAGTCCCACCAAGGAGCCCACCTGACAATGCTGCTCCGCCAGGTTCCGAGACCCTCCCTTCTGCTGGGAAGACGTGATCGCCAACTCCGCCCGCTCCATGGGTCTCAGCACCGGCTCCGCCAGCAGGGCCATCCATCACGGCGCGGACGGCCTGCCTCCGAAAGGCCGCGCTGAGATGCCAATAAGCGCGCTCGCCGCGCTCCATCGGGCCGCCGCGCAGAAGCTTCTGCTGAGTCTGGACTTTCCCCCCGCGGCCCCGTCCGCTCCTCGATCCCCCCTCATCGATCGCAGTTGCGTCCGTCCAGGGTGACCACTCGCCGGTGGGTGGTAGGCATTTTTTTCCTTTTAATTTTCTGTATCGGCTTTAATTAAACCAAGGTGTGCCTGACCCTGTCACATTGTATCAAAACAGGACTCCCTGCAGCGTGAGGGAAAACATCAGCATAAATTATTGATTAATCTTCATTCACACTAATCTATCAACGACTTCCTCTGGCTGAGTGGACCCGGGCAGTCCTCGATGCTTCGCTGCAAACAGCACGGGAAAGCTTCGTGTCAAAGAGATGTGAGACTCGTTCGTTAGCGGGCAGTCACTTCAGTGGCCAGCGAGGGCGGCCTCTGTGCCGGAGCGTCAACCATCCACTGTCCCAGGTCGGCGTCCTCCCGGGTGTCCTGTCCGGTCAGTGAGTTCCATCTGGTCTCTGCTCAGTGTGGGGAGGTGACCAAGACGGGCACATGCGCAGATGCGGGTATAACTTGCCAAGTGCTACGACACAGGTGTCATGAAGTAACATTGAGAGTCGTACAGAAACCTATGTGGTCCGATGGAGGCCTAATGTGTGAACTGAACTGGGGAAGACATCAGGAAGAGCTTTATGCTGATGTGTTTGAAAATTAAATGACATCTTAAAATATTTTAAAACCACAACTGACCAAAACCCTCATAAGAAAAAAAAATGCTTACCTATTAAAGAAACTGAATCCAAAATGAAAACTATCTGACAAAAAAAAAAAAAAAAAGTCCAGATGGCTTCACTGGCAAATTCGACTAACCATTTAAGAAGAAATAACCCCTCATTTACACAAAATCGCCAACAGAATAGAGAAAGAAGGGACCCTTCCCAACTCACTGCGTGAGGCTAGCAGAACCTAATGCTAAATCCCAGCAAGGACATCAGTCATGGACCAACGGTTCTCATGGAAACGCATGCAAACATCCTTAACAAAATATCAGTGAATCAAATCAAACAGTATCACAGCCAAGGGGGCTTGTTTCAGGAATGCAAGGCTGGCTTCACATTCAGCAGTAAATCGTCATGTAACAAAAAAACATAATCTGATCAACTCCATGGATGCAGATAAATTATTTGATGGAATTCAGTGTCATCCATGAAAAGAGAAAGCTCTTAGAAAACTAGAATGAGAAGCGAACATCCCCGGCTCGAACTGGAAGTCTTTGGCACAATCATAGTTAATTTGGCACAATCACAGGTTAGAGGGCCCTCCCCTCAGTCCTGAGACAGGAAGTGAAACCAGGTTTCACACCATCATCATTTTTATTCCACATGGGACTGGCACTTCTAACCAATGCAATCAAGCAAGAAAAAAGTGTAAGGCTTGAAGGGAAAAGAGACTCTTTAGTTATAGATATCATCGTAAACATTGGAATTCCAATAGCATCTAAAACAAACTAACGGAATTAATAAGTGAATTTTAGCAAGATTGCTGGAAACAAGGCCAGTATACTCAGTTTCCTTATTCCGGAAGCAAAGTAGAAAATAATATTTGCAATAGCATAAGAAAATCAAATCCTGAGGAATTAATCTATGGAAAGATATACAAAACCTACCATCATTCTGGATAAAGCCTGTAGTCCATTTTATATGATTGTACCAATGCCGAGTTCCTGGTTTGGATATTGTGCTATATTCACGTAAGATGTCACCTCTGGGGGAAGCTGGCAGAAGGCTACATGGGACTCTGTACTAATTCTGCAACTTCCAGTGAGTAAATCACCATCTATATATATAAAAGCCTAAATGAGCATTAAGATGGGAAGACTGGCTGGTAGCTATGACATGCACTGATAACCAGGGGGCAGACGCTCAACGTAGGAGCTGCCCTCTGGTGGTCAGTGCGCTCCCACAGCCAACCTCCCCCAGGGCCGGCCAACCTCCTGCAGTCCCTCCCCCTGGCCGGCTGGCCCAGATTGACCCCGATCGTCGGCCAGGCTGAGAGACCCCACCTGTGCATGAATTCGTGCACTGGGTCTCTAATTTCTAAATAAAAGTCTTTAAAAAGTGCATACCCTTTGATGAAGCAACCCCTTTTTTTGTGATTCTAGCTTGAGAAAAACTTGAAAATGTACTCAAAGGTTTAGATACAGCTGCCATAATAAATACCACACACCGGGTGGCTTTAACAACAGACATTAATGTTGTCATAGTCCTGGAGGCCAGAAGTCCAAGACCTATCCTTGGCTTGCAGACGGCCGCCTTCTTGCTCTCCTTACACGGCCCTCCTTCAGTCTGTATTGTTTATGTCCCAATCTCCTCCTTATAAGGACACCAGTCATATTGGATTAGGGACCACCCATGTGACCTCACTTAAATGTAATCATATTTTTAAAATTAAAGTATGTTTTTATTGATTTTAGAGAGAAGGATGGAGAGAGAGAGAGACAGAGAAACATCAATGTATGTGTGAGAGAGAAACATCGATCCAGCATGCACCCCAACAGGGTCATATTCCCAGCCCTGCAACCTGAGAATGTGCCCTTGACCGGGAATGTGGCTTAGTTGATTGGGCGTCAACCAGTGCTGGTTCTGACTCCCCCACTGGGCCTGCCGAGGCCCCAGAGGTGACGCGGTTTAGCCACCCGCTCTGCCCAATCCTGCTTCCTCCTGCTCCCCCTTCACAGGTGTTGAACAATAATAACTATCTCACAGTCCATTTCAGCATCTCCTTCCAGAGAACCCAACCTGAAGCAAGGCTTCGCACAGTGCTGGGCACACAGCAAGCCCCCCATGAGTGTCCTGTTACCCCACCCCCATCATCATCTCCATCACTTCCATCATCATCATCACTTCCATCATCTCCATTATTTCCATAATCATCATCACCATCTCCATCACTATCATCAACATCATCACAATCATCACCATCACCACTATCATCACCACCTCCATCATCATCACCACCTCCATCATCTCCATCATTTCCATAATCATCATCACCATCTCCATCACTATCATCATCATCATCATCACAATCACCACCATCACCACCATCATTGTCATTAAGCCGATCTCAACTCATATATTAGCTGGAAGGCAAGTAGGTGAATTCAAAATTAGGTGGAAATGAAAACCAGAGATCAGAACAAGGTGAGATGTTCAAAGACCAGGTTAAAGAAGTCTGAGAGAGAGGCCTTGGGGCATCTGCCCTCAAAATGGCCCAGACTCTCATAGCTCAGGAGCCAGACGGGCAGTTAGAAATACACATAAATTGAGATAAGAAAAAAAATTGTTTTTAAAGTGCTTTAAATGGGAGGTGATGTCATTGGGCACACGTGTGGCTTCTGATGGTTTAACTTGGGCGCTGGCGATGTTTGCAGAGCCAAGTTGTTCTCGAGCTCAAATGCCAGCTTCTGGCCTGATGCTCTCGTCAATGTCACCGCCCATCCAAGTTCACGGTGGCGATGTCTCATACTCCCCGGCATGTGCAGCGGCGTGAATCAGGGCTGGGGGAGTTGGAACTGGGACCAGAATATCTTGGTATTTAGTGATGGTGAGAAAGCATGTGGATAGGAAATCAAAGAACTTTGCTGCTAAGTGCCTGGTGGAAGCTATTTTAAGTGGAGCTGGGGCTTTAGGTAAATTCCACTCAGCCCTCCCATTAACCCCTTGAACTTGGCCATGAACCTTCCTGCTGGGTGATGGTGGAGATCCAGCAGTGGTTCCTCGGGAGCTGGAGGACAGCTCTGGCCGCACCTGGGCGGGTGGGGGTGAGGGGCACGTGCTCCAGACAGAGGTGCGGTCTGGGGCACATCCACGTGGGTTTGGGGAAACCACCTGAGGGAAGAGGAGATGGTTCCAGCGAGAACCTGGGAACAGAAGCTGACCGTGGGCAAGTCAATGGCATGGCCACTCTGTTCCTGTCTTCCTCTAGGACAGCGGTTCTCAACCTGTGGGTCGCCAACCTGTGGGTCGAGACCCCTTTGGGGGGGTCGAACAACCCTTTCACAGGGGTCGCCTAAGACCATCGGAAAACACATATATAATTACATATTGTTTTTGTGATTAATCACTATGCTTTAATTATGCTCAATTTGTAACAATGAAAATACATCCTGCATATCAGATATTTACATTATGACTCATAATAGTAGCAAAGTTACAGTTATGAAGTAGCAACGAAAATGATTTTATGGTTGGGGGTCACCACAACATGAGGAACTGCATTAAAGGGTCGCGGCATGAGGAAGGTTGAGAACCACTGGGCTAGGACGACGCAGTCCTTGGCATGCGGCTGCCCGGCTGAACACAGCAGCCTGCCATGAGCCCTCCCTGCCCTCCCTGTGCCTGCACCCCTGGGAGAAGCGCTCGCTCCCCTCCTGACTCGGATGTGCAGAGAGGCCTCCGGAGGGAAGTGGCCATGTTGCTGGGCCGTCCCTGGGGCTGGGAGCCAGAGAATTCCACCGGACCCACTCCTCCGGCAGCACAGGCGCCTGCCTTCCGTCCCGAATCTGAACGCAGGCGGAGCTGGTGGCCCCTGTGGGCGCACAGGGCTTCGGACCCGGGTGTTAGATGGAGGCCTGAGAAGCCGTAGGCACATACGGGGACTTGACTGTAGGAAGTGGCCATTGCTGCTACAGGAGCCACCAGACAACGTAGCTCTTCACAGCGGCCTCACGAAAGCAGCCGCAGAGCAGCCCAGCACCGCGGGTCAGGGGCAACTTACACACACGCACAAACGGAAGGGGCCTCAGGGCAATCAGCGACGCTCGTGCTACATGAACTCAACAGGTTACATCTCGCCTGCACGCATGCGCATGGAGATGGGCCTCGATCATCCGGCGAACTCGGATTAGGGCTCCCACACCCTCTCTGTGCCCTCCAAGGAGCGGGGAAGCACCTGGGGAGCAGGTGTGGTCCACCCACTGGACCCCATCACTCCAGGGCACACCCAGGAGCAAGCGGAGACGGAGGCGGGGGTGAGGATACTCAGTGCGTCCATCTGTGTCCAGAGGGCAGAGCGCGATCATCTGAATACGTCCACCAGGCCTCTGGTGTGCCCTTCCCGCGGTGGCCTGACACCCTCCCCTGGACCTAGTGGCACGTTTCTAACGAAGCGAAGAAGAGGAAGCGCTCGTGTGTGAGCCTTGGCTGTAAAAGGCTCTCTCGGTCCCCTCACTCTGGGGGGCACACGGCCGTGCCAGGGACACCCAAGGAGCCCCTGAGGTGCCCATCTGGTGAGGAACTAAAGGCACAGCCTGGCCCTGTCACCTTCTGACAGCATCTGCCACGCGCCCACGACTCCCAACGAGACTCTGAGGTGGGCCCCTCGGTGAAGGAAGCCACTCCCGAGTCTGACCCACGGAAACTGGGGGGCAGTAAGACTGTTCCTTCTGTCGCTGAGTGTGGGGTCGTTTGTTACGCAGCACAGGTAACTGACACAGAGGGCGGGTAAACCGGCCCTTGGGAGAGGTGCCCAGGGCTTGATTAAAGAAAAAGCCTCAGGCGTATCAGATGACAGGTGGACTGGCATCTAAGCCGAGGACCTGGTGTCTTGTAAGTTCATCTTCTGATGACCCAGCACCCCCAGATGAGGGCAGGGATTTGGTGGTCGGAGGCGGGTTGGGCCTGCGGAACCCTCTGCCGTCCTCTGTAACATGGGCGGCAGGAACGCGGCAGGCGGGGAAGATGGGAGCGAGGGCCTGGACTTCGAAAATTAAAGGTGTGTGCTGTGACTTGATGGCTCAATCAGCGATCGATGCCGTTTGCAGGGCAGGATTTCGGGAGTGGTGAGTGGAGATGAAAAACGCATGAGGGGACAGGGAGGCTGGGAGGAGGAGATGAGAAAGCCGCCGGTATATTTGCACGGGCCAGAAACCGCACGGTGTGTGTGTGTGTGTGTGTCTGCCTGCAGCTCAGAACACGCGTGCAGCCCCTCTCCTCATGAGGCAGGAACATGCTAATTAAATTCTTTTCTTGACTAGAGATGGATTCAATAACCTTTAGCAGTGTTAAACACCAGCAGAAACCGAAATCGTGTGGGTCGCAATGGAGGCCGGCGGAACGGGGGTGTTAATGATGGTGGGGGAGGCGGCCAGCAGGACCAGGAGGGGGGAGCGCCCAGCACTGCCTGGGCCTGGGGTGTAGCTGCCACAAACCCCACATTCGAGAACAGAAAAACAGCAATTAAATGGGACTCTCAATTAACTCCTCGGAAGGTGAGAAAGAGAACCAGGAAAAGAAGCTCGCATTGAGGATTTTGTAAAAACCCAACTTCCATTGGAGATCCTGTGTCAACGAGGGGCCAATTCAGCTAATTTACAGAAAACTCAGAACCGGAGTGTCCTATGACACCTGCTAAACCAGGGGTCCTCAAACTACGGCCCGCGGGCCACATGCAAATACAAATATTGTATTTGTTCCCGTTTCGTTTTTTTACTTCAAAATAAGATACGTGCGGTGTGCATAGGAATTTGTTCATAGTTTTTTTTAAACTGTAGTCCGGCCCTCCAACGGTCTGAGGGACAGTGAACTGGCCCCGTTTAAAAAGTCTGAGGACCCCTGTGCTAAACAGACGGCCTTGTTCTCTTCCCATAAACCCCCGAGGGTGGCACAGCTGCCTGAGAGACAGGCTTTTTCTTGCCACATCAGCTTGTGGCTCTACCTCCTGGCCCCGGAGGGCTGCTCAGAGCCGGCCCTCATGGCCACGCCTTGGCCGGCAGGACAGACCTCCCTCCTCTCCCTCCTCTCAGCTGCCCCCTAAGAACACCGCCAGCAGCTGCACACAACCCGAGGCCGCCCCAACGGCACCCCTAACCGCAAGGAGCTGGGAGACCACGTCTTCACCCCAGGCTCATGGTGGCGGCTCTCTTGGGGCGAAGCATGCACGTGTGGCCGTTGGAAAGGCAGCTAGCAGACTCTGCCAGGTCCTGGGGTCACAATACACTCAAAACGACGTCTCGGGTCCCCCTTGAGGGCGGCCCCGGGCGGCGGAGCCTGGCAGGGAGGGAGCGCGGCAGGAGGGAAGGATGCGGAATGAGTCACTAAACCGTGACATTAAGTCACCACGTACTCATGCGACACAGCGTGCAAACGGTAAACGCTACCGGACAGAGAACAAAACCTTACCGCGGCCACATCCGTCTCCGCTCCGGCTGGCCCTCCAGTATCTCCGCCACTCGTGCTTCGCCGTGCAAGGTCCGTGTCCGGGCCCTGGGCGCCACGGATTGGAAAGACGTGTTGAGTGAAACCCTTACTCCCCAGTTAACCAGGGAACAAGCCGTAAAAACCCTTGGTTCCTAATACAGACCTCCTGGTGCTCAAACCCTGCCGGGGACAGACGGTCGGACACTGACCACACAGAGCATTCCCCACGCAGGGCCAGTCCCAGGTGCACGCTGGGACGGACTGGGCTGCGAGGGATGAGACACAAGAAGCGCCCCCCGTCCTCCCACGGCAGTGCCCCCTGTGGGTCTGCTGGGCCTGGAGGGGCGGAGGCTGGGGCGTGGCTGTGGGCCCCAGACCCCGAGCCCGTTCCCCTGGTTCTGCGCGAGTGGCCTGTGTCCCCAGGTCAGAGTTCCTCGTCCCTCAGCGTGAAGGGAAGGAGAGGGCTGGTCCGTTCTGTTTTTTGTTTTGTTAATAGTTCCTTTTTTTTAAAAAAAAAAAAAATATTGATTTCAGAGAGGAAGGGAGAGGGAGAGATAGGAACATCAATGATGAGAATCATTGATCGGCTGCCTCCTGCACGCCCCATACTGGGGACTGAGCCCACAACCCTGGGCATGTGCCCTTGACTGGTATCGAACCCGGGACCCTTTTGTCCGCAGGCCGACGCTCTACCCAATGAGCCACACCAGCCAGGGCTCATTTCTGGTGTAAAACAAGTTCGCACACTCTTGGAAATTCTCTTTTCTGGAGGCGGGGCTGGGGGCCACGGTGAGGCTGGAAGGGGTGGGAAGGTTATGGGAAGGAGGGAAGGGGACCCCTGTTCCGCGGTGGAGGTGGGGCGCCACTCACGAGGAAGCGGGGCCAGGAAACCGCCCAGTGGACCGAGGCTCAGGGAGCCCCAGGCTCAGGGCGAGGAAGCGGCCTGCTGCTCCGGGGCTCCGAAGAAAACGTTCCCGTTTCTCAGGGAGGTTTAGAGAGCGTCGCGGAGCCACACGCCTGGGCTTGGGAAGGCTTCCCGTTCAGCCTCTCAGATGGCAAAGCCCCTCCAGTTACAGAGCGGCCTCCGGGCACAGCAAGCCCGGGCGGACGGGGGTCTTCCCTCGGAAACGCCTGACTGTCCAGCCCGCCCTGGCCTTCAGCCCGTCCACCCGCAGGGCCTGGTCCGCAGGGTGTGGCCGCCGCACGCGGCAGGCTAAGTGCCCGCAAGACAGCGCTGTGTGTCTTTGGCTGGGTTAGAGCACGTGCCCACCCCGACCGGTCAGTGTGTGAGTGTGACTGTGTGTGTGTGTGTGTGTGTGAGTGCATGTCTGCGGCTGTGTGTGTGACTGCATGTGAGTGTATGAGTATGTGCATGTGTGTCAGTGTGTGTGCATGTGAGTGTATGTATGAGTGTGAGTGTGTGCATGTGTCAGTGTGTGTGAATGTGAGTGTATGACTGTGCAAGTGTGTGTGTCAGTGTGAGTGTGTCTGTGTGAGTGTGCCATGTGGGCAAGGTCCTGCTTCATCCCAAAAGGGTGACACCACCAGTGTCTGGATTCTTGTGATCACGTGTCCCCAGGGGGCGGGCAGCACTCACGAACACAGCTCACGGTGGGCCGGCGTGGCAGGCTGGGGCGCTGGCCCTCCGCTGGGCTCGAGGTCCCACAACCTTTGTGCAGTGAGGGCCACGCGCGAGGTTCACTGAGGCTGCTGCAGCCTGGACAGGGCTTTGTGTTCTGAGACAGGAGCAGCAGGCAGGCCGCTCTGGACCCTCAGCCCTCCCTGTAGCCTGAGCGGGCACCCCCAGGCCGTGGCCCCTCACTCCGGGCTGGAGGCAAGGTGACCAGGACCCCTGCCCCCCGTGGCTGTCCAGGCCTGTGCGTGTCGGCCCACGGCTGCGACTTGCCAGCGTATCTCACAGCCACCCGGAGCTCCGGAGCGACCTGCCTGCTTCCTAATTAGAAGCCTGCCCTTCAGGGCGTGACGTCTTCTTGAACTTTTCGGTTTGCAAACGAATGGGAAGGAAGGGGAAGGAGAGCAAATTAGCTCTGGCCTTTGGCCAGCTGCCCTTTGGGAAGAAAGGCGGCTCCTATTGGCTTTAGGGGGTCGAGTGCAAAGTCAAATATCAAAAGGTCATGACTAGAAAGGGCCGAGTTCTAACCACCGCAATGCAGGTTGGATGGGGGGCCAGGACGGCACCCGCGACTGCGGTCCCTTCGGAGCACGGCCGCCCCGAAGACGGGGCTTGAATCCCTGCGCCTAAGATGGTCTGGATGCGCAGCTGAGGCTGCTCGGACGTCCGCCGAGCTCCCACTCAGTTCTCGGAATCTTCTCTTCAGAGCGAACAAGGAGAGGTGGGTGGGTGGCACAGAGACCACGTGGAAAAGGAACCACGCCCCACACTGTGACCACTTCCCCGAGCATCCGTGCGCGTGTGCCTGCAAGGGATGCCACCGAGCCCGCACTGTCGCCCTCTCTCATGTGATACTGACTGTATGCTGGCACTAGCACCTGCACACAGTAGGTGCACAGGAAGGATTTGCGATGCGAGAATTTGGTGTGATCTCTCACAGGACTTTGCTGCTGGATGCCCAGGCGGAGGCTGCACGCTGAGAGGGATCGAGCGACCAGCCCAGTCACCTGTTTGGGAGCAGAGCAGAGACCTGAGCCTGGCTTCCTTATTCCAGTCAATGTTCCGCAAATGTTTATTGAGCACCTACTGTGTGCAAGGGGCAGAGCAACGCCCAAGACAGACCCAATTCCTGCCCTCACGGAGCTGGCCCTCTCGTGGCGGGAATGGCCATGACAAGTAAACAAATGACTAACATCCAATGCGATGGGTGGTCTGAAGGGCAGCCAGGGGACAGCAGGGGCAGGACGTGGACAGCGAGTGGTCAGGGGGGCCTGTCCCACAGGTTGCTCTGCCTGCGAGAACACGTGTGCACACAACAATGTTCATAAGATGAGAACACTGCTTACCTACAACCAACGTTAGGTTCAACACCTAAAGAATGATCGGTGAGTGAGAACACGCTGAGGAGCCCATAAAGAGGATGCAGAGACAGACAAGCCACAGGTGGGCCAAACATGTACAAATCACACGCCTGACAAAGGAATCGTATGCAGAGAACTCCCAAAACTCGGTATTAAAGAAATGATCGAGCCCAGCCGGTGTGGCTCAGTGGTTGAGCATCGACCCATGAACCAAGAGGTCACCAGTTCGATTCCCGGTCAGAGCGCATGCGCGGGTTGTGGGCTTGATCCCCAATGTGGGGCGTGCAGGAGGAGCCGATTGATGTTTCTCTCTCATCAATGTTTCTATCTCTTTATCCCTTTCTCTTCCTTTCTAAAAAAAAAAAAAAAATCAATAAAAACACATTTTAAAAAACAACAGAAAAGATCCAATTAGAAAATGGGCAAAAGACATGCACAGATATTTCACCCGAGACAACATACAGATGGCGCAGAAGCACATGAAGAGATGGGCCACATCGTTAGCCTGCAGAGAAATGGAAATAAAAACCAAAATGAGATGTCACTCCACACCCATCAGGACGGCCGAAATAAAGAGCAACAATACCAAATGCTGGTGAAGACACTGCTGGTGTGAATGTGAAATGCCAGGCTGGTATTTCCTTTTAAAACTAAAAATGGACTCACTCTATGACCCAGCGCGTGTATGCTGGGCATGTACGCCCCACAGAAACGAAGACTGCCTTTCACGCAACCTGCACATGTGTGCTCACGACGGCTTTGTTGTTCCCCGTCTGCAAGCTCAGAAGGTGCCCGTGACTCAGTCCCACCCTGCAGACCCTGTCCCCGGCCACAGGCGGTGTAACGGGGCGGGAGGACAGGGCCCTGCGTGACTGCATGGAACTGAGTGGCTATCTGATCTGAACCGCTCCTCTAAGAGAAGGAGAAGTGAGTGTGCACATTGTGTGTGCCCTACATTTGGGGCCTCTGTGTTAGAGGTAGGTCTTTGCCCAGGGACGAGAAGCAGGTTCAAAATGGTGCACAGTATGATCTTTTTTACAAATACACACACAAACGTGTCCATATGAAGGTCTGGAAAGCCAGCCACCAAAGTGCCTGGTAATTCTCTCTTGCTGGTGGGGACTATGAATATTATATTTTTTTCTGTGTTTATCCACATTACCTAATTTCCTTTTTTAAAAAATATATTTTTATTGATTTCAGAGAAGAAGGGAAAGGGATAAAGAGACAGAAACATCAGTGATGAGAGAATCACTGATCAGCTGCCTGCTGCATGCCCCTTTCTGGGGATCAAGCTTGCAACCCAGGCATGTGCCGACGGGGAATTGAACCATGACCTCCTGGTTCAAAGGTTGACGCTCAACTACTGAGCCACGCCGGCCGGGCCACGTTACCTAATTTTCTACAAAAGGAACATACGTATTCCTTTTGTAATTAACACCTTTCCTGCCGCTCACGAGCTTTCGCGTGTTTCGCGCGCCATCTGTTAAGGACCTTAGATGCCAACACACTGTCTGTCCACAGCGAATGAAGCGATCTCATTGGTGGAAACCGTGCAGGTCAATCTACAAAAAACTATATAATTGCACAAACCCATAAAGCATTGCAGTTACATTGCATTTTGGTCATTCGAATAGTCTTCATCTTCAAGTTCCTGGCGCTTTTAGAAAATGTTTTACGCAGTACCATACGTTAAAAAAGTACTAGGAACTTTAATCGTTTAATTGTTTTTGTAAATAAAAATGTTACAATTATTGAAAAACAACACCTAAAGTGCGTTATGATCTGTAGTTATGATGATTTAAATAACGTGCAGTTTGCCCAAAAACATGCGGTCCCTGGCGTATGTCTTAGAGATTTCTATGCGGTACGAAAGGTGTTAAGAAAGCAAGCCTATGGTTGAGGTGAGAGCCAGGCATTCGATGACAGTGAGCACTGCATTCAGTAACAATCCACTCCGCAGCGGGCTGGTGAAGCCTGCGGGGTCCCAGGCCGGCTCCCCAGCTCCCGCTCTCCTCGTCCTCCCGCCCCCTTCTCCCCAGCGACGCCTGCCTCACTGTGGCGTCTCTGTGGACACGGGAAGCAGCTGCAGCCGAGGCCGAGCCCCGCACACCGTCCCCCAGGAGGCCCCTCTCCAGCTGGAATTTCAGGCTCAATTAGCAGAGACAGGCCGGAGCGGCCCTGGAGCAACTCATCACCCACAGCCGCCGCCGCGTACCTGGGCTGAGCGTGAGCTTCCCGGTTTCCCGCTTCACGTCCTAATAACAGGAAGCAGCTGACCTGCAATTTAAAATCCAACTGGAAAGTGATTTTTTGAGGTTCCTTTCCACTAATTTAAGGAGCGGGGGTGGGAATGGGAGGGGAGGGTGGCAGAGATGGGAGAGAGGCCTGCTGTCCTGGAGTGAAGCCTCATTATTCCGGAGCAGGCGAGCCGAGGCTGGCGGCAGGCGGCTGTGCACGGCCCGGAAGGGGCAGCTGCACCTCGCGGGGGGGTAGGAGGGAATGGGGGGGGCAGGTGGGAGGACCGGCACACCCTCTCCTGTCAAGTGCAGGACAGGAAGGCCCGAGTTGCCCTCACGCTGGCGGGGACGCGGGAGCTGGGTGAGCGGACTCTTACACTCTGCCCTCCATCCTCAGACCCTGACGCTCCCATGCCTCCCGCCCCTTATGCTGGCGGCTGAAGCTGCCGTCCCTTTACGGGTGACCTTCAAAGGCTCTGGATTTAGCAGCAGCCCCCACTCTGACACTCCGAGCGAGCGCGGAGCCTGTGTGCGTTCACACGGAAAGATCACCACTCGGCCGGCCGGCATGCGTCAGGGGTGAGGTGTGAGCGCCACCCGCCCGCTGAAGGCCGGCTCCCAGTTTAGTGCAGGAGGAAACCTGGGCAGACTTCAGCAGCCCCGCTCGCGGTCTGTCCTGGTGGGTGCCTGCCGACTCGGTCGCCTGGGCGCACCGGCTTGGGCGGCACAGCGCGGGCAGAGATCTCCGCGGCCCAGGGCACCGGCGGGACCTCAGCCGGGCCGCCTGCACGCCCAGGGCAACGCTGGCACCCACCCGGGTGACAGTGAGATCCCGGCACGGAGCCGATGCGGAGCTGGCGGGTGATAATGAAGTCACATGCAGTGCCGTGCGGGTCCTTTTATATTCTCGGGCCGCAGCTGACCGCGGGAACTGAAACTGCGGAAAGCGAAACCTCGGGTGGGGGGGATGGGGACGATGCACTCCCCCAATGTCCTTCCTGCGAGGCCGCACACAAGCGCCTCAGGGGAAAGAAGGGACCACGCCCAGGTCTGGAACCCTGTGGAGGGATTGCCTGTCACGTGACGGACGGTAAGACAGCAGACGGGAGAAATCGCCAAGCCCCTTGGAACAGATGAAGGACATTCCCAATTCATGTCCACTGAGTGCTGGGAGTGTGTTTCTGCTGAGCTCCCAGGACCACGCTGCTGGGCCACACCGGCCCTCCCTGTTGTCTCCATCATCAAGTCCTTCACCCTCGGCCCGTGGGGGAGTGGGAGTGCCTGGGCACACACGCGGGACCGCCCAGTCCCTTGGCCCTCTCCGAAGGCGGCGTCTCTGGCATCGTCCGCTGCAGAGAAGGTGACCTGCAGCGGGGCCGGCGCGAAGGCCCTGGAGACGCCGCTCTCCTCGAGAACTCACCCACTCGGGGGACGAGCCCAGCAGACGGGGCTGGAATCTGTTCACAGCAGACACGCCAGGCCCGGCGGGCGCCTCCCTTCGCTCGGGGTGTGTGTTACTGGTTTAGTAAAAAGAAGCACCATGCACTTTTTTCTCAAAAAGGATGAAGGTTCTCCAGTGGCCAAGTGACTGAAAGGGAGGGCGCCAACACCCTCTCTGAGAGCAGCTAGCAGAGGCGAGTCCTCCCCACGGAGATCCGCTCTCGACGCAGACGTGCCCGGGCTTTCGCCAAAGGCCAGGTCTGCCCACTCCTCTGCCCGATCGTAAAGGGGCGTCAGAGACAGGAAACAGCGTGTGCTGGGACAGGTTTATTGTCATAAAAATAAGTTACAGAACGCAACGCCAGCGTGACTGCACGAACACGGGCTCGTGGAAACACTGGGAACGCGACCCCGGGGCGATTCCCCGGGCGGCAGAGCGACCACCGAGCGCGCCGGTACCCTCATCCCGGGTCTAAGGTTGCTGTGCCGCCCGCAAGGTGTCCCGTCCACCGGGACGGAGTCTGTCCTTCGGAGGCTCCGCCTCAGAGCCAGGCTGTCCTTGGGGGGGTGGGGGGCTGGTGAGGGCCATGGGCGGTCTGACTCCTGACCCGCCGGGGGGAGGAGCAGTCACTGCCGGCAGGTGTCGTGGAAGGCTTCGAGGGTGCGGAAGTCCCTCCAGGTGGGGGGCAGGCCGTCCTGCAGGAACCTCCCGCAGCGCTGGCAGGGCGCCTGGAACAGCTTCATGTAACTTCTCAGCCAGGTCTAGAGAGAGCGCGGAGAGAACAAAAGACAGGAATCGGTGCCTCCAAGGTCACCCTTCCTCTCAAGCCTAGTGACCTCTCGGACAGAGGGCCAAGGTGGCCGAGTCGTCACTGGGCTGCAGCGGGACCCACAGGCCCCACTGGCCCCCACTGGCCCCACTGGACCCCACAGGCCACAGTGGACCCCATAGGTCACACGGCCCATCTTCATTTCTGCACCGGCCCCTCATAAACTGAGGGAGCTTTTAAATGGAAGTTCCTCCTCTCAGGCAGGTCACGCTCCGGGGGGACGGGCAGGAACGGCCAGGAACGGCCCACAGCCGGGAGCGGGCGCACGTGGGCACGTTCCCCGGGCGGTGGGCAGTGTCTGCTGACACCAGCATGGGCCCCTCCTGTTCCCACCAGTGGTTGAGAACATGTGTGGAGGGGGGACGCATCGCTGATACTTCAGAATTCCCCCTGAGGCCAATACGCCTCTGCCTAACCAGATTCCGGGTCATCGCTCACGGTCAGGGTGCGGCCAGCACACCTGCGGGGAAGGCGAGGGGGGGGGGCGGGGACAACCCGGTGCCACTGATAATGTAATAAGTGGCGGAGTCCCGCTCGGGGTTCAGAGGGCAGCCCCCTCGGCATCACGCAGAAGCACGAGACTCACAAAGCTCCATCCCCAGCTCAGGGAGGGCTGCTGCAGACCAACCCCCCCATCCTCCCACACCCCACCTACTCCTCGCTGTGAGAGCTCCTGCACCCCGCCATTCCCTGTCCCCCGAGTTACGTTGGTAAGGGACGCTGCTCGCTGAAGAGGGCGGCCGACTTACTGATACGGACCGTCTCTCGTCATCACAGCCGCCTTCAGGGCAGCCTGTGCCCGTCACCACCGCCTCCCAAGGCCCCGGGTTGGAGGTGGTGCGTGCGTGCGTTCGTGAGTGCGTGTGTGCGTGTGTGTGTTAATTCAGTCTCCATAGAGACTGTCAAAAGGTGCCAAGGTTTCAAGTCGTCATGGCGGAGTATGGGGAGAAGTTTTCAATTAGCAATAATCGCCCCTTAGACAAGCCTCATTGGCTGCGGTACTGCCACTGTGCAGAGCCTGCTGGAGGTTTTGGCAATAACCGTGAGGAGGTCAATGGGTCATTCAGTTAAACTATTTATCCTTCGGTGCTGATCAGATTCAAATGCTCCCCGAGCCTCCAGGTAAGTCGCCACGGAAAGCGGGCGTTAGGCCCCTTGGGGTGAACCAAGCCCTTGCGTGCACCCAGAGATGAAGGCCCACGGAGGGTGGGCCCAGAGGGAGCTGTGCATCTGGAACACAGGGCCGATCTGAGGTCCATGCAGGCCTGACGCTCGATGACGCCACACTGCTAATGCCCCTGCGTGGACGGCGCTGAGCACCGAGGAGCCAGGGTGTGGCCCTCAGAAACGAACTGCAGGCTCTCAGCAGCTTCACGTGAGGCAAACCCGATCGGAAAAAGGGCACGAGCAACACCCCACCCGCTGCCAACGCTGTGGACTGCGGACAGGCAAGTCCTCCCGTGGCTCCCTGCCCGGCAGCCTTGCTGGCACGGACTGGAGGGGCCGCAGCCGCGGTGAAGGACAGGGCCGCTGGTGGGAGAGTGTGGAGCGAGGTGCACACCGTGGGTGGTGCTGCCAGGCCGTGCAGAGCCAGTGGCCGGCCCAGCTTAGTGACTGGCGGGCACGTGATAAACGGGGCAGCGGCGTGCGATGACCTGGCTTGGGGGGCGGAGCGGTCCTGATTTCAGTGCTTGCTGATCTCCGTGGTGCAAACACCCAGCTCCGACCCAACTGGTGAGCAGCAGCTCACTAAACTGAACGGTGAAGAGGAGCGGCAGGAGCTGAGCCGCTCCCCACGGGGCCCTTCCCCATCCCGGGCCCAGCTCCAGTCGGGGGGGGGGGGGGGGTGAAATGTCAGGGAGAAGGGAAGGCTTGTCTTAGCCACTGCAACCCACTCAGCGCCAAGCACGCTGGCGCAGCCAGGAGCTCAGTGACCTCTGCCTGAGTGAAGCTGGGAACGGCGGGAAGGTCCCTTCCCAAGCACCGGTTGTCCCGCAAGGACAGAAAACACCCTCGCTAATCAGACGTCGCTCCTCCCGGACCTCTTCCCAGCATAAAGCAAGCATCATTACCCTGGCCACCTCCCGAGAGGCCCTCGCTGTGTGCTGATGGAACACCCACCTGCCCCTGAGGTTCCCACCTGCCCCTGCAATTCCCACCTGCCCCTGCTGGTCCCACCTGCCCATGCTGGTCCCACCTGCCCCTGCGGTTCCCACCTGCCCCTGCAATTCCCACCTGCCTCTGCGGTTCTCAACTGCCCCTGCAGTTCCCACCTGCCCCTGCTGGTCCCACCTGCCCTGCTGGTCCCACCTGCCCCTGCTGGTCCCACCTGCCCCTGAGGTTCCCACCTGCCCCTGCAATTCCCACCTGCCTCTGCGGTTCTCAACTGCCCCTGTGGTTCCCACCTGCCCCTGCTGGTCCCACCTGCCCCTGAGGTTCCCACCTGCCCCTGCGAGCTTTACTCAGGGGATTCGGGTTTAAATGAGCCTTAGCTCTTAGCCACTTACCATGAAGGACCGGACCACGACGTCTGGCATCTGGGGCAGCTGGTAGTGCAGCAGGGCCGTGGTGGCGTGGTCTGTCACCTGGGGACCAAGGACAGTGACCGAGTTAGAGGCCATTCCAAATCCGCAGAGAAAACAAGACCCACACACTCCTTTCAGTGCAAACAAGTCTGCTTTTGCCCGCGCTGGAGGGAAGGCGTCGGCAATGAAATCTCAAGTGCCAGGTCAGTCTGCAGAGTGGGGGTGGGGGCAGAAAGGAAGGTGTCCAGGCCTGAAGGTGAGCGCAGCATGGAACATTCCAGCAACCTTAGGATCAGGAATGTGGCCACTTCTGAGGACCTTTCCCTGGCCCTCACTATAACTATCCTTCTGAGGCACCTTGTCCTGAAAGTATGGTCTCTCGCCAGCCCTCCGACGGGAGTTGTCCGTCTCAGCTCCTGGAGCCGCAGCCACCCCCCACCCCCCACTCCAAGCAGCCCCCACTCCAAGCAGCCCCCCAGTCTAGCCCTGCCCTGTCTCAGTGGCACTTCTGGAACACAGAGCCGATCTTGCAGGCCTGATGCTTGATGACGCCACCACTGCTAATGCCCACCATCCGCCAGCAAGTTCATAGGTCACATCGAACTTGACTGTTATGCCCACACATGGTTTATGCGACTGTCCTCATTGGGGGTGCTTGCATTACAGACGCTGCGACACTCGGTGCACAAGAAAGACAGTGGTCCCCCTCGTGCCGACTCCCTGGCTCCCCCCACCCGCAGCGCACGTGTGATGCACTGAGGGCCTGAGAGCCGTTATGCACACCAGCCAGGTGGCAGCCAGAGAGCTGGCCTGGCCCCACTCGCTGAGTTGCCAATGATCCAGAAAGGAGTCCAGCTGTGGGCCCGCACCCAAGGCCAGAGGCCACGGCCAAAGCGTGAGGACCAGGCTCCCCAGCTCACAGAATGCTCAAAGACCCTCTCCAGGCCTCAGTTTCCCTGATACAATGGCCATGCACGCAAAGCCCGCCTCCCGCCCCTCCTGCTGCCCTGGGCCTGTGACTTGGCCTCTGCCCACTGACCCTCATGGCTGCTTGGAGGCTGGTGAGCCCCACTAGGTGGACACTCCGGGGGCACGGATCATGCCCATCTGGTTTGTGCTGCGTCCCCCAGGCCCAGACATCACCTGGCATCTAGCAGGTGCTCAGTATGTATTTGCTGAATAAGAAATAAACTTAAAAGTGCCCACTCACCAAAGGCCACACACCAGAAACACCTGCCTGGCTTTCCTGCAAACGCAGTGACTGTCGGGGTAACCGGCGCTGCTTCTTCAAGTGCAAAGACTGATTTTAGTTTAAGCCTCCTGACAGAGAGCTTTCTAAAACCTCTGTACACAGCAGTGACGGTAACTGGTAAAGGGCGGTGGTGAGTGGTGTGGTGGAGGTAATCGCTGCAAAACTGCAAAGCTCACTCACTCGGCCCAGTGGTACCTGAGCCCGAAAGCTCGCTTCCTCCCCATCCCGATGCCTCGCACTAAACCTCGCAGGTGCCACTTTATAGGCTGAGGAGACAGTCTTCACAACCACAGGATTTCTGGAGAATTCTTTCTCCTGCACCTTCCATTCAGTTCATAAAGTGCCCCTAATAAAGCCCCGCCCCCTCACCACCACGGTCACAGCAGGGGACCCGGCCTGCTGTCCCCTAGCCTGGGTGTCCTCCTTCCCAGCCGTGGAAGGGCCCCTCCAGCCCCGGAGCCCCCAGGGGGGAGCCTGGATCTGCACTTCAGCAGCCTGAGCACCTGGCCTGGGCCCAACTCCCAGTCAGACTGCCCCCCAGAGGCCACGGCCGAGGCCATGGCCATGGCCAGGATGCTTTGTTCAGATGCACAGTATCTTCGCTTTCCTGTTGACAATTTTTAACACAAATGGCCAAATATAAGTTCAGGAAACTTCACCCAACTCAGATCCCCGGCTTCTCCTGCAGTATCAGATCTGGGGGCAGCAACCCGTGCCTGCCCCGAGGACCAGTGTGAGTAGAAGTGAGTCCCGCCATGTGACACGCTGGCCCTCACACAGCCACGTGGCCACCCTCAGTGTGAGTCCAGGTGGGGTGGGCCCTGTGCCGGCCCCCAGGGCGTACACCAGCCTGCTTCACCATGCTGTGCGCCTGGCCCCCGTGGCCTTCGGAATTTAGGGCATTTCCCCAAGATCCTGCCAAGAATCTCTGCCCAGAATCCTCTGCTCATGGAGTGCCTGGCCTGCGCCCACCTCCTCCTCCTTTCCTTGGCTGACCTCGGGACTTGCCCGCTCCTGGCTGTTTGATAACTGCCTTCCGGAAACATCTAAAGCGCGCTCGCCGACCTGCTTCTCCTCCGGCTGCTCAGCGACGGTAACACCACCTGCCCAGGGGTCTAAGCCAGCGCCTGGGCTTGTCCATGGCACACACTCAAGTCTCTGGGCGCTGGGGTGACACATCCTCTACCTCGATTCTCCCTGCTTCTTCCCACACCTGTCTAAGCCCTGCTGCTCCTCCCAGTCCTGACTCAGCGAGGCACTAGCAGGACCTGCGGCCCCGGGGCAGAGGCTGTGGGCTCTGGAGGGCTGAACGGGCCTCCACCTCCCAGCAGTGCCACCTGGGGCGGGCATGCAGCTTTTCTGGCTGCAGTCTTCCCATCCGGAAAATGGGATAACTGACAACACCTGCCACGTGGGCTACTTGTGAGCACTCAATCAAACAGTTCGTGCAGGGCAGGCTGTTTGATCAACATTAGTGGCTATTCAGCCAGATCTAAACATGCCCTCACTGTGAAGACCCTCTCAGGGTATGAGTGCACACAGAACAGAATCCTCCTCTCCTCCCCCCTCTGCTGAAAACGCCGTGGGTCCTCGAGTGTCCCCCCAGCTCCCATCCCCCTTTCGGGCCAGTTCAGATCCATGTGCTCAGGGAAGCCTCCAAGAATCCCGAGGGGACATAGCTCAGGCTCAGATCATTTCTGCCGCGGCATTCCTCGGGACCGAATGTGTATGATTACTCTTTGCGACTTTTGTTTACTGTTTGCGACTGAGTTGACGTGAATTCTGAGAGGCAGAGCCTGTCGCGCCCGACCCGGAGGTTCCTGGCCTGCGTGCCGGCTGGATGGTGCACTCCGTGGCTGAGCCATCAGGGAGACCGGCTCTTGTGAAGTGTGTGGGGGGCAGAGAGCGAGGCCTCCACGGGCTGGGACGGATCGGAGCCAAGGACTCTGGGCCCTGGCCCACCGGGCCGCCTGGGAATCCTGCACACTCTTGGCTGGGAGCGTGGGGCTCACCCTTCAGGCTCTGAACTTCCCAGTTCGGTCGGGCCACGGGGCTGGCCCAGCAGACGCACCGGGACAGGGACGGGTGTTACTTCCCTTGGAGCCGGAGAAGGCGAGTGTGGATCTCTGCCCTCCCCCTGCCGGTCGGGGCCACGCTCAGGTGGACTCACAGGTGGGGGTGCCTTGCTGAGCCTGGGTCCCGAGTGATGGAAGCCCAGCTCTCGGGCGACTTGGGGGTGTGCAGTGTGAGCAAGAAGTAAAGTGGTTGTTGGAGTGACAGACTGAGAGGCTCATCTGTCGCAGCAGCACTACCGTCCCCTTCTCCCAGCTCTTCCTCCGGACACTGCTCGCCCACCCGCCAGGGGAGCCAGGCGCCGGTCAGGCCTGCAAGGTTGCCCTGTGGCGAGGACGTTCCCTCCAGGAACAGCTGCCTGAGATGGGGTTCGAGGACCATGCACTGGCCTCGCGAGCTCTGGGCCCTGCCGGAATCGGGACCAGGGACTCTGGGCTGGGCCCAGCACTCAGCCAGCCTCTGCAGCTATTCTTAGGGATCAAAATGCAGGAGGGTGCAAACGGCAATGAGCACAAGTCCCCGGGGCCTGCTCCCTGGCTGATGCTGACTAAGGGTGGGGTGGGGCTCCCCCAGACTGGACTTTCCTACAGACTCTCAATCGCCCCTTGTCAGGGAGGGGCGGGCCTCCAGCAGCCAGGAGGTGGGGTCCAGGCACTGGGGTGGCGGGGGGTGGGGGTAGGGGTGGGCCCTTGGCTTTTGAGTCTGTGCACAAAACCAAGGAGGGCAAATCTGAAGGGGAGTGTGTTGTTTTCAAGAATCAAGGTAAACGTGGCTGCTGAAATGTCACAGGGTGCCGTGGAGTGGGGTGCCGTGGAGTGGGGTGCCGTGGAGGGGGGTGCCGTGGAAGGGGGTGCCGTGGAGTGGGGTGCCATGGAGGGGGGTGCCGTGGAGGGGGGTGCCGTGGAGTGGGGTGCCGTGGAGTGGGTGCTGGCAGCGTGCGGGGTCCTCCTACTCCCAAAGGTGCCTTTTCAGGACCTCGCGGGGTTACTTACTAACCAAGTCACTGCATTCATGGGGCCTGTATGCTCGTGCCCCTCACACTTTGTCCCCATGGCAACTAGCTGGGTGCCTTCTTTATTTTCATTTTATAGAAGAGGAAACAGACTTACAGCGGGGAGGGCGATGGCTGTCTGAGCCTGTGGCCTCCCTCCCTGCAGATGCCCCTGGCACGTGCCCAGGTGCCCAGGATGCCATCTGCCCCCCCCCCCCCCCCCCCAGCCCGTGGCGTCTTCGGGCAGCCAGAGTCCCAGCTGAGGCCAGGTTAGAAGCTCTGTCACGTGGCCACTACCCAAGAGCGGGAGAGAGTTAACTGGGGAGTGTTCTCCAGACTTGGAGTCATGCTCCCAGCTCTGCTCTGGCAGGCGGCTCCCAGGCAGGCGCCTACCTCGTCTTCCCATCACTGGGTCGTTTTCCAACCCAGGTTGCAGGCTCGCTTCCAAAAGGCCCAGCGAGACGTAGTCCTTCAACTGCCAAACGGTCACGGTTTTCTCTGCGCACAGGAGCATTTAATCTCTCCAGCCTCCCCATCAGCAGGTACAGGGGTAAGTTAATAGAAGGAAGCGAAGCGGACTCTGGCGGTTTCCCCTCCCTTCCTCCCAAACTCCTCCACGCTGGTTCCTGGTGCCCATGACCGAACTTCAAAGCGCCAGGCAAGACAGGGCTGCCGAAAGCTGGAGAAATTCACCGGAAGGAGCGTCCTTCTTGTCAAAGCCGTCCGTCGCCTGCAATATGTTTTTGTTTTACACTTTTCAACAACAAAGGTTTTTTTTGCTCAGCATCCAAGACAGAAAAAGGGGGCCTGGGGCAACATCAACAACAAAAACTTGCCATGAAGTAATTTAAATCGACTCCAGCCCAGCGAGGACAGGCGCCAGGTGTATGGAAAGCTAATGAGACTCCCTGGGAGATGAAAGCCGCCGCAGAGGCTGAGGAAGGGCACTGCTCCGAGAATGGAGCCATTCACAAGCCAGCGGGCGGGGCTGAAAGCGCGAAAAGACCTACCGCTTGGCCTGGGTGATGTCCGGCGCCCGCCAGCAGACGCGCTTTGTCTTTTCTCCCTCCGCCGCCAGGGCTCACAGATCCCCCCAGGCGCAGGGAACCCAGCTCAGAGAAGAAATCTTTCAGGAGACCTTGAAACAGCTGCCAGTCACCACACTGGAGGAGCCAGCAGTCAAAACAAGTGTCCCAAAGCGCCGCCACCATACTGTGCGCAAGGAGTGGCGACGCCTTCACGCCCGGGATCTGAGCGCTGGAGGGCACCCCGGAGATGACAAGCTATTTTAGCTGCACCCCCAGCGGAGCTGCCTGCTCACTGAGCACCTGCCCCGGGCAAGGGCTGGTCCCCACCCACAGCCCGGGGAGGGGGAGGGCACAGGCTCTGGGGCCGACTGCACCAGCTGGGGTCCGGCCTGTCACTGAAAGCAGTGACCTTGGGCAGGGTTACATGTACTGGAAGGGAAGGCACTTGAACAGGGTCTGACAAAGAGCAAGCACTCCAGGTGGGAGGGGTCCCACAAGGACCTCGTGATGGCCTGTGAGAATTTCCAGTTCCCAGTCACAGGGAGGGGGACTGGCCTGCCCGAGCCCAGCAGCTCCTGAGCAGCCGGCAGGACTGTGCCTCAGGGGGTGCAGGGGGAGGGGCAATGGCCACTCCAGGCTTTCCCTGCGCCAGGGCAGGACTGTGCGTGTGTGTGTGTGTGTGTGTGTGTGTGTGTCCACTCCAGGCCGTTCCCGCACCAGGGCAGGACTGTGCATGTGTGCGTGTGTGTGTGTGTGTGTGTATGTGTCCACTCCATGACATCCCCGCACCAGGGCAGGACTGTGCCCAGGGTGTGTGTGTGTGTTTGTGTGTCCACTCCAGGCCGTTCCCGCACCAGGGCAGGACTGTGCGTGTGTGTGTGTGTGTGTGTGTGTGTGTGTTTGTGTCCACTCCAGGACGTCCCCGCACCAGGGCAGGACTGTGCCCAGGGTGTGTGTGTGTGTATGTGTCCACTCCATGACGTCCCCGCACCAGGGCAGGACTGTGCCCAGGGTGTGTGTGTGTGTATGTGTCCACTCCATGACGTCCCCGCACCAGGGCAGGACTGTGCCCAGGGTGTGTGTGTGTGTATGTGTCCACTCCATGACGTCCCCGCACCAGGGCAGGACTGTGCCCGGGGTGTGTGTGTGTGTGTCCACTCCAGGCCGTTCCCGCACCAGGGCAGGACTGTGCATGTGTGTGTGTGTGTGTGTGTGTGTGTGTGTGTGTGTGTATGTGTCCACTCCATGACGTCCCCGCACCAGGGCAGGACTGTGCCCGGGGTGTGTGTGTGGGGGTGTCCCTACTCCAGGCCTTCCCCACGCCAGGGCAGGACTGTGCCCGCAGTGCCGAGTGGCCCTGAGCCTGACCAGGCTCCAGAGTTCCACATGCTCTCCCTGTGCAGCGGGACAATGGCATGACTCCATTGTCTGTCCGCATACGCCCCACCCCTGCTAAGCTAGGAGAGATGGGGCTTCGGGTTAGAAGTACGTCCTGCAAGATTAGTAAACAGGGAAAGTGAAGCCCCGAGTGTTTGGAAAGTTGCGTATTGAAAAGAGGAGCCTGCTAGACAGCCGACTGTGGCGTCCCGCCAGCCGACACCTGCTGCTGCCCACCGTGAGGAGCGGCCCTCTGGCCGCAGCAACGAGCACAGAGGCAGCAGGCGGACAGCAGGGACAGAGCTGCTGGAGACGGGCTCCGGCCCACATCCTCACTATCTGCTGATCCGGCTGCATCGCCACTCCCCGCAGAGGCCCTTGGGATGAGAGCGGCTGGGGTCAGGTGGCTTCAAGGCCTGACCGCTCACCCTGAGGTGCACCTGTGCCAGCAACTCCACCCTCGCCAGCCAGTGACATAAAGTCCTTCTCTCCAAAAGAGCAAGCCCATCCCCGCAGGCAGCAGAGGTGTGGGGCCCATTCTAGGAGCTACCTGCCGCGCAGATGAGCCCTCCCCCTCCTGCCCCCACCCTGCCCCTCAGCAGCACCTGTGGACGCCCCGGCTGTGCGTGTCTGGCCGGTGACAGGAGCCCCGGCTCGCCCAGGCCGTGCACTGCGTGGGGAGGAGGCTCAGGGCCTGTGCGGCGAGGCGGGTGCTCAGCAGGGCCCGCACGGCAGCCCTAGCCTTGCTCCAAGGGCGGGCCTGTCCTCTGGGAGCTCCCCTGCTGGGATCTGGAATTAGTGACCAGTCAGGTCTGTCACACACTCTCCGGGGACAACCGATGCTGGTGCCCGGCGCGTCCAGTGTCAGAGAAGGCCTCCTTAGGGGTGACCCCGTCTCCGACTGATAGCGCCTGGTTGCTACTCGGCAACACCCCGAGAGTCTACCCAGAGGCCGTCCCTGCCCGGGACCGTGAGTGAGTGCATGTGTGAACGTGTGAGTGCGTGAACATGTGTGTGGACGAAGCTGCAGTGCAGCCTGCCCCGGCATCACCCCCACCGGGCCCCACCTGGCACAGCTGGCGGGCGGGCTGGGGGCGCCTCTGCCTCCCGGGCCCAGGACAATGGCGGAGGCTGAGAGCGGCCTCCTGGGCTCCAGCCTTTGTGCTGACCCCGCGGGGCAGGCTATGAAGCTGTGCCTGTCGCTGACACTGCCTCTGCGCCACCTGCTACCTGGGCTGCACCCCCCAGTCCTTGCCCTCCCTGCCAAGATTAACGCAGGGAGTAGCTGCGTGCTGCCCTCCCGCGTCCTAAGCTACTGGGTGGAAACACAGTTTTGAAACGAGAAGGTTAAAGATCCCACCAGTGACTGCCCCTGCGGAGCGTAAATGCCAGAGAAACACGGACACACCGAAGCCTTTCTGGCTCTTTGTCCTCCTGCCCTGTGCTGCCCGACCCCCCCCCCCCCCCCCCGCCCCCGGCCCCAGGCGCCTTTCTCTGGATCCGCTGCTGGAGGCTGGCTGGCTGGGAAGAGCCTCCTGGCCCCGAGCGAAGTGCAGGGAGCCTCTGATGAGACTGTCGGCAGCCGGGGGGAGGGGGGGGGGGTGCGGCGGGAGAGACACGGACTAATGAGGAGGAAGGAAAGGGCTGCCACTGCTTTACGCACAGGAAATGGGACAGGACCTGGTGTGCGGGGCTTTAGCCAGGAGAGGCTTGGCCCCAGGAGGAGTGGACAGGGGTGCGCTTCTCAGCCCCTGGCACTGTTTTCCAGGAAGGAGGTGGCGAGGCGAGCGGGACACACTGTTACTTCAGTGGGAATAACATGGGCACAACTTTCAAAATTGCATCCCTCGCCCTAGCTAGTGTGGCTCATCGGCCTGCAGACTGAAAGGTCCTGGGTTCGATTCCAGTCAAGGGCACATGTCTGGGTTGCGGGCTGGATCCCCAGCTGGGGGGCGTGCAAAAGGCAGTCAACCAATGATCCTCTCTCATCTCTGATGTTTCTATCTCTTCCTCCCTCTCCTTTCCTCTCTGAAATCAATATAAATATATTTAAAAAAACAAAACAAAATCGCATCCCTCCTCCGCTTCCATCCCTTCAGTGTTCCTCACTGGATCGAGAAGGAAATCCAAGTTCCGCACCAGGACCTGGGAGACATGCTGCGTCGGCTCTGTCTCCCCCCCCCCCCGCCCCCCCCCTTCCCCGCCCGCCACACGCTCAGCCCGCAGGCTCCCGGCCCTCCAGGCTCCCAGCACCAGGCTCTGGGCTGCTGCTTCCATCCTGGGACCTCTTCCCAGGCCATCCATGTGGCTGTTCCTTCTCACCTTCCTGCCTCAGGTGAGTGTCTGCCCCGAAAGGCCTCCCTCCTGTGACGGCCCCAAGGTGAAGGGGCCCTCCCTGCTGCTCTTGATAGCAGCCCCAGTGACACCCTGAGTTATGTCACTGCGCTTCCCTGTCTGTCCCCCCAGATTCCTAGCAGCTGGCACGGTGCCTGGCACATGGCAAAGGAGCCCAATTCATAGCTGTGGCTGAACTGGAAGCAATGAATGAAATGACAACAACTTTGCTGTCTGCATGGCTGGATGGAAGCAGAGGATGGACGAGGACAGAGGAAGCGGCAGTGCCCCGTGGGGGGCGGCCCGAGGGCCGGGGAGGTGGGGGGACCCTCCCACGCCCAGGGGTGGAGCTGGTTCAGACACGGCCCTCCCACCAGCAGGAGCTGGAACGTGGACTTTCCTGTAATATTTCCCAAACAGTACTTCACGGGAAGCCCAGCCTCTGAAAAAGATGGCACCAGTGGAAAGGGAACGAACGGGTAGGTGCGGGCGGGCCGCCTGCCTCCTGGGGCCCCTAAGGGAACCCATGGGCCACAGGCTCGGAGAAGCTGAGCACAGAAACCATGGCTGAGCCCGAGACAACTCAAAAGACTCTGACTTTTTAAAAAGGAATAATTTACAATACGAAGCTTGCCCTTTGCAGGTTCTAGTCCATTAGCTCTGACGCACACACCGTGTAATCACCGCAACGACACAGAATGTTCCCCTCGGGGCCTGGGACCAGCTCCTGCCGCTCCGGCCCTGGGAACTCGGATCTGCTCTCTCCTCAGGTTTTGTCTTTTCCCGTCACGTAAGCGGCACCGCACAGTGGGCAGCCTTTTGCCTCTGGCTTGTGCTTGTTCCGAGAGGCTGGGATGAAAGACCAGCGTTGACACCTCAGAGCATCCGCACTCCCCTCAGTCCTCCTGAGCAAGAAGCCGAGAGCACAGCTTACCTTCTGGAACACTTGGTAGTTGGACTTGGACCATATATCCAGCTGTGGGGAAAGGGATAAAAGTATCGTCAGTGTCAATTTTAGAATCCAGACTTCAAAACACGATGCTCTAGCTACTGCTGCTAAGCTTGAAAAAATAAGACATGATTATAGAGCAACGACCCCGGGTTGGAAGGATTTAGGATTTAAACGTTCCGCCTGAGGGTCTGCTTTACAGCGTGCTGGTGACTTGAGGAGCCTGTTGAAGGGATCCCAAGTAACTGTGACGGCTGCTCAGGTCAGAGCCTGTGGCCAGGGCGCCCGGCCTCGAACCCGGGGAACGTGGAGGTCCAAGAGGAAACGTGGGCAGGGCTCGGCGTGAACCCAGGCCAGTCCTCCTCTGGCCACACTGGGTCCTACACGGGGCACTTCACGGCAGTCTCACCAAACCTCCCTGGTCTTACAGGTTTGCGTGAATCAAATTGATGCCCCTCACTATTTCAAGAACAAGTGAAGTCTGGCGAACAGAAGCACCCAGAGCAGACGGGAGAGCTCAGGACGGTGCAGCTTAGCGGGGCCGCCAGTACGTTCCGTGGCACTAAAGAGACAACTTTAATACACAAGGTCAAGAGTTGAGCAAATTGAAACACCTGGTCGATGGGCCTCCTGCAACCTGCTTCTGGGGTTGGCCGGTGGTCAAGGGGGACCTGAGACACAGCTGTTTGAGCCTGTGCTGTGGCATTGATTCCAGAGAGGGTGGGAGCAGGAGCAGCAACCAGCCGGAAGATTGCTCTAAGACAGGAAGTGAAGGGTTGCATTTGACAGTGAACACACAACACTTGGCCTTCTGAAAGTAGTCCTTGGAAATTAAACGCTGGGCTGTGGCCCTGGCTGGCGTGGCTCAGTTGGTTGGAGCATCGTCCCATGTGCCGAAAGGCTGCGGGTTAGATCCCCAGTCAGGGCACATACCTGGGTTGTGGGTTCAGTCCCCGGGCTGTGTGGCAGGCAAACAATTAATGTTCTCTCTCACGTACGGAAGGCAACTAACTGATGTTCTCTCTCACGTCGATGTTCCTCTTTTCCTCTCTCTCTCTCTCTCCCTCCCCCTCTCTCTAAAATCAGTAAGCATGTCCTCGGGTAAGGATTAAAAAGGAAGGTTGGGCTGTGAAGACAGGCACCACTCTCCCGGCTCCTTCCGGCGCGGTCAGCTTTATGTAACTTTCATGTCGGAACCCTTTTGGGGCAGCGGAAGGTCCAGGACCTCTGACCCCTGCAGGGCTCCTGCTGGGCAGGGTGGAGGTTTCGCTGACCCAAGTCCAGGAAACGTCATGGAAGAATCTGATCGACTGAACAACTGTTCAAACCCCTTTCCCTCGCCCTGCGGTCCCGTCCCTTCCTGGACTCCCACATAACCCGGCACCTCTCCTTCTGTCTGGCTAACCGACTCTCACAAGGGCACTGACAATTTCCAAACCCCACCCCCAGTTAAACCAGTTGATGGGGCAACACTTTAAAAAGTCTCTTGGCTTCGACTTTTAATTTGACAGGTTTGCAAGTTCTAGGCCAGTGGTCGGCAAACTCATTAGTCAACAGAGCCAAATATCCACAGGACAACAACTGAAATTTCTTTTGAGAGCCAAACTTTTTAAACTTAAACTATATAGGTAGGTACATTGTTATTAACCTAATTAGGGTACTCCTAAGGCTTAGGAAGAGCCATACTCAAGGGGCCAAAGAGCTGCATGTGGCTCGCGAGCCGCAGTTTGCTGACCACTGTTCTAGGGGAAAGTGACATGCTACTTCCAGGTAAGTCTGAAGGAAACCCTGAAGAAACATGGATTCCCTACATAACCACTCCCGAGGCAGGGTGGCCCGCTGGGCGGCTGGTCGCCTCGGGGGGAGTCGGGTCAGTTCTATTCCTAGGGAAGCAGTGCAGCCCAGGTCTTAGAACACGTTAAAGACCATCAGCCGAGTGAACGACGTTCTGTGTCTTTAGTTCTAACAGATCACCGCCAAGATGACAGGAAGATGACAAAGATCCCAATCTAAATTCCAGGAAGAGTAACCTCCATGTCTGGGCTTGGAGCTGATCGATTCTCCTGCCGTTCTCGCCTGTCCCTCCTGCCTGCCCCCACCGCACAGGGCGCAGCAGGACAGAGACACGGGCCGGGGAGAAAAGGAGGAGTCTGCACACAGATGGAGGGGTTGAAGTTTTAATTTAAAAGATGAAATTAAAAAACACACACACACACACAAAACTTCAGCAAAATGTTTCAATGGAGAAATCCGAGGGGAGCCGGCTGACGGAAGAGCCCACTGGCCGGCCTCATGGGCCCGAGAACACACGTGTTATGGGCCGTGCGCTGCTCCTTCTGAGCGGGGCCTACGCGCATCCAGGCCCCGGGGAGCGCAGGACCATCTGGGACAGGAGACGCTGGACAATGGCCCCGTTCACCAGGCGCACGGTAAGAAAAGGACGGTAACAATGGGTCCGGTTCTGCCAGGAAGGCCAGCAGGCGGCTGCACTTGATTTTCTGCTAGATTTACGCCAAAGAAAGCATCTCATCAGCGCCTGGGGTCGGTGCGCCTCTCCTCGGGGCCAGAAGATTTTGGAAATTCATTTCCGGGAGCCACGTCTGACCCAAATGAATATTCATTAGCTCCAGCTTCTAGGCTGCAAGGCAGAAGGACTATGGACTTGGCTTGCTATGCATTCAATGGGAGCTTCTGGAGGCTGCAAACTCCTAGCTGATGCTGAGAAACTCCCTCAGTGCCCTGAGAAGGCGCAAAGCCCGCAGCATCGGGGCCCAGGAAGGCCCTGTGGGGAAAGCCAGCCTCCTGCGACCTGAAGGGGCTGGACACGCAGCCTCGAGCAGCCTGTGGCTCTGGGGCCGGATGAGCACTTCAGGGAGGGGTAGCGCGTTCCCAGGGAGATTGCACCAGATCCCGGGGAACCACCTGTTTCACACACATCTACCCGAGGAAGAACTAGTGACAACAGTGACAGAAACTTACTTAAGGAAGAGACATCAGCATCACCTAACATGGGCAGGCCAGGGAGTCTAACTACCGTGATGGCCACCGCCAATGACCTCTGCCACCGCCAATGACCTCTGCCACCGCCAATGACCTCCGCCACCGCCACATGACCTCCGTCACCCCGTGGCAGGTGCCTCTTATGACAGCTCTGCACTCAGCCGCAAGGTACCCTCGCACAAGGATGATAAGACACTGAGGCGCAGGGAGTTGAGCCACTTGCTTAACATCACCAAGCGGATGTGTGATGGAGGATCAGAAACCGGGCCTGTCTCCAGAGTCCCAGCTCCTGCCCGCGCAGGAAGACGGCCTGCAATGGAATTCAGAGGGGGCGGCTCAGAGCCCCGCGCTGTCCCCGGCCTTCAGCGAGCGCCCTTGCGAAGTGCAACCTGACAGATCTGCTTCAGGACCGCAGATGGGACAGTCGTCAGCACCACAACCCACTTAGCAGCCAGGGGGGATGTTGGCAGCTCACCAGAAAGTTATCAATTCTTCATTTCAAAAAATAGTGCAGAGAACTAAAAATTACCTAAAACTGACACTTCCAAATAAAACTGGCAAGCCTCCGGGACTTCAGCTTTTAAAGCTTTTATTTATCAGCAGCTTCATCTCGTGAGGTCAAGAGGTGGGCGTCAGTAGGGGTAGGATGCCACAGACCAGCAATGGTGAGGGTTTCTCCGTGGTTTCCGAAACCATGAACCTCCCTTTGGTGGTCTCTGTATGCCCGCCCACCGCCCTGGGGAATGAAAGAGGGACCCAGCCTCACCAGACGCGGTGACAGGTCTGCTACTTGAGAACTTCTCACTTCCAATCAGGGCGCACGCACATCTGTTACTAAAGCTGCAGCGAGCACAGTCGCAGGGCCTCCTCTGCACGGATCCGTCCCCGCCCAGCGGTGCCCGCCCCAGCGGTGCCCTTCCCCCACCAGGAACAAGAGGCCCCTGTTCTGAAGGTCGTCTGAACAGTTTCAAAGGCTCTAACAAATCAAAACGTTCCCTGCATCTAATATCAAACGGGGCTGATGCCAACTCTTATTAGAGGAATCAGATTCAGCTTCCCCGGCCCAAACACACACACACATCCCACTTTGAAGTGGGAGAAGGCAGGGATCAGCGTCACCCTGGGGACAGCGCGGGCTGTCTTTGAAGGCTCCCTTTGATACCCCCCTTTCCCTCTTCGCTAGGAGGCTAAAGGCAGCCTTAAAAAGTGGCTAAGGGGTAATTAATGAAGCTATAGCACGAACATAACCTAAATCCCCTAATAAGATAGACTCGACCGAGACGTTTGCACTTTCCCAGGTAAGTCTGACGGGTGTAAAACGAGGACAATGCCTGGAACGTGCCGAGTCAGGCTCTGGGCACCTCCCAGATGACACCGAACTCCAGGTGAGTGAGTCTGAGAGCATTTTCCTATTTTATTGGAGGAATTAGCCACAGTGCTTGGTATCAAAAGTGTGCACTGCAGGTGAGGGGACAGGGTGACTGGGGCAGTGGAGGTGGGTGTTACTGCGAAGTGACAGCCCGGTGGCCCTGTGGTGGGGAAAGCCGCGGGCGTGGCAGTGGGTGGGGCTGGGCCACTGCTGCCTGCAGCTGTAGAGGGAGCAGGGCCTCCTGCATCCCCGTGGTGATAGGGAGCCCGGTACGGTGCCGGTTTCTGGACACACATTCTCTCTGATGAACGGAGAGCCCACACCAACCACTCATTAGGAAAACCCGCGTGCGTGCCTGTGCGTGTCCTTTATTCTCAACCCACACTCCACTCCCTGCTGCTTCCTTTAGTTCCCACCTCTAATTGTTCACTCTCCCCTTTCACTCCAGGGAAAGCACTTTCACACCCCAGGTGGGCTTTCTCCTCCCCGTCCCGCCCCCCCTATCCCCCCCCCCCATGTCACTGGGCTGTGCGCCAGGCCCTGGGGTCTATCCTTGAGACACTCAAGGACAGCTTGTGTCCTCAGGAGCCACGGACAGGGGGAGGGCTGAGCTCTGGCTCAATATGACAGTAGGTCTCAGTTTCCTGATCTGGAAAATGGGTCTAGGATTCAGTAACCCCTGTAGGCAAAGCTTGCTTCAGCACAGTGCCTACCAGACCAACATACGGGTACTGTTAGTATTTTTGTTACCTGCAAGATAGACGTGGAAAGAAATTACCACGATGTACTAATTCTAGTTAGAGCAAAAGGGGGCTCCCACACTGTGGATGGAGTCGTGATGGCACTGCGCCGTGAGCGAGGCAAACCCAGGCTGCCGTCGCCACAGCTGTGCTTGCGAGAGGCCCCTGGGAAACGGGACAGAGTAAGAAGGAAGATGGCACTGAGCCGGGTAGCAGGAAGAGGGGAAGTTATCAGGTGGACGGGGAGGGCATGCACCCTGGGCTAAGGGCACAGAGGGTGCCAATGAGTGAGAGAGCGCCAATAACACCAAGGCTGAGAGGAGGACAGAAGGCGTGTGGCGAAGGAGGCAGACGAGGTCAGAAAGGATGACGGGCCAGCTCGCTAGATGCCTGGCTGAGGAGTTTGGATTTTATTCCACAGCCAGAGTTTTCTGCAAACTGCCAGTGTCACAATGTGCTCTCCGAGTAAAGGGAGAAAGCGCTTGGTGGTCACATAGGTAGAACCCTGCACACTGCCCACCCCTCGGGAGACGCACGAGCAGAGCGGCCCAGGCTCTACAAGCTCCTGCAGCGAAGAACCCGCCGAACCCTCTCAAACTCCCTGACCGCAGGCTGCTCGGTGCCCAGCAGCCAACTCCCCGTTTCCTGCTCTGGGCGATGGGAAGATGGCGAAAAGCAATCGCATTTTGGGAAGACAGCTCTGGGAGCCAGGGAAGGACAGACTGGGGAAGTAACCTGGAGACTAGACGTGAGCCGCTAGTGCGGGGACTCGGCTGAGAGGCAACGAGCTGGAAAGGAGTGGAGGACAGGAGGGGCCCACTGGAGGGACATGTAAGGAGGAGGACCCGCCGACAGACTAGATGGGGGGGCGGGGAGGCTGAGCAGGTAGATGGTGGCACCACTGACCAAGTGAAGGAGCCGTGGACGGAGCCTCAGTTTAGGGGGGATGATGAGCTGAGCTTGGGTCCATCTGGAGAGAAGAGGGGTGACACAAGTCAGTCCAGGAGTGACTGGTGTGGGTGCCACGTGGGACCTCCGGGGGGATGAGAGGCCAAGGCACGAGCAAGGAGAAGAGGCCCGGAACCCGGGCGTGCAGGGGAGAGGCGTGGGCGGTAGCGACTGATGAAGTCAGTTTTTTTTTTTTTGCTAATCCTCACCAGAAGGTATTTTTCCCGTTGATTTTTAGAGAGAGTGGAAGGAAGAGAGGGAGAGACACACAGAGAGAAACATACATGTGAGAGAGACACATCGATTGGTGCCTCCTGCACGCCCCCTCAACCAGGGCAGAGGATCGAGCCTGCAACCGAGGTACGGGCCCTTGACTGGAATCAAACCCGGGACCTTCAGTCCACGGGCCGATGCTCTACCCACTGAGTAACCCGCCTAGGGCTGTCACCTCTTTTTAAGAAAAACGTTTTCTCCTCATCATAACGTGGCTGTTGGGTGTGAGTGCTGGAGTGACCACACATAGGTTTACGTGGGACTCATGGAGAGAAAGGACAGCCCCGAGGGGCCAACGGCCCGGGTGCTGGGGGGCACAGGGTGTGTCGGAGTGGTGTCTCGGGCAGAGCACCCATTCTGCTCTGGGAGCAGGCACAGTGCAGGCTGCCAGCGCCCATCAGCGTCTCTCACGCTCGCCACAGAGCCATGTGGACAGTGCGGTGACGGGAAACTAGGGGCTCACGAGGGTGAACTTTCCATGAAGCAAGTCACCCACAGAGGAACCCGCCTTGGGTCAGGCGCATGGCTCAATGGAGCCGCTGCGGACAAGCTGCGTCCTGCGCTCCCTGTTAGTGTCCCGGAAAGATGGGTGGCAGCTTGTATGGCGAATTGGATTTTCCTCATGGTTTTGGGAAAAGCTAAATGCCGGGCCACGGGCTACTATGCTGCGAGACGAGGCAAAAAAAAAAAAAAAGGGGAAGAAAGAAAGAAAAAGGAAAAAATCCCTTTTCTCAGAAGACACATTTAATGAGGCACCTGGGGTCTAAGGCGATAAATCAGAAATTCAACTGAGGGCGTCGGCCGAGAGGAGAGCGGGGCCTGCGGAGACGGGGAGAGGGTGTGCTGCGCGCTCTTCTCCACGCAGACACGGCATGTCGCCCGTCACCTCGGCCTCATCACGCTGCTTAAGCCGCTTGGCGGGGGCTCCTCCACGGGGGCTCCGGGACACGGACAAGAACGGAAAACCAATGAGAGGCCGCCCGCCTACCTTGCCGTCTTCTGTGTAGACGTTCTCGTTGTAGCCCTTCACGATCGTTCGGTCAATGAACAGGCTCCGCATGACGACAATCACTTTCAGCACCTTTCCCAAGGTCACCTGCCAAAACACGTGTGCAAACATGAGCACCAGCCTGAACATGCAAATCACACACAGCTGGGCAAGATGATGAGGAGGCGACGCTGGGCTAGCCCTCCTGTGTCAGAGGCACTGGGGGCCACGAGGGGGGCCACGAGGGAGGGCGTGCTGGCTGTCCCGCGCGCTAGCGTCCCAAAGCATTTAGTCCCACACTCCCAGCAACACAAGTTCTCCCTTCACCACTTAAAGATGGTGCAGGCCCCTCATCTTACCACCCGAGTGGTTTCTAACTGGCTCATAGCTGTCAGGACGAGCCCCAGGTGCTTGCTATCTGCGGGGTAAGGTGACCCCACCCAGGCTGGCCCTGACTCAGGCGCTCTCCAGGAGTCAACGAGCCGGGTTCTCAGGGCCGTCGTGGCCCGTGCACCCCCGGAGTCCAGGGAGCACAACAGAGATGACAGGCAGGCCCGGGTGCCCCTGGGGCAATCTGTGTACAGTGGCTGGTCAGAGTGGACGACGATACCCAATAAGTTCTGATCGTAAATGGAAAGTGGCTGAATTTTATCTCCAAAAAGGAACAGAATCCTGGAAATATATTTAAGTGCTTTTTCTCTTTTAGAATTTTCAGGAAGTATATGGATTAAAATATACAAAAATAGTGAGTGTCATATATGCCAGGGAATAGTGCCCGGCTGTGCCGGCTGGAGCCCCAGCACTCAGAATGGAAACGGCGCCTCCCTTTCCTGGGGCTCCCGTAACTCGTCTGACCCCTGGGTGAGACCCTGGAGCGAGTCCCGCGGAGGCCAACCCCACAGAATTGGCCAAAGGTCCCTGTTGGTCTGAGTGAGGACAAGAACCCCGGCCTCCCCAGCAGCGGACCCCCTGCGGCTCCAGTGTGCAGTCGGCTCTGGGGGCCGCCCCCGCTTTCCTTATTCCTCAGTCCTAGCGGTGGTCCAACTGCCTGTCCGCATAACAGCCTTCCTCTTCCCTGAATGTCCCTGATACCCTGTTCCTTCAATAGCTTTCAGTTCTGAGAGGGTGTCTCCGTTCTTGCCCAAAATGGCACAGAATATAAACCCGGCGAGAAAAAGGTGATGCACATATTTACATTTCAGAGAAAGTTAATAAAAACACCTTATTAAGTGTATAGTACTTCTTGTTACTGCTACACCACGTAACATTTAAAGGGTCATTTCTTACACAATTGGACACCACTGGCTAAGATGCCAATTAACCAGAGGCAGGAACAGCCGCTCTGTCCCCAGTTCAAGGCAGCTCCTTGGCAGGAAGGGGGTGAAGAAGGGGGGGTGGAGAAGGGGGAGGGGAGGAGGAGGCACCAAGTTGAGTTATAACTTTGTAACTCTAAGCACTGAAATGAAGAGCCTCCCAGAGGGTCCAGTGGCGGAGATGCTGGACCTCCTCCCGCAGGGCCACTGCTTTCAGCACATGTGAACTCTCCTCCGACGCCCAAGGGTAACCAAGCCACTGTCTCCGTAAAAGCACCTGAGTCGGGCTGACTTTAACTACCTGGTACACTGCCTTGGTAATGGCTCAAGCTTAAGAGGGAATTCAGGGAAACATACACACCACAGGTACTAGACATTTTACATTTAACTTTTTTTGCTTTGAAGAGTGACCTTTGGAATTTCAAAGTTACGACGATGTGAGCATTGCTCCGTCGTGGTGCAGGCCGCGGAGGCGGCATTCCGCGCGGCCTGGTTCTTCCGGTGGCTACACTGTGACTGCCCCAGCCATCCTGCTGGACATTAGCTGCTTCCACGGTTTCCCTAATACAAATACAGCCGCAACACACTTTCATTCACGAAGCCTTCAAGACATTTGGGATTACTTCTTGAGGACAGATTTGCAGAACTATAATTATTGAGGCAAATGGTACAAATATTTTAAGGTTTTTGATACAATCTGCCCATGTGCTAAGCACAGGGTTATGCCAACCAGAAAGGCACGAACACACCCATCTCAGTTTGCTCTCGCTAGCAACAGGTGCTATTAAAATAAAATAACACAAACTCACCCCTCCTGGAAGTACCAACTTAATGATTTAAGTCTTTTATTATAGAAGATTTAAAATAACATACAAATAAACGAAATGGTATAGAGAACTCTAGGAACCCGTCCCAACATCAACAATTGCAACTCTTCCCCCTCCCCCACCTACTTTCCCCTTTCTGCATGTTTAGTTAGTTAGTTCCCCTTTCTGTATTATTTTGAAACGAACAGCACAGAATAATTTTCACGTGTAAATATTTCAGTCTGCATCTCCAAAAGATACAGGCTCTGAAACAGCAAAGCCTCACCGTGATGCCATCCCATGTCTACAAACCAGAAATTTCCGTTATCCACACTCAGTGCAGTGAGCGTCTAATCCCCACAGCCTCCCACGGCACGTTCGTGAGAGTCTGCTGGTCCCAGGACCTGAACCCAGACACACTGTGACTGCCAACGCGTCTCCTAAGCCTCCCCTGAACGAAAGGCATCCTCTCTCAAACCCCCCCCCACCCCCCCGCCCAACCCGATTTGCTGACGAAACCGGTCATTCCCGCCAGTTTCCCCACAGCCTGGATTCTGCTGACGGCCTCCTGGGTGTGCTCGACATGTTTCTCTCACTCTGCACTTGCCGTAAATTGGTGATTAGATGGCATTCAAGCCTGACTCTGTGTGTCCAGGCTGCTTCCCAGGCGTGTTCCACTCCCCCCACAGGAGGCGTGCCCGGTTGGGTCTCAGTGGGGACCCGCTGACCCAGCACTGACCCAGCAGGTTCCACACGGCGGATTCCATGCGATCCCCCCCTTTCCACTCACTAGCGGGAACACTTTATACGAAAGCGTCCCCTCCCCTCCTGCTTGGCTACGGAGCGTAGGGCTCACTATGCAGGAAGAGCAGGGAAGGGCGCAATTCTTTTTCGTTACTTTCCAGTCTTTAAAACAGTGCCTCGGGCCGAAACTGGTTTGGCTCAGTGGCTAGAGCGCCGGCCTGCGGACTGAAAGGTCCCAGGTTCGATTCCGGTCAGGGGCATGCGCCTGGGTTGTGGGCACATCCCCAGTGGGGGGTGTGCAGGAGGCAGCTGATCGATGTTTCTAACTCTCTATCTCTCTCCCTTCCTGTCTGTAAAAAATCAATAAAATATATTTAAAAAAAAACACACAAAAAAAACAGTGCCTCGGCTCACGGGTTTCCTTCCTGCACACGAGTTCATTTTCCTCCCTGGCATGACCCTAGGCCAGGGGTGGGCAACCTTTGTGTGAGTGCGCGCCCGAACCAGCAAAATCTCTGACTCAACATTCTTCTGCGTGCCAACCCTAATTTTTTGAGAACATGTTACGCCTACTTGATATCTCTTAAGGTGTATGTATGTGAAGAACCTTGAAGAAATAATAAAATTCATTCGAGTGACAAAAACACAGTATATGATGATGAAAGATACATTTATTTTTCATGTATACATGTACACTGATAGTCCGACAGAAAACTGTATGACTCCGTTTGATATTATCAGTAGGACTTTTGTTGCTGCATCACTGATGACAGAGATTTTACATCAGGTTCATATTTCGTGACCTTCAGAGATATGCAGGAGCTACTACTTTCATCCGTCAGGCTACTCCTATTATGAGACTTAACAAAATTCATCACTGAGAACAAAGATTCACAAGCGTATGTGGATGAAACCAAAACACTGGTCGGATCTAGGAAGGCAGGAGAGTTAAGGCAGAGGCACAGAAATTGCTCTTCCCCTCGCTAGTCCATCCATGTCTATGGTCTTTAAGATCACTTGTTATGTAAAATTATTTATTTATCTAAGATGCACCTACACTGAATTTATCTGAAAAATAAAAAAGTCGATATTAAGAAAAAAACTGTAAATGGAAGATTATAAGAGAAGGTTTCGCGTGCCAGCAAAAGTTATTGGCGTGCTGTGTTTGGCACGCGTGCCAGGGGTTGCCCACCCCTGCCCTACGTGCTCAGATTTAAACGTATCTGCTGTGATTTTTGTCTGGTGCGATTATTATTTATGTTGATGCTCAACCTGTCCCGTCTGCGGCTGGAGGGGCACCTGCTCGACGTGGAGTCCCTCACAACCTGGTCCCTGGTGCCTCCTGCCGTGGGGCGCCTGCTGCTCCAGGCTGCCGAGGCCCCGTCCTCAGCGGCCCTGGTTCTCGTCCTGGGAAATGGACTGTAAGACCACAACCGGGGCAAGAGCTGCAAATGACTCTGACGGGTCCAATTCTTGTTAATTTCATGAACCTGCATCAGGGTGCGTAGCTCCTTCCCGCCTTTTTCTTGTCCTGGATTCACCTACACATGGAGCACCGCCATGCTGCACCTAGACTGGGCTGCGCAGGTGGCGGACAGCCAGTGCATGAGCCGTGCTCTGGTTCAGCCCCGCAGAGCTCCACGGCACGTGTCAGTTCTCAGGTGTGGGAGCCGGAGAGGACCTGGCGCTCAGCCAGGTGAAAATGCGTAGAATGAGAGCTTCTAAATGTTGAACACGGTCAATATGCAGCTCTGCACACAATTTTGAAGCTGGTGGTTTGAGGCCTTGGAGTTGGAGTCTCCGAGCATTGCTTCCCTCCTGACTAGTGGAGGTGAGGACAGCTCCGTCGCAGAGTGGCCACCAGGCGTCCACGAGGAGACGCGTTGGTGAGGGTGTGCACAGGGCCTGCACGGAGGACGCCCCTGGTGGCTGCCCACACCCGCCAGCACTTCACAGCACTTCACTCAGTCATCACACAGGTGAGGTGACTGGAAGCCAGTGAACCTCAAAGCTGGAGCGAACTTGCCCTGATGTTGTCTTTCTGCCCACACCTGCGGCCAAGGGATGCTGCAGAGCGTGGCTGCAGTGGTGCTGGGCCGCGAGGTGTGGACATGACGCCCCTCGGTCAAGGGCACTGGGCTGCAGTCCTTCCTCTGCCACTTCGGGTGGTGTGACCCAGGGCAAGTCAGACAACCCTCGTGCCTGTACTCAGCCGGGAACGCATCGGGCCTGCTGGAGGGTCAAGTGAGATGATACAGGAGACGCGGCTGTGGTGGGTGTGACGCACAACTGAGCACACAGCCTCCCGCCTCGTTCCCCGCGAGCGCAGTGTGCGGAGGCGTGTGCTCTCCAGCGCCCTCTCCGGCGCGCACACCCCTCTACCTGCCGCAGACTCTCGTGGGTCTGACTGTGTTAGTTTAACGAATCTGCGTGCACCAGGTTGTAATGACCTTGAGTTCCGGGAGAAGGAGATGGCAGTGCGTCACACACAGGCCAATGGACGCCACCTGCAAACTAGCCAGCGCCGGCCCGGGTCACAGGCAAGACGCCCAGCAATGGGGTGCAGGTGGGCTCTTGGCAACTGCTCTGGGATACCACAGATAAAGCTAATGCCATCTGCTAATGAAGCAGGCTTGCCGTTGCCACGGTAACCCTTCTTCTATGCTAAGCAGCACATTTCCAAAGAGCTCCCTCCATACCCCTCCTGCGTCTGTCTCCGCGTGTTCGATGGTAAGTTGCGGAGTCAAAGGAAGCCAGGGGGCCTGCGGGCAGGTCAGACCCTCCAGGAAGGTGCCAGAGAAACGCTGTCCCTGCCTCGCTCCGCATCGGGCCGGCTGCGCGCTGGGCAACTGGGCTGAAACCGCTGGTCCTCCGCCTGTTCTCCATGAAGAGCATTCCTAGTTCACTACGGCAAGGCGGGTCCCAGGCAGGAAAGGCAGAGTGGGAGCGAGGCTGAGGATAACAGCAAAAATACTTACCGCCACTCTGCCACCCAATGCCACCCAACACACACTGAGCAAATACAGCACTGGGTCCACCGCAGGCATGAGCGACACCGCGCGCTCAAACCTTCCCTCCGGGGCTTGCGCAGGGGAAAGGCACCGTGAACCTGAGCAGCGTCTGTGTCTAGGACACAGGGGAGGCAAGATGACTGAAAGCACATTTGCATCAGAAACCCAGGACCAGATGTGCATGCCTGACCCGGCACATGGCCACACGTGGGTGGCAAGGGTGGCACAGCGCCTGTCGTTCGGACAAGGGCAGCACAGTGACCTCGGCTTCGGGGGCAGGGGTCTGTTACAAAAGAGAAGCCAACCATACGGCCACTCACAGCCATACAGCCATTCACAGCCATACGGCCACTCACAGCCATACAGCCACTCACAACCACCAGCCACTCACAACCACCAGCTACTCACAGCCACCAGCCACTCACAGCCATACAGCCACTCACAACCACCAGCCACTCACAACCACCAGCCACTCACAGCCATACAGCCACTCACAACCACCAGCCACTCACAACCACCAGCCACTCACAGCCACCAGCCACTCACAGCCATACAGCCACTCACAACCACCAGCCACTCACAACCACCAGCCACTCACAGCCATACAGCCACTCACAACCACCAGCCACTCACAGCCACCAGCCACTCACAACCACCAGCCACTCACAGCCATACAGCCACTCACAACCTTACAGCCACTCACAGCCACCAGCCACTCACAGCCACCAGCCACTCACAACCACCAGCCACACACAGCCACCAGCCCTCACAACCACCAGCCACTCACAGCCTTACAGCAACTCACAGCCATACAGCCACTCACAACCTTACAGCCACTCACAGCCACCAGCCACTCACAGCCACACAGCCACTCACAGATGTCATTTTCCAGGACGTAAGAGGCCTGCGGTTCTGTAGGTGTTGTTTTTCCAGGTGTAGTTAGGAAGGTGGGGGAAGGGGAGGCAGCCAGGCATAGCTACCCCACAGCACTAAGAACCTACATATTTGTACTAATTCCTGAGACAGAAAAGATAAAGCGAGTGACCCCAATAAGCACTTATTTATTGAGTAGATAAGTGTTTGTAGCATGGGACACACTGGGCGCCGACACGGATTCAGAGGATCATGTGACGTTAGAGCTGTAAAGAATTACAAAAATCATTTGTCCAAGTGCCCCATCTTAAAGGTGTCAGCAGAAGCCTCGAGAGGTTTAGGAGAGTCCAATACGGCTCCTCCCGGAAGAGGTGATAAAGCAATGTGTGACTGAGTAGCTAGAGGGCACCCTCGGGCCCGGTGTCCCCAAGGAACCCCGGGGGGGGGGGGGGTGCTGCCTCGTCACCCTGCTGCGTGGCACCAAAAGGCACTTGGTTCCGCGCCTGTCCATCATCAGAGGCTCTGAAAGGTGGAGGTGGCTGGACAGGTGAGCCCTCCCACCTGGTGACTCCTCCAAGGGGCGCCCTTAGATGTGGTGAAAATGTTCAGTGCCATCCAGGCTTCCCCTGACTCCTGGGGGCTTCCCCCGAAAAATGCAGACTTGCCCTGGGCTCCAGGACAGGGGCTGGGCATACCTGTGAGGCCGCATACAGATGTCGAGGTGTCTGGCTTGAGCAGCAGGTAGATGGTCTTGCTGTTGACTGAGAGGAGATGGAGAGAGGAGGGAAGAGCAGAGGCCGGGCTGGGGGGTCACTTCCCTTTATGGAGTTTGGATACTGCTGATGCCCACGCGGAGAGACGGTAAATGGGCAGCTTGGAGACGGGACTCACGGATGAGGTCCTGGCCAGACGGTCGAGTTCATGGATGACCTTTCCCAAGGTGGCGGGTGCGAGTTCAGACGAGCTGAGACCTCACCCTGAAGACACCCAAGGAGCAGCATCTGGGCTCGGGGCTCAGGGGCGGGAGGCAGACCCAGCCCAGGCGAGGGTGGTCCCTGCGCTGACCCGCCACCTGCCCAACTCCATTGCAAAGGCTCAGGGTGTCCTCTGTGCAGTCGCCCCCCCTCCCCCCAGCCCCGCCCTCCTGTCGGCAGCGCTTGGCTTTTTACCATCTCGACTGTCGGACGCGCGCCAGCTTGACCTTGATGTAGAAAATTTTCATTTGAATCAATACATAGACAAGGTCACTTTAAAATCCAATTAATATGAACGGGAAGAAGTGCCCCACAGCTCTGTGAGCTGGAAAGGACCCGTTGCGAGTTAGCGACAACAAAGAGGCGGCTTTTTGAGGACGCAGCGGCGGGGCCCCTTACACACGGGCTGTAGTCAGAACACCAAGAACTTTCTGGCTTCTATTTAGGGCACCTTAACATTAATCTAGTTTGTTTGAACAAATGTACTGAAAACTGTGAATTCCTGCAGCCCCATTCAAATAAATTAAACCTGGACTTTGGCTCACCCAGGAGGCCCTAAAGGAATCTAGGTGTTACCGCAGTGTGAGCAGAGCAATCTGCATTGATACAGAACAGTCACAAAAGTGCTGGCAACAATAACCAGAACCTGGGGGAAACTGAGGCACTGGTATTTACGAGGCTTGTTCCCACCAGGTTCCCACCCAGGACTCAGGGCGCGTCCTCCTCGCGTTTGCCACCGCGACCCTCCACTCTGCTCCCTGCAAATGAGAACGTGTGCTGTACAGCAGGGGCTGGAGAACCGCACAGATGACAGGGACGTATCGCTATCCTGGGCTCTTTTCTGTCTGCTCATCGCTTTCCCACTGGGAGCTCAGCTCCTCTGCCCTTGAACCAGGTGAGCACAGGCTATAAATGACCAAGCAGCCAGTGGAAGAAGATGAACTTGCTTTGTGACTTCCAGGAACGACGGCAAATCATGTAAAGTTGGAATGCGGTGTTAGGGATGCCACTGAGACATCATGAACCTCTTCCTCAATCTGCTTTACGCTGGGAGCTCCTAAGGGGCTGGGGCTGAGCTGCGCGAGGGAGCCCCACACCTGCGGCTGGCCCGCCTCTAGGGGACCCTCATGGGTTTGAAGCGCAGAGGCTCTGCAGTGCAGGGCCGTAAAGAAAGCATCCCGCACCCCGACCCAGACAGCTGAGCGCTGCAACTTCGCGGTGACACTGCAGCAGTGAGTTAAAGCAGCCCGACTCTGCAGCAAAGGGCAAGCTGCCGTCTGGCATGCTGTCGCCCTGCCGTCTTCATTCGAAAGCGACACAAAGCCAGCAGACTCCCGCCCGCCCCTCCCCCAGCCTCCAGTCCCTCATCGGCGGCAGCAGCAATGCTCCTCACACTCATTATTCCGGAATGACGCCTGTTTGTAAATAGCAAGAGGAGATGCAATTAAACCACGAGAGGCTAAATAAACACACATGCTAATTAGGACCTTTCCAAGAGATTTGTTTTCACGTAAAGACTGGAATTTACCTTTCATTAATCTAACTTAATTGCAGTATGCACCAATAAACATTCAACGCGAATTAAGTGCTCTAAATGGCTTCCCCCTATCGCAGGGCGGTGAGGGATCCTGGCTTTGGGTAACAAGCCACCTTCTGCGGAAGGCGCGGACTGACTGGGAAGAGCCTGCTGAGCATCAGGGAAGGATTTTGGCAGTAAGACAGGTACCGCACCGTTACCATGACGCCTGAAGTTAATGAGGTCAAGGTCACAGTTCAAACTGCAGCCTGGCCCCTCTTGTGAGTCAGCGAGCTTTGCTCAATTCCATGGTAGCAGACATCACCTGTTTCACGTGCCAGCTTCCTGTCACTGGTTCCAGGGGAGACGGAGTCACGGTCTGGATCAATCAGTTCACATCCAGCCCCAGGCCCAGAATAATAACGCCCGGAACAGCTGCCCGGTGGCTGTGTCTGAGAGAGGACAGCCGGTATTGGCAGGAAGAGAAAAGCTGGCGCTTTAACCTTTGATTCCAGGTGTGAAAGACTACATACATTTGACAATGAAACTGAAACAACGTGACGGAGTATCCACACTGGGCATCTTTTGTGCAAAGGCCTCGGAGCACTGAACGGTTTACTCCTTCAGCAAATATTGACTGAGCCCACGTAGCAGCAGGCGCTGGATCAGGCCGGAAACCACTTCAGGAAACGCTGGTTGTTCTGGACACTTTCCTCCTACAGGTTTGACTGGTCCTCCCCTGCTCGCTGCTGCTCAGTCACCTGCCACCTTCCTCTCCGTCAAGTCCAGGCCGCCGAGGCCCCACCTCCCTTCTGCCCCCGCGGAGCCAGTGGCACCAGTGGCTGGAACCTGAACCTGGAAGAAGCCCGATCCTGCAGGGCTCAAAGTGGTGGGATGCGTAGGCAGCCCCCCAGGGAGCTGGGACTCCACGTTACACTGCGCAACTGCATCCATTAGGTCCCTCAGCTCCTAGTTATAGAGTAAGTACTTAGGAAGTTCTCCACGGGAGTGTGTCCCTCAGTGCACTCCACGGAGAGGAAAAGATGTCCCTGGTCAAGCAAGTCGGGGACACCACATACATAACCCTCCTCTTAAAGAGTCACAGTGCACACTAGCATGTTAAAGGCTCTGAAAAGGACTGCAATAAAGGAGCCTGCTTAGCTGTGTTTAACCACCGAGTGCTTCCTGTGCATATCAATCTCCTTAACAATTAGTGCAGCAGGAATCCCACCCCGGAAACTGATACATTAGTATTAGGAGAGAACTCGCCTGTTCCACCAGTCTCCAGCCTGGATGGTATTTCTCCATCTGACACCTCCCCTCGCTCACTCCACCCCACAGCTGCCGGTAGGAAGAGCCAGCCATGCTGCTCCTCTCCCCTCGCCCCAAGAGCCTGGGACCTGGCATGGGCTCGCTGTGAGCGGACCCATAGTGGCTCCAAGATCAGAGAAGGCTCCCTGACACTGGATGAAAACTATCCACTCTGAGATGGGTAACGGCTCCCAGTTCTAGAACTCTCAAGATTCCCTCTTAAATTCATTTTTATGGTTACACTGTAAGCCTCTGGGAATCCTAGCCTGGTAACAGCATCACCGCCAGCCCTCACTAATCACTCTGGCAGATCATATATAACAACAAAACAGCTAAAAAAAATCGCTCCGTGTTAGCGAGCAGATGTCTAGCCCATTTGCAATTAATACGGCCCACTTCCACACAGTCAGACTGCTTAAAATTCCTGGAACAAGATGCAGAAGTTAAGATGCAAATGCTCTGATTTTAATGAGAATGAATGGAAATGATAAGTCCCCTCTCCCTTTGAGAGGAGGTTACAATCTACATATAAGTCCCAACTGCACCCTAAATTTATCAACAAAACAATCATTTGATAAAGCCCGTGGGAAAGAAGGAAATAGAACGGGGAGAGTCAGAAATACATTCAAAAAGTATTTCCTACCCACATCAAATGCTATCAAAACCATCCTCTTTCAAGAAGCCTTTAAAGAAACCTGACTCACTGCGACAGTCCCCACAGCTCACATACGAGGAGCTTCCTGCATTTGTGTGACCCAGTGACCTTGTCACGGACAGCGCAGAGGGTGACGCCCTGGACCTTACGTCAAACCCCAGCTCCTGTACTCAGTGTGACCTGAATCTCTCTGTTCTCTTCCATGAAACAGTGCTAACATCTTGCATGGAGGGGCTGGTGTGAAAAATCAAATCGATAAGCATATATTACAGTTCCCACCACACGGCAGGCAGAGTTCCAGGGAGCAATTATTAGGATTCTACTCATGATGGCAGGGGCAGACTTTTCTAGAATCCGGACAAGTCTCACCCTTCGTTTTCATTTCTCCCTGCGTGGAAGGCCTGTCGGCTTCCTGAAATCCCACCCCTTCCGTGAGGGTGTGGTTGTGAGGTCCCTCTTGGATGGCACTGTCACTGCGTGAACACCCCCCTCCCCCCGAATCAGGTCCCCTACCCCTCACTCCGCGCGCTCTGGGCTGAGACCGGCCTCGGTAACCAGCCCAGAGTCTAGCAGTCCCTGCACGCTGGCACAGCCCGACCCACCCGGGCAGCGGGCGCCGGTCCTTATTGACTTAAACAACAGGGAACTTGGCTGCCATTGCACTGTTTGTGCCCGGCTTCATCCACTCAGTGGAGGCCTCCTCTGTGCCAGGCACAGTTCTACGCCCTGCAAACATGACAAGGAACAGGAAGAATTTGGTAAAATTCTATTTTTCTGGGGCTCCCAGTCGTGCAAGACATTGGCTCAAGGCTGAGTAGAAGGGCAGGACCAGGCTCCCGTGATGCCTGGGAAACCACGCACTCAAAAAGGATTCAATGACCGCAACCAACAGAAGTCAGACAGCAGGTCTTCACAGGCACAGTGCGTTCTGGAGGTTTGGTGGTGGCTCAGAAACCTCCAGAAGTGGGGGAGGGGGCCAGGAACCGAGAAAGAACACGCACCCTGGCGTCAAGCTGACAGAGGTTAGCCCTCAGCCTGGCGACTCACCGGGCCCCCCAGCCTGCCGACTACGGGGCCCCTCAGCCTGGAGGCTCACTGGGCCCCTCAGCCTGGAGGCTCACTGGGCCCCTCAGCCTGGAGACTACTGGGCCCCTCAGCCTGGAGGCTCACTGGGCCCCTCAGCCTGGAGACTACCGGGCCCCTCAGCCTGGAGGCTCACCGGGCCCCCCAGCCTGGAGGCTCACCGGGCCCCCCAGCCTGGAGGCTCACCGGGCCCAGAGAGTGCATTCTTTTTCAAAGGAAATGTATTTGTATTGATTTCAGAGAGGGAGGGAGAGGGAGAGAGAGAGAAACATCAATGATGAGAGCGAATCACTGATCGGCTGCCTCTTGCACATCTCCTACCAGAGATCGAGCCCACAACCCAGGCATGTGCCCTGACCTGGAATCGAACGGTGATCTCCTGGTTCATAGGTTGACACTCAACCACTGAGCCACGCTGGCCGGGCCAGCGCCTGCATTCTCACTAGTTTGCTCCTGAAGGGGGTTGACAGTGATGACAACGATGTAATGCCCACCATCACTCCTGCAACTACATACAGCCCAATTAGTTCAATTAACTTTAATAAAATTCGATATAATATAACTTGTAAAACTAATAATGCCATGGGTCAGGACAGTGTATACGCATACTCATCTTTTAATTCAGCTGGCGACCGAAATGGATTGTGTGTGTCACTTTTATTAAAACGACAACTGTTTTATCTCAACACATAGGCACAATGAAACGATTAACTGGAGGAAAAATCAACTGTGTGGATCGGGATAAGGGAATAACGTAAAATAAAGAGATAAACTGCTTTTAAAATCAGCCGAAGATTTAATGCAGTCCCGGAAGGTTTCAATTATTTACACACTTGGTCCATGCAGTGTAAATCCGGGCTAATGAGATTCAATTGCCGGGCATAAATCTGCAGAAGACAACCGCGTCTACGGAAAACAGCAGCCGGGCTCCGTGTTAGTAACTCTTCAAAACAAAGATTATGCCTCGGAAAGAGGAATGACATTCTGTTCCACATCATTGACTGCAGTGGGTGTTGGGAGACATGGCTCCGTTTAGTCAAACACAAACTGAGACAAGTTACAAGGGATTCAAAGGACCTATTGATCAATAGGGTTGTCTTCTAATAACAAGATCAGCACCGATAATTTACACAGTCTCTTTGTCCTACAGAAGCTGTGCAGTCCCGGAGAAGCCCTCTCTGTAAAGTGCCCTGTCTCCACCCAGGCGGCGTGAGGCAACGCACGAGGTGGAACGGATGTCACTGGGTAACTGGCCAGGCCACACTCCAGAAGCCTCATCGCGGCTCTGTGCGTGTGGTATGTGATACTGTAGGAGCTGTCAAATGGCATTTTATTATATTTTATTTTAAATAATATTTTTACTGGTTTCAGAGAGGAAGGGAAAGAGAGAGATGGAAACATCAATGATGAGAGAATCATTGACCGGCTGCCTCCTGCATGCCCCCTACTGGGGACTGAGCTCACAACCTGGGCATGTGCCCTTGACCGGAATCGAACCAGGAACCTTTCAGTTCACAGGTTGACGCTCTATCCACTGAGCCCAACCAGCTAGGGCCCAACTGGCATTTTAAAGCGAAGTGACCCCCTTGACATCCACCTGCGGCCCTCCGTGCGCCTCAGACTCTGAGAGACAGGCCTGCGCAGTGCTTTGGGGGCCACGGAAGAGACTCTCCGCCCGAAGAAGCAGGGCTGGGCCTCTCGAAAAGGAGCGCAGACCCAGCCCCGAGAACGCACAGCAGCTTTGCCGGAAGGCAGGAGGGGGGCGAGCCGTCCCAGGCAGAGGGGTCAGCAGGCCCAGGCCCAGCAGCGGACATGGAGCGAGCCACGCCCCCTTCCCGGTGCAGTTTTCGCGTGTGGTCCGTTTTCGGTGCCTCCTTCTCTGGGGATGTTCTCCTTGCTCGCAGGCTTGTTCGCTGATTGACGGCTTTCAGGAAGGTGTAGATTTTGTTCTCGTTCTTACCTCCTGTCCACACTCCTGTCCTCAGACCTCCCTTTTCTTAGATGCCACTTCAGCGTCTCGTGTGTCAATCTGTGAAGGTCCTTTTAAGCCTCCTCTATCACACACACTAAAACCAGTGAGCTCATCCCACTGCATCTGCACCTACCTCCTCCCATCCTGGTTGAGATGATCGCTGCTGTGCTAGGACATCAGCACTTCCCCCTCGTCACACCCTTTGTTTTAGCCTCACACCGACAATGAAATACAGGGGTGCCCACTCTCCGTCGGAGGCTGACGTCCCCCGGCCTGTCCCGTGGCTGGGCGAGGCTCGTCCTGAGATTCCGCGAGCTGGACGAGCGGGCGCCGACTTGTGTTTGAGATGGTTTTTCTCTGGCCCTGATGCTTGAAAGGCACACGTACCCTTGACTCACGCCTTTGAAAGCGCTGTCCATCACTGCCTTGTGCTTTATGTATTGATTTCGAGACGTCTGATGCCAGTCTCATTCTCTTGCCTTGTAAGCTATTGGCTTCTTTTGCTTGGGAGCTGTGGGGACTTTTCCTTGGTCTTTGATGTCTAATAGCATCACTAGACTACATCTTAGGCCTGACCGGCGCTGGCCAATGTCCCAGGCACCAGCGAGGCCTGCCGACGTGCAGATCCAGACCTCCGTTAGCTTCCACGTTCCTTCTGCTCCATGCGCTTCCCGGGCTCCCACTGCAGTCACGGCTTTTCTTCCCTGTCTCTCTGCTTCCCTCCCACCACCTGCTCTCTGACCCTTCCTTTTTTCTTTGCTTATTTGCATCCCTTGGTTGTTTCCCGGCATCTCTTCAATGCCCTTATTATATTTCATGTGAGTCTATGTTTTTTCCTTGAGCATGTTGAAATTTAGTCAATTTCTGAGATGATTTTAGCATTTCATCCATTTTTGACTGAGTACAAGTTCTTTTCACTTTTTCACATTTTTACCGGTTTCTGAATTTCTGACTCAAGAGTATTTTTCATCTCTGCACACACCTGAGGGTGTGAAAGTCAGCGGAGGGCGATGTTAAACAGTGCTCTTCGGCTCCGTGGCGTGTGTTTCCTCGGGTGGGAGGGGGGTGGTTCCTTACGCTGCGGTGTTTAGTCCTTCAACATTTTTCCGATGGAAAATTTCAAACATCTAAGAAGTTGAAAGAGTTGTAAGGTGAACACCCATATTCCCATGAGCTAGAATCTGTAGTTATCATTTTGTCCCACCCAATTGTCACATATATCTCCCTCTACCCAGCCACTGGGCCATCTTCATTTTTTCCAGGCATTAGTAGACTTCACCCCTAAACACTTAGGCAAGCACACCATTGGTAGAGTTTAAGGTTTAAACATTTTTCAAGGTTAAACTTGTCTACAGTAAAATGTACACCTTAGTGTACCCTTCTCTGGATGTTGAGAAATGCGCACAGCCACATAAACCACACCTCAAAGGGCTGACACTTCCCCCGCCACCAAAGCTCCCGTGCGCTCCCCGTCCACGCCTGCTCCCCCAGGGCAAGCACGGCCCTGCCTGCCCTCCATGCGCGGAGTCCACGCGGGGAGTCACACGGAGGCAGCTCCCGGAGCCAGGCTGACGGGAGCCCGCGGGGGAGAGCTCGCCGATGCATGCGGGCTCTTCTTGTCTCCTCACGCGCAGTTTGGAGCGCGGGCATTCTTGGTCTTCTAGTTGTGTCTACGGTTTTTTTGTAGTTTTATTTGTTTGTGTTTTTCTGTATTTTTTGAGAAATACTATCTATCTTGGATTTAGATAGTCACCATATTTGATTGCCAACATTTTCAAACATAAAGGAACAGATTATTTAACAACCATGCAAGTTAGAAAACGACCAAGATTTAGATTTTGCCACACCTGCTTTATAAAGCCCCCTCTCTCTCTTTTGAAATATTTTAAAGCAAAGCTCATACAACACGTTATTTCCACTTCAGTCTCCTCCTCTAAAGACAGACCTCGGCTTCAGCCCGAGGCCACGGTTACAGCTGACAACCACCAGCAACCGCGGTGCGGGTGAAAGGCAGCCCCCAGCCCACGCGCACGTCCTCCGGCAGCCGCGGTGCGGGTGAAAGGCAGCCCCCAGCCCCTGCTCACATCCTCGGGCAGCCGCGGTGCGGGTGAAAGGCAGCCCCCAGCCCCTGCTCACATCCTCGGGCAGCCGCGGTGCGGGTGAAAGGCAGCCCCCAGCCCCTGCTCACATCCTCTGGCAGCCGCGGTGCGGGTGAAAGGCAGCCCCCAGCCCCTGCTCACATCCTCCGGCAGCCGCGGTGCGGGTGAAAGGCAGCCCCCAGCCCCTGCTCACATCCTCCGGCAGCCGCGGTGCGGGTGAAAGGCAGCCCCCAGCCCACGCGCACGTCCTCCGGCAGCCGCGGTGCGGGTGAAAGGCAGCCCCCAGCCCACGCGCATGTCCTCCAGCTGCTGCAGGAATGCTCTTCCGAGGAAGCCGGGAGCTGGTCTGGAGAATGGCCAACATTCTTTTAACTTTTACTCTTTTTTTAAACCTTAAAGTTTTGAATCAATAATAAACTTCCATTCATTTCACTGCCATTGCAACACACATTTTTGGAAGCACTTTTGTGAAATTTAGTTTGATATTTTGTTGGAATATTCGTACGTTAGACACATTCCTCCTTAGAAAGCAGTTCTAACATTTTGGCCTTAGGGTCTCGCTGCGATCCTGTAAGCTGCCGAGGCCCTAGGAGCTTTTGTTTCTGTGGGAAGCTATCAATATTTACCACATTAGAAACAAAACAGAAATGTTTAAAGCACAAGACGCAAGCCAACAGGCATTAGGGTGACGACGGCACCTCACGCTAGGCAGCCCCGGACAACATGGCGAGCCTGAATGGAGAGCGAGGAGGAAGGTGATGTCTGCCCGGGAAGCGGCTTTGCTGTGGGAGCCCCCGCAGCAGCCTCTGCGCCCCTCTGGCTGGGCCCTCGTTGGAGAGCTGCTGCCTTAAGGAATGGGTCTGACTTTAGAAAACAAATGTACAATTTTTATGTGTCAAAATGAAGTAAAAAATAAAAGCTGACTTTTCTAGTAAGTCTTACAAAATGGCATTTTCAAAAAAGCATTTAACAAAGAATTCCAATCATAATCGGAGCTGTGACAAAGTGCTGAAAGCTGGGTACAGATTCCGCAAGTGGTTGCTGCAGCATCACAGAATTTTATTTTTTTAATTAGGTATTTATTATTTCTTATTATTTTTCAATCCTCACCTGAGGATATTTTTCCAATGATTTTTAGGGAGAGTGGAAAAGAGAGGGAAAGATAGAAAGAAACATCAATGTGAGAGAAACACATCTATTCGTTGCCTCCTGCATGAGCCCTGACCAGGGCTCGGGCTGGGGAGAAGCCTGCAACGGAGGTACATGACCTTGACCGGAATCGAACCTGGGACTCTTCGGTCCACAGGCCGATGCTCTGTTGCTCTGTCCACTGAGCCACAATGGCTGGGGCAGCATCACAGAATTTTAGACTGCGGGTCTCCGGAGCGTTCCCAAGGACAGCTGAGGCTGCACCTCGGCCTCGGCACACGGGGACAAGCCTGCGTCCTGCTCCAGCGCTGCCTCCCAGGAAAGCATTCTGGCATTTTTCCGGGAGCCACACATTTGCATGCGCTAAAGCAGGCCTTCTCAACCTTGGCACCGAGATGTGTCCGCGTGGTTTAAAAAAGACATGTCATTCAACAGAAGGCATGAATATGTTAAAGAGATGGAAGGTTAGTTAAAATGTATGTTTAGAAAGATTGACAAATGAGTTTTATCTGTTGTAAATCATGTAACATAAAGATTCAGTTATATAATATCAAGATATCTTTCAAATATCATGGTTGAAGTTTCATCTTTTTCCTACAATTTTATACCTGGTGAATCAGTCACAATTTTTAACATATTTTTAAAAATATATTTGATATGTTTTTATTTATTTCAGAGAGAGGAAGGGAGAGGGAGAGAGATATAAACATCAATGATAAGAGTGAATCATCAATCAGCTGCCTCCTGCACGCCCCACATGGGGGATCGAGCCTGCAACCTGGGTATATGCCCTGACCAGGAATCAAACCATGACCTCCTGGTTCATAGGTTGACACTCAACCACTGAGCCACACCGGCCAGGTAGCACATGAGCATTTTAAATGCCAAAAGAAGCCAGCTGCTTGTTCTCGTCTCTGACTCGATTAAGCGCTTACAATATTTTGACTGCTGGGAGAAAATTAATAATGGGATGTTAGGCGGTAGATGAACTGAAACTAAATATCAACACAGCTAGATTTATTTTTGGATGACTGAGCTCATCTCCTCAAAGAACGGAAATAGGATTTATTACATCATGATATTAACATACACAGCATCAAAGAGCCCCCCGCAGGGCAGAGACAGCAGCCACACCGGAGGCTGAAAGCTTAGGGTGCATCATCCGGGGAACCGAGTGGACAGCTATGGCCATTACCTCTGACTCACAAAGACGCCGGAGGAAGTTAAGGCGTAAATGCCCTGACAGTTTTGGGATGGAACCAGTGCGGATGCCTCGTTCCTTCCCTCCCAGCAGCAGTCCCCACGCAGCCCATGCGGACACACTCATACACATGGGAGAGGAAGATGCTGTGACCTGTCACTCGCGTGTTCACTCAGCAAATATTTACTGAGCGCCTGTGTGTCCTCCCCTCCTGCACCCACCCGTCTCCTGTGTGGGAGTGTATCTCCAGGTCAGACACAGGGAAGGGGCCGCCCCTCCATTTCTGAGGGGCTCCGAAGCCCTGATACCTCTGGGCCCACGAGGAAATGCTGGTCAGCTTTAGATGAGCCAAACAGACCCCAACTGCCTCAGAGGGAGCCCAGTCTACCCGCCCCTCCTCCTGCCCCTTCTATCTGTGCAGACACTGCAGACAACCCAGGGCTCCCACGACAGGTCACTGACACCTGCTGCCCCTGGTGGTGACTGCTCGACGATGACGGAAAACAACGGGGTCACCAGAATCTGTCTGTCACCCTTTACCATGTAATCTCGAGGCCAGTTTTCTTCCATAGAGATGGCCAAGGGGATCTTACCAGAAGCATCGCTGACGTTCCATTGGGTCTGGATAACTGGATGGACATTTCAGGAAACATCCTGTCAATGCGGCTGATCACGTCATCAACATACCTAAGTGGGAAGAGAAACACACCCGCATGAACGAAACCCTCGGCTCAGGAACACAGGCCCACAGTGCACGGAACTCCTTGTCGGTTTCACCTGCATTAATGGAATCCATTTTCAAGAAGGCTAATGGGATAACATGGCTCTTTGTAAAATATACTACTTCCCCGTTCCTCCTCTTGCCTTCCAGTCAACCAGTCTTTAGTTAGGGTTAAGGTACCCTAACCCTAACCCCAACCCCTCCTTTTTCCTGGAGGGACACTAGCTAATTCAAGTTATAGCACAATTTTTGCTTAAATGGGTATTCTATGTTTACATTCTACACTCTATGCATACACACACACACACACACACACACACACACACACACTCATATCCTCACCCGAAGATACTAGTATGTTTATTGATTTTAAAGAGAGAGGAAGGGAGAGGGAGAGAGAGAGAAACATCAATGTGAGAAACACTGACTGGTTGCCTCCCGTATGCACCCTGCCTGGGGATCCAGCCGCATCCTGGGTACGTGCTCTGACCGGAATTGAACCACAATCCTTTGGTGTATGGGGTGACTCTCCAGCCCTGGGAGCCGCCCAGCCAGGACTATACATCTATTTTTAGCAGCTGAGCTACACCGCGGCTCATGAGTACATTTATTCACTTGTTGTACAGCTGCCTGCTCTGCCTGGTTTTCACTTGATCAGTTTTCTATGCACCTTTACCATGTTGTCCCTGACCTCTCCACGCGACTCTGAGCTTCTCACTGCCGTCACACGGGTTAGGTGCTCTGTCAGTTCCGCTCTTTTTGGAGACATTCCTCCCAAAGAAAGCCCTCTGTTCCCCTGGCCCAAATGGAACCTGTCTCCTTTAAGGTTTACCATCACTGAGACAACTGGCTGCAAGCACCTGGCATGGCATCTGGCGCAGACCAACACCTTTGGTCCCCGGTGAGCCTGTTCTGCAAAAGCGCCCCTCTCGGTGGGTGAACTCTCCCTCCAGCCGAGGCTCACCAAGGAGACGCCCAGCGCAGCCCCGACGGAGCTGGCCTGGCTCCGACCCGCTGAGAAAGAAAGCCACCAGTGTGTGTGCTCGCCATCCAACCCACTGGCCACAGAGGGCATGTATAATACAACAGCTGAGATGCAAAACTATCCATTAAGGATTCTGCATTGGATTTCGTATCTGTTGGACACGACAAATTAAATTACAGTCCATTAGATCAGGGACATATAAAAGCCGTGTTCTCTGGGCGGGGGAGAGGGAGATTAGCTCTCCGCTCACAACATGAAAGGCGTCAGCCTGCAACCCAGGGCCCCTGAGAGCAGCAGACAACACAATGCCATTTGTTTAAAAAGCGAATACGGGGAATCAGCTCGGAAAGTCAGACAGCAGTCGCACTGATTAACTCGCAGGTTCTCCTCAGGGAATGTTATCACAGTTTACACTTCGAGCGAAGAAGGCAGGGAAACGCTTCGAAGGCAGCGGCCAATGAGGAATCCCCAGCAGGAAGATGCGCAGAGATCGCGGGAGGAGGTGGAGGTGCGCTGAGGGTGTGGGCTGCTGGGGAAGAAGGCGGGAGACGGCTGTTCAAGTGGGAAGACTTCTACAGCCCAGCACCAGGCAGCCGGGGGCCAGAGGAGGGGCCGTGGCATTAAGAAGCAAACTAGCTGAGAAAGAACAAGAGGTAGTTCCTAGTGTTGAGGCCCATTCTGTTGACTTTCAGAAAGGCCAAGAAACAGCCCGGCCGGCGGGACTCAGTGGTTGAGCATCGACCTATGAACCAGGAGGTCGCAGTCTGATTCCCCGTCGGGGCACATGCCCCGGGGTGTGGGCTCCATCCCCAGTGTGGGGCATGCAGGAGGCATGATTCTCTCATCAATGATTCTCCCATCATTGATGTTTCTCTCTCTCTCTCTCTCTCTCTCTCTCTCTCTCTCTCTCTCTCTCCCCCTCTCCCTTCCTCTCTGAAATCAATAAAAAAGGCTAAGAAACAGTGACTAAGAAACCACACCTCAGGCCCCACCATCCCTTCCAGATGTGCAGCTGCCTGATGTACAGCCTCGGCTCTGAGCTTAAACGCTGCGGAAGGCGAAAACATGAAGAAAGGAGGTCAGCTCACTTTCCATCACTCCTGATGTTCCTCGAAACGGTGGAGACACACGGCAAACTCCACGTCCAAGTGTACACCAGGCCATAGGACATTTGCATATTTCTCTCCTAAATCTATGTACGCGGTTTAAACCCAGTTAATTCAGACTCAGCAGGAAGCAAAAATCTGCTGTCCTATGAGAACGGAGGTCGTTTGCTAAGCATATGCTAATGGGGAGAGGGGCATGTTTTCTGAACGATCCTCAATCAATAGCCATCATAATCAATAGCCATCATAGCTCCGACAGCAGGATGCAAATGAACCAGAACCTCAGCTCGAAGGCAGGCTCCCAGTTGCTCCCCACGCGGTCACCTTGAAGGGCTCGCAGCACTTTCTGGAAAGCCCGTCTCTGTAGCAGGCGAGGAGGCGGGGCACTGAGGAGGCCGAGCACTGGTCCGGACACCAAGCTCAGTGCAGATTCCAGAACACGGGAGGAGGGGCCGGAGTCCTGGCTGCAGACCACGCGGACCACACGTGCTCCTCGCCGCTTCCATCCCCGTGTCCAGGAGTGCTCGCGGGCGGAGAAGGAGGGCAGCGGCGGGAGGAAAGGTTCCCAGGAAAACCGGCGGCCGGCGGGAGGGTGGAGAGGCCTGGGCGGCACGGGTTTGCTTCCCACCCAGCGAGCTCAGCAGCAGCTCAGTAAGTTCCACCCAAGGAGTTCATGAAGCAGAAGTCAATTTCCAGGAGATGTTTTCCATTCCCATGTCCAACAGAACGGAGATGCAGATTTCCTTTTCACAGGTGACATTATGTGTTTGCCAAGAGGAGAAAGAGAGAAAGTCAGCTGCCTGCTTAACTGAGGAAAACAATGTCTGAATCCTCGCAGCAAAAATCACAACATTCATTTGCAAGCAGACATGGCTTTCAAACCGCAAATCCACCGCTAGTGGCCTGACAGAAGGAGGAGGCTGGCGGCAAAGCGCACTCTCTCTCTACAGGGGCTGGTGCCCAGGCACCCCTCTTGCAGGCCGTCTCTGAACGGTGCCCCCCACCCCAAGCCACGCCCACTGCCACGCAGGGCTCCGTGTGCAGGGCAGGGACAGGTGGGGAAGGCAGGCACAGCGTGCTCCCTGCCACATGGCACCGTATGTCCTGCTCGCTCTGCGCAGGAGCAAAATGCTGTAATTTCTACCTTTGGCTGCAGGCAAACAAGCAGTAACACAGCAGTGGTGACGAGTCACACTTGAGCAGATGCGACGCGGAAAGATTAATTTCGTGCCAAATTGAGCAGTGAGTCACAATTTGCACGTTCCTGCCAACCTGCTAACAGGGTAAGAACTGGAGAGCTCGCTGCTCCTGTTTACATCGCAGAGGCCTGTCCGCCAGAGCGGCCGCTCTCCTCAGGCAGCGCCCAGGAGCTGCGGCCGATGGGCCACGAAGGGCCAAACACAAACCCCTAGAAATGACGGGTCGGATCACGGTGTGACTCATCCCGAGTATTCTCAGGCAGAAGCTAACTCTGAACAACGGAAGAATCCCACCTCCTGTCCTGCTCTCTCCAGCGGACTCTCACGGGGCTCCCCCACTCTCCCAGGACCCTCCAGCGGGTTCTCCTCCGAGTCTCTGAGTCGTCCTTGGGACTCAGCTCAGAATCAACTGCTTCCCCGTCGCTGCGATCAGAAGCCAGCAGCCACTCTCAGACTTCTCACCTCGTTCTCCTGTTTTCAAGTGGCTTGGCCTGCTCCTTCAAATGTCCCCAATTTAAAGACCCTGGGACCTCGGAGGTCCTCTCGTCCAGCTCCCCTCTCAGTCTGGGGATCCAGCGGCGTCTCCATGCGGTGGTCTGCACCCCCCTGCCCACCTGGGGCTGCAGTGTCTCCACCCAACCACCCCATCAGCCTGTGGGCGACACACAGATATTTCCTCCCAAACCTACAGGCTTTGCGCAAGCCGGTGACGGACCACTGGCTTCCCTGACTTCTCAACCAGCCTTTGACTCTTTCTTGGGTCACAGGTCCCTTGGAGAATGTGCTGCAAACTAAAACGCACACCTGCACAAACTGTCCAGGCCGCTGTCGGTAGCTCCTAAGCCCTTCAAGTCCATGCAGAGACCCACGTTCAGAAGAGCTGCTCTGGACTGTTCTAGAATTGAGGTATCTGGTTTCTTCTCTGTTCCTCTCTGAATGGGAAATTGTATTTTTCAATAAAGCTATTTTAATTTTAGGAAAAAAATGTTGCAGGAACACAGAAAGGGGGGGGGGTGATGAACTAAGAGTCGATAATCTTAACATCATGCTTCCATGATGGAGCCCAAGGTTAGAGCTCATTTATAAACAACCGTCTCCCTGTTAATCTTCCCAACAAGGTCTAGGCCAGTGATGGCGAACCTAGGACACGCGTGTCAGAGGTGACATGCGAACTCATTTTTTTTGTTGATTTTTCTTTGTTAAATGGCATTTAAATATATAAAACAAATATCAAAAATATAAGTCTTTGTTTAATATGGTTGCAAATATTAAAAAATTTCTATATGTGACACGGCGCCAGAGTTAAGTTAGGGTTTTTCAAAATGCTGACACGCCGAGCTCAAAAGGTTCGCCATCACTGGCTTAGGACCTGCTTCCGTGACCGTGGAAGGCATTGGGTGTGAGGGACCGTTTCTGCCTCCACAGCCGAATTTCCCAGGCTGTGCAGCAGCTCCCTGCTCTCCGCATCCTGTAGGAGGCGCCGCAGCTCAGTGCTGAGCTCAAGTGCAAGTCCTGGGATGGCGAGGAGGCCCTGCGGGTCCAGCGGCCGCCACTGCTCCCCCTGGCCCGGCCTCCGCCTCCGCCTCCTCGGGCGACCTGGGCAGCTTGCGCCACTGGCACCGCCTGCACCCCGTGCCCTCTGCACCCTCTGCCCGGAGGATGCTGTTCACATCCCCCCACGTCCAGGTCAGTCCTGCTCCCGCTCCATGTCTTTGGGTTCTGACTTCAATGACACTTCCTCAGGGAAGTGCCCGACGCTCCCTTCGGCCCCATCAGTGGCATCTCATCTGACTCCTAAGCACATTTTAATTCTTGTCTGTGTCTCCCGTCCCCGTTGTAATTAAGCAGTTTTCCCGGCGATTGTTTGTTTAATGTCTCTCTTCCCAACAGGACTGTCCGCGGGGTCGCAGGTGCCGCCCTCGATGCTGCGCCCCCGCTCCTTGCCAGGGGCCTGTGCCCTCCACGCTCTCCTTCAACCCGCTGAGCTGAGCTGACAGGACGTGGAAGCCAGCCGTGTGGACCGGCCAGGCAGGTATGAAACAGCTCAAATGCAGATTTTAGCAGATGTGAGGTGTTGGGAGAGTCCGTTACAGGAGTCATCAAAAGTCTGGGGCAACAGCAACCAGAGAGCCCCACACACAACCTCGACGGAAGCAGAGCCGCCCGGTCTCAGAGCACAGGGTGGGCACGGCCCCCCTCTGTCCTGGCAGGAGCTCGGCCGCGCGGGGCAGGAGCCGCGACGGGCACCGCGCTGTCGCCGTGCCAGCCCTAACGCCGCTTCTAACGAACTAATTAATTCTGCGAAAACATTAGGACAAAGATGCGCACCACCCAACTGGGGTCACCACACCAAAGTGATAGCAACACAGACTGTGGAAGACATTTCTAAAAAGACCGGTGTCACCAAACATGAACAGTCTACTCCACACATTAAAATATATTGCAAACTACTTGTTATTAAAGCCTTAAAATAATTTGTTGGACAGATGGCTTTGTTCACTAAAGTCTGACCTTCCCTCAAAAGAAAAAAAACACCAACAAATCTGGACTCCAGCCAGCGATCGCGTGTTAGGGAGATGCTGAGGCGCTCAAACCAGACTTCCGTAGCACTGACCCCACGCCGTGCGGACGCACACGCTGCCCATCGCCCCTACGAACTCCGAGCGCTGGCAGTGCACGTGCTAATCAGCGCATCTGGGGGCGAGGTGATGCCTGGGGATAGCCCTCGGTCTGAGGATGAGTTAGGCTCTCCCCGACACCTGTCCAGAATGATGGCACCAGAGGCTCTGCCAGCGGGTGGAGACAGAGGGAGGATGGGTTAATGACTCCAGGAGGATGCGACTGCCCGAAACTACATCACATCGATCTCAATGTGATGAAGAACACCTAGAAACCGAGGTCAAACTCCTCCACTTTGTAAAAGACCTTGTCGTGTCCATGAAAGATTTCTTGTTCCTTTGAAAGAAGTAGGTGCTAAACTGTGCATCACAAGACTAGTAGATGCATCAGAGACAAGAGCTCCCTCGACCACCTGCTGTTACTCTCACCTCAGGAGAGACAGGCAGAAACTCCACCACCTCGCGAAGGACACTGGCCACCTCAGCAGCGGCTGTCAAGGCGGAGAAGACAGGTGCTGGGGACCCAGCCTGCAGGACTCAGTGAGCCCGGCACACAGGTGCTGGGGACCGGCCTGCGGGGCGCCCACTGCATCTGCACACCCTCTTCCATCAAGACCACAGGCTCATTTCCAGAAAAACACGACAACTAAGATTCCTTCCATCCTCCTGTTGGGTTTTTATTTTATGACTCGAAATTCATGTGCAAAGTTGCTAAGTAACAGGAAGGGGCAAATAGTAAACACCTGCTTTGCATTTTACTAATCACTGGAAGGAAGACATTTTTATAAATCTCTGTTCCTGCACTAAAAATGTATTCAGATATCTGTGGGTCCCCGTTTTCCCTAAAACATTTCAACAATGTGTTAAGCTTGGGAAAGAATTACACTTTTACTAAACATCTCTGTCCTCTGCGAGCTCTCGCATGTTATGGAGAAAAAACCCCTAAACAAGGACAACACCCATACTGAGCGCCCATAGCTATTCAATCAGTCATCCCGTTGGGCCTGGCGGGGTGACCCCGGGGGCTCAGGCAGGGGCGTGGGGGGTGGAGGAATGTGGGTAGGTCAAGTCACACGGTGAGAAAGGGACCAGACAGATGACAGGCGGCCTCACCCAGGGGGGACAGCTGAGGACGCTGGCTCACCTGCCTGCACCTTTGGAAACAGCTGGAATAAGAAATATGGGAAACTGAAAAATGTTTACATTAATTGAGGGTAACAGTGACATGAATATTCTAAATGGGTAACAAAGTAAACTTTACACACACTCAGTTCATGAAACAAGTGTTTCCTGGAAGCTGACCTGTGGATGTGGCCAGTTTTGACAGTGAAGGCTTCACACAGAACAATGGGATCAAACGGAGAGACCTGCCCCTAGAAGGTTACCCAGAGGCCTCTCGGCTCCCTTCCCTCCCCTTTCTCCCTAAGGGTCCGGCACCTACGCCGCAGGCCCCAGGCATTCCTTCTCAGACACTGTCAAGTGCTAGTTTGCTTTTCCCTCTAAGTTCACGGTCACAGTCATATTTACATTTACCCCAAACTAACAATGTCCAATGTGTGACAGGCACACTCACGGAATGGTGCGGGAGGCGACGCACATATATGGGTGAACATTTTTAATTTAAGTATGTATGTACATAGAAAAATACGTAACTAGCAGTTAAAACCTGAGTTCATAGACATCACTTCCTAGAATGATGCTGTTTAAAACATGAGTTTATTTAAAGAAAAATATTATGCAGATAATAGAACAGCTGATCAAAGATTATGGCAAAACTCCTACAGGTGGTTGTAAATGACTGAGTGTAAAACCCCCTTAAAGTAAGGCAGGTCACAGCCCTGGCTGGTGGCTCAGTCGGTCGGAGCCTCGCCCCGCACACCAAAAGGTGGCGGGTTCCACGCCTAGTTGGGCTGCATATGGGAGGCAACCTATCGATGTTTTTCTCTCACATCCGTGTTTCTCTCTCTCTCTCTCTCTCTCTCTCTCTCTCTCTCTCTCTCTCTCTCTCTCCGCCCCTCACCCTCCCTCTCTCTTTTTCGCAAATTAATAAAACATATTCTCAGGTGAGGATTGAAAAAAAAGTAAGACAGGCAATAAAACAGCTTGGTTTCAAAAAGGTTTTGCTTGGCTTTGAAAACTGGTGTTTTTTTTTTTCATTCTAAACAGATCTTCACTTTTATACCTTAAAAAAAGAAAGAAGGTTCCGTGCCTACATCTGGAGCTGGCGGGAGGAAGGGGTAAGCGGCCCAGGAGGGCGGGTGTCAGGTCAGCAATCCCGAGGCAAGGCTGCGGGTGATCAATCAAGGGAGCTGACTCCACGGGAATAATAGGAAAGTGCAGCCGAGCAGGGGAGGGAGCCTCTTCACAGAGAAAAAGGCTTTCACAGGCGGCAGCAGTGGCCATGGGCCCAAACCCCTCACCACTTTCAACGGTGTTCACCTGTGCCAGATTGCTCTTCCCAGGGAAGCAAGTCCAGGACTCCCCTGGAGACAGGTAGAGGTGGTTGGCAGAGCCCTAAAGAAACTCTCAAAGGGCGCCCTCTACAGGTGTACAGTGGCCTCACCAGACCACCACCAACACTGATCCTGTCTCTGCACTGAGAAGTCTATGGCAGTCTTTCAATCCCTTGCAAACCTCTCCTCCACTGCAAGTCAGAGGAGAAATAAAGTGAACTGAGCTGACCCTCTGCTCATCCCGCACCCCCACACCCACCCCCCTCTAGCACTGCCTACTGGCTCCTCCCCCATGGTACCCATCCAAGGAGACTTTGCTCTGCCGGGAGAGGGGAAACCTTCAGGGAACAAAGCCCATCATCTATAAATAAGTCATCACAATGATTTAAAAAGGAAAGAAGCTTGGAAGGGTGACTTCATCCAAAAGATGTAATAATCTCCTGTTCCTAAGAAGTCATGAATAGCCTTGTCTCAGGACTTAAGAACAAGCAGAAAATCAGTAATACATCAAAAAAATCCCCTAGATATTTAGCTATTCTAAATAACCCGAGAAGAAATCGCAAGGGAAATTAGAAAATATCTTGAAATGAATGATAAAAATATATCAAAACGTGTGGGATGCAGCTCAAGCCATATTGGAGGGAAATTTATAGTTTAAAAAAGCTTATATAAAATAATTAAATGACTAAAAGAGTAAAGATCTATGCTTCCATTTAAAAAAATTTAGCAAAGCAAAGCAACTTAAACCCAAAGTAAGAAGGAAACAATGCTTATAACTAATGAAAGAGAAAACAGATAAAACTTTGAGAAAAACTGAAATCAAGAACAGATCATTTGAAAGAAAATAAATAAAACTGAGAAATCTCTAGCAAGAATGATGGGAAAGAAAAAAGACACAATTCAACAATATCAGGAATGAACCAGGAGACAGCACTCAGATGCCAGAGACAGGCAAAGGCCACTATGAGAACATAACAAACAACGTTACGCCGATACATTCGAAAACATAGAAGACGTGGGCAGTCCTTGAAAGATCATTAGAGAACTGATATAAGAAATAAAAATATCTAAGTATCTGCTTTTTAAAAACGGAATGTTACCAAAATCCTTCCTGTAAAGAAAACTCCAGTCCTACGTGGATTCTTTGGTTAATTCTATCAAGCACTGAGGAAGCAACAACCTTACAGAAACTCGCAGAAAACAGGAAGGTTTCAATGCATCTCCTGGGCCCACATTACCCTGATTCTGAAACTAGACAAAACGATACAGTCCACAAAATAGGAGCCAATGGCACCCGGCAGTACATTAGACTGACAGCATATCATGATCTAGCATATTCTAGAATGCAAAGTCGGATTCACAAGGAAACCAACCCATGCTGTGGTATACACATGTAATGGAACATTCAGCATAAAGTGGGTGCATTTTATGTAAACTATACTTCAATAAGGTTGATTTTTAAAAAATATATTTTATTGATTTTTACAGAGAGGAAGGGAGAGGGACAGAGAGTTAGAAACATCGATGAGAGAGAAACATCGATCAGCTGCCTCCTGCACACACCCTACTGGGGATGTGCCCGTAACCAAGGTACATGCCCTTGATTGGAATTGAACCCGGGACCCTTCAGTCCGCAGGCCAACGCTCTAGCCAATGAGCCAAACTTGTCAGGGCAGTAAGGTTGATTTTTTTAAATGTTTAGAACATGCTGAATTCTTTGCATTATTCTCAAATATTAATGGGACGAGAGTCCAAGCAAGAGGTTGTCAGTAAGTCTTGGGGAGACGAGGCAGAGCCTGCATCCCTCCGGGACTCGGGTGCAGAGGACTGGGTGCTTCCTCCAGTGTGGGGAAGGCCAGCGCTGAGCTCCCTGCAGCCCTAAAGCAGGGGAGGGGCAGCCCTGAGTCCAGTGCCTGTGGGGTCCCTGACGGGCTCGGGCCCAGAGCGAGTTTCATCACCCACAGGGCCTCCCCTCCGTGGGCATGTGCTCTGGCTTCCTCTTCCTTGTACTAGATGATCCCTAAGGGTCCTCCTAGCTCTGGTCAATGCGACACACGTTTCCTAAGAGTCTACCATGTGCACAGGAGGCAGGTACACAGCCCTAACGACTCAGCATCTTGAATGGCACATGGTCCTTATCCTAGGAAATCCAACCAGTCCAAGCGCCCCCTTCCTCAGCCCCTGAGTGACTGGAATCTATGGGACCTCGTGCATCTTAGTAAAACCCATCAGCATCTTCACAGCAGAACTATTCCAAGTACTGGCATCAAATACACTGACTTTGTCACTGTCTGGCGGGTGGGGGCATTACTACAAATTTCTGAAGAAACGTATCGCTGGAAAACACACTGCACCCACGTACTGGAACTAAAGATGAGTGTCTTGACAAGAAGCCCAGGAAAGAGCAAATCTGTGATCGGGGAAACGGGCAGGAAGGACCTGCCTACTCAAGGTCACAGGAGCACATTGGCGGCGGCTGGGCGGGCTGCCCCGACGCGCCAGGCAGGGTGCTCAGAGGGCTCGTGCAACTACAGGGCACGTACCTAACATAACAGTCTTTCACTTGAGGATCTCAATAAAATAGACCAAACAGCTATTTACTTAAAGGTCAGGGGCTCAGAAACAGGAGCCAGGAGTACAGCATCCAGGTCCTTCGGTTCTTAAATTCCAGACACCCACGCTTGTCAGATCAGCTCAGTGAAGAGATCAGCCGTCACTCAGTTATCTGTATCAGTCACTCTGTAAATGCTCCGAACACCGCCAAGTGCACCACTCATGAAGGCTGTAGCTCCAGCTCTGACCTGTGAAATGGCACGCGTGCGTACACACACACACACACACACACATACACAGGCACACATGCGTGCACACGGTATTTAAGTGGGCAGAGCACACTGCTCAGGCAGGAGTCAGGGACACAGCTCAGAATGAAGGAGCAGGCTCAGTTTCTCTTGCTCAGACCCACAGCTGTCCAAGGAGGACTGTGGAGAATCAACCCCGTGAATGAGTCGCTTGGAGCTGTGCTAGTGGGAGGTGACGTGTAGAAGAAGAGATAGATCATCACTCCATTTGACAAAAACAGGCGCAGTACCATGTGAGCAAGGCAGGGATGGCAACCTGCAGGTGGGCACAGACAACACAGGTGCACAAAGACGTGACAACAGGGAGCAAGGGCGTCTTTAACAGAGAGGAGGTGACACCGTTACCCATAAAACATGCAAATGGAAGTTGCCAGCGAAGATGGATCAATTACGCTGGTCGATGAGAGTAATGAGAGAGTTCCAGCAGGGAACACTGAGGTTAAACATCAGGCAAAACTTCACAACTGGCTGGAGCTGGCAGCGCAGAGGGGCTGCGGGAGGCAAAGAGGGCGGCCCGGAGCGGCACCTGCCTGGCCACATGGATTATTCCTGCTGCAGTTCAGGACCTGACAGACGTGCGTTCGAGAGGCCTGCTCTGCTCCAGGTGAGAGGAAAGCCAGGAGGCCCCTCTACAAGTGAGGGCTTTGCCCACGGAGCAAAACTCTTGACATTCAGACCCGACACGGGTTGTTACAACAGGCTGCACAGGCGGCAGCGGCAGGAAATGCACACGGGGCAATGCGCCTGGGAAGAGGGGCTCTGCCTGCGTGTACGCATCGCAACCCAAGAACAGCCCGTCTTCCTGCCCGAAATGTCCTCGGACATCTTTCCGCCTCAATTCAAAGGCTTCTTTCTTTGTTGAGTTCAAACAGTACATGATTTGTTGTTAAGCAAAGGGAAGCATTTGAGCTCGGTTAGGTGGCTCAGAAACTCCTCGCGGTTCATGCGGGTTGTGAGCGGCTGCCGGAGGCTCTGGCGGACGGACAGACATCTCCAGATTCCGCTGAGCCAGGCCTGGCCTCCGGCCTCCGCGCTCCAAGGCCTGGGCAGGGAGAGCGCACACAGGGAGCGCTGCCTTCGTTAACCGGCTCAGCAATCTCGAGCTGAAGGAACGCTTTCTGGGGCCCCTTCACACCCAAGATGGCACCGCCCGCCGTGTCCACGGGACCCTAGCCCCCAGGCTAACGGCCTGCTGGCGCCCTGCAAGACGGCCACTTGAGAGCGCCACTCCAGCACGGTCTTCCCCATGAGGCGGAGGCACTGCAGTGAACCCACTCATGTTCGCAAACACATCGCGAGAACTACAGTAACAGCCCGCAGGAGTCATGTGATCCTGAAGCTGAAGGCAGAAGGTGCCCGGTCCTTCCTCCCTTCCGGAGAGTGGGACGGGCTGCTCGCTGAAGCCTTCCAGCTGCTGTGGGCAAAGCCGGGATTAGAACTCGGACCTCGGAACCTGCTCTGGCCCTTCACACAGACCTTTCACGTGCGCTGCACAGTAACACTAAAAAACACACAAAACTCCTCCAAAGGACAGAGTTGGGCCTTTTATAGCCGCACGTAACCAAGCTTTCACTGCACATGTCCACTGTAGTGTTTCCAATGCTCTTACCCACTCTCGCTTTTCCAACAATAAATTCTGGTCACAGCGTAAATGTAATTGGAATTACGCCACATGGTTGTGAGACATCGTCTCGATCTGTTTCCAGGCCAGCCTCTGGAGAAATAATGAGTCTGTGGGTAAATGTATGCGCGCACGCCCTGAAATCAATCCAGGCCGGAGCTGCCCCCGCTCGATACTATCTGTGCTGGTCTTTTCTGAAACACCTTCGGAATAAAGTGACAATCCCGGGAAACCATTTCCGTAGAGATCCCAGCATGCCTCCCTTCCGTGCAGAGGGGTGAAGCGAGAGGTGAGCGGGTTTCATTCTGTGGATTTCAGGTAACTGGCTACTGATTTCCATTCTGCAGACGTGGATGCCATTCCAGCATTGATCCGAACGCTCTTGATTCATCTATTTTGGTGCATGAGAAAGCTTCCAAAAATACAACTTTAAAGGACCGCACATGCATTTCTAAAACCCCGTGCCGTGATGACCAGGAAAACGTCGAAGCATCGTGTCCCGCGAGGCCACTTCCAAGCCAGGCCTCACTTTCAGTGTGGGCCCGCCCAGCTGTCTCAAACTCCATTTCTGGAGTGTTCCGGATGATAGCCCCGTGCCACCCACGGGAGCCACGTCCAGTCCAGTCAGTTTCCACAGAGCAAATGGAATTTTCCCAAACAGATGCAGAGAACAAAGACCCCCCGAGGTTAGTGTTTTAAAAACAAATGGTCAGAAATTAAGTTTAGGTCATTTTCAAGAGGGCATTTCTCACATGTGACTGGCTCAAACGGGAGCCCGCTATCGGAATCCTGACATTTTCCAAGCCCCAGAAGCAGCGCGGAAAACGAAGCAGCACAATCAAGGTTCCGACAGTGACTCACACGTTCCTGCCTCCACAGTCGCCATCCCGCCCGTCTTCACAGCCCAGCCTGGGGAGCCTGCGCCTTCCCATCAGCACACGGTTCACACCCTCACGCCCATCTCTTCCGATGCCTGGCCTTCATTTTATCCATTTTTCTGAGTATCTTCTTAAAACAAAGGTATGTCTAGTCCTCACAAGAAAGCAATTTATTTTATGAACGTCCTGCGCTTTGTAATTAGCTTTCATTTCTTCCCTGGGGCGACAGCCGGGCCCCCGCTGTGTCTGCTGCGGGTTCCAAACGAGTTGCTCTGGCAGCGGAGGACGTGGCTCTGCCTGAGGTCCCCGGCAGCCTGGGGCGCTCGCAGCACAGCAGCGGCCTGGCCTGCCCTCCTCAGTTCCTGCTGGTGTTCCCAGTTGTTGTGGGGTCAGAAACGGACAGTGAACGAGAGTGCCCCGATGGCCCCCCAGCATGAGGGCCTCCGGTCTGACTGAGCGATGGAGAAGGGGCACAGAAGGGGACAGGGCATGGAGACGGGCCCTGGCACCCTGGGCAGGGAGTCAGACCTCCACGCCGAGCCCCACCACCACAGTGTGCACATGGCGGCCGCACCCAGCTCAGAAGGCCGCCGGGGTTACAGAAGGTGTTAGAACAGGGCCTGACCCCAGCGATCACTCGAGAAGGACAACTGCCTATGACGGCGGGGGTGTGACCACTGGGAAGCAGTATGCAGACACACGGTGCCTTTGCTCACTCCTTCAATGTCACGACCGTCAATGAAGACGGCATCCACGGAAGATCCCTCTGGCCACACATCACACAGGCCACAAGCACAAAACCGTGTGTGTGTGTGTGTGTGTGGGGGGGGGTAATGACAGAAGAACAGGAGAAAGAAGAAAGGGGGCGGGAGGGGGTTTGTACTGTGATATTGTACCCAACCCCTGCCCCAAACGCTCCCATCAAACCTTGACCCAAGGACGTGTCATCCGGAGAAGAAGGTGGTCTGTTTGAGACGGGCGCACCCTGGCCGCTCTGATGTCCTTTGCCACCCAAGGACACGGGGACCACTTCCAGCTCTCCGTGCGCTATGCTCATCGCGCTCAGCACTGTCTACCCCACCCTCCCGGCAAGCCCAGGCCGGTCTTATTCCAAACGCACTGTGTTTACAGGCTGCACCTTTCAACAAGGTTTCCAACGTGAACGCACGTCTAGCGTGCATGACGACTTCCATTGGCCTGATCGAGTGCATTCGCAGGTTATTTTCACTCGAGTATAAAAGATCTGGGAAGGGGAGAAGTTCAGGTCCCTTCATCTTCTCTTTGGAAATAAATTATTCATGAAACTCTCTCCTCGTTCCCGAAGGGTTAGGTTTAAACAGCTGCTGAAGTGCTGCTGCTGCAGAACACGACTCGCGGCCGCAGCCCAGGAAACGCGCGCTGCTCATGGCGTTTCCCCTGGTCAATGGCCGACGTGTGGAGACGCGAGCGCCCGCCTCTCACACACAAAGCGGGCAGCCAGGGGTCACTATGGTCCGCCGTCTCCAAGGACCCACTCCAGTGTGGCCGAGGCAAGCTCAGGGGGTAGGCGTGGAGGACGAGGCAGAGTGGGAGCCCTCCTGCAGCAGGTCAAGGGGCCCGTTTATTTATTTCAAATTTGTTCTTTTCAAGGTGAAAAACCACTGAAGACTGCCCCAGCCATTGGCTCCACCCACCCAGAGCCGCGACCCAGAGCTGGGCTGTCTCAGGGCCACGTGTCAACGAAAGTCTCGGGCTACCTGGTGCTCAGAGGTATCGCTGGGCTCCACTTCTTTTCAAATACAAACCCGAAGTTAAGAAAACAGTTCAAATAACAAAAAACATAGAGGAATCGATTTAAACAACCAAGCCTAGGCCACTCTCCATTGGTCAGTATTGCCTCAAATTTCTCATAAGATAATGTCACTAATTTTAGACGCCGCCCCCCCCCCCCAACACACACACACACACACACACACACACACACACACACACACAAACATATACACATACACACCAAACCTGGGACCCTCTTTTTAAACGAGCAGCTTTCCATGTTAAAGCTCCAGTGCAGAGTGACCGGGCCCCAGCCCGACAGGGGACAGTCAGAGTCCTCAGTGCTGTGGCCGCCGAGGGCACCTGGGGGGGACGTCACCTTCGCAATACGGCGCAGACACCGGAGATTAAGGGTGTGTTCCTGCTGACGGTCCCCAGACTCCAGACCTCAGTGGCCGGGGGAGAGGTGGGCTGTTCTTGCTGAATTTCAGGCCACATGCAATAGGGCGAACACTCCATGTCCCTGATGTGGGGGAGTTTGAAAGGTCTCACTCAGGACCCTCTCGCTCTTCTGCTGTCCCTTCTAAGGGCATGGCTGACAGCAAGGACGCGGTGCTGTTCCGCCAGCCGCCGTGCTGCTGTGCCGCTGCTGGGAACCTGATATGTAGCTAAGATCATGGCGGGCTCTGGATGGTGATGGCCAAGGTCAAACGCTCGCTCTGATACTAACTCAGGGGTGGGCAAACTTTTTGACTCGAGGGCCACAATGGGTTCTTAAACTGGACCGGAGGGCCGGAACAAAAGCATGGTGAACAAACAATAGTGTTTGTGTGAACTAATATAAATTCAAAGTAAACATCATTACATAAAAGGGTACGGTCTTTTTTTTTTTTTTAGTTTTATTCGTTTCAAACGGGCCGGATCCGGCCCGCGGACCGTAGTTTGCCCACGGCTGGACTAACTAGTGTAGTGATGCGGCCTTGGCAAGTCACCTTACCTCTGTGCCTCAGTTTCCTCATTTGTGAAAGAAACACAGAAGTGCCAACCCCACGAGATGAAACGGCTTAACGAGCAGAGTGCTGGGGGGCAGCCCGGCGGGGCTCCGGCTCGCCCTCTCCCAGGCTGCAGGGCACTGTTCACCCTCTCGCATCTCAGTTTCTTGTCGGCGAAACTTAGGAAGAACAGTATTTTCCTCATTCGCAGCGCGGCTCAGTAACAGCGGATTCGTGCGCGTGGCTCAGCGTCTGGCCCATAGGAGGTGTTCGACGTGAGGTGGCCAGCATCGTCACGTCAGCAACCGAATGCCTCCTCACACTGCTTTCTAATCTGGCAAGAACCTTGTGCTTGCATAAACAGTATGCCACAAGCTATTCAAAACACAGACCCAGGGCCATTCCAATTTGTGGGTGTTCATTCAAAAATTTCAGAAAGGCACGGTACTATTTTCAGAACTGTACTTCGCCAAGAAACCTCTCGTAAATGTATCCCCCATGACACCGCACTGCGAATCCACAAAAATGCACAGCGGCTCCTTGCAAAGGGGAAGTGCAAAATGAGACGAAGCGCATGCTTGCTGAAGGCAGTACCTCTGCCTCCATCAGCAGGTTACTCACGGCAGGCTCAACCAGAAACTCCCGACTCCGGGACTGGGAGTGAGAATCCGCGGGAAGCCACCAGATATTCATGCTTCCAGGAATCCTAGTCCTCACAGGCGAAAGGCCCAACCCTTCCTCACTGACGGAAGAAACCCTAATGGCAAGAAGGGGTCATGGCCAGGTCATGGCCAAGGGCACAGATGGCAAGAGTATTGCTCTGCTTCTGGGTCCAAGCCCTTCTTCCTTCCCACTAGACTGGGGGGGGGGGGGGGGGGTGGTGCGGGGTGCTGGAGGAGGGGACTCCCAAATGGAAAACTCTACCTGTGGATCTGGAGTCACACGTCCTAGATGCCAGTAACCAGTCTGCAGGCCCCAGGTGTGCCGGGGCAGCGTGGACCTGAGCCGCACTGGTGGTGACAGAGTGGGAAGGACTTGGAATGTAACTGAAAAGCTGTTGCTAATGGACTAGACTGGGGGGCAGGTGTGGAGAAGGAACATTCACTCTTGGCTTTGGTCTTGTCATAATCGTCTGTCTGATCTGAACCTTTCCCCCAGAGAGGAGAAGAAAGCTTCGCAGGTGTCCATGGCTGACCTCCAGCAGGTGCTCCGTGCCACAGAGCCTGCATCTCTGCAGGGAACCATCAGATGTAAGTCACTGTCGGATGTAAGTCACCATCAGAACTCTGACTTACCTGGGCCCCGGCGCAGGCCACTCCCGGGGCGGGGGGGGGGGGGGGGGGGGGGGGCAGTAAAGCCGCGCACACAGCCTCCAGGCACCGACAGTTTGCTGCCAGGCTAACTACACTCTCACTCTGAACAAAGCCCTGCTGGCAGCGCTGTCTCCCCCGGCCCTCAGCTCCACTGCAGACATCCTCTAGCGCAGCGGTTCTCAACCTGTGGGTCGCGACCCCTTTGGGGGTCGAACAACCCTTTCACAGGGGTCGCCTAAATACATCCTGCATATCAGAGATTTACATTACGATTCATAACAGTAGCAACATGACAGTTATGAAGTAGCAACGAAAATAATGTTATGGTTGGGGTCACCACAACATGAGGAACTGTATTAAAGGGTCGCGGCATCAGGAAGGTTGAGAACCACTGCTCTAGAGGGACTTGTCCCATCACGAAATGAAAGGCCTCTAGGTGGGAGCTTTGAGCCTCTGCCCGTGGATCTGGAGCCTCTGGAGGAATGGACCCTGAACAGCTCTGACCTCGCTCCGCCTGGGCAGTGAGGTGAATCCCGAGGGTCTGACTCAGCCCGCGGTAGTTCCTGGTCCCCTGGCAGCGACGGGGACGCCACCCGGCGTGGGTGAGCATGACCTTTCACCAAGGAGGCCGGGGAAGTCGGAGGGTCCTGGGACACAGCCCCTTCCTAACAGGAGCCCAGGAGGCAGCCCAGGCCTACGCTCAGGCTGCGAGGCCAGGACACCTGCGATGGGGAGGGCGCTGGCCGAGGACAGGCCCCGGCGCGGAGAAGGGCCTGGAAGGGTGGTATCACCGTATTTCACCCCATTCTGTCTGAAATCAATCAGATGTGTTCATAATCAACAGCCTGTCATAGTTCAACCGACAGATTTCTCTTTCTTAGTGGGACGTAAATAAGGCGCAGCTTAGAATTGGTGACGTCGTAGATTTGATGACGGGTTGCACACCCCCAGAGCGGCCCCACCTTGGAACTTCTTGTAATAAGGAGTCAGAATTAAACTGTCCTACTGTTTATGTTAATGATATGGGGGCTTTGAGACGCCTGGAGGAAGGTACCAGTCTGTACGGATACACGAACCAAACAGGAGGAGCACCCCGACCTCCATGCTCACCCCCTGGACAAGGGCCGCCCCTCTGGGTGTGTGCGTGTCTCACCGCACAGGTAGGGCTTCTATAGAGAGAAGGGGCCTTGGAGATGGAAACCTAATTCTCTCATTAAAAGCAGAGAAAGCGCAGGCCCAGAGGGAAGTGACCTGCCCACACACACAAAGCTGGAGGGCGACAGAGCTCGGGACAGACAGGGGAGTGTGGTCTGGGCCGCCCAGTGCACCCACGGGGGCCTCCTCTGTCCCCCCCCGCCCCCCCCACCAGAGGTGCAGCCAGGAGAGAAGGTGGGCTAGCAGGGGGAGACACTCCCCCAACGTCCGCACCCCTTCACTGTGTCCCGTGAGCGCGTCACTGTCCCTTCACTAGTCACCGTGCTGGCACCACGGCCGCCTCTGTTCCCCATCAGTTCAGAAGGCATCCACATGTTTTAAGACCAGCAAACCCCCAGGTGCAGGGAGAACCGTGACTCAGGTGTAGAAAACTCGGGTGGGAATGGGTGTTCAATGGCACCTGAGTGATTTTCCGCCTGGTGCGCTTGGTTCTAAGTTTAACTCCCATCTATTTTCACGCTGACCTTTAAGCCGATGTAAAAGGTTGTAAAAGAAACTTAATTACTTTGTAGTCATTTGTAAAACTTGTTTTGGTTACTTGTTATTTATTTTTTATCCTTTAAATGTGTGATTTGGAGAAGGTTTGCTGAATACGCAAGTAAGTTTTTACACTATCTTGAAGCCAATTATTTTTTAAAAGGACCAAATCTCTAATTTTTTTTACCAAAGAAATGGCAGCTTAGCATTACACCTCTATTCCGAGCAGTTCACCTAATTGATAAGATGTAGAGCCATCCTCTGTGTTACAAAGAGTGTGTAGGAATGTGGCTGGTCGGCCATCAGACCATGCCACTCTGCTTTAACTTTGCCGGCCAACCCCACTGCTTACCGAGACCTCTGGCGGGCAGAAGCAAAGACAGCGGTTTTGTGACCTGCCAGACACCAAGGAGAGGACTGACAGAGAAGAAAGGACACTAAAATCAATGGCTGTCAGGAAGCGCAGTTGGTAAGTCCTGAATTCTGATCCAGTTTTTACCTCTATATCAGTGGTTCTCAACCTTCGGGCCCTTTAAATACAGTTCCTCATGTTGTGAACCAACCATAAAATTATTTTCGTTGCTACTTCATAACTGTAATGTTGCTACTGTTATGAATCGTCATGTAAGTATCTGATATACAGGATGGTCTTAGGCAACTCCCGTGAAAGGCTCGTTCGATTGCCAAAGGGGTCGCGACCCACAGGTTGAGAACCGCCGCTCTATATGAACAAGCTTCATGAAGTCTGAGCAATTATCTTCCAGTTTTCAATTTGAAAAAAGTGGCTGCCATTCATTCTTTAACCAGCATGTACCACATCCTGTACCATCCTCAGTGCAAGATAAGAAAGGAGAGCCCCCGCCCTCAGCGCACAGCCCAGAGGCAGAGAAACATCAACGCCGGTGTCGGGCGAGAGAAGGACGGAGAGGAGACACATGGGCTGTATGAGGAGGGACGCCCGTGGGGCCGGCTGGGGCTAAGGAACAGGATCCGCTGACTAAGTTGAGGGAAGAGGGAAGATCTTGGGCGGGACACCCAGACACCTCTCACAGAAGCCAACGCCAACGCCAACGCCAACGCCAACGCCAGGGAGCTGCAGCCTCAGGGAACGGAGGGGCCGTTGGGGAGCAAGGCAGCATCTTTCTGTTAATCTGTGTTTCTCTGAGACAACAAATGGTGGCAGCAGTAACTACTAGTGTCTTGTCTAGGGGAGAGACGGCTCTGTAAGGACCACAGCGACAGTGTAGAAGGGTTAAACTCAGAACTACACTAGTCCAACTCCTCTGAGTTAAAAGTGAGGAAGCAGGTGAACTACAGTCGAGTGAGTCCAAGGTTACCTGGCTGAGAGCACCCACAATGCCCCCCCTCCCCCCCCAGTCCCTTGTGTCCCACTCGGTCCAGGAGCTACCCACACTGGTCTACAATGCTGATGCCAGAGAGTCAATGAGCCTCTCCATCACCCTAATCAGGTCATGATGAGTTATGCTCTGAGGATCAAAGGCCAAAAGAACACAAAAGTAGACAAGGGGCAGTTCTGGGAGCGTGAGGTTATTTATTACTGAAATGAGTGACGGGGTTGTTCCCGGCTGGGAAGTGCTCGTCCTGTAACCAGATGTGAACAGATGTTATCACTAGTCCGAGCTCCCTTAACGGATAGGCCTTGCCAATGAATTCAGCCGACCCGCTGGGACAAGGCAGTCTGGGAAGTGAGCAAAGAAAAGTGTTCGAAGTCTCTCTCCTTCCCTGACAGGCTGAACTCTGACCAATTTGCTTCATCACTTGCTTTTTTTAAAAAAAATCTGTAAATATCAACTGTTTACAGCAATTATGGAAACAGCTACCAAAGACATCCAACCACAGAACAAAGGAGCCCAGCGTGCCACCTAATCAGTGCAGACAGGACACGGACCATTAGGCTTGGAGACATGGCAATTATGCGAGGGGCCTGCCCCTCTGGGCTCCAAACCAGATCACAGCGCTATCTCAGAGCCAACGTGCGGGCGCCCGTTTCACTGGGAAAAGCACTAATTGGGACTCTGGTCGCAGCTGCATGGCTTTGATGTCGGTTACAAGGATGAACTTGAGCAGAATCCTGATGGCCCCGCCAAGCCTGTGAGTCCGGGCGGTTAACCCTGAGGCCGCTCCTATTCCAGCCAGCGTTGCGGCACCTCGTTCCAAGCTGCTTCCTGGGGAACACCCCGCGTGACACATCCTCTGAGGGGCCTCTGCTGTGCCACCACAGAGCAGTCCAGTGCCAACCATGAGCCACGGACGGAGGTGGCAGCGCCAGAGCCCGAGGAGCCAGGCTGTAGCCGGTCTGCGGGCACAGTGCTGCACGGAAAGTCAGAGAGTATGGCTTCCAGGGGCTGTGCCGTCACCACCGCTGCGGCCTCCCCAGCATTCGGAGCCTCCCTGTCCTGTCTGTGAAGGTAAACTGGTCCCGATGGCTGCCGAGGAGTGTTCCCCTCCCTGACAACCAGGTCAGGGCAATCGGATGACCCAACCAGCCCGCGGGCCTCAGGCTGCGTGGGCGGGCCTTTCGCTCTGCTGGTGGCCCCGGGGAGCGGTGCACTGTCCTCTTGACAGGTGTCTGGACCCAGTGCGCCCATCAGCTCCCCAAAAGCCTTGGACAGCTCAAGGCCATGGAAAGAATCACCCAAGCCATCTCACAGTGAGGGTTCCTAACCAACAAATGAAAGCTTTCTTTGAAAATACTCAGGAAAACGTCAGTCTTAATTGCAGGATGCTAGGGAACCTACTCTACTTTGAAATCTGGGTAATCAAATAGTCGATGGGGAAGTTGTCTTTCTGGAAGCGTTCCAGCAAGTGGCTGAGCGAGGAAAGCACTAATATATCAGCCTCCGCACGCTAACGAGTCTAGACGCTGAGCGTAGCCGGCTGCAATGTCATCAAGAAGATGGACCCCAGACATTCTGTGCCTCCCTCGATGAGGCAGCCTGGCCAGGACAAACACACAGATCACACGTTACTCTAGCCCAGCGCCTGGCCCCTGCAGCTCACCAGAGGTCGGAGAGCAGGCTCACCACACGGCGGGGGTGGCACCGGCAAAACCCACACATGGAAACTGCCTGGGACTAGCCCGGTCCTTCAGCAACACGTGGGAGAGCGGGGAGACGAAGCAGAAGAGGGAGCCGTAGAGGGAAAACTGTCAATTAAAGAAACACAAACCATAGTGACCAATCACAAGATGTGGCCTTTGTTGGGATCCCAGGTCCAACAAACTGTGAAAAAGAGAGTGAAGAACCTGTGACACTCACAAGACACCTGCAAGTCTGAAGGCTGGACACTTGATGCTACGGAACTACTGTTGGTTTCGTTAGTAAGATCACAGGATTGTGGCTGTGTATTGTATTTGTTTGTTTACAAATTTTTATTTTTTTGCACAGAAACTGTTAAAAGCTTTACTTATGTTTGTCAAAAATTGAAGTGACCAGGATACCCTCCACTCAGTGAATGCATAAACCAACTGTGGTACTTCCATAAATTAGAATATTAATCAGGGATAAAAATAAGTGAGCTAAGCCTTGAAAGGCATGGAGGAAACTTAAACACGTCATGCTAAAAGAAAGGTGTGAGGCTGAAAAGCATAAAGGCTGTATGAGTCCAACCATATGAAATTTTGTAAAATGCAAAGCTAGAGAGAGAGAGAATAAAAAGATCAGTGGTTGCCAGCCGTCTGGAGGGTGGAGGATGTGTAGGTGGGGCACAGGGACTTGTAGGGCATGAAACTATTCTTCTTTCTTTTTAAAAAAAATATTTTTATTGATTTCAGAGACAAAGGGAGAGGGAGAAGGAGAGGTAGAAACATCAATGATGAGAGAGAATCGAGCCCGAAACCCAGGCATGTGCCCTGACTGGGAACTGAGCGGTGACCTCCTGGTTCATAAGTCGAAGCTCAACCATTGAGACACGCCAGCCAGGCTATTCTTTTTTTTTTTTTTTTTTTTCATCTTTATCATTGAAAATATTACATATGTCCCCCTTTCCCCACTGACCCTATCTAGCCCGTCCCTGTCCCCGCCCGAGGCCTTCACTACACTATTGTCTGCGCTCATGTTTATGCACATATATGCATACAAGTTCTTTGGTTGATCTCTTCCCACCCACCCACCCACCCACTCCCCCTGCCTTCCCTCTGAGATTCAACCATCTGTTCCATGCTTCTGTGTGTCTGGATCTAGTGATCCCACTTCTAGGACCATATCCTAAGAAGCCTGGAGCACCAATTAGAAAGCATGTATGCACCCCTATGTTCGTTCATAGCAGCATTACTTACAATAGCTAAGATCTGGAAACAGCCCAAGTGCCCATCAGTGGATGAGTAAATGAAAAAGCTGTGGTACACTTACACCATGAAATTCTATCCAGCAGTAAAAAAAAAAGATCTCTTACCCTTTGAGACAGCATGGAGGGACCTGGAGGGTATTTTGCTAAGCGAAATGTCATGTATTTTACAAGTCCTTAACTCTTTACGTATCTCTCGAACCTTTGAGATACAGACTGAATTACTGTGGATAAAATGGTGTGTCTTAGATTTGCTTCACAATCATGTAAGAGGCTGCTGGCTGTTGGGGTACACATGAGCTCATGACAATATTCTATCTACCTTTTTGTATGTTCAAGATTTTCCACTAAAAAGTTAAAAAACATTGGGGAAGAGGGGGCAGAGCACAGAGGATCTGGGGGGCATTGAAACTATTCTGTGTGACAGTACAACAGTGGGTGCATGTCATGTGACAATGTCAAACCCACAGTGGACGCCACCGAGAGCGACCTCCATACAATCCGTGGCCGTGGGTGACGGCTGTCAGTATGGGCTCCTCGGCTGTAACTGTGGACCGTTCTGGTGCGGCCGCTGACGGTGCCGTGGGGGTGGTGGTGGGGGTGGGGCAGGGGCAGGGAGCACATGGAAACTGCACTTTCGCTCAGTTTTATTGTAAACCTAGAACTGCTGTTTAAAAGACTTTATTACGTTAAAAAAATAACAGAAAAAAGAGACTGTCCCAGGCCTGGTTCCACTCTCTCCCTGGAGTCCGGACAGGGGGACACACTGCTCTCAGGTCAATCACAGACTCGGATGAACCATCTCCAAGGGGAATTTTATTCTGTTTTTAACTTCATAAATATAGAACTTCTAGCAAAGAATATTTATTGCTGTTTTTCATCTCCATCCTTCTCCCCACAATCCTTGCCTTCATTTATACCACAAAACCCAAAGTAGAACGCCAAAGAGCCCTTCCACACAGAACTGAGTGACCCTGAACTTCACAAGCACTGGACTCTGCAGCTACGACACTTGGTGACAATGCAGTGCACAGCCTCAGCAGGTGAGTGATGCACGCAGAGGTGATGCTGTCCCCGTATTCCTCGGACCTCGGGCGCCCCGGGTCCTGTGGCTCTGCCGGGGCCGGGGCTGGAGGCTGTGGACACTCAAGCGAGTCAAACCGGGGGCCTAGCACCTTCCTTTTTGTCTCCTCAACTTCAAGGACGTTGGGCCAAACAATGAGTTAAAACAGGTAAGGTCCAGGGTATCTTTGCTATCCCTTGATCGGATAGCAGAGTAGGAAATTTAACCAATACTTGAGCATCTTCCTTTCAGTATTAGGAGCGTATGGTAACTATGAGCAAATATTTGTTTTCCAACTACGTTGCATTACTGACCACTAAATATTTAAAAAAAACAAAACCCCTGAAATTCAGTCCTGAAACAAGATCACGCAGGGAGTCGGGGGACCAGCCCTGCCGCCTGCTACTCCCCGGGCGCGGCCTGGAACACAGCAGGTGCTCGAGGAGGTCCCGGCTGAGGGAGGGAGGGAATGGGGCGCTCATGTGTCGGAGGTGGGGAGACATGTGACACCCCCATGGACACACGTCTGCTCAGTGGCAGGACCACTTGCCTGCTACCTCCTGTGGGGTAGCACCTGGCCCCAGGGAGAAGGACGGATGGATGGACGAACGGACCAATAATAAAATGCACCCACGGGACTCTGCAGGATCTCTTTCTCAAAACCTTGGTCTAGTCTGCCCAAATTGACATTTAAACTTTTTATTTAAGACAAAACTGCTGTTTCTTTGGGGTGAGGGTGGAGGAATAGATTACATACATACATACATCACACAAGTTCGCGATGTGAAAACAGCCTTTATAAAGGGAGGGGTGTGGGTAGGGGAGTGGGGGTAAGCGAGCTGCCACTGAACAGGAGCAGTAGCTCTGAGCACTGGGCGGCCTTCGAAACAAGCCAGGCCCTAGGTCAGGGGTGGGCAAACTTTTTGACTCGAGGGCCACAATGGGTTCTTAAGCTGGACCGGAGGGCCGGAACAAAAGCATGGATGGAGTGTTTGTGTGAACTAATATAAATTCAAAGTAAACATCATGACATAAAAGGGTGTGGTCTTTTTTTTTTTTTAGTTTTATTCATTTCAAACGGGCCGGATCCGGCCTGTGGGCCGTAGGTTGCCCACGGCTGCCCTAGGTCATTAGGTATCAAATGCTGGGCCAGGCAGAGATGTCCTCCCTCAGACACACCTGCCCCTGCCCCACCTCCGGCTGGCGCTGCCATGGCTGCAGCCAGGAGACTCGCACGGGAGAGCTGCAGGCCCGCTCGGGGCAGCCAGCTGCTTCCTGTCTGCACCGTCTTCCCACTAAGCAAGCGGGACCTCGGGACAAAGAGGGAAGGGGCACAAAATACACATCACTCGCCGAGTATCAGATGTGACAGCAGACGGGCGTGCTTCCCAATTAGTTCTGAAAAACCCCAGCCAGTGCGCACTCATTTTGTGAATCCTGCTCTTCTTGGAAACTCTCTCTTTAAATGGGTTTTGACTGTTTGGGAGAAAAGCTGTATAGAAGCATCCGCCTGCCTTGTCCCCTTTCTTAAAAAGGCAGAGGAAATGCTGCGCATCAACTGCTTCAGTGCGGCGGAGAGGCCGTCCTAGCTCACTGCTCTGACAGTCTCCGTAGACAGCAGGCGGCGAGGAGTTTCGCTCCTGTGGGGGGAGGAATCCGTTCCGTGGAGCCGAGGAGGAAAGAAAACCCCGGGGAAGAGTCTCAGTCACCCAAAAATTCTGACAGAATCTGCACATTTTAGAAGCAAGCACTAAGCCTCCGGTTTTCATCAGAAACCCGTGCAGCTTTTTTTAAATTTTTTTTTATCAGGAGCTAAATCGGGACGAGGGCATCATTTGCAAAGCAGCAGGGCTTCTAATTGCAACAAACAACAGCACGGAAATTGTTACCCGAAATACAAACACGGTTCAGAGCTGCCGGCGAGAGCGAGCGCGCGTTCTGTGACTACACGAAACTTAATCTCACACCTTGTGTGCACATTTGCTCATTCACAGCAATTGTTGCAAGTCTCAAGGAAAACCACTATTTGTTTGGCCTAAATTACAATAAATCCAATGCTTCGCATTTCTGCACAGGGTGACGGCTCAAGGCGCTTCCCCCCGGAACTGGCACCAGACACGCGCCAGCTCCATGGAGTCTGCGCCATGTGCTGAAATGGAGCTAAAGCGCCATCGCTGACAATGAAGAAGTCAAACACACGAGAGCATGCACAGATGATGCAAACTTCTTTTCTCCCCCAGCGTGTTTATTTTAAACCGTGGCCATTTGTGAGAACAGCCCTAACTGAGCAAGCGGCAAGCTCTCCCTTCAGCAGCGACTCCTCCGAGGCGGCTTGGCAGAGGGACTCAGAGAATTCACAACCACTGTGGCTGAGGACACAACACAATCACAGGGCGAAGCCACTGCGCCCCGGAACCCCTCCCCGCCCCCGCAGGAGCAGGGGGAGCTCCGGACAGGCACACTGCAGCGAGGAATGAGCATGCTTCCTAACAAAAGCAAACGTGACCCTGACCCTTTCTCCAATTTATTCTGAAGCGGTCGGGAAGGTGGGAAAAGGGATTCCTGTGTGTGTGTGTGGGGGGGGGGGGGAGCATCTGGGGAAAGGAGCTTACTACCTTTAGACACCGCCATGTATGTACCTATTAGTAGCAGACAGCATGTAACATGCACATCATAGGTTCTCACACATGTGGTGTCGGCTACATGACAGCCCCCAGGGGAACACTTCCCGGTACCTACATCATGTGTGGTCCCCTCCCCTCAGTCCAGGATGAGCTTGTGACTTAACTATCAGTGTGGCTGCACCTGACGTAACTCACCGAGTCTGCTCCTGTCTCGGGCACCGTAGCCCGTGCATGCCAACGCGATCAAGAAGAACCACCTGCCAAGCAAGCCCTCACGGCACACACATGGCGCACACGCCGCCCAAGCAGGTCCTGCGAGCCCGGACGGAGCTCCCTCATTCCAGCGGCAGCTGCTTCAAAGGCCCCTGCAGTACCAGGAGAAACGGGCTTGGCCTTGGCTGTGAGATAAATATCGGGAGTTTACTACTACGTGAACCTGGACTTCCCTTCCCGTCATTAACGACGCTGATTTTTGGCACCTGAAAGTGTGCATCTCAGACAGACGAGTAAATGTGCAGCCCCGTCCTCTGAGGCTGAGGCGGTGCGGCTTTCACTCTCAATCACGCGAGGTATGCAAGCATTTCCATTAAGGCTAATTATATCGTCTGTTTTCATTCCACGCAATATTTTGCTTCTATGTTTGAAATAATTGAATTCATTTGCGCTAATAAATTTTCTAAATGGACACTTTAATAATTGAAATTAGCACACACTGTACCCTCAAAACAATTTATAAAACAGGCCTATTGTTTATAGTGCGCCAAGGCGGGGCTGCCAGTGACCTGCTTGGCTCAAGGTCACTATCAGTTTACAATCCTCAGGCTGCTCCCTCTGCCTCAGCTGGACATGATCAGGGCCAGTGTTTGAGCTCTAGTCTCAAGAACGGGTCCAAGCACCTCCACGTAGTGTTCAAGGCCCAGCTGGTCCTCATAACCTTCACTGATGTTCCCCACTCTCTCCTACTCCGCCTGGAACCTTCCCCCAGACCTACATGGCTAACCCCCTCCCGCTCCCCTGTGGCTACATTTCCAGAAAGACCACTGGCTTCGCCATCATTCGAGGGATGGGAGCTAATGGCGCCACATTCCCAGGCCGAGGCCAGGGCCCAGCACACAGCAGGGCCCAGCACCTATCTGCTGAGGAACAGATGAACTTAGTTTACCCGACTCACTGCACTGTGTCTCTGGGTAGGTTTTTAAAGATAGGCTTATAGGCTTTTCCTTGAGTCTGTGGGTTTGTTGATTCATTTTGTTTTAATTGACTTCAGAGAGAAGGGAGGAGGAGGAGAGGGAGAGAGAAACATCAGTGATGAGAACGAATCATCGATTGGCTGCCTCCTGCATGCCCCCTACTAAGGATCAAGCCCACCACCTGGGCATGTGCCCTGACCAGGAATCAAACCGTGACCTCCTGGTTCCTAGGTTGATGCTCAACTACTGAGCCACACTGGCTGGGCAGTTGGTCCATTGTTAAAGAACGCTGCTGCCTTCCTATGTAACAAAACTTGGCTGACCATAGATTCCTGGGTCACACTCTCCTGGCCCCGGGCCCTGAATGGTGCCGTGTAAGAGCTCTGAGCCACCTGCTTTCCCAGAGGGGAGGCCCCTGCCCTTGCCCGACTGACGCAGGTGCCGCCTTTGCTGGTCGATGTCTTGGTTCTTTCATCAAGTGCACAGTGGGAGGACCTGAGGCCTGGGAAGCTGCCACCCTACACCAAAGCCTCCGGCATCTGTGCTGTTCAGCGCTCCGAGGGGCTCCCTGCAGGCAGCACAGAGGGCCCGGCCAGCTGTGCCAGGGGGCTTTGAAACAGGGAACACGCAAAGGCACCGAGGTGAGAAGCAGCGAAAGATGCGGGGGTGAGCAGTCAGCAGGCGGATGCCATGTGCTATGTCCCTCAACTGGCCGCGCAGTCATTTACTCAGGGGGGAGCGGAAGGCGGACAGGCAGGACCCCGAGCTCCTCCCACGGTGGCCAGTGTTAAACTCCGAGAAGCTGCAGCTGGAACAGGATCCGTCTTAAAGAAAGAAATCACCCCTCCTCCAAACATTACACCTGACAAGGCCTGAGATCAAAATCCGTGCCTGACGATATTAAGTCAGTCTTTCAGGTATTCCAAGGCATTCCTATTTTCTTGCAAATTTACTCCATTGCCATCTCCTCTTGCTTTCTGTTTACATTATCCCGACTGTCAGAAGGACAATATTTTGACACAATAGCAAGCAATTAAAATGCTCTGGGCCGTCATGAAGAATTATGTGCGAAATGGGTCCTCTCCCTACTAGAGCAAGTGCCAGCAAACCTCCTCAGTCTGGATTCTGCTGCGGCAGCGGGAAGCACCTGCTGGGCCCGAACACGACCAACCTGGCTCGTGTCCTGCTGTGTGAGTGGCTGTCCGGCCGGCCTCAGAGCTCCACTCACACAGGAGCGCGCGCAGGAGTGTGTGCCCAGGGCCTGGGCGGCCGAAACTGTTGGCAACAGTCAGGGTTTGTGTCTATTAAGACATGGACTGAATTAGTTGACTTTTAGGTTTACAATTTTTAAAGAATATGAGCTGAGAAAATTATTCTGTAAAATACAATGAAGTAAAATAAAATCATATTAAAGAAGTAAAACTGAGTTTTTTCCCCCCTTTACAACATTTTCTATAGCATAGTGGTTAATCACACTTTTTTTAATTAAAAAAGAAAGTGACCAAGTGCCCAGCCGGTGTGGCTCAGTGGTTGAGCATCGACCTATGAACCAGGAGGTCAAGGTTCGATTCCCGGTCAGGGCACATGCTGAGTTGCAGGCTCAATCCCCAGTGTGGGGCGGGCAGGAAGCAGCCGATCATTGATGTTTCTACCTCTCTCTCCCTCTCCCTTCCTCTCTGAAATCAATAAAGGTATATTTTTAAATGGCCAAGTAAATATTGAGAAAATCCCCTTTGTCAGCCTTTACACAGGAACCGCTGTGAACGTAGCAGCTGCTGTTGACCTGTTGGAGGAACCACTCACTCTGCAGCCTATTTCTGAGCGGGACGTTCAGCCGTGCGGGGAGACAGAAATGGTGCTCGAGGTGGCTTTACACTCACTCTCTCACCTAAACGGCAACAAGGTGTAACTATCTCTATTTTGTGGGGGCAGAAACCAAGGTTTATGGCAATTACACTCAGTCAACCTCAGTTCTCCAACGTCTCCCATCTCAAACAACTGGCTTCTCAGCCCCGCAACCCTCTCGTGCTGATCCCTGTAGGGTCGGCCCCGCGCCTCACAGGCGGTAAAGGAGAGGATACGTGAGTATGAGTCTTCCCGCCAAACCTCACATGCACATCTCTGTGCTGCGGACATTTTCATTATTTTTTTTGCTTTTATTGTTGCTTCTTATTAAATTTTCATTTTTTATTGTACATTTCCTTTTTGTTAAATTTTCATTTAAATTTCATGTTTTTTTAAGTGTTTATTTATAAACAGTACTTTAGACATGTACCGTATATAAGAAAGGTTAAAATGGAATCATTTGGGGGTCTGGAATGGATTAATTCAACTTACATGATTTCTAATGGGAAAAAATGCTTCGGTTTTTTGAACAGCCTTCCAGAACGAATTCAGTTCGAGGTTACAGTGTACATAGCTGGTGAGTATTAGAAAAGAACACATTCATAACCCTGCAAATATTCCATTCTTCAGACATCACTAGTCATAGTCCGCGCTTCCTTCAGCAAAGCCATGAAGCAAGGCGCTGGCTGGGTCCTGCGTTGCCCTGGGACTCCCTCCCAGGCCAGCAGCAGGAGCTGGGATGTTCTTCCACCCTTCAGCCCATGAAAATGTGGCTTTTTTTATTGATTTTAGAGAGAGACAGAGACAGAGAGAGACAGAGATACCAATGTGTTGTTCCACTTACTTGTGCATTCATTGGCTGAGTCCTGTCTGTGCCCTGACTGGGGATGGAACCCGCAACCTGGCATGTAGGGACGATGCTCCCACCAGCTAAGCCACTCGGCCAGGGCTAAAAACATGTCTTAAGAGGCCTCTGAGTAGGTTCTGTGGCCGCCAGTCACAATCCGCTATCACCTCTTTGTGGTAAGATATGTACTACTGTTTTAATGTGGTAAAATATACACACAAAAATTTGCCATCTTAACCATTTTCTTAAATTGTGGTAAGAAACACATGACATAAAACTCTGCATCTTAACCACTGCAAGTGCACAGTCTGGGTGCACTCACAGGTGGTACAAGCAGCTACACTATTTTCAATTCCACTTTCTTTTATGGAAATGCTGGAACACATCCAAAAGCAGAGAGCCGGATAATAAACCCCCATGTCGGCCAGCTCTAGCAGTCATTTCTACTGTGTCATCCTGTTTTATTTACCCCTAACATAAATGTACTTAAGAAATACCAAATCTAAAACAGGACACATATCCCGGACATCACTATCAACTCACCTCTAATCTGCTTCGGCAGGACCTGGTTCTATTTTAACACCCGCGTGGGAAGCAATATACTCACCTTGAAAGTGAGTGAACTTGCCCCTGACCGCCTAGTTAGTCCAACTTCAGCGCGCCCTTCCGCTGCGGACGCCCTCATGGGCGGTTCCCTATCCTCCCAGTCCCCACAGGACTGCTCACCTCTGTCTCCTCATACTGTCCTTCTCCAGCCCACCCTGCACTTCCCTCCGCACCTTCTGTTCAGAGAAAGGAGTCCAGCCCAGGCCCGACTGCACAGGGCCAGGCCCCAGCAGGGCTCAGCCCCCCCACCCCCCCGCCCCGCAGACCCTGTGGCCCAGCGCATCCCTGACTCACGGTGCTGCAGGAGTCAGCCCCTCTGCAGCCTTCCTGCTCTGCTGGGCACCCTCTGTGAGTCCATGGGCCTCGACCTGGTTTCCCTCGTTCTGACTACCCTGATGTTCTTGACAGGGCCTGAAACTGCACACACTACCTACACGCTCACAGGGAGTCTCCATGAGACGGGGGCTCCTGCTGGTACCGCCTCCCAGATCCCCAGTCCCTGCAACAGGATTCCCCTCTCCCCTCCCCTTTACTGAGCATCCTACACATTTTCCAAAGGCGGGCGTGTCTGACTTCAGTGAGGTGCAGAACCACCGCCCGTCTTTGGGACTCGTGCCGTGTCACCTAGGGTGTGATCTCAATGTCACCCTGAGAGGACGTGACCTCTGGTTCGCCCTGAACTCCAGGCTCTGCAGCCTGAAAGCCAGGGTCTGAGCAGGGCAACTCCCACAAGCGCGGGGATCTGGCGGGGCGAGCCTCCTGAGGGACGTCAGCTCACAAGCTCGTGAGGCTGCTGGACAGCCACCCGGAGCTGACACTCTCTATCCGCCTCTGAACACAGCTGCCCTCTTCCATCGGACTAAGCTCCTCCGAGGCAAGGGCATGTAACGCTGTGCACTGATCAGAGGTGGAGGGGGAAGCCCGTAAACACTGCGGTCAGTCCATTAGTCAGGGTCATTCCAGGGCAGAGCGGGGTGAGCCCGTCTTTGAAATCATAACCCGGAGGCACTACAAGAAGAGCCTGTTTTCCCTTCTAAGGCAACTTCTGACAGGTTTTCAGAGCTGCTACTTGTACCCAAATATCTTGAAGGCAGCCATGCAAAACAGCAGCGCTTGCTATGCTCAAGTACAGCTGCCTTGCACACGGCAGGTGCCACCGCCACCAGGGGCCTGCGCCTGCGCCCATGCCTGCACCTGCCGGGAGACAGCCCCTCGGATACCGCCCTTCGGGACCTACACTGGACAGCAGAGCTGTGATTCCCACATGCCTCCAGCTCAGCCAGGAACCCCTGAGAACCGAGAGGAGCAACCTAACTGCATCAGCTGCGCAGAATCCAAAGCGGTCTGGTTTCTGCGACACTGGTCCCCGCACACCTCGCAGAGATCTGAACCGCCCAAGCTCTGTGAATGATCTGTCCTCTCCCAAAACTCCCCCTGAGGCGCCACCCTTAATATATACACAAGCCGCTTCCCACGCACGCTGCTCCACACCACCGAGGCACTCAGCGGCTGGGCGTGGGGATAGCGCCCACACAGTGAAGAGAAACTGGCTCATGGCTTCTAGATCACGTATCACCTTAAACGGACTTTCTGGGCCAAAATCTGTGGGTTACTAAGAGCCTCCGTGGCAGAGAGAAAGAAAGAGAGACAGACACATCAAAAGACCAACCAAGTTACTTTCCATTCCAGGAAAGAACAGAAAGGTTTCAAGAGAGAGATGCTTCACTTACAAACAGCGTTGGCTGGGAAGGCTCAGGGTGAAATATTAACAACCCTGAAGCTCTTTGTTATGCAAAAGGGGACGGAAAAAGCCCAGCTCCTGTCTGATGAGCCACACCGCCCACCACACACCTGGTTCCTTCCTTTGCCCAGTAATGGCCCGAGTGATGTCATAACCACACGAGAGAGCTGTCTTCCTGGACATCACCTCGTGGAGAGAAATGCAATTAGAGGGCAATGAACATAATTCCCAGCCGGCCCCGCGGGCGGCCACACTGGACGTCGTGCTTAATGGCGGGCTCTTTATCTGCTTCTCTGTTTTATGCACTTGCTCTGTGATTCAGGATCTACAGACGACAGTGATCTTACATTTTAGTCCCTGTTCCAGCAGGTCTGGGACAACAGGACAGAGCAGCTGAAGGCGGGCCCGGCCCAGGGCCAGGCTGTAAGGGCTGCCGTCCACGTGGGGCCAGCGGGCTCCTGGCCCCCGCCTTGCCCTCCGCTGGTCTCCCTCATGGCCCCTGGCAGATTCTCCCCACCCCGAGACTTCTCCGGCTCACCCCACACTGATTACCAAAACTGTTTCTTCAATAACAATCCAAGCTCCAGACCCACATTTCTAAAACATTCTACTGTGAAAAATTTCAAATTTACCCAAAAGTAGATAAAACAGTATAATGAGCTCATCAGCAGCATTATGTTCTTGCCGGGCAGTTTCAACAATTAGCAACTGTTTTTATCATAATCCCCCCCCGCCCCCCCCACACACACATTGGAGAAGGGGAGGTGGAGGGTCTTATAAAGCAGAGTGAGGCCATCCTATTTCAGCCAAGGCCACCAGCACCTGGCGCTAACCTGGCCCGGGACTCACTGCCTTCCTCACCTGCTTATAGGCAGGGCTCTGCACCTTAGACTGCCACCAATGGAGCGCACACCTAGCCTTGGCTGACGGAGCGCACACCTAGCCTTGGCTGACGGAGCGCACACCTAGCCTTGGCTGACGGAGCGCACACCTAGCCTTGGCTGACGGAGCGCACACCTAGCCTTGGCTGACGGAGCGCACACCTAGCCTTGGCTGACAGAGCGCACACCTAGCCTTGGCTGACGGAGCGCACACGTAGCCTTGGCTGATGGAGCGCACACCTAGCCTTGGCTGACGGAGCGCACACCTAGACTTGGCTGACGGAGCGCACACCTAGCCTTGGCTGACGGAGCGCACACCTAGCCTTGGCTGACGGAGCGCACACCTAGACTTGGCTGACGGAGCGCACACCTAGCCTTGGCTGACGGAGCGCACACGTAGCCTTGGCTGACGGAGCGCACACCTAGCCTTGGCTGATGGAGCGCACACCTACCTTGGCTGACGGACCGCACACCTAGCCTTGGCTGACGGAGCGCACACCTAGCCTTGGCTGACGGAGCGCACACCTAGCCTTGGCTGACGGAGCGCACACGTAGCCTTGGCTGACGGAGCGCACACCTAGCCTTGGCTGACGGAGCGCACACGTAGCCTTGGCTGACGGAGCGCACACCTAGCCTTGGCTGACGGAGCGCACACCTAGCCTTGGCTGACGGAGCGCACACCTAGCCTTGGCTGACGGAGCGCACACCTAGCCTTGGCTGACGGAGCGCACACCTAGCCTTGGCTGATGGAGCGCACACCTACCTTGGCTGACGGAGCGCACACCTAGCCTTGGCTGACGGAGCGCACACCTAGCCTTGGCTGATGGAGCGCACACCTAGCCTTGGCTGACGGAGCGCACACCTAGCCTTGGCTGACGGAGCGCACACCTAGCCTTGGCTGATGGAGCGCACACCTAGCCTTGGCTGATGGAGCGCACACCTAGCCTTGGCTGACGGAGCGCACACCTACCATGGCTGACGGAGCGCACACCTACCTTGGCTGACGGAGCGCACACCTAGCCTTGGCTGGGGGAGCGCACACCTAGCCTTGGCTGACGGAGCGCACACCTAGCCTTGGCTGACGGAGCGCACACCTAGCCTTGGCTGACGGAGCGCACACCTAGCCTTGGCTGACGGAGCGCACACCTACCTTGGCTGACGGAGCGCACACCTAGCCTTGGCTGACGGAGCGCACACCTAGCCTTGGCTGACGGAGCGCACACCTAGCCTTGGCTGATGTAGCGCACATGTAGCCTTGGCTGATGGAGCGCACACCTAGCCTTGGCTGACGGAGAGCACATCTAGCTTACGGAGCGCCCAACAGGTGCTCTCAGAGCGAAGGTATAAACACAAACAGAAACAAAGGTCCAGATGGAAAGACTGGAAAAGAAGCCAGGACCCAGGACTTCCCGCTAGCTTCCTGTCTCGGCCCGCACTGGTCAGGGTGAAGCGGGAGCAGCAGCGTCCCCCTGCCCCTCTGGTATGACAGTCCCGCCCAGCGACCGATCCCAGGGCAGCTACTGGCTGCACTAACATGGCTCTCAAGGGGAGACGGGATCTTTTATGGTACAACATCTATGCTAATGAGGCATAAGGCATAGAGCATTTAAAACAAAATGTCCCTCTATTTATTCTCCACAGACAGGTTACTGCATTAATATTGATGAGGCCTCCGCCTTCATGCCTCCCAGTTTCCTCCAGCCCAGAGAGAGGGAGGAGATAAGTAACATGAGCAATGAACTCTCCCAGAGCCCACTCAGTCACCTGCACCTGCCACCGGGCTCATCTTCCTGATCCCGCTGGCACGCACCCTGCTCGCCAGCTGGGGCGGCTGCGCCCACGGCGGCCTGAGCCTCCGGCCCCGATCCTACCCTCCTCACTCAGCAGGGCGGTCTGATTGTAAGGCCAACTCCTCACCGCGGGCACTTCTGTCAGGCAAGAGGCACCTGCTCCCAGGCATTGAAACACCCAGTGCTCACTCTTCTACTTTACGATGACGTGAAAACCAGAACCTCCTGTAAAAAGATGTTCACCCCACCAACTCGGGGGTGCAGACGCGCGTGCATGTCAGAGCATAAAGGGGAACTAGCCTGTAGGGCCCATTCGCTCAGCCATCAGTACCTGAGCCAAGGCTGTTTGCAAAGGAGTCACAGAGCCCTGGTCCCCCAGGTGGTGCCGTCTAATGGAAGCCCAGGGTGGGCAGTGGCCGTGGCCGTGGCCGTGGAGAGCTGCAGGGAAAGCTCACGGGAGGTCTGAGCCACTGACCCACACTTTCCTTCCCAGTCAGTGACGCAGACTGCGAGACACGCTCCTTCTTGCCCTGCCAGAAGCGTGAGCACGGACGCACAGAAGAAAGGGCATTTCAGCCTGGCCGGTGTGGCTCGGCAGATAGAGTGTCGGCCTGTGGACTGAAGGGTCTCAGGTTCGATTCCGGTTGGGGGCACATGCCCAGGTTGTGGGCTCAATTCCCAGTGGGGGCTGTGCAGGAGGCAGCCTATCGATGATTCTCTCTTCACTGATGTTTCTATCTCTCTCTCCCTCTCTCTTCCTCTCTGAAATCAATAAAAATATTTAAAATAAAATAAAAAAGAAAAGAAAGGGCATTTCAGGGGCTTTTCTGAGGCCTGCTCCGGGCCCTGCAGGAGAAACTGAAAAAGCGAAAACAAGGCCGCAGTGAGGTGCGCGGGGAGGAGGACTATTCGCTCGGCCGCACAGTGTCTCCCACTCGGCATCAGAACCCATGGGAACCCACCTCAAGTGGACAGCAACCAAAGCAGCAGCAGGAAGGGCGACGGGCTGGTCAGTTACCCGGTACAGCCCCATCGGGCAGGGCCCTGTGGACAGGGCGGCTGCTGCACGCAGCCCTGAGCACCAGGCCTCTGACACAGGCTTTCTTTCTGTCAGTGCAACAAGGTGGTGCAACATTTCATAGCACCTCTCCCCTTTCCCGGCCAGTTATAAAGCCTTCCAACAGCCGGCCACCTGTTCCTAAACCCACAACCCTGCACAGAACCAACAAACCAACGACGGAACCCTATTCTGTGGACAAGCAGACAACGAGTCACAGGACGGGTGATCCAGTCATCGGATGCCCCCCCTCCCTTTTTTTATAATTTCAGAGAGGAAGGGAGAGGGAGATAGAGATAGAAACATCAATGATGAAAGGGAATCATTGATTGGCTGCCTCCTACATGCCCCACACCGGGAATCGAACTGTGACTTCCTGGTTCATAGATCGATACTCAACCACTGAGCCACATGGGTGGGGCTCAGGCGCCTTTTTGGGGTTAAGAATGGTCCCCCTCCCTGGCCGCTCCTGGAGACAGCTCCAGTCTTGCAGGAAAGCAGCAGCCAAGTACTGAGTCCGACGCTTAAACACGGGGCTAATAACTGAGCTCCGAGGTGTGTTATTGGGCACTGATCTCTTCCTTATTAATACGGCCCCGCCGGAGAGGTGTCTCGTGTTCCAGAGGCAAACACTGTTTCAATCTTTAATTACATCCTCCATTTCAGCTCTTCTGGGCGTTGCAGCCACCAAGACCAGGGCTTATTTCTTTATTACACAGCCTCTCCGTGGCATTTAATGAATATTGTTACTTAATACTTGCCAATAGGGAAAGAAGGATTTAGCGAACTTCTGCTCAAGTTTTGATGACTTTTTCTAAAACTCGGGAAACTTACAGCTGCGAAGTTCTCTGTGCCTTTCGGGGACACTCTGTCCAGGCCACACACTTGCTCTGCTCCCCGGCCCAAGCGGAGGGGAGTCCACCTGGGTCACTCCATCCTTGGAAAAAGGGACCCAGGAAATGATGCCCTGGTTCCAGAAGCTCATGGCAACGACCAGTGGGCTCCTCACTCACGCTGTATTCACTGGCCTCTGTGCAAAGGCAGCACCCGCCCCCCCCATGAAAATATTCTCGTCCATGTTCCTGCCACCATCTATGTGGAAGCATTTAATTAGCAGCTTATCAGCATAAACAAATTCTGCCCTCGACAAAACACCAGGATCCTCCGGGGACCGAGCCACCAAGAAGGAAACAGCGCCCCTGACAGAAGCGTCACATTCAAGTGGCACCGCATCAGGGTTCCGTGACAGCCCAGCCACGCGAGACGTGGCGCCCCCTGTGCGGCTCAGGAGGAAGTCAGCCACGGACCAGAGGGTGACGGAATGGCCAGGGCGCTGCGGAAGGTGTTGTGCCCAGATTTCAAGGTTCCCAAAAAGCCCACCAGGGAGCCAGCGAGTCTGATGCAAAAGCAAAGAGTCCCTCATTTCGAACTAGTTCGGCTCCCCAACCACACTCACTGATGCAACGGTAAGCCCAGTGGCCGAGAGAGACCGAAGCCTGATGGGACGGGGGTTTTATAGGAGGGTGGAGTAAGAGCAGGAGAGGGGACTGTGGGCCCTGCCGATTGGCCAGGCGCGAGTTGGTGTCTCATTACACAGGATGTAGTCATATTGATGGCGTGCACTTCCCTTGATTATCATTGGTTAGTCCAGAGAAATCCTAGGCGTGGCCAGCAGAGGCCTGGGCCTCTGGGAAGAAGCCCCCACCGAGCACATGGCTCTGCCCAAAAATGGAGGACCCAGGGCAAGATGGAGGGCGCAGTCCTTGCCCCCCCAAGGGCGAGCTGAGCCCGGGCTCCAGGGGCCAGTCCGGTTGCCGGGGGTCCAGCAGATCGACCAGTTCTAGCCCAGACAGGAAGTCCACGTCCTCCGTCTCGTCCCCGGGGGTGCCGGCAATCGCCTCCTCCTCCATCTCCTTGGGCGAGGGCACGCGCCCTGCCCTGCCACCGCCGCTGCCGTGCGGGTCCGGTCCGGGGGCAGCGGGCGGGTGGCGGCCTGCGCGGGGCTCCCACTGTGGGCTGGGGAGTCGGTGCCCGAGGCTGCCAGCAGCGTGGCCAGGCTGTGCCTCATGGGGCCCGGCGGCCGGCCCACGTAGGCCCCGCGACGACTCGCCTTTTCAAATGGCCTCTGGTCCCGTCACGTCATCCGGCCACGTACCCACCTTGGTCTAACGTCAGCGCCCACGATAAGCTCCTGCCCTTTCCTCACGGGCGCAGCACAGATCCAGCCGGGCTCTGCTCCCTGATGCTGCTGGCCTCACGCTAAGCAGGGCAGATGGGCTCCGCCTCCCGGGAGCAGCCGGGGGACCGCCCTGTCCGTGGGAGCCCGCGTAGGACTTGCAAGTCGGTGATCTGGGGAAATGGTGCGCAAGGCGGTGGCGGAACATGAGTCCCTTTCGGTTCAACTCCCGGAGCCACACTGGTGGCCGCGCTGAAGGCTCAGGCGAGGCCCTGGTGTGCACCGTGTCACTTCCCTGTCACCTCCTGAACCAGCAACGCTGCCTCCCAGCCCACCGGGCCTGTGTTGTTACTCACACCCGAGGCAGGTCTGGGAGAGTGGGAGGGGGGGAGGGAGACGCCTGAGCTCGCGGTGGGGGGGGGGGGGGTTTAGACAGCCCCGCAGCAGAGGTCAGGCTCCGCGCACACCCAGGAACACTAGTCAGCGAGAAGATGGACGGCACTGACACGTACAACACAAGTGAGTCTCCAACACCAGGCGGAGCCAAAGAAAACTGTTCTGCGTGAGGCCATTTCTGTGGCGTCTGCAAGAGGCAAAACTAGGGTGCAGGGATAGAAAGCAGCCAGTGCTGCCTGGGCGTGAGGAGCGCAGCCCAGTAGTTGCCTCCTCCAGGGGGTCCTGCTGGGGAGGGGCCACCGGAGCAGCGGGTGATGAGCGGGGTGGTCTCCACGGAGGTGGGTTGGGTTGGCGTGCTTGTACGCTTGTACTCTGCTAGGATGACCCAGGACGAAGGGGGACACGGATGAGGGGGAGAGAGGAGACCAGTGCGGGGCTGGGCAGGGGGTGGGCCAGCGGGGGCTGTGCTTGGCTGGGCATGTGGTAGGCACCTCCCAGGGACTAACAGAGGCACCCATGAAGGCAGATGTGCCCTTGATTTAGCAGCAGGACCTTTTCAAGAAAGAAAACGTGATACAAGAGAAACAGCCTGTCTCCACAACTTCCAGGCGATGAAGCCGTATTTTTTATACTAACCTTTCTGTGAAACCATTGACTTTTATTCCCTGGAACAGGAGTGAGCTCTGTGTGCAGAAGAAGAACAGAGAGGAGCCTTCAGCTCGCTACCGCCCAAACCCACGTTTACCGCGCCCCAGGGCACACTGCTCCGTCAAGAAAACAATAGCGTCTCCTTCAAAACATTCCATGGGCCCTAGTTTTTGGCTGAGAGCATCGGCCTACAGACTGAAGGGTCACGGGTTCGATTCTGGTCAAGGGCATGTACCTTGGTTGCAGGCTTGGTCCCCAGCCCCAGTCGGGCGCATGCAGGAGGCAACCAATTGATGAGTCACTCTCACATCGATGTTTCTCTCTCTCTCTCTGTCTCTCCCCTCCCTTCTATTCTCTCTACAAATCAATGGAAAAAAATATCCTTGGGAGAGAATTAAACAAAAAAGACCCCCCCCCCCCAAAAAAAAGCCTCCACGTGAACACCAGGAGCCGGGGGCGAGCTGCCGTCAGTGCCCTCTGAGAGCTCACGTGATAAAAGATCTCTCAACATGCACATCTGTGTCTTCTCACAAGCTTCTTTGGAGGGGGAGCCAGCTCTGGGTCACTGATCCCACCAGTCCTATAGGAACACGGGAATCTGAGTGCTGCATTTAAAACAACACACCGCCCCAGGCGCCTGCACCCCTGCGGGCCTGTGGTCTCAGCACTCAGGCGCTGCAGCCTGACTGCCCTCTGGTTGCTGGCAGGAGCCACTGCCCACACCCAGCAGTCCCTGCCCAAACCCAGGGCCACTGCCCACGCCCAGGAGCCCTTGTCCAAGCCCAGGAGCTCATGCCCAAACCCAGGGCCACTGCCCACACCCAGGAGCCCCTGCCCAAGCCCAGGAGTCTGGCATTAAGTGCCGAGCAGGGCGAGTGAGGGCCCAGCCAGGTCCTTCACTGCCGCTTGCACTAGTTAAAAAGCAAACCTGCTCCCTTAATGAAGCAAGGCCTCCCCGCCCCTGCCCTGGCAGACGGGAGCAGGTGGGGGGTGGCGGGCCTCCCTGAGCGGGTCTCTCAGTGCCAGGCCCACGGCCATCTCAGGCACGGCAGGACCATCATTAGACGTGGCACTTTGCTGATTCCCTCCTGCCTGTTTGTGCCTGTTTCCACTCTGCGCTTCCTAAAAGCCAACATTATACCTGCCCATCTCCAAACCCCCAGCACAGCGCAGAGGGCCAGCCACGTGAGGGCCGAGATGTTTGCTGGAAAGTAACTGCCTGGGCTCCAGCCCCGCCCGCTCCCCCTGCAGTCTCCGGCCCCCTTCCTTCCCAGGGGTCTCCTCCCTCCCCTGGCGCATCCTCCCTGGATGCCTGGCCCACGGGATCGGGTGGCACTGGCGCTCCGTGTCTCCGAGGCTCCGTCATCAAAAGCAGAGACGCGAGGGCTCTCGTTCTCAGGCTCCTGCTCTGGGAGACGTCACCCGCGAGGCACGTGGATGCACCAGTCCCTGTGGAGAGGCCTCTGTGGAGTGGAACCAGGTCTCGCATCAACAGCAGCACCAGCTCGCCCGCCAGTGAGTGCGCCACCTTGAAGTGACCTCGGAATCCCAGTCCATCCCGCCGTGGCTGCAGCCCTGGCACTGTCCGAGCGCAGCCTTCTGAGACACCTGAGCCGGACCACCCAGCGCCATTCCCAGGTTCCAGACACACAGAAAAGGTGAGAGGCTGTGCGTGCTGGCGCTAACCACTGCACGCTGGGGCAGTTTGTCAGACAGCAACAGGCAACGGACGGAGCAACCTGGGAGGGTTTCGGTGTGTTTCATAAGGGAGTTCCAGGGGTTTTCCTAATGACGAAGTTATTTAATAGTTATGCCGCGCTTACAATACAAACTTCAAATTCGTATTCTACAAATACAACTATGCCACGGGTGATGAATATGCAACTTTAAATATTCTATTTTACCTTAAATCTAACAGCTCCACCAACAAATACTGAGCTGTGATATAGAATGATATCCAATCCTTTTTAGAGGTTGTTTTTTGGTTTTTAAAAATTATACTTACATGTGCAGAGAAAACAGTCTAGAACAATATCCATCAAAACCTTAACAATTTTCTCTGGGTGAAAGTCTTATTTCTTTTTCTTTTTTGTTCTCATTTTTCCAAAAACCTAAGATAATGCATATATTACTAGTGTCCTATTTCTAATTAAAAATGTTTATAATCCAATCAGGCAGCAGCGAAGTCTTCTTGGTGTTTCTGTCCTGATGTCTGCACAGTGAGTGGCACATCGCAGGTGCCCCATGAAAGTGCCTGAATGGCCTTCAGCTACAGACCCTGACCCCGGGGCAGCAGTCCCACACAGGCTTTCCAGGATAATGTGAGCCCAGAAAGCCCCATGATGTGAAAAGGTGACAGTCAATTCCACAGGAAACAGGCTCCCAAGTATAGGAAATCATTTCAAAGTCATATTCTTAGGACACGGCAACCACTTTTCTCTTTGAAACGGGGTATTTGAGTGATTCATTATAAATGTATAATGACAGTTGTAAGCACCTCTTTTTGCTGGCATGAGAACAGAGTCTGTTGATTGCCTTGGTGCTTAAAATAGATTCCAAGTGTCCTCATAATAGCATGTCACCTGTAAGCAGGTTTCAAGCCAATGCAAATGAACAAATGCTGAACAGATGGACTGAGCACGGACTTTTGTCAAGAGAGAGCTAGCAACACACACGTTTTGGCTCCAGTCTGACGGGACCATTAGAAAACCTCTCACTCTCGCCAGAGTCTTGCCTCAGTAGACAATCCACGCGGAGAAAATGACAAGTTACAAGGCCCATTAGACTTCTGAGAGCTGGAAGCTGAGATTTAGTTATTTAAGTTATTATATATTTATTATTTTTTGTTGCTGTTAATCCTCACCCAAGGATATTTTTCCACTGGTTTTTAGAGAGAGTGGAAAAGAAGGTGAGAGACACAGAGAGAGAAACATCGATGTGAGAGAGACATATCGATTGGTTGCCTCCTGCACGCGGCCGACCAGAGCCGGGGATCGAGCCTGCAGCCAAGGTTGGAAGTTGAGATTTCCAGAATCACCACCTCAACACATGAGGACAAAAGACAGAGTCACATGCCTAAGAAGCTCTCTGCCCATAGTTAACACTGTCTCGCGTCACTCAAAGAGGTGGCCCCTGTCGTGGGAAAATATGGCACCTGTGCCTGCAGCAGGCGCACACTAACCTGCGGGAGGCCAGCTGGTTCTGTCACTCTATCCTGGAAGCAAATGTTAATTGTGAAGAAAACCTGAAGATCACCAAGATGTGGTCCACGGTGTCCGCACGAGAGGGAAGGTCCCCGTCGCCCTGTCACCCCCCAGCTCCACACTGGCCTTTCTCCTCTTCACTCTCCAAGCTTCCCCCACGTCCACTCCCACCACCCTCCATGCTCCCTTCCTAAGCGCCAGTCATAACCAGAAATGGCGGCACCACTGAATTTATTCATGTGTTTAAGGGTTCCCTTTTGTTGGCCTTTTCCCCCAGTAAACGAAAAGCTCCAGGAAGATGGGACCACATCTGTCTTCTCCGGATTTTATCCCCAGAGCCTAGGACAGTGCCTGGCAGGTAGCAAGCACAATAAGTGTTTGCTAATCAAACAGAAAGTAAATGAAGGCAAACACCTGAGTTTCATCTGCAAACACTCTTCTGGACCGGACATTTTTAAGTCAGTTGGTAACTAAGGATGTAAATGAAATAACTGCAGGGCAGGATGAGCCGGGGAATGTGTTTCAAGTCCAAGTCCAGCCTTGAAGAGGACTGCCCCTCTCGGGAGGGCACGTTCTGACAGGAAAGCTACCAGCAAAGACTTGTGTCCACATTTCTGATCCCACATCACCGAGTGAGCCTGCGTCCCCACCTAGGGGCTCCTGGTACAACAGGGAAGTGAATGAGCCACCTGTGGCATTTTGGAAGGAATACTACCCCGTTACAAAATGAACCAAAAAAAGCTGATACGAAATATTACATATTGTGTGACCCGTCCAAATGAAGTTCAAGACCAGATACGTTCACGAGTGAGGTCGGATAGTTTTCCACTTGGGGAGGGAAGTGGCATGCATACAGACTGGGATCGGGCAGTGGTGGCCACCTGGATTGATCCGGCCAGAGCTACCTGGAGGTGTACATGTGTTAAACAATTACCAAGCTGCACACTTTGTGAGCTTTTTACAGTTCTCTCCTAGTGGAAAAAAGAAGAGCCATATATTCCTATTTAAGAAGAAAACAGGTGCCCAGCCGGTGTGGCTCAGTGGTTGAGCATCGAACCAGGCAGTCACAGTTCAATTCCCAGTCAGAGCACATGCCCAGGTTGCGGGATCGATCCCCAGTGGCGGATGTGGAGGAGGCAACCAGTCAGTGATTCTCTCTCATCATTGATGTTTCTATCTCTCTCTCCCTCTCACTTCCTCTCTGAAATCAATAAAAATATATTTAAGATAAAAGGAAAGAAAAAGAAGAAAACAGGTGAGCCTAGTGCCCATTCTAGCGGCAGCCCCAGCAGGTGGCTAGGCAGCCGTAGCCTTCAAAATGTGCTCCTGGCTGGCTGGCCACTTACCCTGTGCCGACTGTGGAAATGGGACAAGGACACAGAATCAGCTATGAGGAATCTTAAAATCCTACGTGAAAAAGTCACACACAAAACACATGCACTAAGAGCTGTATTTTAACTGCTTCAATTAAGATCTATGCAAAATATGTTAACTGTCTGCTGGGTTTCTAATTTTAACAGATACTATTTTAAGAGAAAAAAACAATCTCGCAAAAATAACTTTCAATTAGCCAAAACCAAGCACACACAGAGCTGGCCCAGGACAAAAGCCCTTGTTCTAGGGGTTACTCACTGAGGCGGCAGGACGAGCGTGGTGGGCTGCGCCTTGGGCCGGCGTTTCGCAGACACTCCCATCTGGTTAGCAGAGCGTTTCAGCGACTGTTGATTCAGAAGGCCGGATGCCAGGCCTGCATGGTACTGCAACTGCCCAGAAACAGAACAGGAGAAGGAGAATGACCCTGGGAAAGGCAGGGCGGGGGCATTCAACTAGCAACACCATCCATGTTACCCCTTCCGAACGTTTCAAGTCATTTCAAATACAGTGGCTGGCCGTTTGCTTCAAGGAATGCAGGGAGAGGGAGATAATCAGAGAATAGGAAAAGAAACACGAATGAGGTTGCTCGGCACAGCATTACACGATGAAGAACTGGAAACAATCTCAATACCCAACAATACCCGGGGAATTGGCTAGAATATTAAAAGAACTTTCTATCATTTTGCTGAATTGAAAAACAAACCAATAGCTTACATTTTAAACAGAGAGACACTCAAAACGATGCTCTCTAAATATTTATAGTGTGTTTCTAAGTGGTAAAATTAGAGTAATTTTTACTACTATTCATATATGCTTATGTAAATAGTTTTAAAACCAAGGTCATTCTTTATAAGAAGATCCATTCGTTCTTAAAGATTAATTAGTTCTGGGAACTCTTGCTACTGTCATGTCCTGCTGATACTAAAAGCCACATAACTCACTGTACTACAGCAAACCAGGGGCAGAAGACCACTTAGGAACAGATTCAAACATATCCGGAGTCCGGGTTCAGAAGGGCTGGGCAGTGTTCTCAGTGGTTAAGATACAATATCAACCATAATAAGTTCGGGAAGATATGGATACAATGGGCACAGGCTCCCTGGGGAGAGGGGATGAAGAAGTTACTCTCACGCCTCGCACACAAATGGATACAGCGGGTAAGGAAGAGGCGCACTGTGAACGGGCTCAGGGCCAGCTGCCTTTGCTTTGTTCTGGACAAACTGCTGAGCTGTGAGTTTACTTAGGAGATCATTTTACTTCTCTAGACCTTAATTTCTCTATTGGAAATGAGAAGTAATATTGCCTAATTCTAAACCAAACAGGACTTTAAAAAAATCCACACCGTTGAGCTATAACTTACATAAAATACAAAGTACATGTTAAGTGTCCAGTTTGATGAGTTTTGATATGTACGCATCTGTACAATTGCCACCCAAATCAAGACACAGACGTTTCCATCACTGCAGACACTTCCCTTGTGCTCAGTGCAATCTCCCAGCCCCCAACTCCTACCACCAGGATATTCTGATTTAAAGACAACTAATTCTCACTCGTTGACAAATGAAGCTTATATTCAATTTGACATGTGATATTGACTCCTATCTTCCTTTTAAAATCCCATACTTTTGTATTTTAGGTCCTAAGAGCTGTCATCAATCTGTCTATAATAAAATTATCCTTGAAAGGTATCCCAATTTTGAACAGATGTAAACAACACATTCAAATGAGAAAATGCCAACCTGAGAATTTGGACTGAGACTATTTATAACATCTAGTATGTTTCCTCCTCCTTTCTCAAATTAAGCAAGGTCTTTCAAACACTTATTTGGAATTAACTGAACGTACAAATAGTAACTCATTCTGAGTCACTGAATCAATTTCTTTTCAAAATGCTCTTCAAAGAATAGATTTCCTTTGCAGAGTCGGCTACGCGGCGTACAGCTCATGGTAATGAAACTGGTGCGCGCCGGCTGAAGGGGCTGGGCCCCGGATGCAAAGGGTAATAATGTTGGGAAAAAGAAACGGCCTCCCCTAAAGCCGCCGGCTGCACCCAGAGAATGAGAGAAAACCCAACCACACGAAAGGATCTGCTTCTTGCAAGTGGCTACGAAGATGAAGGCAGCCAGGCACCCAGCGAGCCTGAAACGTCTGTTTGGAGCATCCATATTGCTTTTTAACAGCCTCCTGATTTACGTGGTCGATTTGCTGCGGAGCCTTATGGCTGCACAATACAAGACAAAGATGTATCACATTCATAATAAAAATGGAGCTCCCCTCATGGTGGAAAAGGGGGGCATAATTTGGCTTTAACAACTCATCTTAGACCAATGAATTTTGCTCAAATTTGTTTTTCTCCTACAGAGTTCTTAAATGGGAAATCAATGGCAGCGAGGGACAGTACAAGTTTGAAAGACAATGTTTCAAAATGTCAGCTACTTGGGTTTCGATCCTTCCCACCAGAATCTGCAATGAGTGCAATATGCACGGGGCTTTATGGACTTAAAGGGAAAGACAGCTTGGCAGGGGTCCCCTCCTGGCTCAGGGCGGCGGCTCTCCTTGGCTCTCCTCCGCTCTGTACCTTGTCAGGGTCCGTGCAAGCTCAGCCATTCCGGCCCTGCTGACTCTCTGAGTGGGAGAGGCCTGCTAACTAGGCAGAGTGGCGGGGTGATTTTGCCCACCTGGCATCATTTCGATCATTTGCGCAAACAAACAAACAAAAGAAAAACAAAACAGCAGAAATGCATGCTGGCTGCTGGCTGTCTCTGGAAGGTTCCTTTGAAGCCTCTGCATCTTGGCCAGCCTCAAAGGACCCGGCACCCCGAAGGGCACATGTGGGTGGAAGGACTCCTCTCCCCAGAAAGCTGACTCACGGTGATTAGATGACATCTGTTAATCACGTACACTTCTCCCAGTTTCCAGGAACACCGCTCCAATGTCAAGATCTATAAGGGCCCCATTAAATATTTACTGAAGCATCTTTATAATGGGAGAAAGGGTCAAAGTTAATAAAACTGACAGGCAGCTCCTGTCCAACTGGATTTATACATTATTTAAGCCCTAAATACTCCATTCCACGAAACAGTTTAGATCTGCAAAGCTCCTGGAACACGTGCCTTGGCCAAAGGTTTTAAGCAGCAGAAGGAAGTGCAGCTAATCCACAAATAAACATTAAGAACACATCACTCTCCAAAAGTCCTGCCGTAAGTTTTCAATTACAGGTTCTGTAATATTTTCTATAAAAATGCACTTCAATAAACATCCTTTGCTCCAAATGTCCATGGCATGGAAACAACTGTTTCAAAAAGCAACTTATCGAAGTTCTAATGTGATTTTCCTACCCAAGGTCAGCTTTCCACTAACCAGCAAGAATAAAGTGGAAGAGGGAGAAAAATGCACTGATCTATTCTTTTAACTCCCAGATCTTACAGCTGTGAGGAGGAGTGTTTATGCGGCGGGGGTGGGGGATGGGGGGGGGGGGGCTTGCTAAGTGTAAGTTATCGCTCAGTGCTAAGCGATTTCGGTGTGCCCTGGATTTTGAGAGCAATTCTCTCAGTTCCAACTTGGCTGTCTATTAATGCCCGCCCCCTTTTTCCTCTGACGGACCTGGGATTTTCTGTCAGTTCCCAACCCGAAGCCCTTTCTAATCCATGTCTGCTAGTGACCCCTGGACCTGGGAAAATTTCAACAATTCATAGTGACCTGGGGAAACACCATTTAGAATTAGGAGAACCTCGACTTGGTGAATGGGTTTTAACTAAGGCTGTTTCTGTGATGTTTAACCTGCAAAGGTGCCAAGCGTTGCCAGGGGTCCTGATAAACCTAAGGGCCAGACAGAGAGCAGCGGGAGGAGAAATGACGCCTGGAAGCCCGCCGCCGGGCTCTGCCTCTAACCACAGCTGTGTCCACATTTCAGGACCCTCCCTACGGGCACAGTTACACCCTCCCCCTGACCCCCCCAGCTCTGGATTTCTAAAGAAGTTACATGGGCGTTTGGTTTCACCATTGTTCTAAAGCAGTGGTTCTCAACCTTCTGGCCCTTTAAATACAGTTCCTCATGTTGTGACCCAACCATAAAATTATTTTCGTGGCTACTGCATAACTGTCATGTTGCTACTGTTATGAATCGTCATGTAAATATCTGATCTGCAGGATGGTCTTAGGCGACCCCTGTGAAAGGGTCGTTCGAACGCCAAAGGGGTCGCGACCCACAGGTTGAGAACCGCTGTTCTAGAACCTCTTCAGCTTGCAGGCGACGGTCGGTCGGACTCACACCCACGCCCGACGCACAGGTTGAGAACCGCTGCTCTAAAGGCTTCTACCTGCTCCAAAATGGACAGAGGACATGCTTGCAGTGGGCAGCAGTTTGAGAAGAAACAGGGTTCTAAGGTCAGAGAAAGGCCCCAGAGGAGCCCCCCCCCGCCCCCCCGGAGGAGACGCCGGCCCAGGAGGTGACCGGCCCGGGTCACCCCTGGCTTAGGAAGGCGGGCCACTCGGCAGTCACCCGCAGGATGAGTGTGCCGCACCTTTCTACCTGGAGGAACGGCTGGCATGTGTCGTCTCTGCTCCAGCAACGAGACAGTGGCTCTTCCTCCACGGGGACCCCGACGCACAGGGGCCCCGCTGTGCCCGGGAGGCGGTGTGCCCATCACCACACTCGCTAGCCCCTGTCGCTCCCTCGCTCTGACCTCTTTAAGCGCTGACACGCCTGCTTTTCCTCCCTGACTCCAGCCACCACCAAAGTGGGGAGTTTGGGGCAGTCTCTATCCTACCATTTTAAGGTTTTAATATCATTCAAGGTAAAAAAAAAAAAAAAAAAATCATACCTCGGAGAAAGGAAATTATAGAAATGTCAATATTGTCAGAAAATCTAAATTCTAGACTCAGCAGTAACACATCAGCCTTTTCAGCAGCTCTGATCTGTGGTATGATGGGGCCATCATGCTAGTGCCCAGTGGGTTTACAAGTCCCTGTACTGTCCGAGAATCACGTGTGCAATCGGTTTCCACGCAGGGTCCTCTCTGGAAGTTTGTGTGACAGCCCAGGAGAGCGACGAGAAAGGACGCCATCCGTGCAGCCTCACCGGCCCTCAAACACGGAACCGAACAGCCAGAGCTGCTGGCCAAGGAACCTGCTCACAGCCCCAACCAAGGACAATGACACCTGCATCAAGTCACCGCGGGTGGCTGGGTGTGGGCCTGTGGCAGGTGGGGGGGTGGGGGGGGTGCTAGTCTGAGATTCTCACACAGTCCCATTCCCCCTAAACCATTCAACACCCCATCGCCACTCTGAGTGGCAGACCTTTGCCCTCATTGCTGAGTCTGTGTTGTTTGCAGCTAATGAGCGAGCACCATGTGTGCTGCTAAAGCGCTGCCTCTTCCTTTGAACGTGACTCGAAGGAGAGAAGCAGGCAGCCAGCCTGGTGCTGTCTGTGCCGAGGAAAACAGCCACAGAAAACCCCATCCGTCTAATTGTGTTGCTTGGGTTTCTCTCTAAATATCAGATAATGGTATTAGCTTCTTCCCTCCTTTTATCTCACAAGGCTTCTTTCAAATAGCCAACTTTTTTTAAAGAAAAACAACCCTAGATTTGAGCCTTCGTGGGAAAATGATCTTTCTATTTGGTCAAGCGTCCAATTTATTCGCCTATTTGTTCTCACGGGGAAGCTAGATTCCAGGCCTTTCAATTACTACGCAGGCAAGACACGAACCAGGGCCGAGTCCCTGCTCAGCGGAGTGTCCCGGACATGCTAGTGCCATGTACTGCTTTCTTCCCACATACAAACCCGCACTGTCTACGCTGCACCAGCTGTCAAAGAAGTAAACAGAGAGGCCGGGTGTGGCGTTTTCCCTCCTTGGTATCCGTGCTCTGGGGGCTGTGTAGACGGTGCTCCTGGAGTACCCGGGACTCACACCTTTATTAATAGAATGCCGCACAACTGGCCCGTTTACACCACAGCTGCACGCGTGTCACCAGATGTCAAAGATGCCAATCAGCGGGGGAGGTATCACTCATCTCTGAACAGATCCACGAACAAAGCCAACTGTGCGTGTGGCTGCAAAAGGAGGAAACGACCTTCACAGGACCCTGGTAATGCGAGGAAGACAAGCCCGGCCGGCGTGGCTCAGTGGTTGAACGTCGACCTATGAACTAGGAGGTCACGGTTCTATTCTCGGTCAGGGCACATGCCTGGGTTGCAGGCTCGATCCCCAGTGTGGGGCGTGCAGGAGGCAGCCGATCAATGATTCTCTCATCATTGATGTTTCTATCTCTCTCTCTCTCTCCCTCTCCCTCTCCTTTCCTCTCTGAAGTCAATAAAAATATATTTTTAAAAAATATTCTTAAAAGAAACCAGCAAACATGATTATTTAAAAATCACCATTCTGATAACTATAACATAATTAGATACTAGCAGCTTCTATGAGGCGTGAAAGTGATTGCTATGTGCCTCCTCATGTTAGAATTGGTTGGAGAGTAGAAGTCCCAGGGTCATGAAATGACGATTTCTGCTTTGGCACCATTTCACTGTCACCTTCAGATGCAGCCCTCAGCTCCCTCTCTTCCTTCCCTCAACCTCGGCAGAAGGGGCCACGGGGCCACGTGTCCCTAACTTTGACAGATACAGAACTATGACACCAGACACGGAAACTAACAGGAGTGGAAGCCAGGGGACAGCTGCTTTGCTTGGAGGCCTGTGAGGACAGGAGTCAGGAAACGGGAGGAAGCATTTGGGAAGACACATTTTTTAAAATGTTTTTATTGATTTCAGAGAGAAAGGGAGAGGGGGAGAGAGAGAGAGAAACATCAATGATAAGAGAGAATCATTGATCAGCTGCCTCCTGCACACCCCCCACTGGGGATTGAGCCCACAACTTGGGCATGTGCCCTGACCAGGAATCGAACCAGTGACCTCTCAGTTCATGGGTCAATGCTCAACCCCTGAGCCACACTGACCGGGCAAAAGACACATTTTTTTATTGATCATTTAAAAAAATATATATTTTATTGATTTTTTTACAGAGAGGAAGGGAGAGGGATAGAGAGTTAGACATCGATGAGAGAGAAACATCGATCAGCTGCCTCCTGCACACCTCCTCCCGGGGATGTGCCCACAACCAAGGTACATGCCCTTAACTGGAATCGAACCTGGGACCTCTGTCCGCAGGCCGACGCTCTATCCACTGAGCCAAACCAGTTAGGGCATTTATTAATCATTTTTAACCAGTGCCTTTTCGCTTCAAGAACAGGAGGATTAAAGCCTGGTGACTGAGAGGTACTGGTGGGCGATGGGTCGGCAGCGCAGAGGTTAGGGCCCAAGGCAGCAGGGCCAAGCGGAGGCGGAGCTCTGCAGTCAGACAGCTCAGCCCGCGACTCCCCACAGCGCTGGGTGTCCTCTCCCTCAGCCGCTTCCTCAGCGCCCGCAGGAACAGAATGATCTCACAGCACACAGCTCTTGCTTGTGGCCCGCGCTGAGGCAGGCGTTGCCAGTCAGTGCCTTTCCCGACCTCCCCGCGGCCCGGGAAGGAGGTGCTGTCAGCCTTCTCTCCCAGAAGAAGCAGCACAGCAGTTGTAGGAATTAAGCAAACGCCTGAGCACGCGTCCTGCACGCACACAAAGACAGGGCCATTCTTGCGATTATCAGTCACTAGCCCAGGAATTCGCCTCCTCCAGCAATGCCAGCGGTGACCGAATGCTCACAAACTGATCAGATGATCATCTTTTAATCAAATACTGTCACCCTCAACACGTCAGGCAAGAAACGGTGAGTGTAAAGGGAGAAAGGACCCACGAGGCCTCCTGAAGGAGCTGCTGTGTTGAGAAGGGAGCCCAGACTCTGGTACAACCGAGGCTCAGCAGGGCGGTGCCTCCTGGGCCGCCCGCCTCGAGCTCTCCAACCGAAAGGCCCGGGGGAGCCATGGGAAGCGCCTCTGATACGCTGCGGGGATTGTTCTGATCTACACACAACCTAAATGCCTGGAGTTGGCTCAACCTCGGTGCCTTAAACGACCGGGTGAGGAAGACGTCCTTACGCAGCTAAGAAAGTGCTCAGCACCGGAAGATCAAAGTCTCCCTCCAGCCCAGAGCGCTGGTCTCCTTACAGGACCACTGACGTCTCACTGCGCCTGAAGTCTGACTGTCTACACAGGAAGTGTGAGGAAAGGCAAAGGAGGCGCCAGCCTACGTGGCTGGATTTTCCTCTGATAAATACGGGGCTGCGATGCCTTTCTTTTGTAAGGAAAAGAGCAACAGTCATCCATCCCAATAGTGGGAATGTTCTTGGTTTGAGATGAGCCACAGATGAGAGTGAATTTTCTATGGATCAGCATGACCGAGGCGAACTCCACTCACCTCCCTCTAATTAGAATGCAGGGACGGAGTCAGCTGTCTGGGTAGAAGTCACAGGGCCCTCACTTAGCCGACAGTGTGACCTTGTGCGTTACTCTACATTCAAGAGGTTCCGTTCTCTCCTCTTACTGGGGGTAACACTGCTGTCAATATTACTTAATTACTCTAGAAGGGACCTGGGATTTCACTGAGCAAAACCCACTCAAGTTCTTAGTCAGTGAGGGTTAAGTACGTGAAAGTGCTGAGCAACGTGGCTGGCACGCAGTTCACACTCAATACACGTTAACTATGATCAGTAACAGGCTGAGGTTGCTGAGCCGTGAACAACTAGACTGAGCTCAGGGGTGACGGAGCCAATGACTGGAAGGCCTTGCTTCTGACAAAACCAACCAACGCCCTAGAGGAGGTGACCGGTGGGAAACAGGCCTGTGGGGGATGGGCGTGAGGGAGGGGAGAGTAAGGATGGCTGGACTGACAGGGAGCTGGGCCTCTGCTCCATGTGCAAGTGACTTACTCCCATGATGCTTTGCAGCCCTCCTCAAAGTTTCTGAATTCTGTTGTGATGAACAAGCAAACTACCACAATGGGAACCAGCAGCAGCCAGCGAGGAATGCCTTAAAATACTTGTTGACTCACTGACTGATTTCAGAAGCCGGTCTCTACCTGGCACCCCCAGGAATACGCCTCAGAGGGGACCCTCAGACAAGTCGCAATTAGCTCGCTGGCCCAGCACCTGGACTTAGGCTTTCAAGCATGGATGCGACATGCTTCCAGCAGCCAGGGCTTCCATCGTCCCAAATCCTGTGCAAAATCTGACTGTCCCGTGCGCGTGCTTTGAAGAGTGGTGCGAGAGCAGGCTGGGGCCCAACAGCAGAGACCGAAGAGCTTTTAGAATTCTGATCTCGTCGGGGGCTAACTACAAGTACACGTGATTAAGCAGACACAGACCATGTGTTGCGATGGTCTTCAAATAGTTAAATTTTCAATCTTTACAAAAAAGAAAATCCATCAGATTTGATTGATAAGTGTACTTTTTAAAACTAAGAGTAAAAAAGTGAAGATTGGCAACATTTTTCGCCATATAATTTGCTTTCTTTGCCTTTTTCCACAGCACTGCACATAAATCAAAGAAATGTTAAAGAGACCCATACATCACCAACTGGCATTTCCAAACTATTTACCAAGTCTTTAGCAGACACAGGCCAGGGTACGGAGACCACGACCAGAGAGGCTGAGCTAACTCTCCAACACTGTCAGAGAGTTAATTAAGTTTACAAATAACTCTCCAATGAGCAAATTATGATATTTAATAAGAACAGCCTCCATGAGCAGGGTTACAAAATAGGGAGGGGGTGGGAAGGAAGACAAGCCAACAGTTCTTCACACAAGAATAATGCAGATCTGAACAGGCTGCCTCTCTGAGTAAGCACGGAAAGCTGGGAACAAGGGCGGGGGGGGGGTTAAAAAGTAGGAAACGGGCTTTCTGAGCCGCATTTTGCATCGCTTTTGGGGGGAAGAAACCAGACAAAAGGCATGGCCCAAAAGCTGTGTGACCTGCTCCTCAAGGTGGCACAGCGGCAGGAGAGGCGGGTTTAAAGGCTGCATTTCCCACAGAAAATGCAGGCTCCCCACAGGCAAACACAGTGAGTCCTCACTTATCACCAATAGGTTCTATGACTTAAGCAAGACGTCCAAAGAATACCAATGTTACCAGAGAATAATTAATATAAACAAGAGTGATGTTCCTATGGCATCTCAATGCTATTGGAGTTGTATTGAAATTGGTGGTTTATGTCTGGTTTCCAAGGACAGGACGGGGTGCGAAGAGGCTCAGGTTGCTACACAAAGGACCACAGGCTGGGTGGGTACCAACAGCGCTTGTTTCTCCCATTCTGTAGACTGGAGCGCAGGGGCCAGGGGCCAGCAGGCCCGGTTCTGGGCGCGGGCCCTCCCCCTGGCCTGCACACGGCCGCCAGGTCACTGTCACTTCTTGTAAGGATACAAGTCCCATCATCAGGGACTTACCCCCCTGGCCTCATCTAATTACCTCTCCAAGGTCCCAGCTCCTCATCGATCACCTGTGCATTGGGGGAGGGCACAAACATCCACTGGGCGTCTGTACCAGGCGACACAGCCTGGTGAGTGCCCAGCCGTGTGCGCCACTCCTGGCTCCAGAGCCTGGCTTGGTCTCGGGACATCCTCCTCGCCCCCCCGCCCCCGCCTCCAGGGCACTGCCTGGCTCTCGCCACCCAGCACAAGGGTGGTGGCTCTCATTCTAATGGCGCTGCTGCTTCTTTGAAAAGTTCAGCTTATACCACCGCCACCACCCACCGGTACTCCTGCACCCACCAGTACTCCTCCACCCACCGGCACTCCTCCACCCACCGGCACTCCTCCACCCACCGGCACTCCACCACCCACCGGCACTCCTCCACCCACCGGCACTCCACCACCCACCGGCACTCCACCACCCACCGGCACTCCTCCACCCACCGGCACTCCTCCACCCACCGGTCCTCCTCCACCCACTGGTACTCCTCCACCCACCGGCACTCCACCACCCACCAGTACTCCTGCCCTCGACCACACGCTCCAGGCAGCTGACCTGACCCCAAAGCAGCAGGAGGGCGCCACTGAGGGGCTCTCAACCAGCTGCCGCCACAGAGGGCCAAGGGCCAGGCTTCTCCTCAGGAGCCGGCGTTTCATTCTCTCCCTCCTCCTACCTGATGAACTATCACGCAGCGGCCTGAGGCCAGGGCCCCAGCAGGGCAGTCCCTTCCAAATCGCCAACGTGCAGACGTCTGCGAGTTGCTCAGAGCATGCGGCGAAAGGAGACCCTTCATGGGAAACGAAAGCCCAGCACAAGGAAATGTGCTTTTTAAGAAACAAAGTTAACATGCTGCAAATCTGTGTGTAAAAAAAAGCAACCTGTATTCAAAATATGCTCTGTCCTAGCTGGTTTGGCTCAATGGACAGCGCATCTGCCTGCAGACTGAAGGGTCCCGGGTTCGATTCCAGTCAAGGGCACATGCCCGGGTTGCAGGCTCGATCCCCAGTGGGGGGTGTGTAGGAGGCAGCCAATCAATGATTCTCTCTCATCACTGATGTTTCCATCTCTCTCCCTCTCCTTCCTCTCTGAAATCAATAAAAATATATTTAAAAAACAACAAGCAAACAAATACACAAAACTTATTGACTCTTGAAATTGCTGGGCTAAAATGGCCAGAAATAAAATAAACCCCCGAGCTCTCCGGGTGCCCCGCCGGAAAGAATAGGTGTGTTCGGCGCACTCCCTCCGCTCCCCACTAAGATGGTGGAAAGGGACAAACCAGCGCTGCCCAGGGTAAAGGGCAGGAGAGGGATGACACGGGAGAGAGGGCAACGCCGGCTTAGGAGACAGGAAGCCAATGGCCGAGCTCCCTCGCAGAGAGAAGCACGTGGAAAGGCCTCCTGCACGGGGTGGGGGGGGGGGGGGGGGGAAGAAGTCCACGAGCAAGCAGAACCGGACTGCAGCCTTCCCGGAACCGGGAAGTGGGCAGCCAGGCATGGGGTGAGAATAAAACTCCCAGAGCGGCCGGCGTGCTCTCCGGAGAGGCCGACCCCAGAGGCTCAGGGCACGGGGACAGGCCCCCCTCACAAGGAGGAACGGCAGGCACAGTGCCCCACATGGCTCAGCTGTGAGCAGTCTTTATAGCCCTAATAATACAAACACTGGGTATCAACTCAGCAAATCACTGTTCAATCTTTATCTTCCAGAGTGGGGTCAAAGATAACATCTAAAATAGCAGTTTAAGTGAGTTATTTAGAAAAATAGAGGCCCGTATCCAAAAAAGAGCTAAAAGGGTTGAGGGGAGCTCCGTGGGGAGTGGCGTGTGAACAGGCAAGGCCTGGTGCTGCTGTTACCCACCTCGGGACGACTCACTTGCCCTTTCCCACTCCCTGGATGAGCATTAAGATCACGTTGGGAAAACCAGCCTCAACGTGAAGCAGGTCCTGAACATAAGCCCTGTGCACACAGGCGCCATGCCCACCTGGGGACTGTGGGTTACTCCAGCAGCACTTAATTTTATTTCATTTTACTGCAACAGTTAAAGGTTTTACTATAGCAGATGCCTTCCCTCCCACACATCAATTAATGTGCAAATCCGCTCAGGTTGTGGAAATAATGAGGTGCGGAGAGCTCTGTACTGCTGCCATGGGAGGTGGATGTGGTGGGCGAGGTGCTGCAGGAAGTGCTCACAGCGAGTGCTCCCCCCGCTGGGGCAGGAGTCCCGCTGTGCTAGCCCACCAGCCCCAAGCCCACCCCAGCTTCAAGCAGCAGCAAGATCGGAATGGCGACCACCAAGAACAACCGAAAAACAATGGGAAAACGGTGGAGACGTGCGAGGGAGAGAGACAATCTATGCCTCGTGGCTTCTGGCTCCTTTTTATAGTTTCGCAGTCGGTGTTTACCAGAAAGTAAACTTTTGGGGAAGCAATGATGTGGCATCCGAATTCAACCATGGTCTGTAATTTGGCAAAAGCACCTTAAGCCCACACGTTTGATTTTTCTTCTTCTTTCCCAAAGAGCTGAGCCCGAGTAGCCATGTGGTCTCAAAGCAGAGGTTGAAAATAGTCAATTGTGTGAAAATTACAACAGCTGCCCAAGAACTGTCTCTGCTCTCGTCTTCACTCACTTCTTTATTAATGACCTAAATGGTAAGATGAACAGACGACAGTTTCCTTTTCACCTGTGGGAGCACATCTCGTGCAGAGCACCCTGTCGGCCGCGGTCTTCACGGGGGAGGGACAGGTCTCAGGAGGCAGAGGGACTGGGCGGGGCACCAGGCCAGCTCTCCGGGTTCCCCGTGCTCCAATAAAGGGCTCTTCCTCACCCAGCCTCCCTCTAGGCCGCTGTCCGCCCCCCGCCCCCCAAAGCCTAGCAGTGAAGCCATTTTCCTCCTGGCAGTGCCCAAGCCTCCTTTCTAGTCGTGTGAATAGCAGTGCAAAGCCCTCCCACGTGGGGAGCGCACACAGCCGCCTCCGGCAGCCTGGCAGGAGCAGGAACACGCTTTCTTCCTCTCCGCGGTGCGGGCCGGACGCACACGGCACGCTAACGGCTTCAGCCCCGCAGCCAGAGGCAGCCCCGCAGGTGTCTCTCCACACACCGCTCTCTCAATGCCCATCGGAGCCTCTGGCTTTGAGGACAATCCTTTTCTTTACACCCCATGAATCTGAAGCTCCCCTGACATTCTCTGGCCCGGCATTGTCTGTAAAGGGCACAGGTTAACAATGTTTAAGAAAAGATCACACACAATAGATAAATCATGAGGGTTCCTGGGATGCCGTCTGGTGCAGGGCTCCAGACTCAATACCACAAAACCAGGAAAAGACACCGTGTTGCTTTCCACTGGCGCGCCTCACTGGGCTCAACAAAGCGCCATTAAAATGCCAACTTGGGCGTTTGGGGAGCTACAATCATTTGACATTTTTTCTAAGAAAATTTAAATTCGAAAAACTTTGGTAAATTTAGTCTTGTGAAGTACCACCGCCTCCCCTTCCACTCCCCTAAAAAGGGCAAGAAAATTCATCATCAAAGGTTACCCTCCCCCGAATGCCACCGAGCGTGGCATTTCAGCACATGCACTTGTGTATGTGAGTCTCCAACTGTTCTGAGATCTCGGCCACCGCTGCCGTGACGGACGAGTTAACAGCGGAGCGGCTGTCTCCTAAACCCCTCTTCCCCTCTTCACTGTTGTCCGCGTAGCTCTGACCCTGTGTTCCCTCTAGGTCTCTGGATTCTACCTGGCAGAAAAGCAAGCGAACACACCTCCCACCCCTCCCCCACGGCCCCTCCCCTCTCAAGAATCCAAGGACATTCCTAACTTGGTGATTAAAAATCCACTAATTTCATTTCAAAGTTCAACCATAACACATTCTCTCCTTTAAAAATTTTATAGCATCTACACTTTCAATTTGAGATGTTTCACTCATGCTAGGTGAGCCTCTTATGTTCTACATTAAATGCAAGGCGTGTGTGCGCAGGACCATGAATAATATAACAGTGCCAATCTCAGAAGCAGCGACACAGCACACACAGCCCCGCATGAATAGCTGTGGGACCGGGAGTCCAGCACAATCTTTATTAAATACATGGGAACAGAGAGGCCGCTCACTGCTCTGCCCCTCCCAGCTCAAGAATCAGGGATTTTTTCCTTTCTTCCCCAAAGGCATAACACATCGTTAGCTCTCATAAATGCCCAGAGATCTGAAACAGAAAACAAGTGATTACCTTTGTTACATTCAAAGGAGAAAGGGAAGACGAGTGTAAAAGTGTCCTGGACAAATGAAGGTTATAAATGCATCGAGCACATCAGACTCGGGATTGAAGATCACTACTGTCACCGATTACGATGGTAAAACAAAGTCTGGTTCTCTCGTCTCCAAGAGCCAGTTTCCCAACAAAGCCTGCCCTTGGCGGTGGCATCACGGAGCTCCAACCACGGACGCAGCGCAAGCAAAGCTCTCAGCAATGGCTGCAGAGGAGCCAAGCCCCTCGCCTCCGGGTCTGAAAGGCTGAAATGAGCGTGTGATGGAGAACTGGACCTCGAATGGACAGCGTGGGTCTGGACATGCTCCACGTGGGTCAGCATCTTCCGTGCTGTGAGCTCGGAAGCCTTTTGCACCCGGTGGGCTCAGGCAGATGGCCTGACTGCACTGTGGCCTTCACCCTCCTGCTTGGCTATGAGCACAGGTCAGCGAGAAAGACTCAAGGCAGGAGAATGCTACATAGATATGGGTCTTTCTTATAAACATCAAATTGTCATGCGAGATAAGCGGGGACTGTGCTGAGGCTCAGCTCTTAAAGCCACCGGTGACAGTGGCCTGCTGCATTCTGACAACTGGAAGGTGGCAGGGGGTGGGGGAGTGAGATACACCCTTGTTCTTGGGAGTAAAGGGCCAGGTCTACTTTACAAAGCAAAGGGCTATGGAAATCCGCATAGCGCAAGTCTATTGGTGCCATTTTTCCAACAGGAAACACTGAGCATTTTTTAGCAATAGGTATTAATGAACGTACACTACTTTTAAAATATATATATATATTATTAATATCCTACAGAGAGGAAGGGAGAGGTATAGAGAGTTAGAAGCATCAATGAGAGAGAAACACTGATCAGCTGCCTCCTGCACACCCCCGAATGGGGATGTGCCCACAACCAAGGTGCATGCCCTTGACCGGAATCGAACCTGGGATCTTTCAGTCCGCAGGCTAACGCTCTATCCACTGAGCCAAACCGGTTAGGGCAAATGTACATTACTTTTAGACAAAATGCTAGTACAGACGACAGTAAAGTGCAAACGTAACTTCTATAAGCAGCGGGAAGCCAGAGAACCAGTGTGACTGCTTTATGTGGCGGTCCGGAGCCGGCCCAGCATCTCTGAGAGACGCCTGTACAATCGCACGCACAGTGAGTGACGGGGGAAAGGAAATGCGAAGGTAGGTAAGAGCATACAGAGCTCACGGTGCTATTCTTGTCACTTTCCTAGAAGCTGGAAATCTTTTCAAAGTTTCAGAGAGTGGTGGATGGCGGCCAGTCCTCACGGAGGAGGCTCCCCGACAGCTGGGCCACCGGGTCGTCAAGGCGAGCAGGCGAGCAGGGCCGCAGCAGACCCTCTCGCCCTGGACATGAGCGAGGCCGGAGCTCCGGTAGCCAGGACTCAGCCAGCACAGTCCCGGCCCTGCTGGAGGCACAGCAGCAAGTTCCAGCCCGGGCCCTGGTCACAGGCTGCGCCGCCCACACGCCCAGTCAGCCAGGGTGAGCTGCATTCTGGGTGATGGCTCTGAAAAAACTGCCAATTCCTCAACAATAAATTAAAATTAAAAAGAAAAAACAACGGCGAAATTACATTCACGCAGGATTACAGCAGAAAGATGTGTTGGAAACATCTGAAAAAGCTATAGAACAAAAATATTTTCTAGCTGACATTTAATAAATAAGAGCACCTCGTTTTCCTACGTGTTCAGATGAGTTAGAACGCGGGTCTTTTGGTTTCTGCACTGCTGTTTTGACTGTATCAGGGCTTGATTATGATTAGTACACCACGAGGGCCAGCGTCCCCTCCTTGTTACAGAGCAGGAGGAAGTGGTTTGGGTCTGAATCCTGGCTCTGCCACTACTACCTGGTGACCTCGGGCAAGCGACCTACCTCCCTTGCCCCGGGGTCCTGGTCACTAAGACAGGAACGATGACATGCATGCACCCAGTGGACCATCTGCGGAACCTGGAGCACAGCTCTCTGCAGACAGCGATGATTCTGTTCCAGGCATATGATCCTGTTCCAGGCATGGTGCTCGGTGCTTGGGACACAGCTCTGTGCCTCTGTAGCCGACAGCCTGCGCGTATAGAGACATTCCCCCAAACCAAAACTTAGTGCCTTTTGTGACAAATGTCTTGCCATTTGAGGTACAGGTGCTGGAAGCCGGCACCAGAAGGACATTCCCAGTGGAAGGAACAGCACATAAAAAAGCCGGAGCAAGAGGGGGCTCAGCACATTAAAGACAGCACGAGAAGAAAGTGGTGTGAACGCTTCATCGCAGCGCTGGGGACAGGCGAAGCGCTCCGCAAGGGCAGAGGAACAGCAGGCACTGCCGGTAACAAGCATGCCCTTTCCCGCTCGCTCACCTGTCCTCCCTTTATCCCCGAGACAGGGAAGCGCAGCACAACGCAAATGCGACTTTGCAACGGGAAACAAGCACTCTTAAGGCACGCTCCAGGGTGCGGGGCTGCTCTGTGGCAACTCTCCGAAGTGCTTTCCCATTCAGTGTCACCACCGGCAGGAAAGCCTGAACGGAACAGCTGCGGGAGAAGGTTCGCAAGCCCGCGCTTCCATTCGCTGCCTGGGTGCTGGTTCAGTCCGCTGCCATGGCTGCCTCCGGCGCGTACACAACCAGGCCAGGCAAGGCTTTCCACACCGCGGTTCTGGGGACTCTAACCGCTGGGCGAGTTACTGGCTTACACCACCAACAGCGAGCAGTGGCCAGCCATGGAGCGGTTAGGAATTCATCCTTCAAACGCTAAAGCCTGGACGGCAGCGAGCAGATGGCTGTGCAACAGGCAGACAAATCCGCAGCAACGATGGGCTCGGGTCGGGCCTGCTGCGGTGGGCCCGGCAGTGCGCTGGGGCTGCCACGCAGGGAGGGGAAATGTCAGTAGCGGGCTCCGATTCTCCGGGGAACGTTACAGAATGAAAACTGGCAAATAGGTAGGGTCCGTCCCCCCCCCGCCCCCCCGCAAGCAACTGCAGTCTGGGCAGAGCGGCGAGCTTCTCACGCATCAGCTTTGGCTCACAGAGCTTGTTCTCATCACAAATGGGACGAGAACGCGGGCCTCTGGTCCCAGCACGTCGCGTCACCTGCCTCCTCAACACCAGCTAAGTGCTGCCTGCCCCACAAATACCACATCCTGCGGGGTGGGGACGGATGGGTGACACATCCACGTGACAAGGTGCAAAGAACCCACTGAGCGTACCGTCGGGAGGATAAGACATTTCATCTGGTACAAGCAGCTATTTGATTTTTAAAAGGCCCAACAAGAAAGCGGCTTCACCAGGCAACACTCATCCATTTCTTTTTTTAAAATACATTTTTATTGATTTCAGAGAGGAAGGGAGAGGGGGAGAGAGAGAGAGAAACACATCATTGATGAAAGAGAATCATTGATCAGCTGCCTGCTGCACATCCCACATGGGGATCAAGCGCACAACCCAGGCATGTGCCCTGACCGGGAATCAAACCATGACCCCCCTGGTTCATAGGTTGACACTCAAGCACTGAGCCATGCTGGCCAGGCTACACTCATCCATTTCTTTCGCTTGTTCATTCATTCATTCATTCATTCATTCATTCATTCAAAAAGTATGGGCCAGGTATCTTCTAAGCATTTGGGAAACATCAATAAAACAAAGAACACCTCCTAGTAGAGGAAGACAGACAATAAGCTTTTTATATTTTAAAAGTAAAAATATGCTTTTTAGAAGCCAAAATGTGTCCCGGGTTTTAAGATGTGCAGGGAAGGGGGAGTGCGAGTGGGGAATGCTGCAAGGTTAAGTCCGGCGCTTATTCTGAGCAAAGATTCTGGACTATTTTGAGGCAGAGCAGTCAGCACCGAGGCCGGGGAAGGTGGGAGCTCAGCTTGAATGTTTTGGAATCGGCAAGGAGGCTAATGGCTGGGCAGAGAGAGTGAAGGAGAGAGAAGCAAGGAGGTGGGGTGCGGGCAGATCCCGTGGGTGTGGAAGCCCACCGCAAGCACATGGCTTTCCTCTGGGTGAGGCGGGCGCCCTGGGTGAGCTGGGTGCCCTGCAGGGCCTGAGCAGGTGAGTGGAATGATGTGACTTTCCAGCTTCAGGATTCTGGCTGCTGGGCGAGCACAGGCTGTAGGAGCAGGAGAGCCAACCAGTCCCAGGCAGGGCCTGAACAAGAACTTGAACGTCAACCTGGCTTCCCCATGGCTTCCAATGGTATTATTTTAGTCCCTTTGCATTCAATGGGACTTCTAAACTGCAAGGGATGCCACAGGTTAAAGTAACTCCCCATGGAATGGGGCTGATTCTAGATGGAGACTGTTTCCAGATGGAAGCAGAGTGAGAACCCAGGCGCTCCGTGCTTTAACTTTCCATCACACCTGTCATCCCCAAGTGAGTGCAATGTGCCAGGTGCTTGGCTGAGAGGCAGGAGAGCTCGGCTGGTGAAGGGCGTGGTTCTGGGTTCAACTTCCCCACCGCCAGCCAAGGACTTAAGCTCCCTGCACCCACCCAGCACCTTGCCTCTGAAACGAGTCATGTAACAGCTGTGTACATGCCGTAAGGCTACGTGGGAGGAAACATGTTCATTCGTGCAAAGCACCCAGCCCAGTGCCCAGCGCGTGCAAGTGCACGGTAAGCTTCAGCCCTGTTGCCATCAGCTGCCATCGCGCCATCCTCCCCTTTGCCGGTGCAAGGGAAGCCATGAGGCAGGCTCTTGCGGTGAGGGACACAGAGCTGAGCTCACCCCAACTGTCGGATGTCCCATTGGCAGGGGGAGCCCTGCTTCCAGAGAGGCCACAAGGAGAGCGAGTGAAGACCCCACGGCCAGGGATGAGGCAAGGAACCAGGAGGCGGTATTCACCGGCCCCAGGATCAGAATGAGCAGGAGCCACCAGCCACGTCCGCTGCGGGCCTGGGTCCCCCTCGGGGGCTTTCACAGGGGACAGCTTCACCTCTGTGACCGCGGGTCCCTCCCTCATGGAAGATATTGGCTCTATGGCCTCCCTTCCAGCTCTGAGATTTCATGACTCCATGTTTTGTTCCCTAAGGCCACAGGAGGGGGAACAATATCAATACAAAAGCAGGACGATTTGATAAAGTGAAAATAGACAACATACATTCCCGCTCACACAGACTTTGATATGATAAATCTCACTCATAGCACCACACCAATACCAACTACTCACACATCACTTTCAAACGCCGTCAGATACAGATTGATTACGTGTGAGATTCCATCGTGTCCCGTGGCCTCCTAGAGCGGCATCGGTCCTCACGGCCCAAGGACACTAACCACACGGGGCCTTCAGGCTGTGGGGCCTCACTCACTCCCTGCGGCGGGAACCCAATTATGAACGACGAAAGCAGTGCCGCACCTTTGCGCTTCAGGTCCCTGTGGGAGGATCGCTTACACCGAGCTCAGCAGAGACCGCATGGCCGCTACCTAGGAAGAGCCATGTACAGAGGTCAGACATCACAGTGGACACGGGGGGTGGGACCAGGATGAAAGGGGCTCACGCAGAAGGCATCACCTGACGGGGCTGTCCGTGCAAATGTCACGAGAGACTATAAATAGGGTTTCAAACCCAAACATCGGGCAGAAGTGCGATGTGGCAAACAAATACTAAGACAGCACGTTTACTTTCAGCAGAATCGTGCTGGGAGCGCACAGCAGAGCGGAGCTGCACCAGACCCCCCAGCCCGTTAGGCCTGAACTCTGGGTCAGGACACAAAGGCCGGAAAAGAAGGACTAAAGGAGACGAGTCCTCCACTTACTCGGCAGGTGCTGGTCCCTCTGCTGGCGCCTCCCCTGCAGTGCACGCCCCACAGGTGCACCCCCCACAGGTGTACCCCTCCACTCACACACAGCAGCCCGTGGGATGCTAGCAAGGCCCCAGCTGCAGTGATACCCCCCTTGTTTGGCTGCAGACACCATGGATGCTCACCTCCGTCCTCTTATCTCCTGCTGACACTAGGCTAGAGCTGTTACACCCACAGCCAGGACCAGGACCTGGGCCACCGGGATCGTGGCTCCCGGGTGCCACTCACAGTCTACCCGTGCAGCAGGGAAATGCGGTGGCCGTGCCCGCATTAGTCAGGAGACCACACTGTGGCAGCGGAGAAGAATAAGAGAAAGAGAAAATAAAGCAGGAGGCCAGAGAAGAAAAAGAACAAAGACAGGTCAAAGGGGCACTAACTCTGCGCACCCTCAGCACTTAACCTGGGCGCCAGTGGAGGCAAGAAGGGGTGGAGGGCGGAGATGAGCTGGCGGAGAGGAACACGGCGAGGGGCCGAAAGCAGCAGGGTGAGCGCCACGGCGAAGCCAGACGTGAGTGGGTCTAACTAGGCTCCCAGACGCCTGGGCTAGAGTCTGAGTATTTTCACGGCATCACATCTACTACCCTCACCATCAGCTTGGGATCTGGGTGCAAGGAGTGAGCCTATGGACAATGGTCTTTGGAAAGATGGAGAGAACAGTCTGGTGGGCAGGGGGAGTGGCACTGAATATACATTTCACTTCTGGGCACTGCACTGTGAGCAGGGGAGTGGCTGTCCGGGGACTGGCCCAGTGCCCGCAGCTCCGCCCCGCCCCAGGGCTGCAGGCACCAGCCCACGTGGTCAGTCGGCCTGCCGTGTCCACATGCACTGGGACAAAGCAGTAGTTGAGTGCTAACCTGCCCTGAAAAATGTACGGCCGCGGGATTTGGGGACCAAACCGAGATTAGGTGAAAACACTCTGTTAACATTCAGTGGCTGAAACCTTCGGACCCCAGTCCAAATTAGCGCCGCGTGGCCAAGAGAAGGGGAAATTCATCCCGAAGCAATTAGGTGCCGGCGCGCATGGGGTCTGTGGTGGCGGCAGCTGCCACCGCCTTTCTTCTTCTCAGGAATGCAAATGATGAGGCTAGATCAAATACCTGCTTAGCTTAAATACTCTTGATAATGAGGTTCTTTCCTTCTTTTAAAGATGTTTGATGTTGGCAGTTGATGGATCCCGAGTTAAATTGTTTTAATTCAAAACAGCACCATCTGTTGTCAGGATCTGCTGGCTCGAGAGACGAGGCGAGCAGCACCGCTGAGAGGCAGGGAAGGCGACAAGGTAAATGACTGTGATGTGCGTGGGGGGTGTGGGGGGGGCACTGCAGAGGGGCCGGGTCAGACACCGGATACTTGTCTCAGCTCAGCCTCTGAGTGGCTGTGAGATCCGGGACTCAGCCTCTTCCTCTACAGAATGGGCGGCTGGCTGGAAGATGGTGCCGACAATGGCGGCTTCGATCACTAGAGCACGCTGTGCCGGGCGCTGCGATAGGGCTGACAGCACTGATCGCATCTACACTCTTTACACCTTGTTCAAACGCCTTACACCCAAGAGCATGTGTGCTTATGTCCCCATTTTACAGGAGAGGAAACCAGACTCAGAGAGGCGAAGTCACGGGCCCACGGTCACACAGCGGGGAGTGGGAAAGCCAAGATCTTTGAGTGACTCCAGAGGCCGCACTGTGACCACGGCGCTGTGCTGCCCAGGCCCCAGGGAGAGAAGGCCCCTCATCCTGTCCCCCAGCGCCCAGGGTGCAGCAGCCAGGCCCTGCCTTTGCCCCGAGCCACCACTGGGACCGGGAGCCACTCCACTGTGCCTGTTACTGCGTGAGGCATCTATTCCTGGGCTCCACCTCCACCTCCGTCTGTGAGCCGAACGCTGTGGGTGCTGTGAAAATTAACAAAAAGTGAACTAATCCAGTGGAAAATCCCCAGGAGCTGATTTTCTGAAAGGCCAGCTAAGTATCTCCCCAAACACGTGTATTCACTGGAACCACTGCATTTACGGTGTAAAGGGAGTGATGGTGTGGCATCACCTGCACCAGCTCCAGACATGAGGACAAAGCAGGAGGCCCACGCGCATCCCAAGCACCACTGGTTCCTTTCTGAGCGCAAGGCAAGTTTTCAGTTTTCTAATAACATCTGAAGTCAACAAGTGTAAACCCTCAGGTTTAAATGTGAATGAAAGCACTTCCAAGAAACAACTTGACTTTACTCTGCAGAAATCTGTGTAGTGAAAACGAGGAGGGAATTGCCATACTACTAGCCAGTGAGGAGGCAGTCATGTTTCCAGAGAGAGAGAGAGAGAGAGAGAGAGAGAATGAACCAGACACTCCAGACGCAGGTGCCAGGACCTCAGCTATTTCTACTGCCAGGCCCTGGGAAACTCACTGAACCTTTTAAAGCATAATTTTCCATCTAAAAAAAAGAAAGGAAATAACTCAAAACTCACAAGCCCAGAACACTGCCTGGGGCAGCAGTGTCCTGGGAGAGCTGGGGGGGATTCTCAGGGGAGTGTCCCGAGAGGGTGTCCCAAAGGGGGTGTCCCGAGGGGGGGTGTCCCCAGGAGGGTGTCCCGAGGAGGGGCTCACACGCACCTGGGCCGGAGCTGCTTCCTGCTCGTTCTGAAGCCAGGAGTGGGTCCCTGGCGTTCACTTTGCTGCTATGCACACCTTTCATAAATGAGCAGGCTCATATTTTACATAGCAAGTCTTCCCTGATTTAACAAAGGAAAAAACTCCTCTGATTCCCTACTGTGACTGGGAAGAGCAAATGAAAACATATGCTACCAGGAAAGAGTAAGCTGAGCCCTAGCCAGTTTGGCACAGTGGATAGAGCTTCGACCTGCGGACCGAAGGGTCCTGGGTTCGATTCCGGTCAAGGGCATGTACCTTGGGCCCTGATAGGGGGGCTTGCAGGAGGCAACCAATCAATGTGTTTCTCTCACATTGATATTTCTCTCTGTCTTTCCCTCTCTCTCCCACTCTCTCTAAAAGATCAATGGAAAAATATCCTCGGGTGAGGATTAACAACAACAAAAAAAAGAGTAAGCTGAAAGAAATGGCTCATTAAAATGTAAGTTAACAAATCTGAAAAGGAATTCTAACGGTAACACAATTTATGGTTCAGAAAAAAGAGTCTTGGGGGGAGAGAACCAACAGTGGACACACAGCATATGGACGGGCCGTGGATCTCAATAAGAAAAGCAACAAACCACCCAAGTGAAGGGGCGAAATCATGAAGCAGCGATGTGCACTGACGGCGCCAGTGCCACGGCCTGCCAGGCAGCGGGAGAGACTGCCTTCTGGTAATTTCCAGCCCTGACAAAGCGAGGGGAACGGCATTCACACACTGGGGACCAGGGTGTAAAAGGGGAGTTACTTTCTTCCTTGGATCTGCTGTGTCTCCAAATTTCCATAATAAACCTGCTACTTTCAAAACCTCAAATGTGATTTTTTAAGTGACTCATACGGTAACAAAGAAAGAAGGAGAAAAGGGAGAGAGAACACAGCAGAGGGAGACAGGAGGGAAGGGGAGCAAGAGGTCGGACGGGACAGCACCCTGGCACCTGCACTTGGGGGCCGTGGCCCCGTCCAGGTTCAGTTTTCTCCTCCGCGATCAGGGACCACAGTGCACACATCAGAGTTGCTTCTAGGGTTAGATATGATGTGAAGCACCTTACCCACCATCTGACAGTTTATAAATGCACAGCGAATGCCCTTTTCATTGTGATTCTTGCTTCTAACGGCCACTACTCTTTCAGGGTCTTTCACCAGAAATGAGAGAGGGAGATGGTGCCCAGGAGGCCTGTCCTGAGAGGGAGGCGGCCAGGCCCCACGCTCCCCGGGGCGGGCGGGCGCGCCACTGGCAGCCGGTCTGCCTGCTGCACCATATTTCAGTCTGCAAACTGTTTCTAATTATCTGCTTTGCAGTTGGATCTGCTGACCTCACATCTGAAGGACAATCCTGTATCTACTTAAATGATAAAAACAATGCACATTTCACCCACAAATGCCATGGTTGGAAAATTACCTGGAGAACTAACTCAATTGTTTTAATTTCTGGTCAGTTTCCATTTAATGAGAGGCATGCTGTTAACAAGGCAAAAATGAAATTCATTTAATTCAGTGGAAATGCATTAAAAACAGGAAAATGTTAATTGAGTGTTACCTCATGCCATACACCAAAAATAATTTTAGATCGATTAGACCAGTGGTTCTCAACCTGTGGGTCGCGACCCCTTTGGGGGTCAAACGACCCTTTCACAGGGGTCACCTAAGACCATTGGAAAACACATATATAATTACATATTGTTTTTGTGATTAATCACTATGCTTTAATTATGTTCAATTTGTAACAATGAAAATACACCCTGCATATCAGATATTTACATGACGATTCATAACAGTAGCAAAATTACAGTTATGAAGTAGCAACGAAAATAATGTTATGGTTGGGGGTCACCACAACATGAGGAACTGTATTAACGGGTCGCAGCATTAGGAAGGTTGAGAACCACTGGATTAGACCAATGGCTCCCAACCTCTTTTTGGCCACGCCCCACCTAATATCTCTAAAATCCTGATGCCTCCCCACCCCGTGACATGATTCTTATTCAAAAAGTGAGCTCCTACTCATGTGGAGGAAGCCTAAAAGGCCATTAACTGGGTCTAAGCAAGCTTCCAAAGAACATGGCATCCATGAAAGAGAAAAATAAAAGAACAAAAGGACAGTTGAAGTACTGAGGAAGAAATCACTAAGAAATTGTTAAAAAAAAATAATAATAATATGAAGTGACTAGAGGCCTGACGCATGAAATTCATGCAAGAGCAGGCCTTCCTTCATCCGGCTGCCGGCACCAGCTTCCCTCTGGCACCCGGGCCCCGGGCTTCCCTCTGGCCGCCAGCAGGCACCTGGGATCCGGGCTTCCTTCACAGCCCCGGCTTCGTCCTGTAGGTCGTCCGGAAGGATATCCGGTCTAATTATCATATTACACTTTTATTATTATAGAAGATATGAAAAAATAGCAAATAGTTTCAAAACATATAACAAAGAACTGGAATGCATAAATATGTCACAACATATATTTATATACTGTATAGGAAGCCCCTACAACCATAAAAAAATGCAAAAAATTCACTGTTAAACACTCATTCTAGAATTGCCCCCCTTAAAAATCAAACTGCCCCCCTATGGGGCGTGTGCCCGACGCTGGGAACCACTGGATTAGAGTTAAAAGTATGAAATCAAATCACAGAAAAACATGGGAGAAAAACGATGTGAGCATCTCACGACAAACTACTTTGTTAGTTTAAAAGAGACAGAAGACACAAAGAAAAGGACAAGAGATCTGATAAATAAACACTTCAAACATTTTATGTTAAAAAAGAATACAACGCCCTGGCCAGGTGGCTCAGTTGGCTGGAGCGTCATCCCATGCACCAACAGGTTGCAGGTTTGATCATTGGTTCGGGGCATGCATGGAAGGCAACTGATCAATGTTTCCCCTTCACATCAATGTCTGTCTGTCTGTCTGCCTCCCCCACTTCCTCTCTCTAAAAATCAATAAAATTTAAAAGAAGAAGAATACAATGAGGTCTAAGGCAAAAATGAAAAAGCGTAATGTTAATAGTTTTAGAAAAACAATGAAAAATATTTGTACAAAAGTGTGCCAAGCTATGTTTTTAAGAATATCCCCTACAGCATATTTTCAAGTGAAATAACTAGGCAACCCATCTATCAATAGAAGGAAAGTTAAGTAAATCACAGTACAGCCATATAACAGAATAGCGCATGAATGGTGTGCTTACATGTGATGCTAGTGAATGAAAGAAAATTGTAAGAGAATTAGAGGCCTGGTGCACAAAATTCATGCATGGGTAGGGTCCCTAAGCCTGGCTGGTGATCAGGGTTGATCAGGTTCCCCGCCTCCCCACCTCCTCCTTCCCTCGCTCCCTCAGCACCCCGCCACAGCCACTGCTGGTCGCCTGCCGTGTTCCACGCCGCCCCCTGGTGGCAGCGCACATCATAGGGAGCGATCGAACTCCCGGTCAAACTCCCAAGGGGACAATTTGCATATCAGCCTTTTATTATATAGGAGGATATGTTTAGTAAGATTCCACATTTGTTTTTTTGATCGCAGATTCGTGTGCTTGCGCGCGCACACACACACACACACACACACCCTGAAGAACTTTTCATCAAGCTGCTAACAGTGGTTACATCTGAGTGTAAAGGGAAAGGGGTCCAGGGAGGAACTCTCTCCAGCCATTCACTTTCTCCTTTTCAGACCTCTATGTTTGTTTGCTTGTTTTATTAGAAACGGATATTCTCTTCTAGTTCTGAAAAAAAACCACACACAAAAAAACAATACTGTGGCAGCCACTTCCAAATGCCCATCAATATCCAATCTCCTTTACTTTCTTAATAACAGATCCCAAGTTTTCAAATGCACCCTTTGCTGCCGGGCCAAGGACTCTCTTTCTCAGCAACCTTTACGGCCCGGTATGGTCGGGTGTCTGTGTAAGTTCTGACCAATAAGATGCAAATAAAATGTTCTGGGCAGGTTCTGGAAAGCTGCCTTAAAAGTTACTGCTCCTTCATGCCTTCTTCCGGGTTGTGCTAGGAATGAGAACGTCATGGCTGGAGCTCCAGCAGCCACTGTGGAGAGTTGGGATAGAAGCTGTGCTTGGCAAAGCAATGAGGCAAGTTGAACTTGGGTTCCTGGAAATATGGAGCTCCCATAGCAGCCCTGGGATACCCTGGGAGGTCTATGTTATTTACAACCAAACCAGGTCCTGATATAAATGTGTATGTCTAAATTTAGCAAATTCATAGGCAATGGACCTGAATTAACAAGTGAAAAGAAGAAAAGAGATACACCTGGGTAATAAATATAAAGGCGAAAGTTTGATCCTAATCACTAATTAAGGAGCCTGACCCAGTAAGCGGCTGTGGTTCACCCTCAATAAGTAGAGATGGGAGTATTTTTGCTTTGTTTTGACAGTCTTTCCCAACGCTCATGAAGTGAACTGAGATAGGCCAACTAGCATGTTAGGAGCTGTAAGCTGGTATAGGCTCTTTGGAAAGCAACCTGGTAATATGCACTGCGAGTCTAAAAGCCATTCCTCATTCCAGGTCCAGGTCCAGTAAGACAGACTGAGCGTCCTCCATGCCTCTCCACCGGATGCAGCCACAAACTGGGCAGAAGGCGTGGAGCAGCTGAGGGTTCTGAGAAGCAAGCAGTGTGTGTGTGGGGGGGGGGGGGGATGAGGAAAGAAGCCCGACTCCAAAGTACCACTGAACCAGAGGTGAGTTAGAAACAAGAGTAACTGAGATTCCTGCAGTTAGCCATCCCTCTGCCTCCAGTATCCCCAGCCTCAACTCGATGCTGCCCGGCTGGGGTGCCACAAACACTCCAGGCTACTGGAGCGGGCAACTGGAGTTCCAGACACCCCAGTTCTGGCTCAAGGAGTGGAAAGGTCCCCTAGTTCAGACCGAGTGGGCAATTCCTCTGTCGGTTCTTTCTTCTCTCCGTTCCCCAGGCCCCGCCCTCAGCATCCTAGCAGTCTCGCTGACCTCAGCACTAGCAGCTGCGATGGGAGCGCAGAAGAGCATCAGATTCGGAGGCAGGAAATGTCCCTTCCCATCAGGAGCTGTCGTCCCAAGAGTGAAGGGGCACTCCCTGCCCCGCTTTTCTCTCTGCCGCCCACTGCTCTGTCCCCCGTGCCACAGTGAGAAGTGCCCGGCGGAGCAGGGCAGATAAAGCCCAGCTTCTGGCCAGGGACCAGAAAGGAGAGGCCCAGACGACCAGGAAGGACGAGAGAGACGGCAGAAAAGCAGCGCCTGGAGAAGCGACCTCGTGAGGTAGTTTATGAACTCCGGGCTCCATCCGAGCTAGACAAGCATCGATGAGACCTTCCAGAGAAGGAACAGGCTAGCGACTGGACTGCAGGACAGATGGCCACCGAGTCGCAGGCACTGAGTGGAATGCATCTGAGACGGGTTGGAAAAAACATGCAGAGTCTTTGAAAACAAAGCTAACATTGAAACCTGAACCCACAGAAGGCTGACCTGAACTCGCAGCCTAAACCAGCAGGGTTGCCTACCTGCTAAACCAAGAACACCCATGTTCTCTGTAGAACTTACACATCTCCTAGCGTAACATCAAAAATGTCTAGGATACAAGCCAACATTACCTGGCCTATCAAAGATAAGGAAAATCTCAATTCTCGTAGGTAACGATGTCACTACAAGAGGTCAAAGACGTTGGAATTTTCTGACAGAGACATCAAATGGCTACTATAGAAATCCTCCAACGAGTAAAGGGCAAACTCTTGAAATGAATAGAAAAAGTTTCAGCAAAGAAGCAGAAGATACAAAGAGGAGACAAATGGCATTTTTACAAGTGAAGAATAGACACACACACACACACCCTAGTCCACTGGCACCTCTGCAGTGGCGCAACTGGTGAGCGATGGTTTTATGTATCAGAAAGCTTACCCAAGTCCTGAAAATAAAACAGCCCAGACCTCTGACACAGTAACTCTACTTCTGGGACCCTGTCCTTAGAAAGCACTCCTGAACAAAGGAAAAACTGCACGGAGATATTTACCCCACCAACATTTGTAACACTGGTAAGCTAAATAAATGTCTGACCTAACAGGGAAACAGTATAGGAAACTATGAGAATGTTACACAATTTTTAAATGTGAAATTTTTGAGTACAATATACTAGTAATATCACCGCATCATAGCAGCACAGAAAGTCTTTGGATATAATTGGAAACAGAGTGGGAGTGGTTTTCCTTGCATATGAAGAATGACTACAACACATCTAAACACAAATATTTATGTAGAAAAAAGACTAAAAAGACAATATGAAGCTGCTGACCGTGCTACACTTAAGTGGAGGATTATAGATGCCATCTTTTCTTCTTTATGCTTCTCTGTTTTTCGGCTGGGATAATGAGCACTTATTACTTTGAACACGATAATTAACTACTTCCTGACAAAACAATGTTTCCTATCTTGTGAACATTCACAGCGTTATCTCTCAGGATACTAAGTCATATTAACGAGAAATTTTCCAACCAAAACTTTTCTCTTAAGAATGAAAATCATGTTTGTTGACTGCAGGAATCTCAATTACTCTTGTTTCTAATCCTCTGGCCAACCATGATGGCAAGAAAAAATATTCCTACTGCTGATGGTTAATAAATAATGTGAAGTTATTCAGAACTATCCAAATCAGACCAGCCCTCCTTATTAGGAAAAACATGTCAGGTGGCACATTTGCAAGAACACCGTTGCAAAGCAGCGTGGTCTCTGTGGACAATTACCGAGTGTCAAGCTGTCACACACATGCCACTAATAACTAAACTGCTCTTTTGATTCCTCTGACTTAAAGGTCCCCACCCTCCCAGACTGTCAAGGAGGCCCCTTCCCCTCCATCTGTTCTTCAGCACAGGCTCAACATGAAAGGCCAACGGCAGGACGCCCTGGACCTGTCAGCCTGGCCCGGCAGCCGCACAGATGAGCCAGCCCACTCTGTGGCCGCGGTCCGTCCTGCACCCTACACCCTGGTAACGGGGGTGGAGCAGGGCTTCGCAGCATCCTGGGGTGTCATCCATTCACATTAGGATTCCCGTGAGCCAAACAGACCATGTGTGAACTGCAGCAGACGAGCCGGGGCTCAATTTCAGGATAAAAATGCACAGCAGGCCCTGCCCTTTAAGCACCGGTATAACTGCCTAGTAAATGAGAGAAGGCGGCTAAGAGCAAACAGCAGCGAAGGAGAGCACAGGGCCGACCAGGGCACCTTCCTCAATCTTCCCAAAATGTCATTAAGCGTGACCTTTAAGAGCAGTGGACCAACCGATCAATTCTGGTGAACAACCCTGCATGTGACACAAGAGTGTGCCCTGCAGAGGGAGGGACCCCCGGTGGCAGCAGGGCCCACCGCCTCATCATGCAGGAAAAGTTAGCGAGATTTATCTCCATTGATTTTACTTGCAAGAAAAACACATCATAAAACTGCAACCTCAGCAGGACACTAAAGGTCGGGCTCGGCTTCTTGAGGGATGAACTTGACATCAATAGTTATTAGGACACATCATACAAGATACACAAGAGAGACGGAGAGAAGCTGCTGGTAATCTCACTTAATCCTGATGCGGCCCTAAATCAGGCTCCGCAGACTGTGGGAAAATCAAGGAAAAGCTCCAAGATTCTGCGATGAGATCTGCATGCCTGGGCTCACGTTCGGAGCCAGAAGAAGAGCAGCAGTGAGGCTGAGTCCACAGCCCCGCGAGGCGTGGCACTGTGCAAGGAGCCAGGTCGCCGGAGTGGACGCGGCCCTGATCCTGACAATTCTGTGACCAGCCGGTGAGATCTGGTTGAATGTCAGCAGAGTGCCAGGTCGGCCCAACTAGGAAAACATTCAGGATCACAGAAGGTTGGATGTGGGCACGGCTCACACTCGCAAAGGGAGAGGAAGGAAAGACACAATGCGAGCAGTCACATCAACAGGGCTAGTTCCCAGAGCCCCCATTAGCCTAACCACAACCACACACTCAGTTCTCAGGAAAAGTGGGAACTGAACACACCGCCAGGAAGAAATGGAGGCAATCAGAAGAGAAAAGGGAAAATTTCTTCAAAAGAATCCAGAATTGGGAGATGTTGTGTATACGTACATACATATATACATACACTTATAGGTTGTGCATGATTTCAAAATAAAGTTATCATTTTTTCCCAAACCTAACAACACAGAGTCTTTGAGTCCAAGCCCAAGAAATCGGAAGACATGTTTCTTACGTATTTAATTACCAACTCAACAAATATGGGGGCATTACCTGTGATGTGATACAAACAGGACGTAACTAGGAATCAGGAACTATGGGTTCCAGTCGCATTCAGATGACAGGGACAGCGTCCTAGAAGAGGGGAGGCAGGGTCCTGGGGGTGGGGTGAGCTGGAAGGAGTGAGGAGGGAAGGGCTTTGGGAAGAGGTACAGTGTCAGCAAAAGGGAAATGTGGGAAGTACTGCTATGGCCCAAGGATAGAGAGTGAACTGTTTGGCTAAAGGAGGGTGCGTGCCTGGCACTGGGCGGGCGAGGGGAGGCAGCAGGGTGGGCTGCAGTGCCAGGCCGGGAGGGCTGCAGATGGGGCCACTACTGAGGACATGGGCCAGCGGGAGGAGCGGGCCGCAGGTGGCGGCCACGGACAACCTGACTCGGGCTGAAGATGTGCAAGGGAAGTCCTGTAAGAGCCAGTCCAGGCCCCCCTGCATTCACGGGAAAGGAGCGCCAGGAAGTCAATGTGAGCTGTAGACGGAGGGTGTCTGCTGACATAAAGGTGCCCACAGCAACAACTGCAGCAAAATGCCTTCCACAGCCTCTGAGGCCGGGTTTGCTGTTTCCCAACAGCTGCACGCGGGCCGCTCCTCACACAGGACACACACACACACGCACATGCACACACACACACACACACGCACACACGCACACACACCCAGTGCCCCAGCGGAGAGAGATCCACCCCAGTCTCCCTCCAGCCCTTCCTGCACCATTTTGTCTTTAAAGCACGCATTACCACATGATGTCATCTATATTTTTTGTGTGTCTCCCACGAGAATGTAAGCGCCACAAGGGCAAGGACTTGGGGAGGTTTTCATCTTGCTAACACCTGGCATATGCTGAGCACTCGGTAAATCCTGGATGGATGCCTGAAGACTCAGTCATGGCTCCATCAGTGTTTCTCACTCATAATTCACCCTGGAAACCCCTTGGTTCAATACATACAAACACACGTGTGTAAACACATACACCTGCCCGCACGCTGCTGCACAGGCTCTGATCAATCCATCTTTTCAACTGAGGTGTCAAGACAGTAGTCTTTGTAATCAGTTGGGAGGTGCGCCCCAAACAAGGTGTTGACAGTAACAAAGCGCCTGAGGCTGTCAGCTGCCCACTGAGAACTCAGGACTCCAGGCCCCCCGTAACGCATCTGCACTCATCCTAGTGCAGCCAGCGTCCCCGAGTGGGAACGGAAGGAGCGGAATCACAGCCAGCTGCTACATGGGCCTCTGGAAAGATGAGCCCAAAGGCCACATGCACTTGGCTCTAAAATCTGACAGTCTTGGGGAAAGAGGGCTTGTCTTACCATAGACTGACTCCCCCTAGCTGAGGTCTGCGCTCTTTCTCATCCCTCATTACAGTCATGACAGCCAATGCCTTTCAAAGACCTACGCCGCCCCTGCCCATCTCCCCCCCACCCACCCCCCCACCCCCCGCCCCAAGCTGGAAACCAGGAACTACTCCCAGTGAAATGATAAGGGGGTTAGTACCAGTCTATGTGGCCCGGGGTCCCTTCCAGCCTCGATCTATGTCATCCCACATAATGGCTACTGGCCACGTGTGGCTATTTAACTTAAATCTAATTAAAATTAAATAAAATTTAATCGCGCAGTTACACTAACTACGTTTCAAGTGCTCACTAGTTACGTGTGAATGACGGCTATTAGATCGAATAACCAGCTGAGCACATCTCCGTCATCCCACAGAGTTCTGCGGGCGGCACTGCTCTGCATCCCAGAAAGTGAGCATGTCACACGCCACACGCGAACAGAACGCCAGTGGAGGAGGAGAAGGTGCCTTGTCATCTTAACTATAAAGGGGCGTTCAGCTTAGGGTCGATTGTACAAAAGATGAGCAACAAAATAAGACAAACTGCCCAGCCAGCGTGGCTCAGTGGTTGAGCATCAACCTGTGAACCAGGAGGTCACGGTTTGATTCCCAGTCAGGGCACATGCCCAGGTTGTGAGCTCCATCCCCAGTCTGGGGAGTGCAGGAGGCAGCCGACCCATCTCTCTCTCTCACTGATGTTTCCATCTCTCTCTCCCTCTCCCTCTGAAATCAATAAACACATATTAAAACAAAACAAAACAAAACAACCTGTGCTCCAGGAGAGGGGCACCAGGAGGAAACAGCAGGGCCCCAGTTCAGACTCATTTCCTCCAGCCCAGCCCTCACAGGCAGCGGTGGGTGGCCGCTCACAGGGGACTGTGAAAGAAGAAAGCAGCAGCAAGTAGTCGGATGTCTTGGCCCTGAGAGGCAGTCACCTTAAGACAACTTTATCCTTTTACATTTCATTTAAAAGGGGTCAGCTATTTGTCTACAAACTTCTGCTTCACAAGCAAAAAAACAAAACATCTTGGCGAAGAGCTGACATTTCATCTGCAAACAGTCCCTATGTTGAGGTTTAATAACAAAAGATTAATTCACAGAGTGGCGATGTGGTGGCTGCGCAGGAGGCATGTTTTTGAAGTGCATAATGGCCCCGGGATGACGCCTAATAACCCTCTGCAGAAGGAGCATTTCAAAGGAAGACTGAAATGCAACCGAGAAACAAAGCTCTAACAAAGCCCAGCCACTCAGGCCCGTGCGGCTCCCAGACGCACAGGTCAGCTGCAGCGCCGGCTCCTCTGTGCTCTTCCGGGCACGGCCTCGGGACGCCATGCAGGGGCTGCTCGGAAAATGAGCATGTCACCCGCCACAACGCGAACAGAACTCCATGGAGGAGAAGGTGCCTGGCCATCTTAACTAGAAAGGGGCGTTCATCTGCAAACAGTCCCTTTATAGCCGAGCTGACCCTGGTGGCCAGCCCGGCTATAAAGAAAAACGCGCAAGGGGAAAGCAATGCAGCGGGAGGTGCTCATTTCCTTAGGTAAGCACCAAAGGTGGGACACGCTGGGAGGGAAGGAGGGAGGGAGGGAGGGAGGGGTTAATTAGGGGAAGCCACTTAAAAACAGAAACAAGGACACTAGTGAGAGCTTGCTATGTGTCAAACCCTGCAGGGTGTAATTTACAGATACACTATTGTTAACTCCATTTTACATCTGAGCACTGAGGCAGAGACATTAAGCCACATGCCTAAAGCCTCACAGCTAGGAAAGGGTCTGTAACTCCTGTGCCACACCCATCTTCCAGCTCTGCTCCGCCTGCTGTTCCTCTTCACATGCCTCCCGTTCCAGGCAACAGCCAAGTCTCCTTATAGACACAGAGTCACCGGAACGTGTCAGGTGTGCCACTGGTGTCTACCAGGTGACTCCTGGGCACTTCCCAGGTGAGCACTGTTTTTCATTTTAGTAGCTATGTATTATAACATCTGTTAAGAACACATAGAGCCCTGGCTGGTGTACTCAGTGGTTAGAGCATCGGCCGGTGCACCAAGGGGTTGAGAGTTCGATTCCCAGCCCCAGTGGGCACATGTGGGAGGCAGCCAATCCATGTGTCTCACTCATATCAATGTTTCTCAATGTTTCTCTCTCTCTTTCTCTCTCTCTCTCTCCCTTCCTCTTTCAATCAACAGAAAGAATATACTCAAGTAAGAACTAACAAGACCAAAAACACACACATATAATTAATAATTAAATGTCATAAAGTTTCCTTGTTAAAGCAAATGTATTAAGAAAAATAGTTAATCTATTTAAAAGTTATCAAGTAACCAAAGTAAAAGTGACATGGGAATTATGAGCCCCCCCCCCCCCCTCAAAAAAATCAAGAAGGTGGCATGGGAAGCTCATGGTTGAGCTCATGGTTGGGACCCTGCTGTGCACCGCGGGCCTGGAGGCACTGTGAAGGCAGGGCCTGCCTTCTCTAGGACCCTCCCCCAGCCGCACACACAGCTTTGCACACAGTAGGCCCTCAAGAAGCACTTCTTAAATGCCCTGTTGGCACTCCCCCCATCCTTCCCAGAAGATGAGATTCGGGATTCCTCACATCTGTCAACACACAAGAAAAGGCAGAGAACAGTCATGCCACAAATATAGGGTGTCCCAAAATTAACGCAAGATTTGCAATTGAATTGAATTGCAAATCTTGCGTGAATTTTGGGACACCCTATAGTTCTTGAAACAAAGGACTCCAGCAGGAATGCGCCAGCCAATCTAGAGGGACCCGCAATCCCTCTCCCTGCTGCTCACCAAGCTTTACTAGTAGCGCAGGTCTGCAGGCTACCCTGGGATAGCCCTGAGCCTCCGCGATGGGCCCCGACCTCTGCGAGTACTTTATAAACAAAACACGGTAATTAACCCTGGGACCCCTGAAAACCACATGCACAACCAGGCGAAATTAGTATTTACAAGATCAAACAGGACAGCCAAGACGATTAAGTCAAGGAGGATTTAGATGTGGGTCAACTGGAACTCCAAACCACAGATGCAATCTGCCATCAGATGCCTGCCACTCCCGCACATGAGCTGCTTCCACGCAGCCTGTTCGGAAGGCAAGCACCTGGTGAGCAGCAACGCAGGAAGGACTCCCCAGAGGAGCAAACCTCAATTCACCAGGCGGACGGCGCCCTGGTAGGTGAGCAGACGGTCCCCAGCCTCCCACCCAACAATGCGAGCACTGCTGGGTGACAATACCCCCAACTTCCAGGCGGGTCTGAGCTATTCTGAAAAGCAACTCCCGACTTTCTGAGCAGAAAGAGGGAGGAACAGACTCACGACTTGCAGGGAAGCCTCTGGGTGGTACAGCATGACCCCTCTTCTCTAAGAACTGCCCACCCCCCCGCCCCTGACTCCAGCTTCCCTGGTGGAAAGTGGAGCTGAAAGATGCGTTTTTCATCGACCACCCGCTCACGTAAGCTGAGTAACGTAACGCCAGGGCCAGAGGCCATCCTGTTCCACCCAGTGCACCCGCTGGAGACGCATGAAGAAGCAGGACAAGGGCCATGGGCCGTTGAGTGCCAAGCCTGGCAAAGGGACAGCTCCGGTCCCCGACATCTTTCTGGCTCTATTTCCTGCCCACTGGTCCCACAAAATACCCAATAAATGCCCCCTTTTTGCTTCCATGAACTCAAGTGAATCTTTTCCTTGCAAACAAGAGCCCAGACTAAGGCAGATGGAAACACTGGCCTGCGTCCCCTGAGGTAAGCTCAGCACTCCACTGAGCAAGGTCACCGAGTGGCGTCTGTCCGAGGCTCCTCAACCTCTACGGCAGCGGTTCTCAACCTGTGGGTCGCGACCCCTGGGGTCGAACAACCCTTTCACAGGGGTCGCCTAAGACCATCGGAAAACACATATATAATTACATATTGTTTTTTGTGATTAATCACTGTGCTTTAATTATGTTCAATTTGTAACAATGAAATTGGGGGTCACCACAACATGAGGAACTGTATTACAGGGTCACGGCATTAGGAAGGTTGAGAACCACTGCTCTAAGGGGAGAGAGATGGGGGCGCACTCAGCAAAGCGCTTGAACACTCCCCTGCATCTGTAGCCAGCTGCCTCCTGCCTGAAATAATCGGAATAACTTGGGGAGAGCGCAGGAAACTTCATTTACCCGAGGAAAAGTAGAAACACATATCAAAGCGGGTGGGAGGCCAGAATTTCAATTTCCCAGATACTAAACCAGCTGGCGACCGGGAGGTCCTGCCTATCCCGGGGGCTTCCTAGCAGGTGGTCCCAAGCATTACAGGCCAAAGTGGAAAGACTCCCCGACTCTAGCACTATGAGCCTCTGGAAGCGGAAGACGGAGCTCATCTTCTTCCAGATGCCCGAACCATCCGTGTCCCCTCCACCTCCTCAGCCCTTCTTTGTTGACAATGATAATGCCACAACTGTGACTCCCAGTGAGTGCAGCAAGTACAAGAGAATGTTCTGTGTGTAAGGGGGAAAACCATCAAAAGTGACAATGCTATTTTTATTAAGAATTATATGACACTTGGCCACCAGTTTTATTTATCTTTATCTATGTATTTAATCCTCACCCGAGGTTATATTTTTATTGATTTTAGAGAGGGAGAGGGAGAGAAACATCCATCAGTTGCCTCCTATACACACACAGACTGGATATCGAACCCACAACCTGAGTATATGTCCTCATGGGAATTGAACCTGTGACCTTTCAGTGTACGGCATGATGCTCCAACTAACCAAGTCAGACTGGCCAGGGCTTGGCCACCAATTTTTAAAAAATCTTTTTATTAGGCTGAGTGAAAAAATATGACGTGATCATTTGAAAGTCATACATAAAAAGCATGACATAACATGTGTAATAGAGGGATTCTGGCTCCCTCACCTAACTGCACAGACAGGCAGAGTACGTTACATTTTTCAGCAAATGGAAGGTCATGTGAAGGACACTGTATGACAAAAATGTCTGCGCCCTCCAAATCCAGACCTCCACAACTTTGGTGAAAATGTATCAAAACTAAGCATTTTATAACCAACCCCATTATCGATCTATCACATTTCACTTATCCTAAAGCCTGCTGAAATCACACTGCACCTTGCAATCATGGCGTCTGGACGTTTCTTGGTGGGGCTGTCTGTCTCGGTGGTACATGAAACAACCAGGCACCGACAACCAATGGCGTCTCAGTCACTCCAGCAGGGGGTCTGGTGAGCGGGGGGGGGGGCCCCCACCATCACCTTCCCAGCCCCGCAGAGCGCTCCTAACTCCCCCAGCCCCATGCGGACCCACTTTATCGAAAGAAGGAAGCGGCGGCAGCGGGCCGTGCATCCTCACACATCGGAGAAAAAGAACGGAACTCACATGCAAGGACAAAAGAGAAGGTTCTCCCGCGTGAGCTGCGGCCTACAGGATGGGAATGCAAACAGTGCTTTCCTTCTTAGAAGCTCCTACCCGACCCCAGCCCTCACCGGGGCAGGGGCGGGGGCCTCAGGGAGGGCAGGAGGAAGGAGGGAGGGAGCATGGGCTTGGTTACAGCGAGACAAGCTTGAAGTTTCAACAGTCATTTGTGCATGATTATCCTCTCAGAGCGATACAAGATAGTTAGATTAAATAAATTAATCAGAGCAGGAACTGTGCTGGCGAGCTCCAGTGCCCAGCTCCAAGACCAGCCTGCCAAGCTCCAAGGCTGTCACAGCTCCGACCAGAGCCGCAGGTGACGGGCAGCCAGATGCAGCCATGCGCTGAGCCGAGGCGGAGGGCACGCCCTGCTGAGCCAGCCCTGACAATGGAAACCTTAAGCACAAGATCCATTACAGCCTGAACACCCACAGCCACTGACACATCACGGCGACAAATAAATCCTCGGGAAGCGAAGGCCAAGGGGAGGCGAACATTAATATGCTTTGCCCGAAACACAGCTCAGATCTGTCTGCCACGTGTGGCTGGGACGCACATCTTCCCTCCCCGCCCTCCTCACCTGGAATCGCTATTAGGAATCAGGTCAGTGTCAGTGAATTAGTGCCAGGCCTCACTCATCTATCTCAGTCGTGTGCTCCTATCACTTACTGAGCCCTGGGCCAAGTTCCTCACCAGCATCAGCTCACCGAATCATCACAAAAAACACAAGAAGGTAAGAACTATTACCCCCTTTTAAGATGTGAAAACTGAGCCTCAGACAGGCCAAGGTCAGGGAGTGAATAAACATGGAGCCTGGATTCAATCTAGATACCCACACGGCCAGGGAGGGAGCGGGGCTCAAGGTAGGAAAAAATGTTAATCAATTAACAAAAGTTCCGTTTCCACTTCTTTTGTAAAAGAGTACTGATCAGCATAAGCTGGACCCCACGTGTGGAGACCCCGGCGGCGGCAGAGTGAGGAGTGCCTGCGGTGAGGTGAAGGAGCCACGGCTCCGTCCTGCAGAAGCACAGGCAGCCTCCACCAAGACCAGAGGTCACTCCACGCCCCCGCGGTCGGCAGAGCTAACTTCTGCTCGAGTCTAGCCGCTCAGGCTTAAAGGCAACGCCACCACGTAACCACGCCGGAACAGGTACGCCTGCAGGTGAGTCAGGGAATCAGTCCACAGAGATGCTCCCTTGTGATTTATACAAATGCTCACAACACAGGCCTCACAATAAAGTGAGTCACTTCGGAAGTTTCTACCCAAGGATTTTTCCTGCAAGAACAGCCATTTCCTAACAAGGCCCTCGCCATAAGGACACCCCCGTGTTCCCCGGAAAGCAGGGCCAGCCGCCTGCTGCTGAGACGGCGGAGACCCAGCACAGAGCAGGGGACTGGCAGCAGGTGACCTGACTCTCCTGGGCCCCTGACAACCGGGAGCTGGGCAGGTGGCTTGACTTTGAGGAGCCGGAGTCCCCTCTTCGGGAAAACCGGGAGTGGTTCCTAGAGAGCTGACGGTGGTGATGCCAGCTACGTGGACCAGCCATCTTCTGAGACCTCACGACGCCCCCGAGACCCAGCACAACCCCTCATCTTACAGAGCAGGAACCAGGACAGCTCCCAGGCCACAAGAGCAGCGGGGAAGCGGGACTTGAACCCAGGCAGTGGGCCCAGAGCTCACACTGTCCACGCCGCCCTCCGCGGCCTATGGTGGGACGAGACGATGCCACTTTGTGCATGAGAAGCAGTGAAGCGCTGAAGGAGCTGAAGGGCTCTTCGGTGACCTACGCGGTACCCTTTCTCTGCCTTTCCAGAGTTGCCTCAGAATAATCAAGATAATCTGCCTTCTGTTTGTCTCCCCAAACTAGTTTAAGAACCAAAAACGCTCAACTTAATGTGATTACCCTCCAGCAGGAAGCGTGAGTGGAATACACGCACCGAGTAGACACCCACAGCTGCGGGCTCAGGACACGCAGCAGTCAAGTGTCACTCCACCCAAACCAGCGAGTCGTGGGCCTGGAACCCCACCTGTGCCCCTGCCCCTCAAAGCCACGGCTAACCAGCACTGCAATAGTGACTGCAGACAAGGAAGCCGCTCATTTAACTCAAGTGTTTTGTGAGTTTGTTTTGTTGGTGGGCCTCGCTGGGCCCAGTGACCAGGCAGACAGGGTCCCTGCCCCTGTCCAGACAGTCAGCACTTACAGTCCAACGTGAACCCTGCCCTGACGGGGTGAGCACGACTGCTGAGCACAGAGGGGGCTGGGAGAGACTGAGCCACGTATGTGACTACAAACAAAACTGGAAAGATAAAGTGAGAGGTATTAGCCAAACAAGGGGGGGTGGAGGGGGAGGGACTGAAACAGCCTCAGGGAGGGCAGGAGGCACGCAGGCTGAGTGTGGCGCTCCAGGTGCCAGGGGCCAGGGCACTGCAGGGTCAGCAGGACAGCTACATTCAGCTGACTCCTGAGCACGAGAAGGGAATCATCTACACAGTTTCAGCAGGAAACGTAGGCGATCAAACGTGCATGGTCAAGGGCACCTGACCTGCGTGGGGAAAGACAGAGGCCAGGGAGGAGACAGCTGCAAGTGCCCTGGCTCTGAGAGAAGGGGCTGAAGCGGGACAGGAGATAGGATCTGCGCGTGCATTAGCAACGACACTAAGCACAGCAGTGCCAGCTCCGGCCGCCCTGGAAACCAGCGCTAACCACGCTGGACACGCCGGGTTGAGGCTGCTGGTCCTCCTCACTCGCCTGAGCCTGGTGTTCCCAGCTCCCCACGGAGCATCACCTCTCAGCTATCACCTCCCTCCCACGGCTGCGTGGGAGTGGTAGTCACCAGGAACTGCCCTCCAGCCACCCAGGGTGCAGATATTGTCAATGTTCCTTCAGGACCCAAAGCAGACTCGAGGCGGACGCGAGGCCTTGCCCGTTCTGTGACTCATCAGCACAAAGCGACTCCCTCGAGGCGCCTCTGCTCACCAGAAGCCTCGGAAACCTTCCTCGAAAGCTCTGCACGCCCAGCACCGGGCCTCAGGGGCAACGCTCCACCACTCGGGGAGCCTCGGAGCAGCACCCCCACAGCGGCCTGCTAGGAGCTGACGGTCCAGCTTCAAAAGCCGAGGTCCCCAGCACAGCATCTGGGCCAAGGACCCAATGAACTGCCGGCAGGATCAAGTGGTTACACTGGCTGAGCTACCGTGAAAATGCATTAAAATCTCCATGTCATAGCTCATCTGAGCAATTAAAGTTAACTTGGACTGCTCTGTTTTAATATATTTTTATTTTCTTTCTTTTTAGAGAGAGAGGAAGGGAGAGAAAGAGAGAGAAACATCAATGCGAGAGAGGAACATCGATTGTTGCCTCGCATAAGCACCCCAACCGGGGATCGGACCCGAAACCGGGGCATGTGCCCTGACTGGGAACTGAACCAACAACCTTCTGGTGCATGGGAGGGTGCTCCAACCAATGGAGCCACACCGGCCAGGGCTGGGCTGCCCTGTTTAGACTGGGGAAAGCAAGGGGTAGGAGCATGTTGGCCTCCAGAATTCTGTTACTTCTTTTAACACTTTAAAGGTATTTAACGCTAGCATTTTTGCTCTCCAAGCCATCTAGTGAACCAGGAAGTCTCCCTGGCTGGAGTTCAGTGCGTGGGTGGAGGGCACAGCAGACGGGAACCTGCAGTGATAAAAGAAAAACTAATACCCAGCAAGTGCCTACCTACTATGTGCGGGCCCTGTGCCAAGTGCCTGCAAACTCATCTTGCAGGTGAAGAGGGTGAAGCGTGGTGAGGAACTACAGCAGACTGAAACGATCCCAGTAATTTTACAAGGAAAGCGTGCTCCCACCCATCCCTTAAACAAAACGCTTCAACAATCGCTGAATCAGTTTCTGCTCCCTGAGCAGCAGAGGTCGAGAAGTCATTCCATCTTGAGACTCAGGGTGATTCTAATTCTCATCACAAACCCAAGGATGATGTAGGATTTGAATCAATGCATTCAACTCCGGGAGACGAACTGAACTATAAAGTGTAAGTTGAAATGGTGAGAGAGATGATAGGATAGACAGCGGGACGGCAGCCAGGCCATCGGAGGGAGCAGTGCCCCCAGCGGCGCCCCGCCTGGCCTGCTCCTGCCCCTGAGTGAGGAACTAAAGCTGGTGCATAAGGCCAATCCCACCACATGCAAAATCATCCTTCAGGGCTCCAGGCACCGAAACGAAATTTAAACAGACCCCGTCATATACAGGGAATAACACACATGTAGTACCCTCTGCCACAGAGTCACCAAACCACGTGACAAAGAACATGCAGAGTTCTCCTAGGACAGAGACAGACTGACTGGCCTGGGATGAAGCCCAAGGTGTCAAGGAAGGCAGTGCCCTGAAGCCGACCGAACGACTGCTTTTTCCCTCTGGACACAAATGTAAGATATGTACTTACTGTTCTCTCAAAACCAATGAGAACCCCTAAAACAAACACAGCTTCTGCTGAGTAAGATAAAGGCAAACTGGTGCCATGCAAACAAACCAGAAAAGTGTGTATTACTAGCAAAAAATTTGCATTTGCATTCAGCATGGGACAGAATTAAAATGCACGGGGAGCTATAAACAGGATGCTGTTTAAGATATCAGGACTACAAGACAAAATTCCCTTTATGTTCAGACATGAAGTTGCATCCGCCAACTAAGTCAGCCAGGACTCCACGAGTTATGCTCCTTTCTGACAGTGAAGGCTGGTAGCTGCCCTGGCCGGTGGGCTCGATGAGTTGAGCGGCATCCCATGCATCAAGAGGTGGCCAGTTTAATGCCCAGGTCGCAGGCTCAATCCCCAGTAGGGAGTATGAGGGAGGCAGCCGATCCACGTTTCTCTCTCATCGATGTTTCTCTCTCTCTCTCTCTCTTTCTCTCTCTCTCTCTCTCTCTCTCCCCCACTCCTCTCCTTTCCTCTCTCTCTAATATCAACAAAGAGATATTTTTTAAAAAAGACTGGTAAACTGAGGCATATAAAGGTCACTGACTAAAGAAGAAAAAGGATCAGCAACAGAGCCAGGAATTATTATTAAAATCAGGTGGCGTGGCACTTAACTTCTATGATCAAGTCAGAGAATTGGATATAGTCTAAGTTCCAAGAAGATGGGAATTGATCAGTTTCGTTCATTGTGCCAGGAACATAATAGGTGCTCAGCAAACATGTACTGGCTAGATCAGCCGTGGGCAAACTATGGCCCGTTTGAAATGAATAAGACTATTGAAAAAAAAGACCGTACCCTTTTATGTAATGATGTTTACTTTGAATTTATATTAGTGCACACAAACACTCCATCCATGCTTCTGTTCCGGCCTCCGGTCCAGTTTAAGCACCCACTGTGGCCCTCGAGTCAGAAAGTTCGCCCGCCCTGGGCCGGATGGATTAGATCTTTTCCTGGCGAGAAAAGCACCCTACTCAAACGCAGTCTGGAAGTGAGTAAGACGGAGCACTGACAAGTGGATTTCCTGGCACGTGAAGGTGCGCACACCCAAACCTGCCCTCTCCCTGCAACATGCGCCACGCGCCATCAGGAGACAGCCGAGCCCAGAACGCTTCGTGCGGCAACGACTGACAAGCTATCCATAGTCAGAGTAGCCTACTGACGGAGGATAACAACGGTACAGAGTCACTCTTCAACCTGAGACACACAGACGCATGCAAATGAGGAAAAGGCAAGAGCAACCGGCATCTGGAGGACTCGGTACAATTCCTGTTAAAAAGGAAAAAGGGCCCTAGCCGGTTTGGCTCAATGGACAGAGCGTCGGCCTGCGGACCAAAGGATCCCAGGTTCGATTCTGCTCAAGGGCGCATGCCTGGGTTGCAGGCTCAGTCCAACGTGCAGGAGGCAGCCAATCAATGATTCCCTCACTGATGTTTCTATCTCTCTCTTCCTCTCCCTTCCTCTCGGAAATAAAAGTAAAAATATATTTAAAAAAGGAAAAGCGGGGGAGTGGTCTGATCCTTACATAGCCACCCTTAGTGTCCCCACCCCTGTCAGTAAGGGATCAAGGCAGTCCCTTTCTCTCCATGAACCGCCCAGCAAAGATGCCAGTGAGTTGCTATGACCCCAATTTACCGTATTCAGAGCTCAAAGCAGCTGAGGGCGCCTGCCTCTAGAAACTAAGGGGCTGGGCTGCTGGCTCTGGAGGTCAAGGTAAGGCCTGAGCCAGTTCCCGCGGGGGCTGGGCCTGCACAGCTTGCTCTGCACAGACGGCAGCGGTCACTGGATCGCACCGATCCCTGCCGGTCCCCGGATGTACCATGTGGACTGCCCACTGCGCCTGCTACACTGCCGGGATCCACCACACCACAGGGAAAGGCAGCGCTGTAACGGCCTCAGCGGTGGGAGAAACCTCTGCTTTTCTGGCCACCCAGTCTGTCCAAGCCACCCGGCACTGCAGGGCTCAGGCAGAGGGTGGCAGGGCACCTGGGACGGTCACTCTCTCTATAAAATGAGGGTGATGACCTACGTGACCACTGAGGTTCCCTGGGATCTGACACAAAGGAGGCACAGTTCCGAGAGTCTGTTTGGAAATACGGCAGGGGGACCTCAATTACTAAATCCTTCTATGTACTAGACTCGAGGTGCTGGGAGGTGATGCCGAACCCCAGCCCTGGAGAAGAGGGGACAGACCTGAAGCGGGAGCAGCCACAGCACAGTGTGACAGGGCAGCCGCTAGAGGCCGTGGGCAAAGCCAGAGATCGGCCCTGCCCGGTCCCGTGGAAGCTTCTCTCAGCAACATTCGATGTGGCTGGAGGAGGAAGCGAGAGAGCACACTCGGGAAGGTACACTGTGCTCCTGGCAGAGGGACGGCGCCTCGCAGAGCAGCCACAAATAGAGCTGCAGGCTCTGAAGGCGCCTGCATCCACAGGGCTGAGGGCACGCTGACGCTGCTCCAAAGGGGGAGGCACACGGCACTGCCTTGCCAGAACCTACTGGATGAGTAAGCTGTCCCGGGAGAGGGGGCTCTCGGGGAGTTCAAGGAAATGCAGAGGCTGAGCCGAAGCGCTGGCCCAGGGAATGGCCCCGCCAAGCCCAGGAGGCTGCAGTGAGCTGGAGCCTCCAGGAACAAGTGATGCAGCAAAGCCCACGGGGCGAGGGGGAGGGCAGACGGAGCTCCAGAAGCCAAGGGCAGCATGCTGGGCTGGGCCAGGCCACGCTGCTCCCTCCCTCACAGGGCAGAAGCCTGACCCGGCCCAGGACCCTGAGATTAGGGTACAGAGGCCAGAGAGTTCAGGATGAAGCCTCACTTCCCCTTCCGTTCTCCTGTGGCCAACAACCATCTGAACAAAGTCAAGGTGAAAAACACAGAAGCAGATTCTACAGGGAAAAAACACAAAGACTCTAAAAAGGAAAGAGAAGAGATTTAGAGGCTTCCACTGAGCCACCCAATGCTGTTTTCGGACACATGGGAAATAGCTACTACCAACAGCTGCTATTTAAATGCCACTAAGGAGCCTGCCCCAAGCTAGAAACTTTACACACATTTTCCCATTAGCCTCTCAGACCAACCCTAGATCGGTATTATGCCCATTTCACAGTCCCGCAGACTGAGGCTCTAAGGTGTTAGATAACCTTCCAAAGTTATCTAAGTCCTAACATAGGACAAGGCTTAACCTTGTGAGGATGACAAACAGGCAGAGTGGGATAAAAGCAATGACAGGTGCGAACACAGGGGCACCTGATTTGGGTACATCTCAGAAGACTTCCCAGAGGAAGTAGCAGCTAAGCTGAGGCCTAAGGGACTAAAAGTAACAGTAAGCTGCTGGGCTCTGCGCTTCACACTCCAGTGCAGTGCCCACGCCGTCCTCACAAGTTCCCGAGAGGCAGGACCGCTCATCCATGTGACAGCTGAGGAGGCGGAGGCCAGGGATCTGGCCCGGGGTTGTCTGCTCTGGACTCGGGGGTGTGAGCACGATGACCACATGCCTCCACTGCCAGCCCGGGCGCTGGGCTGAGTCCTGAGGACGGCAGAGGAGAGCACTGGGAGCGGGTGTCTACACAGACCCGGGGCGAGGCAGGTGGGAAACAGACGAGACGGGAGCTCAGCATCGCCGGCACCAGCGGGGCCTGCTCAGGCAGCAGCGGTGGAGATGGAGAGGCTGGAGATGGAGGTTAAAGAGAGGGAATCGCAGATCCTAGTCAGAAGGTGTGAGGTCTGGGCACCTGGCTGAGAAGGTGCCCACCACGAGCAGCAGGCGGTGGGTGCAGGATTTTAGCTCTGGACCCACGCGGAGAGGCCTGGAAGTCGCCGAGTGCAGATGCCCTCAGCCACTTGGACCCACGGTCTGGGTGTCAGGGGAGCGGTCAGGCTGGTGACAGTGAGGTGTCATTAGCGTATGGCTGGCAAGTGACGCTGCTGCCAAAGTGACAGCTGCCACAGGACCCCTGACATCAGGTGATCGGCTCACAAGCCTGACTCAGTCAACTCCAGGATTCCACCAAGTCCCATCCCCTCCAAAGCACTGGCTGCCAACCGGCTCTCAGAAAGGGCACACCGGGCGGCAAAGACACAGAGAAAATGCCAACCTCAGCCCTCAGAGCTTATCCCCGGCTCATCGGCTGACCTCATCCCGTCCTTCCCAATTCCCCTCTGGAACCCAGCCACGCCTGCCGCGCGGGCCTCAGGCCTTTCTCCGCAAGTGACACGGCCAGGTTCTCAGGACTGGCCGGAAATAAAAATGCCCCTATCCACCTCATCAAAAATGCCAGCAAGCAGACCACAGAAGGGGTCGTAAATTAAAAATGCAACAGTAGGAGCTCTTACTCATCCTCTCATTCATTCAAGGCATTTCAGCTGAATGCTTACTGTCCACCAGGCACCGGGGTCGGCGCAGCAACTCCCACAGGACCCGCAGACACAGCCTCTCCGGGGCTTAAAGGACCGGTCCCTAAAGGAGAGGCCGTGTCGCAACTTAAACAATGCCACCCTGTTCGCTCCGCGGTGCCGAAGCATGGCAGACGGGAAGGAGATGAGCGTCCCGGTCACGGAAAGCCATTAAGGAACTAGAGTCTGCAAGAACAGTTGGGCGGGCAGAGCAGGGGAAATGTGTGGGACTTTCCAAGTGGACACTCTGGGAATAAAAGGGGTTTTGCTCTAACAAACATGTAAAGTTAAGCATGTAGAGGAGAGAACCAAGATGGCGGCATAGGTTAACGCCGGAGTTTGCTGCTTTGAACAACTACTTCAAAAGTGAAACCAAAAAACGGAAGGGACATCACCCAGAACCACAGGAACGCTGCCTGAGTGGAAGTCCTACAACTAGGAGGAAAGAGAAACGCATGCGGACACTCAGAGGAGGCGCAGTGCTGAAGTCAAATTCTGAGGTGCGGAGTGCGCGGAGCGGGCTGGCGGCGGAGGGCGCGGTTGGCGTTTTCAATCGGGAGGGAGTCGCAGACTCTGAGCTCCAGATACAGGCGAGTCTTTAGGGACCCTGACTCAAACGGGAGAAGCGGGACTGTCTGGCTTCGGTCAGAGCGAGTGCAGCTTTCTCTCTGAGCTTTGCAGCGGGTGCTGGGACTCAGAGAGGCAGAGCCCCTGGGGACAGGACTGAGAGCCGCCATAACTGCTCTCTCCGGCCCACCCTGTTGATCCTGTGCGACCCGCCCCGCCCAAGCCCTGCACACAGGCATTTGCCGGATAGCCTCAGGCAAACGCCAGATTAGCACCTCCCTAGAGGACAGAAGTTCTCTCACTGCTGACACAGCTGATTCTCATAGCCACTTGGCCTGGAGGTCAAACCCTCCCTGGAATTAGCTACAACAATCAAGATTTAACTATAAGACTGTGAACAAAGACCACTAGGGGGTGCACCAAGGAAGCATAACAAAATGCGGAGACAAAGAAACAGGACAAAATTGTCAATGGAAGATATAGAGTTCAGAACCACACTTTTAAGGTCTCTAAAGAACTGTTTAGAAGCCGTCGATAAACTTAATGAGATCTACAAGAAAACTAATAAGACCCTCGATCTTATATTGGGGAACCAACTAGAAATTAAGCATACACGGACTGAAATAACGAATATTATACAGACTCCCGACAGCAGACCAGAGGAGCGCAAGAAACAAGTCAATGATTTGAAATGCGAGGAAGCAAAAAACACCCAACCGGAAAAGCAAAATGAAAAAAGAATCCAAAAATGCGAGGATAGTGTAAGGAGCCTCTGGGACAGCTTCAAGCGTACCAACATCAGAATTATAGGGGTGCCAGAAGATGAGAGAGAGCAAGATATTGAAAACCTATTTGAAGAAATAATGACAGAAAACTTCCCCCACCTGGTGAAAGAAATGGACTTACAGGTCCAAGAAGCGCGGAGAACCCCAAACAAAAGGAATCCAAAGAGGACCACACCAAGACACATCATAATTAAAATGCCAAGAGCAAAAGATAAAGAGAGAATCTTAAAAACAGCAAGAGAAAGAAACTCAGTTACCTACAAGGGAATACCCATACGACTGTCAGCTGATTTCTCAACAGAAACTTTGCAGGCCAGAAGGGAGTGGCAAAAAATATTCAAAGTGATGAATACCAAGAACCTACAACCAAGATTACTTTATCCAGCAAAGCTATCATTCAGAATTGAAGGTCAGATAAAGAGCTTCACAGATAAGGAAAAGCTAAAGGAGTTCATCACCACCAAACCAGGATTATATGAAATGCTGAAAGGTATCCTTTAAGAAGGGGAAGAGGAAGAAAAAGGTAAAGATACAAATTATGAACAACAAATATGCATCTATCAACAAGTGAATCTAAGAATCAAGTGAATAAATAATCTGATGAACAGAATGAACTGTTGATTATAATAGAATCAGGGACATAGAAAGGGAATGGACTGACTATTCCTGGGGGGGAAAGGGGTGTGGGAGATGCGGGAAGAGACTGGACAAAAATCGTGCACCTATGGATGAGGACAGTGGGTGGGGAGTGAGGGCGGAGGGTGGGGCGGGAACTGGGAGGAGGGGAGTTATGGGGGGAAAAAAAAGAGGAACAAATGTAATAATCTGAACAATAAAGATTTAATTAAAATAAAAAAAAAAAAAAAAAAATAAAGCATGTAGAAACGTAAGAGGCAGCGGTTCCCACTACTCTCCCCCCTCTTCCTCCCCCCCCGCCCCCCGGCCCCTGCACCCCCCACACACAGGGGAGAGTGGCTGCTGGGTCTTGGCTGTTCCAGAGAAAGGCTGAAGTCTCAACCTGCTGGGCAGGCCTTAAACCAGCAGCCTTCTGCCCCCAATAAAGGAAAGAAGTCCAGCCCCAAACAGAAGCCTGTGCCCAGGACGCTGAGGCCTTCGGAGAGGGACCTCGGGATGAGCCCGTCTCGGCCTCGCGTTTCTGAGCAGAACGAGCGATAGAAAGTGCGCCGACGACTCTGCAGCGAGCAGCACTGCCGCCAATTATTCTTGTCCTCCACTGGAGCTTGTCATCCTACAGAACCATCAGCTACAGGAGCCTGAGAGTTAAAAGCGAGTTCTCTCCCCATTCAGCATGGAAAAGTGCTGCTCACAGCAACTTGACATCATTTCATTAGATGAGATTAATTTTTAAATGTGTTATCCTAACAATCATGCCAACTACCACGTAATTAATATTCCAACTGACTCTACAAAAATCACAAAATCCCCTAAAGAAAATAATTTGTTATTAGGCATGAACGAGACTTTTCTACGGCCACTAGCGCTTAAGACGGAGAGTTCATCACATAGTGGGTGGCATCGCTTCCGCGCTTCCTCCCCTCAGCCAGCGCGAGAGCTGCCAGCGGCAGGCTCTCCCCAGCTTCCCCTCACACAGGAACGCACTTGCTGGTTGAAGCTGTGAGGCTGAAGTGATGAGCGCTGAAAGCCCAGCAATTAAAAAGCCCTTTCACTTGCAGGAGAGGCGAAATTAACACATGATGAACATACCTAGTCATTTGCTGCTTCCATAGCCCCAGCTGAGAATTAGAACACTGGCTGGCTTATTCCTTGGGGTCACTTCTTCCATTTTTAAAGAAATGCACATAAGAAACCCTTACCCTTGTTCTCTTCTTCTCGTTCATGAGGCAATCTCATCAATGTCTCCATCTATTTCAACCTGCAGCATCACCAGAACAAGAGCTTCCATACACATATTTCTTTCCCTTAATACGACCTCCTTTCCACCTTGGGGAAGGGTAGGGGGCAGGGCAGGCACTTCTATTTTCATACTCCAACTATTAAATTCGTTGAGCAATTAAGCTACCTTCATTCAAAAGTTAAGCATCATCATTTCCATTTAAAACCAGTCACTAGAGTCCCAGTCACTTGTGGTTTCAGGATCAGCTAAGTGTTCCCACTGTTGACAAGTCTCCATTGCTCTAGCAAGTTCCAAGAACAACTTTACCCACGTGATACCTTGACCCGGCTCCCACGTCCAAACACCAAGAAGCAGACGAGGAGTCTGCCCAGAAGTCAGCCCCGCCATGCGCTGACTGGCCCCACCCGCACACCCCCCAGGCGAACTCCTGTGAGACGCCCAAGAATCCCTGGGAAACAAGGAGGCGCCTCAGGACAGCAAGGGGCAGGACAGCAAGGAGGCGCCACAGGACTGAAGGCTGGACAGTCTCGGGTCTGGTCTTGGCAACTGCAACAGACACAGAGTATTTTTTTGTCGGCCTGCACACCCCCTTTTGGGAACTGCCTCTCTCCAACTCCAAGGAGCCCCACTTCCTGTGCTTCCTGTGCTCCCGTGAGCTGTGTTGGCCAATCAGAGAATCCCACCGCCTGGATTTAATGAACTGTCTTGGGGGACACTTACCAAGCAGGGCCAGACCCTCTGCCAGGGTCTGATGTGGACACCAGGTCACCTACTTTAAGGACCATGCAAACCTACAATTGCAGAGCTACCTCTTCTACCACGTGGAGATCAGGCCAACCCAGGAGAGTGGCCAGAGGGCAAGAGAGTGACAGGTCCCCACAGCACCCGGGCACCCGGTCCTCAAACCAGACTGAGTGTGCCACCAGCAGCCCAGAGTTTGCGGGACAGGCCTTAGAGGCTAAATGTACGCATCCGAGACCCAAGCTCCTTCTTCAGTTCCCCACGATCAATCACTTCTAAAACCAAAGGATACTAAATGCCCCCAGAGAGAAGAGAAGCTCAAAGAAGAAACTCTGCACAAGGGAAAAACTATCCAAGCTTATCTGTCATCCAAGACCTGAGGGGCACGGCCGATAGGAAAGAGGAGAAAAACAATGGGGAACTGGGGCAGGGGGGTGGGGGAGTAGGGGGGTGGGCAGAGCAGCTGTCTCCAGGGAGGTGGCGCAGACTAAAGAGAAATGCTTCCAAAATCATTCCAAACATATATTCTCACTTTTTATCAGCAAGGAGAAAAAAAATACACAGCACCCAAACAAAAGGAACTTGTCAATAAACAAACTGCTCCCAGGCTATGAACCTAACTGTTCCTGTTACCTTTATTTTTTCTTAATATTTTTTATTGATTTCAGAGAGGAAGGGAGAGGAGAGGGAGATAGAAACATCAATAATGAGAGAATCATGGATTGGCTGCCTCCTACTGGGGATCGAGCCCACAACCCGGGCATGTGCCCTGAAGGGGAATCGAACCGTGACCTCCTGGTTCACAGGTCAATGCTCAACCACTGAGCCATGCCAGCCGGGCACCTGTTATCTTTAGACTACAGTTCAGTTTTCCTTTCTCAGCTACCCTGGGGGGTCTCTGCCCCGGCCTGCCGGCTGAGGAAACCATAAGTAGCAAATTCTGTGACGCATGTACAGGACAGTCTCCCTCAGATGGAGCCTAACGTGATTAGAGAGTAGAGAGAAATCTACCGAACAGCACTCTAGATGCTCCTCACCGAGGACAGGGAACGACAGTACAAGCAGCGACAACACTGAGGGCCGAACGTGTTGACCACCAAGCCTTCAACTTGCGGGGGCCAGGGGGCTCCTCTGAGAAGCTGACGAAGCCAGAACATCTTCCCCAGGAAAAGGGGCCACAATATTATTTTGTACACTAGTGCCCCGGTGCACGAATTCGTGCACATTGAAAGGAAATTAGTTAGAAGGTGACCAGTGGGGCAGGACTGGGCGAGAGGGGCCAGACACGCCCTGGAGCCCACCTCCAGTGGTCCCTCCTCAGCCAGCTGCACCTGGGGTGGTGCTGCAGCTCGAAGGGCGTCAGCCTGACCTGTGGGGATCAGGCTGAAACCAGCTCTCCAACATCCCGCAAGGGGTCCCGGAGTGCGAGAGGGCACTCTGCAAAGTTGCTGTCATACAGGGTGTGGAACGCAAATGCAAGTGTCCAGTAAACCAGATTCAGGGCTGAGAGTGCCCCAGCAACAACATGACCCACAGCCGAAGGTGGAATCGTGAGGCCCCGCGAGGAATTGGGCTCCCTCCTCTCTAGTTTTGGGGTGTGTCACCCAAGAATCACCGCTGCCAAGTCATTGCAGCTCAGCAGCTCCTACGTTGAGTGTCTGCACCCTGGTGGTCAGTGCACGTCGTATCTACTGGTCGGATGGACACTTGGCATATTAGCCATATATATATATATATATATATATATATATATATGCACATATATATATATATATATATATATATTTTTTTTTTTTTCCCCAAGGGGTTCATAAAAGCTGCTTCCTACAGCCCAGGTCGGTGGCTCATGTGGTTGGAGCATTGTCCCATACACCAAAAGGTTGTGGTTTCAATTCCCAGTCAGGGCATATACCTAGGTTGTGGGTTCAAATCCTAGTCGGGGCACCTATGGAAGGCAACCCATCGATGTTTCTCTCTTTCCCTCTCTAAAATCAATAAAAATCATATCCTCAGGTGAGGATTGAAAACAAAACAAAACAAAGCTGCTTCCTTAGCCAGCCTCCAGGTTAATTACACCTTAGATTTTTTAATTTAATTACCTGAGCATCATGACTAAGCCTCAAAAACCTCCAAGGACTTCAAAGGACACGAGCTCACAGGGAAACTCTAAAACTTCCAACTCTGTAACCCCAGGCTGAATCAAGAACAAAAAAGAAATAAAAACGTACCCTCACCTCTGCACTCATGAACCTGAGAAACCTGGCTCTCCCTACATTCGCCGCCTTACCTTGTTTGACCACTTGTAGGCTTGGAGGAGCTGGCTGTAGAGGGGAGTTTTGTCCTGCACGGGGTCCAGGCTCAGCAGGCCGCTGTTATGGAGCGGGTGGTTCTCCGACGGCTTGCCGACCAGGTTGCTCAGACGTTCCAGCTCGCTGAAAAGGAGCAGGGAGAGCAAACCTGAGTCCCCGGAAAGGCCAGCGCTCGCCACCACAGTGGTCAAGGGCTGCTCTTCAACGCCCATCAGAAGCCCCCCAAAAAGAAGAGCTTTTTTGGGGGGGGTGAAAAAGATTGGGAACAATCAAGAAAACCCCTACCTGGGCGCTTATCTTATTTTAAAACCCGGCTCTCGGGTGCCATCCCAAAGGAGGCGGAAAGTTGAGAGCACCTGAGTCAGTAAGACGCCTGAAACTGGGCTTTTACAACTCGCATCATTCCCTGCGCGGAGCCCCGGCACTTTGAAAGGTGGTAAATGAAACACTGCTCCTCACTGAGGCTCCGGGCCCCACACAGATCGTCACATTTGGCAGAACAGCAAGTACCTGAATAAATGGTGATTACCTGCCATTCACGCAGGGATAGATTTGTACCTGGTGCCTCACAGACGGCAAACTTAACAAAGGAGAGAGAAAATAAACAAATGGACCGGGAAGGCCCTACAGAGGGGCTGCGTCAGTCTCGCAGGAAAACTCCCGAGAACCTGGGACAGTGAGCCAAGGGAAAGGACGTTCCAGGAGCACCGTCCCAGGGGCCCCGGGTCCGAGGGGCCGTCCCAAACCGTCCGCAGGAGCCGCCCCAGGAGCCGCTGCTCGTGCCACGTTCCTTCAGAAGCTCCCGTCACCTTCTCCCCATAGAAAGATCTAAGAAGGCAAAGGGGCAATGCAGACCTTCCTAAGCTCTAAGGCGGTGAAGGGCTGCAGCCTCCTGAACACTGCAAAGGGAAGCGAACCGGGAGGACACGGAAGCGAGGAAAGGAAGGGTGACCATCGCGGCCCCTCCAGCGAGCGGGAGAGTAGTGACGGGCGGTGCCAGAGAACAGCACGCGATGTGCGAGCTGAGGAGGGGGTGCGATTCCCTGGCTTTCCCCCAAAAGAGAAGGCACCTACTTCGGGGGGATGGAAGAGGCACCATCACTTGGCCACCACCTCCTCCTCGGTTCTACCTCCCTCTTCCATCTGCTTCCTCGGGAGACAAGTTGAGAAAAAAGAATCTAACCACCCCAGGATTCAAAGCAGGGCCTTTCCCTGCTCGGCTCAGCTCTGAGAAATAAAATGCGGGAATCCGGAAAGGCGAACAAGACCGTCCGCGGGCAGCGCTGGCTCTCTCACGGAAGGGAAGACAGCCTGAGGACCTAGCCAGTTAAAGCTGCCTCCGATGTGCGATTTACACACGTCCTCCCGCTTCATTCTCACACCACCACGTATAATGTGGAAGGAGTGAAGGTTAACCTGCACGAAAGAGAAAGAAATGCACAATCCTTCGCCTTCAAAGGACCACAAGCTAATAAGCCAGTGGTTCTCAACCTGGGCTGCACCTTAGAATCACCTGGGAATCTTTTTAAAATCCTGATTTCCGGGCCCCATCCTCCGGAAATTCTGTGTCTTTGTGATGGGGTGGGGCCACAACATGAGTAACAAAGAAACCGAATTTCCGGAGGATGAGGCCCAGAAATCAGGATTTTAAAAAGATTCCCAGGTAATTCTAATGTGCAGCCAAGGTTAGGAACCGCTGTAATAAGTGAAGGGAGGTGAAGTGATTCCGCTGTTACACCCGAGCCTGGCTCTCCCCTGGGGAGGGAACTGGGCCGGACCGGGGAGGGGGAGAGGAGGGGGAGAGGAGGGTGCTGGAGGGGGAGGGAAAGGCTGAGGGTGGCCTGTTCTGTGCTGTGGGGGGTGGGACAGGGGGCCCCGATGCATCCAGGTCCACGGCGAGGAATGAGGGCTCCTCAGGTGGGTGCCCCCGGGCTTGGGGCAGGGCCAGCCGCAGGTGGGTGAGGCTGCCGGGGCACAGAGGCTGAGGGTGAGGGCCTGCCCGGCTGCAGGGCGAGCGGTTCATGGGGGCGTGTCTCCTCGGGAGGAACCCCACGACCCCGAAGGGGCCCGGGCGGCGGCGGCGGCCAGGACACCGAGGCCCGGGGCAGGGAGACGAGCACGCGGAGGCGGGGACGCGGTGCCGCCGAGGGGCCGGCAGAGGCGGAAACGGGGAGCAGTCCCCGAGGAGGGAGACTCGCGCGGGGGCGGGACGGTGCGCGCCGGGCCGGGCCCCCGGCCCCCTCGGCCGGTACCTACTTGAGGTCCCGGTTGACCGAGTGCAGGTTGTCCTGGAAGTGCGCGATGAAGGCCTTCTCCCGGCCCTCCAGCGTCTCCTTGTTGCGCATGCCATCCTTCAGGCAGTCGAACACCCTGCTCACGCTGGAGCGCAGCGCCTGGATGGCACTGATGGCCTGGGAGAAGGCCTCCAGGTTCACGCCGACGCTCAGCGGGTCCGCCATATCGCCGCCGCCGTCACCACAGCCGCTCCATTGCCGGCTTCGCGAGCGAAAGCCGCGCTCGCTGATGACGCGGCGCGCGGAGGCTTCTGGGAAATGTAGTTTCCGCGGGGCGGGGCTGCTCAGGTGGTCTGTGCAGGAGAAGTATCCAAAAAAGGGGTTCCAGTTTAACTACAGGAATACATGGGCAGGAAAGTGATCTCCATTTAGGGAAGTAAGGCTGCACGCTGGGATTTCTTGGTGGTGACAAGGCAATACAGAACGTCCCCGCATTTCCCCAAACTGGCGCTCTGGAGAGTTATATGGGAGAGTATTGCTCAGAGCAATGGTGTCCGTGGAGTAAAGAACTATAACCCCATGAATAAAATGAGTCCATACCCATAAATAAGTGGGAGATATGGGAAAGTTATTTCCCGCGGTGGAATGCCAACCAATCAGTGTAGAGGGAATGATGCAAAGGAAATTTCCATTTGGCAACATTGGAGTAATACTTGATTCAGATAAGATCGAGGGATGCTAAAGCTAGTGAGTGAACGTGTGAGGAGTAACAGGATATTTATATAGTCTCAGAGTATCACTCCCAAGGAACTTATTAATTAAGAAGGGAGAAACAAGGATCTAGTGATTTCACTTCTGGGCACAGATCCAAAAAGAAGGGAAAACAAACTGGAGCAGATATGTGCACACGCGTGTTCATAGCAGCTTTACTCGCAATAGCTGAGAGGCAGAGCAACCCAGCGCCCGTCCTCCGATGAACACTTAAGCAACCTGTGGTGTTTACATACAAAGGAATAGTTCAGCCTTAAAAAGGAAGGGAATGTTGACACCTGCTACAATATGGATGAACCTTGAAGACATTATGTTAAATCAGCGGTTCTCAACCTGTGGGTCTCGACCCCTTTGGGGGTCGAACAACCCTTTCACAGGGGTCGCCTAAGACCATCGGAAAACACATATATAATTACATATTGTTTTGTGATTAATCACAGTGCTTTAATTATGTCCAACTTGTAACAATGAAAATACATCCTGCATATCAGATCTTTACATTACGATTCATAACAGTAGCAAAATTACAGTTATGAAGTAGCAACAAAAATAATGTTATGGTTGGGGGTCACCACAACATGAGGAACTGTATTAAAGGGTCGCGGCATTAGGAAGGTTGAGAACCACTGTGTTAAATGAAATACGTCAGTCACAAAAGGACAACTACTGTATGATTCCACTTATGTGAGGTACCAGGCGTGGGCAAATTCACAGAAACAGAAGTAGAATGGTGGGTGCCAGGGGCTGGGGGAGGGGAGATGGGGAGTTAGTGATTAATGGGGATTGAGTTTCAGTTGTAGAAGATGAAAAAGTTCCTCAGATGGCGGTGTAGGTTGCACAACAATGAATGCACTCGACGCTACAGAGCTAGACACTTAACACTGGTTAAAATGGTCAATTTTATGTTACATATATTTTACCATATATTTTTTAATGCAGTAACTTAAAAGGGAGGGGAGGTACTGGTGACTTCAAAGCAGAGAAACCTGGCACACCTTACCCTAACCAAGAGATCAAAGGTCAACATCACTTCCTGAAATGATGCCCTGAGGAGAGGGTAGCATGGCCTCTGTGACAGTCCTGCCCAAAATGCAAAACCTGAACCTGGTCAGGACATCAGGCAACTCAAACGGAAGGACATTCGACTAGACCACTGACCTGCACTTTCCCACAGAGCATGTGTCATGAAAGACATAAAAGGCCTGGGGAACAGTCCCAAAGTCAGAGAGACAGAAGAAGCAGGACAGCTGAATGACGTGGGATTTCCTTTTGCGGACAAGCCCCAGCCAATCGGTGAAATCTGAGCCAGGCTGTAGGTGAGTTCATGGTATTTTACCGGTGGTGGCTTTATGATTTCGATCATCGTATTGTGGTTCTGGAAGAGGATATCCTCATTTAGGAGAAATGTACCCTGGAAGATAAAGGAGCATCGTTATGTCTGCGTGAGGAAGAAGGTGGGGTGGATATGTTTATTTAGAGAAAGATAAAGCAGATGCAGTGAGATAGTAACAGTGGTAGAATCTGGATGGAAGATATATAGAAATTATACTATTCTTGCAAGGGTAAGATTGAAATTATGTCTAAATAAATTGTTTTCAATGGCCATCAAAAGTGAGCATGGACAGTGCTGGCACAGTCTAGGTCAGTGGTCGGCAAACTGCGGCTCGCGAGCCACATGCGGCTCTTTGGCCCCTTGAGTGTGGCTCTTCCACAACATACCACGTGCGGGCACGCATGTACAGTGCGATTGAAACTTCATGGCCCATGCGAAGAAGTCGGTATTTTGTGGAAGAGCCGGTATTCTGTGGAAGAGCCACACTCAAGGGGCCAAAGAGCCGCATGTGGCTCGCGAGCCACGGTTTGCTGAGCCGCAGTTTGCCGACCACTGGTCTAAATGGTAAGAAAAATCTTGTTTGCCAGGCTTTGTGGTCCAGGATCTTCAAAATTATGTAACTTCCCTTAAACCCACTTCCTTAATAGTCCCCTTTCTTCTCCAACCTCACTGCCCCGCCCCCAACCCTGGGCCACCTCCATTCCCCTCCTGTCGTTCTGGAACCGTGAGGATGAGGTCTGCTGTTGCTCCCTATGAGACAAACAGCTCATAAACACTGTTCAATTCGTCTATAGTCCCGTGAGGATGGAAGGTGGGTTTATACAGTTGCTTTCATTTCCTGACATCTGCCTCACCTTGAGAAGCATTGCCATTTGTAGGTTTTATTTGTCTGTCTGCTTTTAGGGGAAGGGGTAGAGATAGCAGGAGACGTCTAGCTGTGAATTCTGAACAAGTTACGGAGCCTTCCTGAGCCTCTGTTTCCTCACCTGTAAGAAGACTGACTATGATACCTGTTCTTACAAAATGAGTGTGCCATAGCCCCTTGCAGGCACAGCTGAAATGATGCTTCACAAATAGTAAACACTCAGAAGATGGTCGCGGGGAGGAGAACGCGCCGAGAAAGTTCCTCTCCAGCCCAGGACCCTGAGCAGAGTCAGGCGAGAGTTAGCGACGGGTCTATTCCTCCAGTGACCGCTAACGATATGACCTGCAAAGGGCGACTCAGAGATACAGGAGCTTGTCAGGGAACTGTGTCCTGGCAGTCACGATTTTGGGTGGCCTCTCTCTCTCTCTCTCTCTCTCTCTCTCTCAGTGCATGGTTTTTCTTTCCTGAAGGTTTTTTTTCCAATTTGGATTTTTAAAATTATTTTTATTGAGGTGTAAGTAGCACACAACCATTATATTAGTCTCAGGGGGGCAACTAATGATTTGATAGTTGTGTATATTGGGAAATGGTCACCATGACATCTGCAGCCACCCAGAGTGACAGGACTTTTTTTCTTAGGATGAGAAGTTTTAAGATGTACTCTCAGCCCGGATGGTGTGGTTCAGTGGTTGAGTGTCAGCCTGTGAGCCAGGAGGTCATGGTTAGATTTGAGGTCAGGGCACGTGCCCGGGTTGCAGGCTCAATTCCCAGTGAGGTCCGTGTAAGAGGCATCCGATCCATGATTCTCTCTCATCATTGATGTTTCTATCTCACTCCCTCTCTCCCTTCCTCTCTCTGAAATCAATTTTTAAAAAAAGAAACATATAAAAAAAAAGTTGTACTGTCTTAGCAACGTTCAAATATGCAATGCGGTGTTATTCACAGAGTCGCTGTGCTGTTTTTAAGGTTTTTGCAGAAAATATTTTTCTTTACCTTCACAAAGTGAAATGTCTGCGCTCCCTGGCTTGTTTGGGTTTTGGCTTCCGTTGGTTCATCCTTTTCAGGGGAAGGTTAGAGAAAGCAAACTCCACTTTCGAGCTGATTCACCGTCTGGGGGACCCCGAAGGCTTAGAGAAAGTGGCCCAAGCCGTAGACCTTATCAGCAGAAAAGAAGTGCCCATCTATTTCTGCCCATTCCGATACCTACCTATAAACTGAGGATTTACCTACAATTTCAGGGTGAGCCTACTCCCCCTAAAGCCCACACATGGCCCCTGGTTAAGAGTCGTGCTCTAGGCAAGCCGTGGGGTCTCCCACGCCTGGGGACACAATCCGTGCTCCGTGTAAGCTGAAGTGGAGAGTTAACACACTGTATTATACTCGCCTTCTGGACCCTCGCTCCAAATTATTTCATCTCTTTGTCTACTCAGACATCATCTCTCCTGCCTCCTGCTCCGTCCCCCCCGCCATACCCCCCCCCACACACACACACACGCACAATAAGATTTCCCTTTGTCTCCGTCTGTTTCGGTGGTTTAGACTCTGGTTGGCGCAATCAAGTCCAAATGCACTCTGCTCCCGCCGCCATTCGTTTCCAGGATTTCTCCGTGGCTCTGTCTTCGGGGAGACTCGGAAATTGATCCGTGGAAACACACATTTCCCCTGAACCCAGTAAGGAGCCTTTCATCACCTGGACAGAGAGGTTTCATTTTGGAAAGGAGCAGACAGAGTTTCTCCGAGGTGCCGTAAATTCTCGAGGTCGCTGGCACATATATTGCATCTGTGTGTGTTTGTGGGATATAAATTACTTTAAAGGAGTTCATTTCGAACAATATCAGGTTTTAATTATGATGATCTCATGTTTGGGTAAAAGGCAGCACCCTGCTGCTAATATCTTCCGAAATGAGCAAGCCATTAGCCTGGTGCTCTCGGCCCGAGAGTATTAGAGGGAGCAGTCGAATTAACATCGTCAGTATTTAATTAAAATATGCCGCAGCTCGCGCCGTATTCAGAGGGCACGTGGTTTAAGCATTCAGGCTGCGAAAGCACCTCATCAATTAATAATTATTAAGGATTCACTCGATGCGGATTGCGCATTGGATGGCTGGCCAGAATGTCACCAGAAGGATTTAAAAGCAATCTGCCTGGGATAAGCCGCCACGCAAGGAAGTCACCTGTCGCAGTCAGCGTGGCATAATGCTTAAGACCACGCTTGCTCAGGATTAAAATGAGGCGGCATCCAGTCCTGGGCCATGGCAAGCATTCGAGTCAGTCATTCAGTAAACATAGATATTTAATGTGCTCGACAGTTTGCTGAGCAGCTGGGGAGCCCATGATCAAACCAGGCCTGGCGTCGCCCGCTCAAGGCCACCAAGAATACCTGACGCAGATTAGGCGTCCTCCCCGTCTACCTGTCTAAGACTCGGTGCATCATCACTTTTAAATGCTTAGAATCGGATTTATCATCATCCACCTGGAGCTAGAGGGCGAGCACGCCCCTCCCCCACCCGGGTTGCCTCTCTTTTCCTGCCTGGCGTGGTTTTGACGTGACGATGACGGTGATGACCAACTCGACCCCAAGGACGAAGCCGACTCAGGCCGTGGGCTCAGATGGGGCCTCCGCCCCTGACCCTGTCCCCAGGCACATGAGTTCGCTCTTCTGGATCTCAGGCTTGGCCTCTAGTCGGTAAGGAGGTGGCGGTCCCTCCAGAGGTGACCATCCCAGAGCATGGGGTTAGGGGGGGCTGCTCTTCGTTCAAGAAGGAGGACGGAGAACCATTCACCGTGAGCTTGGATCGCAGCCCCCGCCCCAGACCCCTGCACTCCCAAACAAAAGGGTGACGTGAGGATCCAAATAGAATGAGGTCCTGCTCCCGGGGCTCGCTCGCGGCCTAGCAGGGAGGCAGCCACAGGTGGAACACGAAACCTGAAGAGGTTCAAGCGCAGAGAATTTGGGGTCTCTAGAGAGAGTGATCGTGTCCTGGGCAGAGGGGAGGCCTGGGTCCGCCTGCCCCGGGACAGAGGGCTAACGAGGGCGGTGGGGGCGCAGGAAGTCCCGCTCTGGCTGTGGGGAAGGTGGGCAGAGGCCAGAAAGGCAGGCAGCTCTCCACCTGCAGAGCCGCCGCCCAGGGACCACACACGAGCCATATCCTGCCCATCCCAGGAAGCCGGGAGGCGTTGTAAATATTTCAGTCCATGATTAATCGCCCATTTGCAGGCTCACTTCATCAGCCGCCCCGCATGCTATTAGGGGCCTCCACTCACTGCCACGCTCATACGGAATTAAGTGCAAAGCGTCTCAGGAAGGGACCCTTTTACCCACACATTAGCCACGTCACAGCGGAGGCAAACGCAAGCGGCCTGCAGCCGCGACCGCAGCCCAGGTGAGGAGGAGTCGCCTTCTTGTTCACTGCAGGGCCGTGTGGACGTGGGCGGTGTGTTTCGATCAAGAGGACGATGGACCCCCAGCCGGGAGCTACTGAACCCGGAACCGTCACCCGGCAGCTGTGGGCACAGGGCAGATGGCCGCTTGCAGCTCCCAGGGGACGGCCAGGCGTGTGGGGGGCCTCAGGGGCGCAGAGGGCTCTGTCCCAGGGCCTCGGGTGGGGCAGCAGCCCCTGCGCCTCGCAGCACCCCCTCCAGCCCCGCCCCCTCTCCTCCCGCCTCAGGAGAGGCAAAAAGGAATGTAAACATTTTGTTTACCCTTGAACGATTGGTAGTCACCCCTAGCCGGTTTGCTCATTGGGTAGAGCCTCGGCCTGCGGATCGAAGGGTCGGGGGTTCGATTCCGATCAAGGCCACGTGCCCGGGTAGTGGGCTCCATCTCCAGGAGGCAGCTGATCAATGATTCTCATCATTGATGTTTCTATCTCTCTTTCCCCTCTCACTTCCTCTCTGAAATCAATAAAATGAAATAAAGCAATTAGTGGACATGTGGGTTGTCTCCACTTTTTTGGCTGTTACCGAGAATGCCGCTCTGACATATATGCGCGAGCAGTGGTGTGGGCGTCTGTGGCCAGTCCTCCTGGACACTCACCCAGGAGTGGAATTGCTGGGTCACATGGTGACGCTGTTTACATTTTTGAGAAACTGCCAGAGTTTTCCACAGTGGCTACGTCATTTTACATCCCCACCCGCAATGTAATTTCTTCACATCCTTGCCAACACTTCCTTGCCTGCCTTCTTTATTACAGCCACGTATAACGTGTCGTGTAGGGAGAGGTGTTAAGGAGGAAAATAAAGCAGGATGAGTGGACAGAGCGATGGGGAGGTGGCCGTTCGGGGGGGCTGGTCTGACAAGGAGATCTCTGAGTGGGAACCTGGGTGAGGCCAGGGACGGAGCGGGTGGGCGGCGGGGAGAGCGGCCCTGCAGAAGGGAAGGGAGAAGAGAGGCCGCGGGAGGTGAGGCCACACGGGACCTCCCACGCAGACAGCGCCTGCGGGCCACACGCGACGATGCGCGGGTGATGGATGCATTCCACCAAGTCTTGGTCGGAGGCCTTTCGAGTCAGTCCTGACACGTGTGTTGGCGTGTCTTCTTCTTGGGGCAGAAGAGAGAACCGGTGGGAGCAGGCCTGAGGGGCTATGGACTGGGTGGTGTGGTCTCAGGCCAGCGCGTTTGAGAACCTCCGTACCAGTCAGATCTGGTTTCCGGGGAGGTCCACACCTCCGGAGAGCACTACTCAGGGGCGGTGGGAGGCATGGAAGGGTAAGGGTTCAAGCAAATCTGGCTTCACGGAGGTCCGATGCCTCTTTGTCTCCTGTCCCGTCCACCGTGAGCAGGCCGCAGAACCTGGCTCTCTGGTACTTCCAGTGCCTGTCCAAGCCGTCATGCTCCTTCCTTGGAGGAGCTGGTGTGCTCAGCTGGGAGAGAGAAAGGTCGTGAGGGTGACCTTCAGCTCACCTTCATGTCAACCCCCCGGAAGGGTCCTTGCGTTATCCGGCGGCGATCACCGGACCAGCTACAGGGACGCTGTCGGAGGAAGGCTGCAACCTAATATTGCGAAGGACCGTCGACAACAGGAAGGGCAGCGAGCTCCAGGCTGGTTCCAAGTAGAAGGCGGATGGGCATTTATCTGGGATCGACGCACGGGATTCCGGCACCGGTTGGGAGCTTGGACCAGAGCCCCTTCGGAGCTCAGATCCTATAAGCCTATTGCACTGTCTCCCTCCGAGGCGAAAGCCGAGTCCATGCGTGAGTGGAGCCCTGGGGGACACGTGAAGGTCGCTTCCAGCGCACCCCGAGTCTTTTTCCTCGAGCTGCGTGCCGCTGAGGGGCTTGAGCGAAACCCTCCCCTCCAGGCGCACCCAGCCTGTTGGGGGTGAGTGCAATCTGCCGTCCCAGAACATGTCAAACTTCATTTGCAAAATATCAGACTGCTGTTTGCCTCCCAGAGCCAATCTGCAGGGTAATACGTTCAATAACTTTTGCTCTTTTTGCTCTCAAAGCTCGGGCTCCTTTTGGAGTCGATGGCGCAATAAATGCGGAATCTGGTGCAGATTCCAATGGAAAGAAAAGATATTGTTATTTAAAGGCCAAATAACGGCTTAAAATTAGAGTCGCGAAGGCATTGAAAAACACCAGACTTCCCAGATGGCTGGGAGATAATTCACTTTGCACTCAGTCCGTTCCACGCTAAAAAAATCCTCTTGACTCTGTTTCTCCTCAGAGTGAAAGTTGGTGCCTGCTTTAAACATATGTGCTTCTCTCTTTAAATTTAGCTCTGAGTCATGTTGTATTACATTAGGGATGCAGCAGGCAGGCACTTGGAAAATGTACATCAATGCGTTTTATTTTTAAGTTACATAAAAATAAAAATATATGTTTAAATATATTAGGCTGTATTTTTGCCCAATTTCAAAATGGTTGCTCTGCAGAGCAGATTAGATAAAAACAATAATAAGGAGGATGACACTGTGATTCTGGAACCCTGCCCGGAGCAACTCGACAATCCCTGCAGCGCCGTGCCCTGAGCCCAGCCAAGTGCGGATCGGGATTCGTCACTGGAGCCTCCTCCCCCGGGCAGGCGGCTCCCTGAGCAGCTGCAGGGCGGCCTAATTGAGACGCACCGTCCTCCAGTGTCAGGTCCAGGTGGCAGCCAGCCAGAGGCAGGGCCCAGGCAGTCTAGAGGGACGCCTTTAGTTTAGTGGCTAAACGCGTGGGATTGGAGGCTCAGACAGACAATGCCGGGCGCAGATCCTGGCCCTGCCCCTCTAATCCACGCCTCCTTGGGAAAGTGAGGGGCCTTGCGTGTGTCCCGGGTTCCGGGCCTGTGAAACGGGGCTGCTGTGAGGACGACTGGTGATAACATTTGATTCATTTAGTCCTTCACGCGGCACAAATTCGTTAATATCGGTGAGACAAAAGTGGCAAATAAAGTGAACAGACCCACCGTCCGAGCCCTCGGGGTCCAGGGGGAGGGAGACACTTAAGGGGGAATCTCAGCCTTCATGATTTAACCAGAATTCCATGAATGCAACGAGGGGGAGCTTGCACCGCGGGGCCCCTCCTGATCTGAAGGCTCAGAGAGTTCCAGCAAAGTTAGCCAATGTAAGCTGTTGGGCAGAGCCAGGCACGGAGTAGGCACTTGTTCGGCCCTGCACTGGTTTTCGGGGGCTGCCATAACTGACGGCCACAAGCCTCATGACCTAAAACAACACACACATCTCCTCTTACGGTTCTGGAGGCCATGGACCCGAAACAGCTCTCACTCAGCTAAAAGCCTGGTCAGCAGGGCTGTGCTCCGTCTGCAGACTCCAGGCGAGAATCCAGGCGCCGGCCTCTCCCAGCTCCAGAGGCCACCTCTGCCCCTTGGCTCGCGGCCCCTTCCTCCGCCTGCAAAGCGCAGCACTGTGGCCTCGCTTCCCTGCCTCGCCTCCCGGTCCTGCCTCTGACCTCCCTGCCTCCCTCTTATAAGGGTCCAGGTGATGACACTGGACCCTCCTCAGTAACCCAGGCTGTTCTCCCTGGCTCACGGCCCTTAACTTCATCGCCTCTGCAAAGTCCCTTTTGCCACGTCAGTGAACGTGCAGGTTTCAGGGATCAGGGTGCAGACATCTTTGGGGGGCAATACTCTGCCTACCACACTGAGGTACACCAATATCCAAAAATAGGATTTGCAGGCAAAAAGAACAGAGAATAGAGGGGAGGAAGTTATTAAAAAAAAAAAAAAATCTGGCAATTTCCCAACACTGTCGGGCATATGTTTCAAGATTAAGGAGCCTTCAGAGTGCCCGGCACGGAAGTGGGCCTCAGAGCCGACATGTGTTTACAAAACGAATAGGTTCCTGAGGTTTTTATTATATTAACAAGAACGTTATAGTTATGAAGGAGAGCTTAGAGATAAACTATAGCTAGAAAACTAAGCGACCAAAAAATTACTAGCTCTGAGAAACATAAAATTGCACAAAAAAAATGCCATCACAGTGCATTGTGGGAAACAATATTTACATAAATCACAGGACAGTAAACACTATTGATTTAACTAGAACCGATGCTATTGGGAGGATGAGAAGAGGGATAGTCTGTGTGCACACAAGTATGTGTGCGTGCGTGTGTGTGTGTGTGTGTGTGTGTGTGTGTGTGCAAGAGCACAAGCCTCGTTTTCTCTAGCAGGAAGTCAAGTAGATGGTGCCTGCAACTGAAAAAGTCAAGATCAAGCTAGAAGAGCTGAAGGAAGCTACCTCTGGGGCAATACATTAGGGTCAGCAGGTGGGGCTCTTTCAAAATATAAGCCTTGTGAGGCTGGTTGACTTTTTAAATTACAGGCATGCGTTACTTTAAGGAAAAACGTTTGATTTAAAGAGAAGGAAGGACGTTCATGCTTTCTGGAAGGGCAGCAGGCGGGGGTCTCTGGGAGGGCAGCCCCTTGGCGGTTCCAGGTTTGCTCTGACTCAGCCTCAGACCACAGGAGGGAGATGACCTCAGCAGAGGACCGCAAACCTGCGGGCGGTCCTGCAGGGCCACCTCGCCCTCCGCCATCCGCCGTCCGCCCTCCGCCCTTCCCAGGGATCATGGCAGCTGCTGCTATGACAGCAGAGGCTGGAGGACAGGGTCCCGGGAGCTGCAGGCACCTGTCGCTGCCCGGAATCCTCCCAGCAAGCCTGGTGGCCGCGGTGCAGGGGTCGACTTGGGGGCGACTAGGCTTCCTGGGACAGACCTGGGTGGGGAGGTGGAGAGGGAGACCTGAGAGCTTGGGAGCTCGGCCTGGATTCCACCCTGACACTCGCTGGGGATGTGAATACAATTCCGCCTCCTCTGCAGCCAGAGACCCCGTGCCCTCTGCTGTCCGCTGTCCGCTGTCCGCTGTCCGGGGTCTCTGCTCCAGTCTCCAAGTCAGAGATCTCAGGGGAGGGGGCTGGGGGAGCCAGAGGAAGTGCTGGCCTCCATCAGCAGTGAGGTGCCTGGCTGCTGAGAGGTTTCCCTGGGATTCAAGACCCCAGGCAGAGCTGGCGCCACGGAGCTCAACACAGTCAATCCGGAAAGGGGTGAAGAGTTTGAAGAGCATGGTCACTTCTGGCCGGGAATGGGCGCATGGGGTGGGGATCCCAAGCCTCTGCTTGTCATGTGCTCGGTCAGAACACACAGCTGAGTTCTTTGCTCCCAGCCCCCGCCCGGCCAGGCCACCCCCAAATACGTGCGGGGTGGACTCTGTCTTTATCTCCGGCACCGGCCATGTGGGTTCTGGTTTCCACACAAGGTGTTTGTTTTGAGTCGATTTCCTTAGGCATGGAGACGGGCCTTGGGAAAGAGACTGTAAGGAGCCTTATTCTTCTGGTTCTTTCTTAATTTCTTTTCCACCCCCCACCAAAAGAAAACAGAAACTACAACCACCACCACCAACAAAAAACAACATGAGATGTTTTTAGGCCAAACCATCCTAGAATCAGAATTGTTTAGTCCCACGCCTTACTGGTAGCTCTCAAGAGCCAAGACTTATGTATTTGCTAAGAGCCCCTTTGCCTTTTGCAAAGGCAGAATAACACAAGGGCCCTGGCAACAGAGGCTGCTCGTGCAGCGGTCATGCCCTCGAGGTCCTGGAAAGTTGCAGATGACAAAGGCAACCTCACGAGTGTCCCCAAGGCCATCGACTTTGCACGTCTGAGCCTGGTGACTCCTCAACTCCCTCGATTCATCCATCTGTGCAACATGTACTTAGTGAAACACCAGCGCGGAGCCGGGCCCTGAGCTAGGTGCTTGAACACAGTAGAGAACAAGAGTTGAGTTTCCACCTGGGTGGAGCTGCCCATCCAACTTCATAACTGACCTAAATGACCACTCCCTGCGGCTCCGCCATGTGCGGCCGTGCAGGGTGGTCACTGCACATTGGCTCCAGGCCAAGGGGACAAGTGGGAGCTGAAAGCCACCCTGTGGCCCGTTCACCAAGTCAACGTGGTATGCAGCTGCCTCTACCTGGAGGCGTACCTTTGTCTACCTCGCACCAAGGTGCTGCCATGTGGGCTACAGTAACTCCGACCGCTTGAAAGCTGATAGGGTGTAGAGACTGGTGGGTAGCCCCAAGCCCATGATTTCTGGGTTATTGTTAGAGTCTTCCAGCCCCAACGTTGAGCTGAGTGGTTGTTAGACCCACACAAAGGGCAGCAGGCCTGCATCAGCTCACTGGGAAGTAAGAAAGGGAGAATTAAAGTTCCACCAATTATATTAGAACCAGTGCCAGTTATGTCCTAAAACAGGCTCATGTCCTCTGGCCTCCCTCTGAGGCATTGGGGCACTCGGCCTTAGGCATCCAGCTTTGCAAATAAAATCGCCCCCTCCCCCGTACACTCACCACCCCCCCCCCCCCCCTCCGTCCCTGATCCGTCCTGAGTAGCTTGGAGGACACACCCGCTGTCCACAATGGCCACTGGCAAGTTTTACCACTTGGCTTCCATGTCTTCTCACTCTGGGGGGGGAGGGGGGTACTTGTTAAAAGCTGCGTCGCAGCATCTAAGAAACTGTTGAAGGCAGACTGGGGAAACGAACGGACGTCTTGTATTTCCAAAGTGTGCTCTGTGCTTGGAGTGGGAGTGTGCGTGCGTTCCCTGGCCCAGTGCCACTCACATTTTCATGTGTAAATGAATCACCTCGGTGCTTATTAAAATGAGTCATGATTCACCAGGAGCCTTTCTAACAAGTGCCCAGTGAGCACCGAGGCAGCCAGGCAGGTCGGGTGCCAGGCTGTGGGCACGGGCTCCGCCTCAGTCCCCTGAGTGAGCGTCCCTCTGCCAGTCACTCCTGTGGGACCGCAGCGAGTGGTGGGCCTTCGCCGCGCCTTAGCTTCTCCCCTGAAAAGAGACAGCGGAGCACCCGCCTTACACTCTGTAGGATTCCACGAGCGGATGCCTAGCAGTCTGGCACCTTGGAGTCACTCAATCCATGGGGGCATTAACATTTCCTAACGCCCCGCCTTTTAAAAAGGAATATCAGCCTGGCTGGTGTTGCTCAATGGTTGAGCATAGACCTCTGAACCAGGAGGTCACAGTTTGATGTCCAGTCAGGGCACATGCCCAGGTTGTGGGATCAGTCCCCTGTAGGGGGCATGTAGGAGGCAGCTGATCAATGATTCTCTCTCATCATTGATGTTTCTATCTCTCCCTCTCCCTTCCTTTCTGAAATCAATAAAAATATATTAACTAAATAAATAGATACATAAAAATAAAAAGGAATATCAGAGAAAGGGAGACAATGAAGCAAACCCTCAGTTGTCACACTTACCTGGTCTTTGTCACAATCTAAAACTCAGGGCTCACCACCTCTTTGTCTAATCCCAGTCCTGGCACATGGTAACTGCTCAGCTAATGGTTGCTGATTGAGGGACTACCGCTTCCGGCAGTAACAGTAGCTGTAGCTGGCAGGGGCTCCCCCTTCTCCCTGCGCAGTAAAATTAGAAACTTCCAGAAAACTTAATTTTGCCTCCTTCTCTAAAATCATCCATTGTTCTGTGCTGTCCTTTCACGTGAGCCCCAGAGAGGAAAGAACTTCCAGGCGGCTCAGGAGCCACCGTCAGCTGCGCTGGGAAGAAGGGTCGCCTCCCTGGGTCCCCAGTCTGGGAGGCCTCGCAGTTCCTTGATCTCCCCCCTGGGGCCGAGGGCAGCACTCTCTGCAGGGTTGGCAGGTCTTTGGCTAAAGACTCGGGCATTGCCACCTTTGCAACCTGCTGTCACCAGCATCTCCGGGGCGCCCTGCCCCACCCGCCCAGCCGGAGAGGTAGGGTGTCTGTCCCGCTGGGCGGGACGGGGCCACGCCTTTGCCCCGCTCTCCGAGCCAGACTGAGCTGTCTCGCATGCATGCTCTCCCTGTGGGTGTAATCGTGTTGACAGCTACGAGAAACCAAATGTTTCCCTAGTCGTTCAGAATCCCGTGGCCCATGAGGTTCCTTCTCATGTGTTTTCCCCACGACTGCAGTGAGCTCAGCTGTCAGGAGGAAAACCTCAAAACATTATGAGGAAACAGCGAACTCAGCGTCCCAGCAGCGTGTTCCCATGAGACGAATGCCTCGCTCAGGCAGCCTCGGTACCGCAACCGCCTGGCAGGGTGTGCCCGGCTCTGTGCGGGCCCAGTGCGGGCGCCCGAGCAGGGTCCTGTCCCCGCAGCCCAGGGCGGATGCAGCCCAAACCCAGGTGAGAGCCGGGAGGAGGGCGGTGGCAGCCAGGACAGTGCACGTGGCAGCTGACCAGTCGGTAAATCATCAAAAGCTGCAGCTCAGAGCTGAGCACTGGGATCAAAAAAGACAGCCAGGGTGGCGGCCTCCCTGAACCCATCAAGCCACACCTCTCTACTGGACGACTGCATTCAATTTATTTTTTGTCCTAAAGGGATTTTTTTCTCATTATGAGTCATAATTCCCTATTTAAAACAACTTGGAAAACAGAGAAGTGTGTGGAAAAGCAAACTGCTCACAATCCCACCTTTGGCTGTCGGTCCTCTCTGTCTCTATCCTGTTGATATGTTTACGTCTGTGCTCGCTGACCCATCCGTGTGGTGAAGAACCTTGAACAACTGTTAAATAAATACGGCCCTGCTACTCTTCACCCCACGGCAGGCTCCCGGACGTTGCCACGTGAGGAGCAGCCCAATTGCAGACCGGCATCTGTAATTCTGAACGTCATGCTCACGACCTTTAAGGCTCATATTAGAATTTGCTCTTTGTTTTCTGCGTCCACAGTCACTTGGTATGTGTGGCAGGCCACCCAATCAGTCATCGGGCTCTGATTGTCCTACCTCCGAAATAGTTGGAACCCAACCATCACTCACCACCCCCGCTGGCGTCTCCCTGGCCCATGTCACCGTCAACCCTCGTCTGGAATGCTACTGCAGCCCTCTCTCTGGTCTCTTTGCTTCCCATGCCAAAAGCATCTTTCAGAACTGTAGCTCAGGCCCCGTCATTCCCTGCTTAGCGCTCTCCTGTGGCTTCTCATGGCGCTTAGAGTGAAACCCAGGCTCAGCGCCCGCCCCGGAGGACAGAGCGCTCCTCGGCACCTCGCCTCCACCACGCTCCCCTTTGCTGAGCCATTCCCGCCCGGCTGGCCTGCTGGCTGTTCCTTGAATATGCTCCGCTCATTCCCCAACACAGGACCTTTACATATGCTGATCCTTCTCCCAAGAATGCTTTTTCCACAGATTTTTGTATAACTCAAGCTTTTTCTCCATGGAGACAGTCTCTAATCACTCTTTCTAAAAAAAAAAAAAAAAAAAAAAAAAAAGTAACTCTTAAAGCATGTTTTCTTTTTTTAAAAAAAAAAAAACAAAAAACTCCTTACTATAAAATTATTATTAAAGTGCACAGTACTCTCAGGGAATCTTAAGTTATAGACTTCCAGAATTTGAGAATCATAAAATTGTGTAATCCAAATCTTATAGTCATGGGATCTTCATTACGTCAAAGAAGAGAGTCCAGGACTTCAGAAACCACCCAGTCTAATAGATTCAGGCCCACGGGGATTGAATGACTCCCTCAAGGTCAACAGCTAAGGGCAGAGTTAGGAAAGAACCAGGTCATCCAACTTCAAGGCCCTGCGATGCCTCTGTACCAGTGGTTTTCTTTTTCTTTGCATTAATCCTCGCCAGAGGGTATTTTTCCATTGATTTTTAGAGAGAGTGGAAGAGAGAGGGAGAGACAGAGAGAAACATCTACGTGAGAGACATCGATTGGTTGCCTCCTGCACGAGCCCCAACCAGGGCCCAAGCCGGGGAGGAACCTGCAACCCAGGTACGTACCCTTGACCAGAATTGAACCCGGGACCCTTTGGTCCACAGGCCGAGGCTCTATCCAGTGAGCCAATCCGGCGAGGGCTGTACCAGTGGTTTTCAAAGTGGGTTCCCTAAGGCACCAACATTCCTCAGAAGTATCATGAAGGTTCTGTCTCAGGGTAGAGGTCGAGAAGGGGTGGTCGGGGGACCGGTTCTCAGGCCTCTTCAACCAAAGCAGTTCTACTTTTCTCCTGTTTATATCCAGACCTGAGTAGTTGTCTTTTTAGAAAAGGGCCTTTTTACCCCTAACTTTCAAACACTTCTGTTCTAAATACCATTCAATAAATAAGCATGAAAAGCTACAAACAAATAAATAAGCCAAAACCCCCAAAAACAAAACTGCACACACAACCACTCTGGTAATAAAATGACATTTCTTCAGTGTCCGGAGTGTAGTGGTTATGATGATCCCCTCACAAATGACGCCTGTAGATGTATTAATTAGCAAAACTCGCGGATGCAGTCCACCTGTTTCCTGCAGGTAGTGCTGGTGCTGATGGGGGTGGTTAGGACAAGAACTGTCTATGACAAAACAGAAATCTGCCTCTGAGCTCCCTTCTCGTATATCCCGGCGATTTCAGGGTCTGGGCACAGAGGGGTGGGGCGGGGGGAGAAGTGGGGGAGGGAGAGCATGTCCTAAAATGTGCTTCTGGCACCCTATCGGGAACCACACGCATTTACAAAGAAAGTATACATGCCTTAGGAACCATACTTGATAATAATATGCCTGGAGGGCTGGACCCGAACCCTGTTTAAGACTTTCATTTGCACAAATGAAATCTCTTCTTGATCAAGACTGAATCTTCCAGTTACCACGCCCCCTAGAATGCATGTTTCCCATCCTGGGGACGCAACACCCCCCCCCCCCCAAACTCAAATGAAGTTACCAGATCGGGATTCAGACAGTAGCAATCAACAAGAAGAAATGGATTAACAGCAGGTTGTGAGAAGACACTTGTCCAGGTCCGCAACGTCAACTTGTAAAAGTGAGAGCATCTTCATACGTGAGCTGCTTCCACTCAGGCACACTTTGGGGGGGGCGGGGGGGCGGGGGGGGGGGACTGGGACACCAGGGAGCGCATGCTTTTAGCTCACTAACTTTCTCCCTGCCAACGATCTAATCAATAGGTTGGTTAGAGAGACGGACCTAGAAAATGTTTCGTAAAACACTGGGCCCCGAGATGGGAACTATCACTCCCACTTTGCTGGGGTCGAGATTTTCTTTCACCGAAGTCCGTGCCCCTGTGGCCGCCGAGAGGCTGAAGAGGTGGCAGCTACGAAGTGCGACGCGGAGCAGAAGCAGTTCTCAAGAGGAGCAGGCCCTGCTTTTAGAAGCCTCTTGTTTCTAGTGGGTTTTAAGGCAACTCCTTTCCTTTCCTTTGTTTTTCTGTTCGTGGTGGCTTGTGTTTCACACACATGCAACAAGGGCCATGAAAACCCTCGCCCCACAGGGCAGTGGCAAAGCACTTTCTTCTTTTTAATGCATTTTTGTTGGTTTCAGAGAGGAAAGGAGAGGGAGAGAGAGAGAGAAAGAGAGAAATCAATGATGAGAGAGAATCATTGATCGGCTGCCTCCCGCACGCCCCATGCTGGGGATCAAACCCACAACACGGGCATGTGCCCTGACTGGGAATCGAACCGTGACCTGCTGGTTCCTTGGTTGATGCTCAACCGCTGAGCCATGCCAGCCGGGCAAGGCACGCTTTGGGGGGGGGGGGGGCGGGGGTTCGTGTTATTTTCTTCATAGCTGGCATGGCTGTATAACTTGTATTCCGAAGGGCACTGTCAGAGTTAAGGGGGCACTGTGAGTGCATAGCCTGCTTCCATTTGCTCCCTTGTGGATGTTCTGTTCCCATCATATGGCATCTGAGCTCCGTGAGGACAGCTACCCTATTCGCCAGGGTTTTCTCAGCACCACGGACAGCGGCCTGCATGGCGAACCCGTGGAGAGGGCGGGCAGCTCTGTAGTCAACACAACTGGAGGCAGCTGACAGGGTGGGTCAGACCTTCCTAACGGGAGACCTGGGTGATGTGCAGGGGCTGCCTCCACAAACGTTTGGAGAGACACCATTCCGCGTGGAAGAATAGCTTGTGTGAAAACCCAGAGGAGAGAGAAGGCTGTGGCGAGCTGGAACAGTGCAGGAAGGCCACAGGGGCTGCCCCAGGGAAGACCAGCGGAAGCCAAAAGAGGGAGGAGGTGGGTCTTTCCAGGCCTCCTGGGGGTCTAGACGTTATCCCACAGGACGTGGAAATTCACTGAAATATTTAAGGGGAGCAGTGACTCTCAGTAATAGTCACTTTTTAGTTCATCCACATTAAATGATATCTATATACTTTGGGGTATTTTTATTCTACTTTTTAAAAAATATATACTTTTATTGATTTCAGAGATGAAGGGAGAGGGAGAGAGAGATAGAAACATCAATGATGAGAGAGAATCACTGATCAGCTGCCTCCTGCACACCGCCCACTGGGGGTCCGGCCCGCAGCCCAGCATGTGCCCTGACTGGCAATTGAACTGTGACCTCCTGCTTCATAGGTCAGTGCTCAACCCCTGAGCCACGCCGGCTGGGCAGATTCCTGCTTTCTTAGTCAGTCCGGATGATATGCCCTGGTCCCTCAATTAGATCTGAGTGTTTCTAAGTCAGCAAGGCATTCACGGGCTCTCTGTCAGAGGGAGCAAACGTCTAGCTGTATCTGTTCTGTGCTGACTCGAACTAGATCTGCATTGAGATCCACCTGGGGCACCTTGCCCAGCTCCCTGATGACTAGCTGCAGACCAGAGGGCTTTGGGTTCTGCCTGCAGTGCTCTCTCCTGCCCCCCAGTCTCCCGGCCCTGCTCCCATACTCGATAGTAGAGGACATTTTACTGGGCACCAGTCTCCTCTCCAGCATAATTGCCAAGTCCTTCAAGTCAGGAACTTTGTTTTCTTCTTCTTTGAATGCTCTATACCAAGCGCTGACCGTGCCAGGCACACTAGAGCTGATTAATATTTGATTACCTTTGGCCATAACTTGATGGGGGAGGGACGGTGCCTATGCATCGCTCAGCGGCAGTTCTGCAAACTTGTGCTCCCGTGACCAGCATGCTGCAGGGACTCAGCGAATGCTGCGGACAGTCTGCCCAGCTATTGGAATATTCGGAGAGTCAGCCATGATCAAGGCCAGGGGTTTACAGGGGTCACTGAGCCTGCCAAAGAGGGCCGTGGTTTGCCCAAATTCACACAGGCCCTGACACTCGGGCCCAGGTCCGCTGCCCTGCCCTGGCTCCCCATCACTGGCAATGTTGCCTCTTTGGCGAACGGGTTGACGATGCCCACCTCATGGGCTACTGGGAGGCCCATCCAGCTGAGAGGGTGCGTGTGGAGTCCTTAGTGCAATGCCTGCTCTGCTACCACTCAATGTATGGCTGTTATTATGGCTAAGCCAACGTCCTTCCACCCCAATGCCTTCGAGCTTGAAAGAGTGAGGCTGGTTTCTCACATTTCTAAGGACTTGCACCTCATAGGGCCCCGCAAGCCTCGGAGGCCGATCCCAGCAATCTGATGGCTCCTGTCGGAAGCCCCAAATGCACGGGCTCCGTCCAATCGTCTCATGGACCATAGGATTGAATCTGGGGACACTGAGTTCCTGTGTGACTTTCATTAGACAAGACTCTAAACGTCCCCCTGCCTCCATGTCCCCATTTGGCTCCCTGAGCTTGGCCGGAGGAAGATGACGCAGCAAGCCTTGACCAAGGGATTCATCAGGCTGGGAAAGGGCCTCCGAGGCCAGCACTGGTATTTAAAGAACGCTGATGGGAGCATGGAGTCAGGGCTGCACTTCGTCCTCGGAGGAACGGCAAGCGGCCAGTCACGGCAGGGCATTTAGAGAGCTGACTCCCTGCATCAGTATTTAAGGCCTTCGCAAAAGCCGCATCCATCTTCCACCAGAAAAAAATGTGCTTGCGTCTCCCTGCTACCCAGAGAGTATTTAGTGCTCGGATATTGACACGCTTCTGTAGGAAGACTCACAGATGAAAACGCGATGTATTCAAGTGCTGATCGTTTTTCATTGTCGCTTAGTGACAGAGCAGCCCGGAGTCAATCGCTGCAGATTTATGCTTTGTGATATCGATTGTGTGTGTGTGTGTGTGTGTGTGTGTGTGTGTGTGTGTGTGTGTGCTTAAGCAGTTTGCAAATACCTGGACCCATCAACGAGGGGCAATGCAAGGGGCGAGGGCCCAGCAGGAAGCCCGCTTCCAGTTTTCTGCTGGACCAGCGTCTGGGTGGGCGCTGCCGAGAAGGTCCTGGACCAGGAGGCCCAGACATGCCAACCTCGCATGCCTGGTGGGTGAGCTGCCGTTTAATCATCGCCCACAGCCCCTGCGGTTCAAGGGACAAAAAGGAATGGCTTGATACAGTCAGCAAACTTTGGGAGACAGGAGGGACCTTCGAGGTTACTGAGCATCCAGCCTTCCTATTTTACAGGTGGGGAAACTGAGGCCCCGAGAAAGGATGGCCTTAACCTTGGCCTTTTGAATAGAAGTGAAGATAAAACTAATCATAATGAAATAAGGCCCTGGATTTTGTTGGATGAAATCATGCATTTTCCTGTCCCAGTCAAGGTCATTTAACTAGAGCTGTTAGCTTCCTGCGTGCTGTTCACTGAGTACTTCCGGCCGGTCAGGAGAGGGACTTCCACGGCAGGTGAGGTAACTCATTCAATCCTCACAGCCATCCCGGGAAGAGGGCCTGTAACCCCCATTTCCCAGCTGAAAAGACTGAGGCTCAGGAAGGTTACGTAATTTCCCCACCATCACACCCGAGAGCAGCGGTTCTCAACCTGTGGGTCGCGACCCCTTTGGCGGTCGAACGACCCTTTCACAGGGGTCGCCTAAGACCATCGTGCATATCAGATATTTACATTACAATTCATAACAGTAGCAACATTACAGTTATGAAGTAGCAACAAAAATAATTTTATGGTTGGGTCACAACCTGAGGAACTGTATTTAAAGGGCCAGAAGGTTGAGATCCACTGCCCTAGAGGCAGAGCTGGGTTTCAAATCCAGGGCTTCCTAACTTGAAGCCCATCCCTTCAGTCTAGACGACACTGGGGACAGAAGTCAGGAGGGTGGCAAGGAAGCACGAAGAAGCTCGCATTTGAAAGATGGAGGAAGAGAAGGCAAGTGCTGTCTTTTTTTTTTATTTTAATATATTTTATTGATTTTTTACAGAGAGGAAGGGAGAGCAATAGAGAGTTAGAAACATCGATGAGAGAGAAACATTGATCAGTCGCCTCCTGCACATCTCCCACTGGGGATGTGCCCACAACCAAGGTACATGCCCTTGACCGGAATCGAACCTGGGACCCTTCAGTCCCCAGGCCGACGCTCTATCCACTGAGCCAAACCGGTTCCGGCGCAAGTGCTGTCTTTGGGAGGCCCCGGTCCCCAGGATCTAGAGAGCACGGCAGTTTGGGGAGTCCTTTCTTCTGCACCGGGAATGTCCTGGGCACAGGGATGGGTCCTACTCGTATGTCTCCACAGAGCTTGGTGCAGAGAAGGCGCTCGATGCATGTTCACAGATTAATAAACGAAGAGCGCGGGGAATGACCTCACCCAAGGGGAGAGCGGGAAGCCCACGTGCCTGCCACGCAGAAAGCACGCACAGCCCAGACCCCGCGACATCACACGCCTGGGGGAGTGCGAGTATGGCAACATCCCCCGGAATGGACAGCGAGTAGAAACACAGGCGAGGTCCTCCCTCCAGACGCCCAGGAAACGTGGGTGTGGCCAGCTGTCTCGCCGAGTGAGGAGGTCCCGAGAGTCACGTTACTGAATGGCTCCCGACCCAGACACGGCACAAAGCACTCTCAACGCATTGCTTCACCTAGTCTCACACCAGCTCCCGGGAAGTGGGTGCTGTGGCGGGTCCCACTTCCCAGAGGAGAAAGCTGAGTGTCAGAGAGGTTCGGTGCTTGGCCCGAGGCCACATGGCTAGTGAGAGGTGCAGCTTGAACTTGACACTCAGTCTGCTACATCCAAAGGTCTCTTGACTCAAAGTCATGGGCTGGTCCTCCTTCCCACTGGATTGCAGACTTGAGAACCAAGGAGTCACATACCTATGGAAAAACACTGTTAGCATCGGCGTATCAGAACCTGACAGCGATCCACATCCTGCTGCCTTGTTCTTGACCTTCGTCTTTCCAGGTCCGCCTCCCCTCTTCTTCGGTGCTGCTGTCACCTGACGGTCTCCTGGAGCTTTGGGGGGTGAGGGGCAGGGAAGCTTTGTGCAGTTATCTCAGGGATGGTCTCTTCCTACAAAAGATCACCGCCTCGCTGCCTCTTCTTCATCCCTTTGGGGGGCGGGGGGCCCTCAAAGCCTCAGTGTAACGTTCAGCCGAGTCTAAGCTCAGGGGGCAGGGGCCGAGTCTGCTTGGATGCCTGGCATTGAAGTGGGAACTCACAAAATATTAGCTGAGTGCATGAGTTTTATCTGAGCAGAAACGGGACTGGCATCTGAGCGGGGTAAGGTGCCTCCACAGGGCACAGCGGCCCAACCCCTGCCTCCCAGTCTGGGGAGCATTTCCAGAAGCCACACCCCCTCTTCCTTTGGTCCAGAAAACCTCAAACGGTCGGCCTCACTAGCCCGAGGCCACTGGCCGTCCAGGGGCCAACCTTCCCTGGCCCAGAGGGTGCAGCTTCTGGGAAAAGTGCATCTTGCTTCATGTAGCCGGGATGACCTCATGGTGGAAATTCCCTGCAGCCGTGTGAGGACACTTCCCCCGCAGAGGGGTGGGGCCCTGGGGGCCTGTGTGGCCCAGGATGGAGTCTGGGGCCCAGGACGCTCCAGTAGGGCCGGGGGGCGGGGGGGGGGGGGCACGGGGAGCCCACCATCAGCATGTGTAGCTATCTCCTTTCTGAATGTCCTTCACCATCTTGACCATGTTCCCCCTGGCCCTTCCCGCGAAGGCTGCTCTCTGCCTGAGCCACTTTCAGCATTATTTCTGCATCGTCCTCTCCAGGGAATTTCCTGCTTTAGACTTTCCTCCCAATTGAATTTGCCTTTCTCCCTCGGAGCCAAATCTCATTTTGTTCTTTTCCATCTGCATCGCCAACCCCCTGTGAGGCATCAGCGTTGCTCCTTGGCCCTCCCTGGCAAGAGCGACACCTCCAGCGAAGGGCCGAACGCAGATTTCATTCTCGTGCTGTTTGCTCCGTCCTGCAGAGCCTCAGTAAGGACGTTACATGAGAGCAGAGCAACACCAGGTCCCCACCCCTTCGGCGAGACGGCGCCCTGTCATGTATCTTTGCTGTGTGTGTTCTGTTCCGTTTGCTAGGTAAGGCTTTTCTCCACCCCGGTTCGAACTTGCTTCATAAGGAGCACTGCATAAGGAATGATGGCAACTGCTCTCATAAGACCTGCTCTCGGCGCTCTCCACAGGCCCCTGCGTCTGTGGGCCCCGCGGGAGGAGCAGCCCCGGCACCTCTCACTTGCCTGAACCTCCCATTGCCAGGAGTCCAGGGCCTCGGGGATGTTGGCTGAGGTTCCGTGACTGCCCTTGGCCGACCAGCCAAGAACAGGCGTAAAATTCCTCCCAGAGTCAGGTTTCCACCTTTGCTGGGGAAAGGCAGCAACGTGGGAAAGGGGGCCCTGTCCTCAGAACCTCACCACCCCACCAGGCAGAGGGAACGCTCCCACACGTGCGCCCCACGCGGACAGAGGGGAGCAGGTTAGGATTCTGACAGAAGCGGCATCCGTTCAGGTAAAGGTTGCGTTTTGAGATATTCGAATGGGGCACGTGCATGAAAACTAACTTTTTTACTGTGGCAAATGCCAAACGTACACAAAAGGCAGAAGGAATATGAGCCTCCATGAAGCCATTGACCAGTTTCGACGATTGAAACCGTTTGCTGTTCTTATGCCATGTCCTTGCTCTTCTCTCTCTCTCTCTCTCTCTCTCTCTCTCTCTTGAACACTTTAAAGCCAATTCCAGACATCATATCTTGCATCAGTAATTGCTTGGAAAGGCACCTCCAACAGATAAGGAGTTTTTGAAACACAACCATGACACCATTATCGCATCTCACACAATTAAAGGTAATTCCTTGTGCCGTATCCTCTGCCACCTGGTTCCCGTTCAGTTTTGTCCCCGATGGTCTCAAAGCACGTCTTTCTACAGCTGGTTCACTTGAATCAGGACCCAAATAAGGATGACATTGTACTTGCCTCTACCCTCCTAACTGACAGCATTTAGTGGTGGAAGAAACGAAGTCATTCATCTTGTAGAATTCCAAATGTAGTCTGTCTCAAAGGACGTTCATTATGTAAAATAGGAACAGAGAGAAAGATAAACTAGGAGATAATCTAAGATAAACTCGGGATAAACCCAAAATGCCCAGTGAGGTGAAGCAGGTCCCTGAGTTAGAAGGAAGCCCAAAGGCTGCTCACGGTAACGCGCCCTCCCCCCACCCCCACCCCCACCCCGAGGCTTCGGCGGCCTTGTGGGCAATGACCCTGAAGGCTACCTGCCCTCTGCACTTGGCAGGAAAACTCACCTTGGGATTCTTTTGTATGGAAAATCATTCCTTGGTAGATTAAAAAAATATTATTCGCCTTAGCAATGATTACAACATATATTTATACGAATCCATAGTAAAATCTATTGGTCCAGCCGGGCCAGCGTGGCTCAGTGGTTGAGCGTCAACCTATGAACCAGGAGGTCACGGTTCTGCTCCTGGTCAGGGCACCTGCCCGGGTTGCAGGCTCTGGTCCCCAGTGTGGGGCGTGCAGGAGGCAGCCGATCCATGACTCTCTCTCATCATTGATGTTTCTATCTCTCTCTCCCTCTTCCTTCCTCTCAATTTTTTAAAAAAATCTATTGGCCCTAAGGCGCTATGCCTGGAAGGGCCCTGAGAGAAGGGAAGAGGGAGGAAAGGGAAGGGAAGGCAAAAAATGAAAGAAAGTAGGTGTCAGGGATACGAGGACATTCCAGCCAGAATTAGAGAGGTTTAGGAGGCCAAAGGTGGGTGGTGGTTAAAAGATGATGAAGTTTGTTGAACTTGAATGTGTCCCTGCTACCCCTCAACTCTTCTGAGACTCCGGGTCACTGGGGTGAGAGGAGGCAAGGCCACGTGTGCACTGCCAGCCTCGATGGCTCAACGCCCAGCTGTCTGGGACTCCCGCCTCCGTCTGAGCAGCGCCGTCCACTACCCGAGCCCCAGTCTTCTCCCCGTGACCTGGGCTGACAACTCTCATCTCAGGGGTCGCTGTCCATGTGAAGCGAAGGGCGCAGGAGGGCGGCCGGGCTCCGGGAAGCTGTGTGTGTGCTGGCTGAGCTCAGTCCTGTCTGTTCCACACCAGACACACAGCAGGTCGGTCGTTGCCTGGGGAGAATCTATCAAATTGATTGGCTCTTGTAACAATCTATCAGGTTGATGGACGGCAGGTGGGGGGCGGCAGGGGGTACTGAGGGGGTGTAAAACATTCGCCTAAGGGGGAAAAGGGTGTCGTTTGTTCCACGTGTCCTTGGGGCCATGGCCCGCATTTCAAGCCTGGGGCGCGGGTGGGGGGACGCCTTGAGAACAGCCCCTCCGGCTTTTCTGCAGATCACCTTGCACTTCCGGTCCGGCTTTAGCCTGTATCGTTTTCCCAAAATACTAAGTAGGTTAGGCAATTCCTCCAGGGCCCTGGATGCTCACGTCCCTGCCATGCTGATGCTGCATTTGTTTACCCAGAGGGATCCAGGTGAGGAGAGCCCGGCCCCGCCTTCCTCAGCGTCCTCTCCCCACACGGGAAGCATCTGCCAGCAGCGCCTTGAGACAGGGAAGGACCTCAGCCTGCCCCCTGCCCCTCCGGCCCCTGCACAAAGGACTTGGAGGGGAAAGCTGAGCGCCTGCTCAAGGATGCCGGCCGCACCAGAGAAAGACAGGCTGCTGTTGGCATCATGTGCATGGATCAGGGCTCAGAAAGCCCAGGTCCGCGTCTTTATGCGGCTTCTTTCACTCCCGGCGGCCGTCAGTCCTTGTTAGTTTCAGCTTTCTGCTGAAACCAGGGCAGGGGCGGCGGGCACCAGGGGTGGGGGGTCCCCTCCTACGTTATTAGCAGACTCCGCCCCTCTGGTCTCCCCTCCTTAGCAGCCAGCCCCCAGCAGATGGCTTGGTTTCCAGAGGCCCCCAGAGGGACAACAAAGCTTTTCCGTGCCCATTGGAAACGTTATTTACAGCGACCGCGCCTACTTCCTCCCCAGGCCCCCTCTGGTGACCGCTAAGATCCCCTCTCAGGAACCGCTCGTGTGGTGTCCGAAAGGGAAAAGGCCCATGGGCACCAAGCCTCGTCCCAGCCCTAACTCGCCTACCGGCTCAGGAGGCTCTCCAGCCCTGGCCGGGAGAGGGCCAGGGGGAAGCGATGCTGCGCCTTCCACGCCAGCCATTCAGACAGAACTCTTTACTGCCATCGATCGCCCGTAATCAATAACTTCTTCTCAATAAGCAAGTCTCACAGTCCCCCCGCCCTCCACGAGCCTCCTGTGCCACACACTGCCCGCCCGGAGTTCCTCCTTTAACGTGGGAACCTCCTCCGCCCTCTGCCAGCGACCCCTGTGACTGGAAATCTGAAAGAGAGCTGTGTTTGCGACGAATAAAAGCAGGGCCGGCCCGCCAGGCCCGCTCTCCCTCGCACCGCAAGGCCATGGGGGCCCCATTCCAGCTCCCCCACCTCATGCCCCTTTAGTAATAACTCAGCCCCCGAGGGGGTTGTCTCCGATGGCGAGTGGCCTTGGGGCCTCAAGTTATCAAAATACTAATGCGACCGGTTTATCAGCCCCTGTGAATGGGGTGTCAGAGGTTGTGGGGGAGGGGCACCTGGCCTGTGCCCCTGGCCTTCCTGGGACCCTCCACAGAAGACTGGCTCAGGCCTGGTGTCAGTTAGATACCCCCCCCCCCCCACACACACACACACACCTCAGGGACCAAGGGCAAAGGAGGGCTGGATGGTGTAGTAAACCTGGTGGTTCTTAGGATTCCTGAAATCTGGCACAGGGACCCCCGTGGAGTCTCCTTATGGATCATCTCACCGCCTGCCAACGCGGGGCGGCCGGCCCTGGTGGCGCGGGGAAGGGCTCCAGCGGAACAGGGCACGACGCTGAGTAACGTTAAGTCACAGTGAGCACGACTCCCTTCCAAGTCTCTTTCAACCTTCACAGGCGCCAAGGGGGCTTCTGACTCAGGTGCTCCCGTGCCTCCCGCACACCTGCTGACCGCCCTCCTCGCCAGAGAGCGGCCCGGGCCCAGCCGCCGTGGGAGCGGAACCTCCAGCAGCTGGCAGCGGCGTTTGGCTTTGGTGATATTTGTTTTTATAGTGACCTTACGTTTGCAGCAAGTTGTAGTGCGTTTCCATTTGCTTTCATGATACCGAGGTTCCCTTTAAAGCACATATAATTAAGGTAAACATCAGAGGATTCAAATTTACAAATTAAATCAGTAATAGCCTGGGTGGTATATGGATATAACACCCAGGGCGCGGTGAAAGGGGGTTTACAGCTGAGTACGTGGAACGCAGTGTTTATTCTTGTGTTAGTATTTATTAATTATTCTACTCTTTTCCATACGAACAACTATAAACCTGCCTTTGCCACACCCGGTACATAGGAAGGAGAAGTGGGGAGTGAGGAAACCTGGGTCTGCTCGAGTTGTCACAGGAGACAAGGCCCTTGAAAACCACCCCCAGAGTGGTGCTGGGAGAAGGTGGGGAGGCTATTCAGGGAAACTGAAAATGCCCCCTTCACCTCCCGATATAGGTGGGATGTCATACTGGACAAACAATATATACTTCTTGTCCACCCGGCACCCGCCTTCCATTCTCCTGGCATCAAACTCACTTTCCTTCAGGGAGCAGGAATGATTGGTCCATAGTGGATGTGTGACTCACGCCAGACCAATAGAGCTCTTCCCTGAAAGTTTTCATACTGAATCTGGGGTGAGGGGGGAGTCCTCTTTTTCCCTTGGTAAGAGAAGAGTTGAGATGAGAGAGAGAGGCAGAAAGAAAAATCCTTGATACCATCCAAGTCCCTGGACCTGGGGCACCCCTCCACCTGCCTCTCTGTGATCTACTCCCGGAAACCAGTCTGCCAGCTGATGGTCCTTGACCGAGAGGAGACTCAAGGGCTTCAGAGGCCATGGCTGCAGGGATGGGACCTGGCTACCTTTTGGACCTGGGCCTTTTGTTTTGCATAGAATTTAAATATGCAGATCAGGAGGGCGGGAAGGAAGGGCGGTGCGGCAGGGGGAACAGCACAAGCAAAGGCAGAGCAGTGGCTAGTGACAGGCGGTTGAGTTTGGAGTGAGGGGTCAATGGGTGGGGAAGGAGGAGCTCCCCAAGGGCAGAGGGGTGCCTTTTCTGAGCTCCCCCATGGCATTCATCTCATGACAGTCCTCAGTAACAACTCATCGACGGCTTGTCCCTCAGCAGTAACTTCTCGTAACTCCTACCAAGACTGGACTTTTACCCAGTTGTCTCATTACCTCTGCTGTGTGCACACAGGAAGCGGGACTGAGCCTCCCAGGCTATGCCTGTCAGATGCCAACAGGTGGGCCGACGTGATCAGCTGCCCATTAACTAACAATAATAATAGCCGACCTCTGATGGTCCCTCCTGGGGTACTGGGCCCTGTGCCTCACACCTGCGTGCCCAGCTCGTGGCATCCGACACCCACCCAGGAGGTGGGGATCATTCCCATTACAGATGAGGGAACCGAGACACAGAGAATTTCAATACGTCGATTAGTCACGTATTAATTAATAATTCATTCCAAACCATCTGCTTGGTGATCCCTCGCAGGAGCTTAAATGAAACGCGGCTATACCGTGTCACTTCCTGTGGGACACAGATGATAGTCAGAGGAAGTCATCACAGCTTACCATGTGCTGAGGGGCAGGCGTGGTGGGAGCGTCCTATGCATGACCTGGGGAGTCCTTTCGGGGCTGCGGATGGGAAACACAATGGAAGCAAGTTCAGTGACTGGCCTGAGGTCACTAGTAAGTGGCAGGATGGGGACCCAACCCCGAGGCCGTGTGACTGCAAGTCCCGCCTCCCAGCCTGATCAGTGTGAGCCTCCTTGAGCATGTGGCACAGGGCGTTGCCTGCTGCTGAGTTTTAGCCCCAAGTCCTGCGGCCCTTGCACCAGCCAGGCGCCCTGCCATGGCCGAGGCTTTCCTGGACCCCCACCCCTTCCCTGGCTTCTCCTTCCAGCTCTCCTCAGCCCCCAGCTCTGCAGTCCCCTCTCCCCTCTGACCGTGGGGCACGGGCTTGTATGGAACAGGCTTTGTGGAGAGGCTTTTAAACCTTCCTGGTTGCAGCCCGTATTGATCCGCCTTGTTCCTTAATGGGATTCTTCTGCTTCCGCCACCTCCCCTCCGCCCACCTCTCCTCGGCCAGCCCATTACCCTGGGCCTTTGCTGCTTCAGACCTTCTCAGTCCCGACTCTGATCGATGCTCCTCAAGGGGAGCGGGGAGATGGGGGAACCGGGGAGACAAACGAGCCGACTGTGGCCCAGGCCTGGCCTCTGCCTGCGGCCTGGAGGCTGGGCCCCGAGCCTCTCCGTCACAGGGAGGGCTGTTTCTGGGCCCCTGTTCCTGTCCCTGAGGCTGCTGGCTATTGGGTGGCTGCCCATTAGGGTCAGCCCTCTCCTGCACCCGCTGAGCCCCAGCCCCCCCCTCCCCTCCGGGTCCTGGCAAATGGGGACCCCATAGGTGAGTGGCTTCGACACAGCACCAGAGCCTTCTTTCCTTTGTTGTCACCAAAGAAGTGCCCCAAAGTGTCATTTGTGAGCGTTCGCCGCCTCCTTTCTGGGCTCCTCGCCTATGGGCAATGATGGCAGTTTGGGGGCCGTCTGTTGCTATGGAATTCAAACTCACGGCAACTCGGTACCGTTTCCTTGGCTGCCTGCCTTTGATTCCCTGACTTCCTTTACAATCAAGTCAATAACAAACGTGCCCTCGCCTTCCTCCCGTTGGCGATGGTATTTCAGATCAATGTGAGGCCGGAGCCGGCCCTCCGATGGGCTGCAAACAGGCGCAGCACCAAACAGGACTCGCGCGACATGGGCCCGGGAAGCGAGCCGCGTCTCCACACACAGCGATCTCTGATTTATACGACTGCACCGTCGGCCTCTGCTCGAGCCCATTACCTTCCCTCTGACCGCAGGGGCTGCGTTTCCAGGCCTGGTGCTCAGTTTGTACCCGTTTGTCACAAGCAGCCTCCGGTCTTTGCCAGGACACTAGCCCCGGAGAGCTGTGACTGTGTGCAGGGCACCTTCCGTAACTGCCCAGAGGGGACATCTTCGCAGAAGAGCTGGCCCCAGGCAGGCACCCACCCCATGGCACACAGAGGAAGCGGCCAGGCGTGCTCCTGGCCGGTCTGGGTGAGAGCATGCTTTGCTGGGGACATGTCGTACTCCGATGGCCCATCAATACACTGGTAGCAAGTTACGATGCCAATTGCCATCGCTGTCCATTCTCCCACAGCCCCGTCTCCGCCATCGATAGAGTGGCAACGAGGGTCATCTCCAACTTGGTGCTGGCCTCAGGGCTGCTTCCAGGCTGCGGGCACATCTCCCTGGCCAGGAGGGAACACACTGTCTGCACCCACACAGGTCACGGCCACAGGCCATGAACACACAGCACGCACCCCGGAGCCCAGAGCCCTGTCACTGCTCTTGTCCGCGTCCTCTGGATGGTGTTGCAATGGGAATAAAAGAGATGACCGTCCAGGCTTTCAGAGCAGAGGGCCAGGCAGGGTGGGGGCAGGAAGGAGTCAGGGCTTTTCAAATAGCTGATCATTTAGGAAGCGACAGAGCACAATGGTTAAGAGCACTGGAGCTGGACAAGCCCGAATCCAGGCCCGGGTCTGCCACTTCTCAGTTGTGTGATTTTGGGCAAGTGACTTAACCTCTCTGAGCTGTTAGGGTGTTTTTTAAATCAGTAAATTGGGGTTCATCCTAGTGCCAGGTTGACGGGGCTGCTGGGAGGTTAGAGGGAATAATACAGGCAGAGTCTGGCCTGCATGTCTGGGCCAAAGAAAGCTCTCGATCCCTTATAGCTGGTGTTATTATCACGGTGCCCCTCGCTCTGTGCCAGGCACGGTTCAGCACTTCTCCGTAATTCACTCCCTGGATCCTCTATAACAGTGGTTCTCAACCTGGGCTGCACAGTAGAATCACCTGGGAATCTTTTACAATCCTGATTTCTGGGCCTCATCCTCCAGAAATTCTGTGTCTTTGTGATGGGGTGGGGCCACAACATTAGTAACAAAGAAACAGAATTTCCGGAGGATGAGGCCCAGAAATCAGGATTTTTAAAAGATTCCCAGGTGATTCTTATGTGCAGCCAAGGTTGAGAACCGCTGGTCTATAATGAGATCGCTAGCCAGCCATCACCACAGTTCCCAGGAAACTCCTCGCACCTGTGAGCCTGATGGCAGCCATGCTGGGTGAGGCTTCTCTTTGCGGGTGGGCGGGCTTTCTGCAGGTGAGGACTCTCGGCTGGGCCCACACACAGCCTGCATCTTCTTGCCTGGCTTCTCAAACACTCTTTTCTCACCTTTTTTATTTTTTTGAGGTGACGTTCATGTAACGTAAATTAACCATCCTAAAGGGAGCGAATCAGTGGCATTTAGCACATTCGCAGTGTTGTGCAACCACCACTTCTATCCAGTTCAAAACATTGGCACTGCCAGGCAAAGCCCGTGAGCGGTAGCAGCCATTCCCGACCTTCCCCCCCGCCCCCCCCTCCCCCCCCCCCCCCCCGCAACCCCCATCTGCTCGGTCTGTATGGATTTGCCTCTTCTGGACATTTCATAAGTGGAATCATGCAACACGTGACTGTGCCTGGCTTCTTGCACTTAGCACAGTGCTTTTGAAGTGCATCCATGTGGTAGCATGGAACAAGCTTCACTCCTTGTCATGGCCGGGTAACATGCCCTCGCACGGAGCTGACATGTTTTATGGGTCTAGCACGCGTTGATGGACACGGGTTGCTTCCACTCCGGCGGCTGTGAATCGCTGCTGTGACCGTGGCTGTGCAGCTCACACTCTTGCTCCGAACTGTGCTGTTCTCAAACCTGTGGCTTCGCAATTCCTGCCTGTGTACCCCTGGCGCCCCCTCTTCCCCCTGGCGACCCCGCCCCCCACTTCAGGGCCCAGCTTCCTGCCACTTTCTCCAGGGAGCCTTCCTGCTGTGCTCCTTCCGGGGAGGCTCCCATCGCCGGGTGGGCCCTCCTGCGGGGGGTTGCAATGGCTCGTGCGTCTGTCTTCGCTGACAAGGGGGGGCTGTGATTGCTCCGACCACGGCTGCCTCCTCGGGGCCTCCCGACAGCCTGGGTGCACGGTAGCGATTTCTAAAATGTCGTCGAGCGAATGCGTGACCGTCATCTCTGCAATGACCAGGTCTGGGTGGCAGCCTCCGGGGAATTCTCACAGATTCCCACGGACTGGGCTCCTTTCGGGGAGGGAGCAGACGCCCACCGTTCATATTCTGTGGTGAAAGTCCCCTCGGGAGATTTGTTGATTAAAAATACAGTACAGAAACGGGAGCAAAGCTGCCATTAGAAAGGATTCATTACAGCCCTGCTCATTATTCTATTTGGAACAATGCTGTTAATATTAATGACCCTTAAAAATGCTTCCCATACAGGCTCTGACGCTTTCTGCTCCCCCTACCGCGCCTCATCCCTTCCCCACCCCTCCCCCACCCCTCCCCCACCCCTTCCCCACCTCTACAGCGTTTGCATTCTTCCCTCACGTTGTCCCTCTGCAGGCCCCTGGCCTGAGCTTCGCCACTCATGGCTGGGGTCTGTCGCCACTGTTTCCCCACCCCCGGCCACCGCACTGGGCAGCTCAGAACGTGCCACCCCCTCCTCACCCGCCCACTGGGCCTGGAGGCTGGGTGTGCTGGGTAGTGAAGCCATGCGGGTTCAGGGAAGAGGGACAATGCCTGACCCTGGGGGGGAGCAAAGCTTCCCTAATGAGACGGCAGCAGAGAGATGACAGGAAGGAAAGGCCCTTCAACAGGGAGATGAAAGGCCATCACCCAAGGAGGCGGGGTGAGCCGCCTGGGCAGCCTCCTCCACGCGCTCAGCGCCCCCCCCCCTCCCCCCAGCACAGAAAGCTCCAATTAAGAACATTAACTGGCGCCAGGGCACGGGAGGGACACGGCCTGGTCGGCCTGGTCACAGTGGGGGGCAGCTCTGCTCTTTGAGGAAGGTTTGCAGGGAGACCCTGCAAGCAACTGGGGGAGGAAGTGGCCGGAACCGGTCTCACTCAGGGACTTGCCTGATCTGAGGGAGCAAGAAATCACTGCCTTCACTTTGTGCCTGTTTTGGGGCCCTTACCTGCCACTTAGGGAGTCCTACCCCCAAGACCAAAGGCAATGGCATGGCCCGGACCCTACAGATGTGTCCGGGGGTGGGGACCCTGCCCGCCTTGCCCACCGGTGCCCGGCACGGAGCCCGCTCACTGCCGTTGCCCTGTAAAAACGCGCGGGGTGGTACTGATATGTCATTGGCTGACGTCTCCCTAATTCGTTAGAAGCAACCCTCGAGTGTCTTTGCAAATGGGCGGAGGCCACTGAAACGTCTCTATTTGTCCGGGGAGCGTGTCTCTTGAGCTGACGTTTTATAATAAATGTATATACGCCGGGAATCTAGCAGGCATTTTCTGTGTTAATTACTTGTTTTCCTTTAACGATAACTGACATCCACTGGACGGTGGGCCGCACCCGGGCCTGCTCTGAGGGCTTCCACATGTGAGTTCACACACGCTGGGAGGCAGGCACGGCGGCCTCACTCCACAGCCAGCTGAGCACAACTCAACCGGTATGTCCCAAAGGGGAACCACCCCCCTCCCTCACCTGCACACACGCACACGCACATGCATACACACACCGTTTCATGGCCACATTGAGTAGTTAGCTGATATAAAAAGGGTTACAAAGCATCAAATGTTGAAAGAATCCCTCACCTTCCCCAATAGGCACAGTCCTTGCCTGTGACTGTGAGCAGAAAACCGAGGCTCTGAGAGGTTTAGCGGCTTCTTGAGGTCACACAGCTAGGAGCTGGCAGACTATAGGATACCGAATACAAAATACCACGTGCGGGCGCGCACGTACAGTGCGATTGAAACTTCGTGGCCCATGCGCAGACGTTGGTATTTTGTGGAAGAGCCACACTCAAGGGGCCAAAGAGCCGCATGTGGCTCGCGAGCCGCAGTTTGCTGACCACTGGGATAGGGTGTTTATTCTGAAATGCAAATTTATTTAAAATCTAGGCTAACGGATGGCCTTCTGATTGGCTGTGATGTGAGCCGCCCCCAGGCTTTCCAGGGAAGCAAGCTGGTGTTCTCCTGCCACCTCGCTCAGGGCAGCCAGGAGCAGCTGCCGGTGGCGGTGCCCGCCCTCAGCGCCGCGCTCCTCACCTTGTCAGATCGCTGCAATCCCTCCTGATGCTCAGGCAGGCCCTCCCCGGCCGGCCTCCTCGTTCTGCCTTCAGTCCTCTTTAATTAAACAGCAGCTCTCCCTGGAAAGCAATTGAATTATCCAATTATGTGCTCCTAACCTGATTGCTATCATTATCGCCAGGAACTCGGTGACTCAGGTGTTGATGGGGCTCAAATAGGAACCAGCATGAATGAGCAGCAGTGATGGATGTGAGCTGAACACCCACTGCCCTCCCCACTCACTCCACCTGCTTCCCAGTCCAGAACCCCCTTCCACCTGCTTCCCAGTCCAGAACCCCCATCCACCCTGCGTCCCAGTCCAGAACCCCCATCCACCTGCTTCCCAGTCCAGAACCCCCTTCCACCTGCTTCCCAGTCCAGAACCCCCATCCACCCTGCGTCCCAGTCCAGAACCCCCATCCACCTGCTTCCCAGTCCAGAACCCCCATCCACCTGCTTCCCAGTCCAGAACCCCCATCCACCTGCTTCCCAGTCCAGAACCCCCATCCACCCTGCGTCCCAGTCCAGAACCCCCATCCACCCTGCTTCCCAGTCCAGAACCCCCATCCACCTGCTTCCCAGTCCAGAACCCCCAGCCACCCTGCTTCCCCGTCCAGAACCCCCATCCACCCTGCTTCCCAGTCCAGAACCCCCAGCCACCCTGCTTCCCAGTCCAGAACCCCCATCCACCCTGCTTCCCAGTCCAGAACCCCCATCCACCCTGCTTCCCAGTCCAGAACCCCCAGCCACCCTGCTTCCCAGTCCAGAACCCCCAGCCACCCTGCTTCCCAGTCCAGAACCCCCATCCACCCTGCTTCCCAGTCCAGAACCCCCAGCCACCCTGCTTCCCAGTCCAGAACCCCCATCCACCCTGCTTCCCAGTCCAGAACCCCCATCCACATGCTTCCCAGCCCAGAACCCCCCAGGCTGCGCGCCGCCCCCCCCCGCCCCCCCCACACACATGCGCGCGTGCACACACACACACACACACACACACGCACACCGCCCTAGGCCTCACTGCCATGGGACTCTCCAGAGTGGCTGCTTCCCCACTTGTCCACGTCTGCAGAGGATGGGTGGGTAGCACAGGCCTCCTGGAGCCCCGTCACTCAGGCTGGGCTCCTTGCATTCTCTGTGGCACCTTCGTCCTGCAGTTCCTATAGGCACACGACCAGGACTGGGCCTGGGAGAGGAAGCCTGCTGTCACCTGGCCTCAGTCTCCCGGGACGGCCCTCAGCCTGAGGCCTGGGTGTGGGTGCGTCTGATTCCCCACCGCCTCCGCCAGGGCTCAGCCCCGATCTCCACTCGGAGGGTGGTTCAAGGCAAAGTCTGCACCCCTCACCCAGTTTCCCTGGTTGTTACCCTCCCATAGGACCACGGCACCCACAGCAAAACGAAGAAATTAACATGAACTCACACTGTTCACTGGAATTCAGACTCTGGATTCCACGTGTTTTTCTACGAATGCCCCTTTCTGTTCTAGGACCCCACTTGGCACTTGGCTACGGCCATGTTCAGTCCTTCGCGAGGCCCACCCAGATCAGGTGACCCTACGCACGTGCCACTTTAACTCCCTCAATAACGCTGCGATGCGAAGAGGGTGCGTGACTTGGCCAAGATCACAGCGTAAAAGAGGAGGCGGGACTCCAGCCATCAATCAGGCTCCCGAGCGCCCCCTCCCTGCTCAGCAAGGAGTGTCTCACGCACACATTCTCTCACACACACATCACACTTACACTCAGACACACAGCCCTATGGCAATATTTAGCAACTGACTAGTCTAAAAATTTGCACAAAGCGCACAACGTTAAAAAAAACTCTCACTTTTCCCACCAGGTGTGTTCCTGAAAAGTTGGCTGTGGAAGAACTCACCAGAAAGTTGGCATGGATCAACTGATTGCTATGTGCTGAGGCGCTTTGCATATATTTCTTCACTGGTTCATGCACAGCCCTTGGTGGGAATGTGCTGTTGTACCCGTTTCACAGATGAGAAAATCAAGTCACAGGGAGGAGAAGTGACTCATTCCAGGTCAAATAGCCAGGTAGTCGCAGAGCTGGGATTCAAGCTCAGCTCTTTCTGCCTCCACTACCCTGGTCCTTACCCACCAGGCTCTCCTCACTTCCGGCTCCTGTGGTCCCTGGTCCGGTGGCGGTCAAGGACGCCGGTGGGCGGCCCAAGAGGCTCTGGGGTCTGGCGGTACCAGGCTGCTCCCTATTCTGTCTCAGGGGCCCCTTTGCCTCCAGAAGCCGGTGCCACTGTGTCGCTCACATGGAATATGCTAATCCTCGGGCTCCACTGTACTAGGGCCCAGCTGGTAGGAGCTTTTATTTCCGCGAAGTGAGAATGCTGTTGCCATGGAATGCAGCCTGGTACCCAGGGAGCAGGATTGCGGCGGGAGAAGCCACTCCAGGCTGTTCCTGCCTTTCTCCAAATTTCACTGTCCTCTGTACCTCACCACGGATTTTCATTCTCCTGTTCACGGAAAACTGGCAGACCCCCGCCACCCCTCCTGGGGCGGGAGGTGGGAAATCGTCATTTTCCGTCATTTGCCCAGCGGGCATAAAAACAGCGCCTGTGTAGAGAGCGGGGCAGGATTGGTCTAAGTCGCCAAACACCGGCGCCTCTTTTTCAATAGGGTGGCGCCCCCCAAACTGCTCCTCCCCACCCTCGGCTGCTGTTAAACCTGTTTTAAAGTCTTTTCCATGAGAGAGAGGTTGGGGGCCCGGGTCGGATTGGCTTGGCGTGCACACAGGGGGCTGCCCTTCTCCAACCATGTGTGCCGTGACCTTGAGCCCCAGCTCAGGGTCAGCGGTCCTGGGTTCGTTTCTCACTCGCTGGGTGACCTCGGGCCAGTTACTCAACCACTCTGAGCCCCAGTTTTCTCATTTGTGAACAAGGGGGAACAAACAGTGACGGCACGGAGCAGCGGGGGCCAGGGTGATGGTTACAAAGCACAGGGCCTGCGGGAGCCAGCTGCTGGTGATGGTTGTAACAGCATCTCCCTTTCTCTCTCTTACCACCTCCTCCCCGCCCTCCCTCCCTGCGCTCCCTCCCTCCTACCTTCTCTCCTCTTCTCCTTCCTTCCCTCCCGCTTTAACGAAGGGGGAGGCTGTGAGGTCGGAGGGAATAAAAGACTACGATGTGTGCCCAGCCGGTGTGGCTCAGTGGTTGAGCGTTGACCTATGAACCAGGAGGTCAAGGTTCAATTCCCGGTCAGAGCACCTGCCTGGGTTTCTAGCTCCATCCCCAGTGGGGGGTGTGCAAGAGGCAGCCAGTCAGAGATTCTCTCTCACCATTGAGGTTTCTCTCTCTCCCTCTCCCTTCCTCTCTCAAATCAATAAAAATGTATTTTAAAAAAGACTCCAATGCATTCTCAGTGGTCCCTGCCTTCAAGTTCTTCACAGCCCCGGACAGGACCTGAGCCACACGCCCCGACAGCGGCAGTGCAAGTCGCGCTGTGCTCACCATGCACACAAAGCCGGTGTTGGCGGGGCTCTGTGCGCCTGCTGCCTCCTTCTAACCCTCAGGACAATCTTGTGGGGAGGGGCTGGTCTTACTCCCATTTTGCAGATGAGGTTCAGGGAGATGAGTTAATGTGTCCAAAGTCATACACGGCCAGAGGGTGGGGCTGGGATTCGGGGCCCATTGGTTGTCTGCAGAGCCATGAGCTTCGCCACCACACTGGGCATCTCCCCACAGAGCAGTGGGGGGCCTCGGGGTTCTTCCAGGCTGGAAGGCCAGGGACAGCTTCTCAGAGGAGAGGGCGTCAGTGGCAGCCTCTGGAGCCATGCAGGAGGCCCTGAGACGGGGAGGCAGGGGCCTGGGCTGGAGGCTCACGCACCTACTATTTTGTTTCCAGTGGCTGACAGATCCGGCAGGGACATGAGGCACGAATGGGGGACAGCCTGGCTCCCTCTGACTAAAGCAGGTGGAGCAAGGGCGTCCTGACGGGGATGGCGAGGTGGACTGGGCTAGCGTTTCAGGGTTACTTGGCACCCGTTTTCTAGGCGATGGGCAGCTGAGTGTGGCCGGCTGAGGAGTCAGAGGGGAGTGGCGGGGTCTGAGGATAATGCATCAGAGACAGGTGTGGGGGATGAACTGTCTCTGGAGGACTTTCCTGTGCCATCCCCTCCTTACAGAGCTGTGGGCTGCCCTTCACCTCCCGGCTCTCACAGAGCTCACCGAGGTCAAGTGGAGGGGGCAGGTCCTGCGCCTTTCGGGGCGCCAGGGTCAGATGTCCACTGATTTGGTGCTGCTCGGTGGTGTCACTCCTCCTGCCGTCCACCAGCTGGCCCTCCGCTCTCCCATCACAGCTTTCCCTCCTAGTCCTTCTCCTCCTCCTTTCCCTCCTCTCCGGCCTCCTCTCCTCCTTGTCCTCCCCCTCCTCCCACCCCTCCTCCCTCTCCTGGAAGTGTGACGGAGGGGACCAAGCCAGGCGCTGGACATCCAATGTGGGCCCTGTTGGAGGTTCTTGGTGGCCTGGACCTGCCGTGGGAATTCCAGACCAGGCGGCAGAGCTCAGACGGGCGGCTTTGACTAGTGATGCCAAGGAGCTCGCTCAGCCCTGTCTCTCCTTTCTTACCAGATCAGTGAGAAGATTTCAGAGTTGTGACGGTCAGAGCCCAGTGTGTACCTCGGCAAAGCTGACAGCTACTCAGGGGGGGGGGGGGAAGAGAGAGAGAGAGAGAGAGAGAGAGAGAGAGAGAGAGAGAGAGAGGGAGAACGCATGTGCACCATCAAGAACTAGAACAGCGGTTCTCAACCTGTGGGTCGCGACCCCTTTGAGGGTCGAACGACCCTTTCACAGGGGTCGCCTAAGACCATCGGAAAACACATATATAATTACATATTGTTTATAGTAACAAAATTACAGTGATGAAGTAACAACAAAAATAATTTTATGGTTGGGGGTCACCACAACAAGAGGAACTGTATTAAAGGGTCGCGGCATTAGGAAGGTTAAGAACCACTGAACTAGAAGAATCTGATTTTACTATTCCAATTAGCAGCCGTGCTGATCTTATTAATCCACAAATTCCTCAGCCTTACCTGTGTACACAGGAGTCACTTAAAATCAACAGCACCACCCCCTCTTCTTACCCATCTCTGGTCCATTCACTCACTTAGCGAATGTTTATTGAGCACCTACGATGGGCCAGGCACTGGGAAGCCTGTATTGACCCAGACAGGCAGAGCTGCCCCACAGGGAGCAGATGATCGATGGGGATGTGGGGAGGGCACGGGTGGTCAGGAAATCATGATAGTGTGGGAGGGCTCCACGGGGTACGGGGGAGCATAGGATCCGGTGGGAGCTGCAGGGCCTTGGGGTCCCCCATCACAGGCCCCCTGTGGCATCTGCCTCCCAAGTTCACGGGGTGGACTATCCGTTCTGGCCCTGCCACCCCCGGCGGTGAATGGGACGATCCAGTGGGGACCTGGGCCAACACTTTTTGCCCCCTCCTAGGGGTCAGCCCTTTGCTTGAACAGTCTACACAGCTGCTGTCCTTGTCTCCTTTTTGTGGAAAGTGAGGGGCCGAGAGAGGTGGCACTTCTCGCGGTGGCTAACGAGCGGCAGAGCGGGATTTGACCTGTTCTCTCCCAAGGTCTTATCCCCTCCACCTCTTTCTTCCAAAGCCAGACCTCTTTCCATCAGCACCGCTGCCTCCCCACCGCCTGGGCAGGGAGAGGCTGGGGAAGGGAGCAGGTAGGCGATGAAGGAGGAGGAGGAACAGGGCGCTCAGGCGTCCGGCAGATCTCACACCTGTGATGCTGAAACTCAAGAGCACCTGACTCATGTCCTAACCGGTTTGGCTCAGTGGATAGAGCGTCAGCCTGCGGACTGAAAGGTCCCAGGTTTGATTCCGGTCAAGGGCATGTACCTTGGTTGTGGGCACATCCCCAGTAGGAGGTGTGCAGGATCTGTGTTCCTAACTCTCTCTTCCTCTCTGTAAAAAATCATTAAAATATATATTTTTTTAAAAAAGAGCCCCTGACTCAGCAGGATGTTAGCAGCCCTGGCCGGTCCTAGGAGGGCGGCCTCGGAGAGCAGCAGGGGAGGGTGCACCCCTGCCCGGAGGCAGCACCCCCAGCTGTACTCACCTTGCCGGTCTCCCCACGCCCGGCAGGGCGCCTCCTGGAGCAGATGCTGGCCTGCCTCTCCAGCCGCGCACAGAGCCGGCATACAGCAGGCACTCAATAAGTAACTGTGGAGGGAACTAATGAACAGATGGGCAGGTTCATAGCGGACCCTCAAATTTCCCAGAAACCTCGCTCCTTCGTCAGCTGGGTAATGGCTCATAGTATGTGCTCAGTGCGCGCAGGGTGCCTGGTGCGTGTCTAACTGTCTAACGTCGCCTCCAACCAGAAGCATTTCCCAGGCACCTATTTGCATTTGATACGATTCTGGGCTCCCTTTGGGGTGGACCAAGCCTCAGCCCCTCTGGGCTCCCTTTGGGGTGGACCAAGCCTCAGCCCCTCTGGGCTCCTTTTGGGGTGGACAAAGCCTCAGCCCCCGCCCAGACAGACATGACAAATCCATCGCCAAACAGCCATGACTAATCGACGGCAGCACAGTGTCCCGTCCCGGGATGCCGCTCAGCACAGCCCTCCCCGCAGTGGGGAGCCCACATTGCCCATTGGAACTGGCCCTGCCCAGAGGGGACTCGGGGCTGGAAGAGAGGGGTGCTCCTGGCTTCACGTCGGCCTCGGAGAATGAGTTACGCTGGGTGGGGGGACGGAGGTACACCCCCCCAACCTGACTCCCTTTGGCTTATGGTGTCAGTCCGGTTTGGCTTTCTCCTGAGTTCAAAGCCGAGGGTGGCATTGCCCCGTTTGGGGAGGCCGAGCTTGTCCTGTGGCTCATCAGGACCCAGGGAGTTGGAGGAGCGTCCTGGGAGGGGGTGGATGGGCTCCTAGAGGTCATGGTGGCAGCCAGCGGAGTCCATGGAGCAGGGGACAGTGGCGGCTACGAGCCGTCTCCATCCATTCGGCCAAGGGCATTAGGCGGGAAATCAAACAGGTTTCCAAGATCCAGAGTCAAACGTTAGGATGGATGGTAGCTGTGTCCTGGGGACTTGGAATAGAAAGCGATGGAGAGGGAGGGAGGAGAGGGACCAGCCCACACCCAGGGCTGCCCGAAAGCGCGGAGGGACGGGCTTAGGAGCAGCGCCCGGTTCCCTTAGGCTGGACCGGGACCCAGAACAGGGCCCGGGGCCGCGGGCAGCTGGCTCTCAGGGCCCAGTGTGTTTTTTAAAAATATAGTTTATTGATTCAGAGAGGAAGGGAGAGGGAGAGAGAGAGAGAAACAGCAGTGATGAGAGAGAATCATGGATCGGCTGCCTCCTGCACGCCTCCTAAGGGGAATGGAGCCCACAGCCCGGGCATGTGCCCTGACTGGGAATGGAACCCTGACGTCCTGGTTCATGGGTTGATGCTCAACCCCTGAGGCTCGCCAGCCGGGCAGAACCCGGGGTTTTGCTGGTGAGAAGTTTGCATGCCCCGCGGCAGCCTCGCCGTGGAGGGGCCGCAGGGGGAGGCAGCGCCTGCTCCCGTTGGTTGCCACCTTTGTGCAACACATTAACTGCCCTCCGACCCCAGGCCCTTTCACCGCCTGTGCACCAGCTCGCAGACCTGGAGGCCGCGGGGGGGACGGTTTCCACCTGCCAGGGTGGGCGTGGCCCCTTGCTCAGCTCCCCAACTTGCTGCTGGGCAGTGAGAGCCTGAGAACAGTCCCCAGTGCTGGAGCAGGTGGGGAGGCGGGGGAGGCAGGGGGGTGGGAGGAGAGCTGGGGCTGGCACCCCACAGAGCCCAGACCTGATGAACCCTATTATTCTCTGACACGAGCATGTCTTCGGCTGGGCCCTCATGAAGGAGCTGAGCAGCGTTGCTGGGAGACGGGGCTCTCCTGGGCTGAGCTCTCCCTGCCGCTGCCCTGGGCGCAGGGACAGGACAGTCCCCTGTGGAAGTAAACCCAGGCGGCGGGCGGGGGGGCGGGGGGGTTGTGGGAAGACTCAGCAGGCAAAGGCAGTGGGCCCCGGGCATGACCACCCACTGTGCAGAGCCTGTTCTGAGGGCTCGCCCACGCCCACTGCTGTGTTGCCCGGAGAAGGCACCAGCCCACTCTGGGTCCCAGGTCCCCTGCTCACAAGTGTGGGCATTGCAATGCCAGCCCCTCCCTTTCTGTCGGGAGGAAGCGGCCTCAGAGCGACTTGCTTCATTCACAGTTCAGTGAGCCCAGCCCCGAGACCTGGGGGCAAATGCCACCCACCTGACCCCTCGCCGACTCACCCAGGACAGACCTAACCTCAGAGTTGTCGCCTGGACGCTGTGCGGATAACAGCATCTTTCACGGGGTAAAGCGGAAACACACGGACCCCCGGGACCTGAGGGGCACAGTGCCGGCCCCTCAGTTCAGTATCAATGACATACCAGAGCCACCCTGTGTGAAGCACGTCCCGGAAGCCCGGCAGCTCACTGAGCCCCTTGAAAGCCTCGGCATTGAATGCAGTCCTCGCCCCTTTTCCCAGAGGAGGCAGCGGAGGCTGGGCAAGGCGAGTCCTTTGCCGAAGGTCACACAACTAGGAAACGGTGAGCCGGGGTGTGCGTCCAGGCTGCTTGGCTCTGAAGCCCCGATTCACAACCATTACTAGAGTAAGTGCTCATAAAAGGAACCCTCCACGTTGACCGGTCATCCCATTTTACAGCTGAGAAAACTGAGGCTCAAAGAAGAGAATGGCCCTAGTCACAGTGCTGCTGCTGCTGCCAGAAGCAGGCTGCTCACAGTTACTGAGCACTTACTTCTAGGTGCTTTCTGTGCAACATCACATGCAAATTTCACAATTACCCTCGAAAGGGAGAGACTTTTATTCGTCTCGATTTCCATTTGGGTAAACCGAGGCAGAAAGCGGCAGTAGCTTTCTCAAGGTCACAGAGCTAATTACCAGGAGAGGCAGGACTCACACCCAAACGTCAAGCCCTGGTCCAGTGCCACTTGCGACACTGCCTCCCTGCAGAGCCCACACCGTCCTTGCCCAGCAGCCCGGGGCCCAGGCATCTTCCCTGCCGAGGGAAGGGGATCTGCGGGCTCCCAGGGCATGGCCACCCGGGCAAGGCAGCGCCAGCAGGAGCCCTGGCTGGGAAGGCGCTGCCGGAGCGTCGCTGCCCAGGGAGATGGCACGGAGCCGGGGCTGGCAAGCCCAGTTTGCCCGACGCCATTAGCCCCCTGCCTCTGGAAGGGAAGTTTATCCAACAAAATGCAGGCGAGCAAAGAACACGTTCTGCTTATGTCTCTTGTCGTAGGCGGTGCACATCTTGGGAGATGTGTGGATGAAAGGCGCCATAGCAAACGCAATCAATTATGGATCACCATCACTGAATTAATCACAGTGTGATTAATAAGGTAATAATAATTAATGGGAGTATGGGCTGGAGATTAGAGCGGAGAACTGACAGAGAGGAGCCGGGTGCCTCTTGCAGCCTCTGCCACCGCCTGGAGCTGTCACCTTGGGGACGGAAGGCTTGGGCTTGGGGCTTGGTCTCTCTCCCTGCCCCTGCCTCGGCGTGGAAGGAAAGGGCCCAGGCTGGCCTGCAAACTCCTAGAGGGTCCTGGGCTGGTTCCCAGGATCTTAGCACCTACTTACAGCCACATCTCAACTGCTCAAGGTCAAGGGGACAAATGAAACTCTTGGTCTGGCTTCACAGAGACGGAGTGAGCCAGCAAAGGGTGAGGACATGTGGGCGTGGCTTCTGAGTTTCCACTTGCCTTTCATCAGTGGTGGGAGCTCATTTTATCTGTCTGTCCTTTTGTCTGTCTGCACCAGGCTTTGCGGAAATTTCCAGAGGGCTTGGACCTCACCTGTTACCTCTCATTGCAAAATGAGTAGGTCACTTTTGTGTGTGACTTTATAATTTCCTATTACGCATCTACCCCATCTATGCATATTTCCTCACTGCTAAGGAGTTGAGCTACACAGAAAGGACATATAGAATGAAGCCTGCCATTGCCCCATCTCCCTGTTCACACTTTGGTATCTTTATTATATACATGTATATGTCTCTCTCTACATATGTAGAGATATATTCATATATCTCCTTATATGTCCATATATATATATATATCTCCTTTAAAAAAACCAGATGGAGTAGAACTAAATGCATTGTTCTGGAGATGCTTTTTTGACAGCAGATTCCACATACACAATTCAAATGACAACTGTGCCGTGGAGCCAAAATCCCACCAGTGAAGAGGGTGATTAGGCTGCGGTGAGAGGGAGCCAGTGATCATGGGGGGAGACTCATTACCACTTCCCTGCCCCCGGTGCCTGGCTTCTTTCCCTTGCCGGGAAAGGTCATTTGTCAGAAGGTGCCGTAATGAAGTTTAAGAATGAGCGTCCCTTGCCCACCTGGTTCCCACGTGGCTGGAACCCTATCGCTTCCCATCCTGGGAAACAGCACTTCATTGTTCACTTGGAAACTTGGCTCTTGGAGGCTGCTACGGCCTGGCCTGTGGCCAACTCAGGATCAGCGCACAGGGACCTCCTTCCGGAGTCAAGCCCCTCATGATGCAGATGGAGAAACTGAGGCCAAGAGCTGAGAGTGGTGACCCCAGGCCACAGAGCTCGTTAAGGGCGGAAGCGGGAGAAATCCATCACCCGGACTCCCAGGGCAGTGCTCTTATCACGCCCCCATAATCCCCAGGGCCTGGAAACGGGAAGATGGAAGACAGGCCTGTTGGCCTCGGCTCATTGGAGAGAGAGGGGGTCCTGCGGGGGGGGGGGGGGCGCGGAGAGCTGTTTGAAACCTGGTCTTCAGCAGCACCCAGAAACCCTCCGGCAGTACTCTGGCAGTAACCCGACAGACCCTTTCCTCCCCGGTGTTTAAAGATCCGCAGTAAGATCCTCCTCGGCTTCTTGTTGGCTGTTGTGACAGCAGCCAGTCTCCGCGAAGACGGAGGAGCAGGGCGGTTCCCAGGAATCGATGACCCTGCCTGGGGGGGCCATCACTCACCCTGCCTGCCAGGGAGCCCCACACCGTGCAGCACTGCTGCCTGCAGGCCGAATGCTTAACCATCACAGGGAGCTGTGTTCTCGGAGGAGGAGCTTCTGCCCTCTGGAGGCTCCCAGGCCTGGGCTGGCCAGCATCTGGCCACAGAACAGCTCTCTGGCGGGCGAGTGGATGGGATCTGAGTCCATGTGCGGGGGGAGCCCCCTTGTTTTGACCCCTCTTTGGGAAAGAAAGACTCACTATTCACATCTCACAGATGGGGAAACTGAGGCCCACAAGCCATCTGTGTGGTGCCCCCCAAGTTAACCAGTGAGCCAGGCAGTGGCAGAGGGCCACCTGGGGCCCGAGAACCCTGCCTCCCAGGTGAGAGACTTCCTTAGCTGTGTGACCTTGGGCAAGTAACTGCACATCTCTGAGCGTCATGCATCCCTTGACACAGGGCTGTTGGGAAGAATCAGTGGCTAATACACCATCTGGTTTCCACGGAGCCGGCATAAAACGAGTATTTCATACGTGTCAGCTAGTACTATTATTATTATTATTAAAGCACACGGCAGTCTTTAACTCTGCACCCTCAGCCTGCTCTGTGACGACAGTGGAAGTGGGATCAGCAGCGCAGCCCCCCTCCAAGCTGAGGGGAGCCAAGAGCAGGGAGGGTTAGGGCGGAGGTAGGAGATGGCGGAGGGTGGGTGCCGAGGGGCCACATCTTGCTCCTATGCCTGACACCCTCTGTGACCTTGGGTGAGTCCCTCTCTCTCTCTCTGTGTCCTCAGTCTCTTTGTTCTTGATGCATCTAAATGAGGGTGCTGCCTGCTGTGTGCTGCAGAGAGAAACCACCCTGGAGGGGGCCAGGAGCCCCTGCAAGTCCCGGGAAGGCCCAAAGCTCTGCCCACCGCCCTGCCAGGCAGCCTGGCAGGAAACCCCCAGGGGGATTGAGAGCCCAGGGCTTTCCAGGGCTGCCAACTGGTGGCCTCTGCCCTGGCCCCGGTGGGAGTCCTCCCACACCCTTCTCCCCTGCTAACCAGGGACTGCGCCCCTCCTGCCCCCCTACTCTGCTCTCCTACCCGAGCCGCTTGGCGGCTCCAAGGCAGGGCCCATCAGGGTGGAGGCGGCATGTGTCAGCTGGTATTCAGGCTCTGGTTGTGCGCTCACAACGCTCCCCCTCCCCATCTCCCCAAATCCACCCACCCACCCCTTTACCCACTGCTCGGGGCCTTCTGGGCGGCAGCACTTGGCGGAGGGAGTCAGAGCAGCAGCCTTGCGCCCTTGGCTGCTGGGGTAGGCGGACTGACTCACTCGGTCCCCTCCCCGGTGCCCATGGGGCAGCCCCCACGCCCATGGGCGCTGGCACCCCGTCAGGCCCCTGGGTTTCGGGAAAGGAAGCTGCCGCCCGGTGCCTGACCCGCGCTGGCTGAGGATGCGCTCTGCGCGCAGGGACCCGCGGGCCCCCGCGCCCGGAGGAGATGTGTAGCCAGCGACCCCCCAGAGCAGGCTCGCTCCCGCGGCCGCCTGCTGGGGCCACCCTGGCCGCGGGCCCGCCGGGACGCCCCTGCCCGCGGCGCCCCTCCCAGGGCCGTGGCGCGTCCCCCGAGTCTCGCAGTATTTCCTCCCTGCACCTTTAAGAAGACCGCTGCTCCGTGGTGGGATGGTGTGTTCAAGCCACACAGAGGAAGTTACGCAGCCCGGATCAGACCGAGAGATAAAAGCCGATGGCGATCGTGAGCGATGGCAGGCGGATTTAGCCTCGGCATTAACTTGGAGCTGAGTGCGGGGGGGCGGTGAAGCGCCCCGCCATCTGGCCCCAGCCGCGCAGGGGGATGCCCCGGCGCCCCGAGGACCAGCCGCGAAGCCCACCCGGGCCGGGGGCAGCCGGGCGTCCGAGCGCGGGTCCTCTCCGAGCCGCCCAGGGGGACCCAAAAGTTTGCACTTGTTAGCAGCGACCTCCCGCTCGGCCGGGGCGGGCGATGCTGGCGGCGCGGGCGGCCCCCTCCCCCGGCCCGCGTCTCCGGGACGGCTGCGGGCGGCCCCCCCGGCGGCCGGAGGGCTCCCCAGCTCCACTCTGACGGCCACAGCGGGGCGGCCACCGCGGCGGCGGGAGCCGGGAGCGGCGCGGGAAGGAGCGCGGCCTGCAGCCCTCTGCCTCGCCCCCACCCGGCGCCACCCGAGGGGGAGGCGGCGCGCCGGAGGGTGGCGGTCCTCGGCCTCCGGGTCTCCGCGCCGGGCAGCCGCTCCGAGCTGAGCCGGGTAAGGCGGGCGGGGAGCCGGGAGGCAGCGGGGGGAGAGCGGCCGCAGCTTTGCCAGCCTGGCTTCCTCTTAAAGGGCTTCGCTGCCCAGGCCGGCTCCCCGGGCCGGGCCGAGCCGCCGACAGCAGCCGGGCAGGGGCTCGGATGCAAAAGTTATTTAGTGGCGGCTGAGACCGCGCAGGGCTGGAGCCGGAGAGGGGCGTGCGAGTGCCTTTGTAGCGGCTCCTTAAAGGAGTCGCTTGCCTTCAGGCCGGCTTCCCACCGGGGTCTTTCTCCAGCGTGTGTGTGGGGGGGTGGGGCGGGGGGATGGATGTTGCGAGAATGCCTGGGTGTGTTTGCAAAGAGGAAACTAACCCTTCTCTCGAGCCCCCCCCCCCCCCATTAAATTTCCACAGCTAGCGCCCACCCCACCCCCTTCCCGTGTCTCCAAGCCGGGTACGTGTGAGCTGCTGAGGGAAACTCCTGGCCACCCAAGACTGGAAACTTCTTTCCTGCAGGGGAGGGGCGGGTGCATGGGGAGGGGGTTGCGCAGGGACCGGCTTGGGGACCCTGTGCAGGCCAGCCTCGGGCTGGGCGGGACACAGATGGGGGAGCAGGAGCCGCAGGGCGGCGGGAAGAGGACGGGGGCTCACGGCCGATCCACCGGGAGTAAGTTGCCTGCCTGTGGGGCGGGGAGGGGAGGGGAGGCGGCAGGGGAAATGGTGCAACTCATTTGCAGCGCTTCGCTCGCTCGGCGTCTTCTAAGTGAGGGAGGCTGCATCCAGCCAGGGCGCACCCTCGGGGCCGGGCCGGCCTTCATTAAAAGCGTGATTATTAATTGTTCCCGCGCCTGGCACTCAACTTGGGAGGACAAAAAGCAGCCGCGGGGTCACCCGGCACGTCCAGGCGCTGTGCACGCCGTTCGCCGCGCCCCGGAGCGCGGACCCACCGACCCGGGCTGCGCGGGCCAAGCTGAGCCGCCCGCCCCGCAGCCCCGCCGCGGCCTCCTCCTCGCGCCCCGCCCCCCGCACTCAACTTTCCGGGGCTCCGCGGCCTCAGAGAGGGCGTGGGGTGGTCGGGAGCCGCGGAAGGCTCTTGTTCCCGGGCTGGGGCGCCGGCGCCTCCGGAACCCGGATGCTCGCGGAGCCGGCGGTGAGCGGGGCACCTACGGACCCGGCGCGGGCGGGGAGAGGTCGGGCGGGGGGCAGTGGGGGACGGAAGGTAGCCCCGGTGGACTCCCCCTTTCTTCCCGGCACCTCCCCCTGAAGGCAGTTTCGCCCTCCTCGGCTGCCCCGCTGGGAAGGGAGAGGGAACCTCGGGTGCCGGGGTCCCCGGAGAAGCCCCAGCACCCCCTCCAGGGACCCCGGGGGCGCCGCGCCCTCGGCGGGCGGCAAGTTTCCCACGAGGCCAGGGCGCAGCCGGCAGGTCCGGGAGGAGCCAGCTCCCCGCTCGGAGAGGCGCTAATTCAATAAGACAGAGAAAGCGGAGTTGAGAAATCCTGGTAAAATCTAATTTTCGGGTTTTAATACCCTGGCTATCAGCCCCCCCGGCTCCGAGGACTCTTAAAAGAAAATAAAGCGCATCGATCCCATTTGTTTCGGGGGCTGCAGTTTCTTCAGAATATCAGGTGGAGATTTATTTTCCGAGGAGAAGCCGATCCGCCGGGATGCAGCCTCTCACTCTGAAACGTCCCCGCGGGCTCACCCCCGGCGTTCCGCCTCCCCGTTCCGGGGCCTGTGGCGTCCCTCCGCCCCCTCCCTTCTTTGCTTTTTGGCAAAAACCGGCTGTCATATTCTCTTGCCGAGTTCACAACTCCCCGCCGGCGGCGCCCAATTGATTGACTAGTTGTAAACATATCCATTACCCCCGCCCCGGGCGGATTCGGTTGTTGTCCGCCCCATTTTCCAGGGAACGCGTGGCATTTAAGCCAACAGAACTGCCATGCAATGAATAGGTTTGCGAGTAGCCCGGTGCGCCGCCTGCCCGGCCTCCTGGCCCCCCCCCCGCCCAGTGCCCACCCAGCGCCCGCCCAGCCCGGAGTCCCGGAGCCCCCTCTGCCTCTGGGAGCCCCTACCTGTTGGGGAACAGTTGGAACTGGAGGCTGGAAGGATTCATTAGGGACCTGCTGTGTTCTGGGCGGCACAAAGCTCACTTGGGTAGAAGCATCCAAACCTTTGCAGGCCGCGCTATTTTATTTTTACTACAATTTCTCGGGTTGTAAAAATAGTCACCAGGCGGGTTCTTTCTGAGAGTTTTCTAGCCAGGAGCGAATTCAAGGCCGGGCAGCCTCTATAACAGTTTCTTTTACAGCCAGAGGTGAGCCGGGAAAATGTGGTCCCCTCCCCCTCATCCATCTCCATCTCGAGCTCTTCAGCCAGCCAGGGGGGCAGGGGCCGCCTCCTTAATTCAGATTTATGACCTGGGCCTGCCTGGGCCTGGAGCTCAGGGCGCTGGCTTCTCCCGGGAAGGTGCTGAGTCGCCAAGCCCCCTGGGGACCATGCCCGCCCTCCCAGTTTGTCCTGCGGGCAGGAATGTGTCTGTGTCTGGGTGGAGAATGGGGTTTCGTGCAGTGGCTGGTGGAGGGGGTCCAGGGGAGCCTGGCTGGTTCGCACCATGCTGCAGCCCTTGGGGGACTTAGCTGCAATGATTGCCGGCATGAGAACCAGCATACTTAGTAAGACAGGGCTTCTGCCATGACTCACGCAGTGACCTTTGCCCTGTTGGCTCCTGTTTCTGGTCGGGCTCCCACAGCGGCTGGACTCCTCCTGGTGATGTATACCTATCCCCTGCCGGGGAGCACAGCACATTACCGGGCTCGTGTTTTTCGCAAGAGGACATCCGTATTAGTCACATCTATTTGGGCTTTTTAAGATAATTGCCAGTAGCTTAAAATAGGAAAGCCATAATCATAATAGTGATCCGTTTATAAACAGCCCCTCTGCGGATGGTTGCAAACTGTTGGCCTCGATCAGAAAACCCAAATGACAGAGTGCTGTCACTTCTGTTGAAGGCTTCAGCATCCCTCGTTTCTTAGGATTGAAAATGAAACTCCGAGTTCAGAGAGGTGTTTATCCGACTGACCGTTGGCCCGCTCCTGGCCCGCTGTCTACCTGTACGCACAGCCCATTGGCGCTAGGGGTACAATCGCAGCTCCGCTTTGACGTTTTGACTGGTCGGTCAGGGTGTTTTAAAGCCATCATTCATTCTTGGCTGCTGGGGACGTTTTAGGGAGTCGCCGGCCCCAAGCAAGGGCACTTCTGCTGGCCTAACGCCCCCATTAAGCGAGGAGAAAACGCACCACCTTTTTAATAATGTGCCCGGCCTCCAAATGTGCAACTCCAATATTAATAAAAATAACCCAGCTTCCTCAGAGACCTCGCTAATGCAGCCTCATTTTTTGCACATTTTGCCAGAGAGCTTTTGTTCTTATACATCTCTGTCCCCCTTCTTCTCTTTTTAATTTGTTGCAGGTGTTGTTGCTAATGAGCTCTCCTTCCCTCTTCCCACGAAAGACAAGCCAGACCCTGAGTACCCGCATGGATGGAGCTGAAGTCCCAGAAACTTCATAATAAGTTGCCAATGGCTACCAGCCAAGGTCAGCCGGCCCCCACTCGTGCCGGTCCCCACCAAGGCAGAGCCCAATAAGCTGCTCCCCAGTTAACACCTCTGTCGCTTTTTTATGTTCCAGTCCAGCGACACAATCGTTGTCACTTTCAACTCACATGAAAAGAAATCTCTTTTATGGGTCTGAGATGTCAAGTCCAGTCCCGTAGAGGGACCAGGTTTCCAGCTCACCCGTCCACCTCCTGATTTCATTTCATCTTTACAACACAGGCCGGAGGGTTGTTTTGCGGGAGTGGTGAGCACATCACACATGAAGGGCCCTTTAAAGACCAGGACTGGCTGGAAGGACAGAAATTAAAGGCACTCTGATCCGGCCCCATGCCAGCTCCCCGCGGAGTGCCTCCCGATCCCATTTCCATCCACTGTCACAACCGGAGAGTCTGCCTGAGTTGATCAGGTTCCCCTGCGGGAGAGGGGGAATGCCAAGGTCAGGAGGACTCCGAGTGATGGGCCACCGTTTGATCTGCCCATCAGCAGTCTGAGAAACGCTGGCTCCGAGGTTTCCTCCCGGCCTTTGGGGAAAAGCAAGTTCCTCGCTGCTCCCGGGCAGCGCCGTTCCCTGGGACCTCCGCCTCCACCGCCTGGCAGATGCGGCCTGTCCATGCTGAGGCCTCGAGCCCCGCCTGACCCAGCCGCCGCCTCTCCAGGGCCCCTCTGGGCCGCACCCCCCGGACTGCACAGCCATGCTGGGCCTGCTGGCTCTCCTCCTGCACTGCCTCCCGCTGGCCGCCGGGGACTATGACATCTGCAAATCCTGGGTGACCTCGGATGAGGGCCCCACCTGGGAGTTCTACGCCTGCCAGCCCAAGGTGATGCGCCTGAAGGACTACGTCAAGGTGAAGGTGGAGCCCAAGGGCATCACGTGTGGAGACCCCCCTGAGAGATTCTGCTCCCACGTGAGTCAGCCCACTGGGGCTCTGTCTGCTCGGGCCAATGGGAGGGCGTCTGGGACGGCCCCTGGGAGCGGGTGAGCAGAGTGGGGGCGCCGAGGCAAAAGGTTGACTTGAATGCAGTTTGGAGTCTGTCCCACCTTGGAAACGTGCCAAAGCGAAGGCCGCCCTGAGGACCCTGGGGTCATGTGACATTATTCTCTGGGGTGGGGAAGTTCCTGCCCAGTGGACCCCTGGATCCTTTTCTCTTGGGAAAACTGTAGTTGTCACAGTCCCAGCCTCCCAGCTATGCCCCGCCCACCAGACAAGCCCCACCCACCAGACAAGCCCCGCCTCCCCGGTAGGAAGTCTGCATTCTGGGCGAGTGAGCAAGGCTACCTGCTGACCTCCCTCTGCTGGTCCCTTCTGACTCCCTATCCCACCTGATCCAATCCAGCAAACAGTGTTGCCAGGCCAGGGTGTGCCAAGCTCGCAGCTGGCCCTTTGCAGCTGGTGGGTGATGGAAGGGCAGAGGGAGGCAGGAGGGGTTAGACCAGGATGGCAGTGTGGCTGGTGCCCTTTCCAATTCCATCCCCACGTGCCACGGGGTATGTCAGTGCTCAGGTAATGTTAACAGCAACAGCAGTAATAATACCAGGGGTCATACATGCAAGCTCCCTGAGTGCGTGGGCTTGGAGCTAGACATGCGTCATTCCATGGAGTCCTCCCCTCAGTGCAGTCAGGTTGACCCTGTGCTCCCAAAGCAGGAGTTGTGGCAGATGGCTCTGGACCTGTGGCATCTCTGGGCCTCTAATCCACCATCTGTGAAATGGGCACGCTAACAGCACACTCCGGTCATTGTAAGGAATACGTGAGCTAATTTGTATGTGTAACATGCTCAGGCTAGTGTCTGGCACAGAGCACGTGCCCCTTAGATGTTAGCTGTTGCCATTCCCATCATACAGATGGAGAAACTGAGGCCCACACACACCAGGAAGTATTCTGGTCCCCAAGTCACTGAGCTAAACCACCTTCTGAGAAGTGCCTTCCCCACTGGGCTTGTTCTGGAGGCTCAGGGCCTGGCAGGAGGCCGGGCAGGGCAGCCAGGCTGCGGGAGCTCACGGGAGGGGCTCAGCATTAACCTCAGGCTGTCTGCTGCCTCCGTGTCCTTGCGGGGAGGGCCTCCCGGTCTCTGGGTTTATGGCTGGACTGAGCTGGCATCCCTGCCAGACTCCTGAGGAGGCCTCAGCCCCAGGGGACACTTCAGTCCTCTCCCAGGGCAGTCAGCCCAGGCAGGCAGGTCCCTGCTCGGTGGTGAAGTCGTGAGCTGTCACTGTGGGCAGTGGCTGGGCTGGGGAGAGAGGGATGGCGGAAAGGCTGGGAGCTGGGGCCAGAGAGTCTGTGGGGATGAGTGCACTGGGGACCCCAGAGCGGCACTGGCTCAGGGAGGGGCAAGGAGGCTGGCCCCTGAAGGTCAGGGGCAAGGCCGGGGGGAGCCCAGCTCTGTCCGCACCCCGGACTGGCTGCCCACCCAGCTCAGGTGAGGACTTCTGCGCACACTCCCTGGGCAGCGTCAACCTCTGCTTCTCTCTCGGATTAGCCTTAACCGTATTTCTTCTCTTAAATATTAATCATTTCCTGAATGTGCTGGCGGGGGAGGGGCAGGCAGCTAAATCGTCACTCACTGGGCCAGCTTCTGGTCAAGGACCGGAGGAGAGATGACCATCACAGGCAAGTCCAAGGCCTCTCCTGGCCAAGGCTGCTGGGATGCCCTTGGCCCTGGACCTCTGCCCTCCACAGAGAGCCCAGCGCAGCTGCCAGGGTGGCTGGTCACCCCAGAGTCCTGATGCCGAGCAGCCCGAGCCCAGGCAGCGCCCTCGAGCCCTGGGCTTGGGAAGGGGCTTCTGACCCCCGCTTTCCTCCTGGGGTGACGGGAGGAGGCCGGGGAGCAGAGCTCTCACATCCCCTCATCGTGGGTCCTCGGGGTCTGATGGACGCAGCTGCTTCATTCCAGGCGGCCAGCGGCTCTGTCTTTGGTGACAGACATGCAGCCCAGGAGGGTGGGGATGCTGCCTGGTTGGGTGGAGGGCAGGCTGCCTTGGGCGGGGGCCTGGCTTCCGCAGGGAGGAGGGGTCCCACCCAGATGGATTCAACCCCCCACACCCTCGTTGATTGCAGCTCCTCCCAGCCGGGCCTGTTGTCTCTAGGATGCTGTGGCGCAGGTGCCGTCCTAATCCCAGCTCAGGGATTAGAAGGTGTCGCCTAAATCCTGCCAAGGTCACTCGGTCTAGAAGGCGGCTGGGAACTCACCCACCGGGTGGCTGGGTCTCCCCTCTCCCCGCTTAGGGTCCCTGCTCTGCCGTGGTGCCGGGCCAGGACGCAGCCGCCCCCGGGTCCTGGTGCCGTGCTGGCACGTACTAGCTGCTCAGTGTGCGGTACTGTTATTTGCTTCCTGTTGTTGTTGTTGTGCCCTTGGCGGCGTCCGTCCCTGCCTTTTCTTCTCTGCCTCACTTCCGCCTGAGGAGTTCCTGTGCCAGGGTGCAGGCCGGCCTTGGATGCTCCGGCAGCTTCAACTCCTCCAGCTCAGCAGGTGTTGTTAATCGGCCACCAGGGGGCGCCCCAATGATCCCTTAACCTAGCCATGGCCCAGTGGGTCCCTATTCCCAGGCAGAACCTCCTGCAGCGGGAGCTGGGCTGTCCCAACATCCAGCCGCCTGGAGCCTGAGCCCCTTAGCACCCTGAGGGTGAAGGGGGGCCCAGGAGTGGCTTCCCTTTTCAGGGTTGGGGTGCAGACCCTCTCCGTCCCAGGCTTTGTCCTTCAGCAAAGCCACCTGAGAACTGAATTGTAAATTCCAGCCAGTGAGGAAGGGCAGGGAGAAGGAAGACCAAGATAAATGAATAAATAGAAGCCTATTGGCTCGAAGTGCACAATGAGAATTAATAGGGATGAGCTGTCAGCGAGGGTTCTCGGGCAAGGGCAAGGTTTCAACAAGAGGAGACGCCCCAGCCCTCATTCCCGCCCGGCCTGGAGGGCCGCCTGCGAGGCTGTGGGGCCCACGAGAGGCGGGGGAGGCGGTGCCCAAAGAGGCCTCTCAATCCTGGAGGGCGGCTGCCGCTCCGGACCCCGATGGGTGGGGGGTGCCAGTGGGCACGAGGAGCTTGCTCCCAAAGAGGTGGCAGCTGCCGTGAAAGGAAGGAGGTTACCCTTCCCTTGTGCCTTTGAGACCAGCGCTAACCCTGAGCTTCAGGAGAGAGATGGTGAGGAGCGGGGAGGGCATAGCACCGGCCACAGACCAGGCAGGTGACGTTCACAGCGATCCCACAGCTCCCCACTTGCTACCCGAGTGTGGTCCTGGGCCCAGGAGCCTGGCCGCACCTGCTGGGCATGCAGAGTGCCGGTCCGCCCAGGGCTGAGCGAAAGCTGCTAACCGGGACGGATGCAGGCAGGGCGTGGCCTGGGAAATGCTGCTTCCCTCCCCGGTCAGTGTCACCGACGGCTGGCGTTCCCAGGGGGCCTTTCGGGTTAAGGGGGCAGTCGCTGCTGAGGGAGAAAGACACCGAGTGCAGGGTTCCCGGGAGTGAGCGGACGGAGCCGGGAGCTAAGATCCCTGAATGCTGGAGACAGGTAGAAGGTTCCAGAGAGAAGAAGGCCTGATATCCCAGCAAGAGCCACAGGCCTGGAATCTGAAGACCTGAGCCCGCATCCCGGCTTTGCCACTCCCCTCGGGCGTGGTGACCTGGGGAAGGTCTGTAAACTGTCTGAGCCTCAGTTTCCCCATCTGTGATGAGGGACAGTCTGGCTGCCGTGCCTACCCCACCAGCTTCCTCTCTCAGAACACCTCCTGCGCATCAGGGGCATGCGCTGTGTTCCAGTGTGAGGCTTCCTATTACCATCTATCCAGGCTAGTGTTTTTATTGATTTCAGAGAGGAAGGGAGAGGAAGAGAGATAGAAACATCGATGAGAGATAGAAACATTGGTCGGCTGCCTCCTGCACGCCCCCTACTGGGGATCAAGCCCGCAACCCGGGCCTGTGCCCTGACCGGGAATCGAACCGTGACCTCCTGGTTCCTGGGTCAATGCTCAACCACTGAGCCACACCAGCCGGGCTCATTTATCCAATCTTGACAATCCTGCTTCTTCCATGGTGACGTGGACGGACATTAAACATCGTTTCAGGGGCGCTAGCACACAGGGGCCTTGGTCTTGGTAGATGGGGAAGCCGTGAAAGCACATCTCTAAGCACACACCTTCCTCAACACCTGCTTTACCTTCTCTGTGCCTCGGTTTACCCAGATGCAGAGCAAATGGCCCCTCATCCTTCCCCCGGGAGGTCTGCTCAGCTGATTAATGCAGGTGGCAGGTGGGTCTTGGAGGCCTTAAGTCCCTCCTCACCGTGACATTGAACACCACATGGGATCAAGGTCCCAGGTGCCCCACCTCCTGCCCGACCTCCACGTTCAGAACGTGTTTCCGAGGTGACCAGCCCCCTGGCCCAGCCCCCACCCCGCTCTCACCCTGGCCCCAAACCCACAGAGGCGGGTGTGGGACCCCCTCCCAGCCTCCCTCCCTCCGGCGCACCTCTCCAGCCCTAGACCTGAGGTCTGACCTCACGCCAGGCACGGTCGTGAGGAAAAGCGAGATGATAACTCTTGCAAATCCAAGTCAGCAACAAGAGAAACGCAACAGACGTTAGAGACAAGGCCGGCCCGGCTCCCCCAGCCCTCCCGCCATTTCCCCTCCTTGCCTGTCTCCTTTGCCTCCGCGCCTTCCTCTGCTTCCCCATTTCCGAGGCTTCCCAGCTTACCTGGATCACCTGCTCCAGGAGGCTGCCTGCTCCCCAGCCCAGGTGGGTCAGAGCATCCTCACCTGGGCGCCTCCCTGTCACTGTTCTCACGGAGGCGGCCCATTGGGTAAGAGGTCAGGCCCTGAGGGCAGAGAGGTGGAGGTCAGCATCCCCTGCTGTGTGACCTCTGACATGAGGCTAACCGCTAACCCCTCTGAGCCTTAGTTCCTTACATCGGAGCTATTAATAGAATACACATACGGGCCTGTCGTGAGCAGTGCCTGGCACGTAGGAGATGCTCAGTTCACGTGAGTTATTACACTCCTGCTGTTTGCTTCCTGCTTGGATTTGGAGCTCCTCAAAGGCAGGGTTCAGCTTTGCGTCCCGCCCTCTTGGCCCAGTCAGTGCTCAGTAAGCGTTTACTGAACGAATGGATGGGTGGGTGGAAGGGCCGTGTAACCCAGGAAGGCTTCTCGGAGGAGGAGAGATCAGAGCTGAGTCTGCTTCTCTGCACTGGAGTCCCTGCTCTGTGGGCGCTGTGATCACATGACACCAGGAGCCTGCACAGCTGCATCCTGAGGCAGGAAGGAACTTTGGAGCCTGAGCTTCGCCCAATCCTTAGTTAGAGCCACTCAGTCTCTCGAATCCCCAGAGGCAGGCCCGGCATCGGACAAGAATAGTTCCACGTGTGACATCTCGTTGCACAGGGACGGCTCCTTCCCCAGCAGCAGACAGGTGCCTGAGAGGTCTGGGGCCGCATGAGTGAGATCCTTGCCCCTGACTTTTCTTGAGAGTGGGTTTGGGTCCAGACCCCCTGCGGAGGGTGGGGGGCAGTGCAGCTGGAGCGGCGGGGGGGGGGGTGCCGGGAGGGAAAGGGCCTGGAGGGGGCACCTTTCCAAAGAGAGCCCGAGACTTCGAGGTCCTAGAACTTTCCAGTTACCACAGCCCCACCTTCCGCAGGCTCGTCTTCCTTGGTCTACATTCCCAGCCCTGGGCTCAGTGTGTTTCCATTTTTCTCCAAGTGCATGTATCCTCTCGGCTGCCTCCACCCCCACAGGTGGCGAGGCCGGGGGTGGGCGAGGGACAGGCAGGCGGGCTGCACCTGCGGTGGCCAAGGATTTGGGACTTGGGATGCAGCAAACCGGGCTCATCCGTCTTCCGCCCTCTGGGTGTGGCGCTTGGATAAATCCCTGTGGCTCTGAGCTTTCAGGTTTGCGCACCTGAAAATGGGGCTGGTATGGGACAGGTGGAAGGGAGCTTGTGCGGATGGGATGAGATAGGCATGTAAAGGCCTCAGCTGGGGGCCTGGCACCAAATGAAGGTTCCGAAGGGGAATTTTTTTTCCATCCTAGAGTGTAGCTTGAGAGACAAAAGGAGGAGAAAAAGCAGAAAGTACAGACTGAGGATGGTCCCGTCGGCCAGCTGTGTCCCGTGGGGGCTGTGGTCCAGGGGCTGGGCTGCGGGGTGGCCTGGGGTGGGCTCTGGCCTTGAAGGGCGGGCAGGGTTAGAGGAGCGTGGTGAGGGCAGGAGAAACGCTGTGAGGGAGAGTGTGTGGATGACGGGGACAAGCCACTCACCGCTCAGTCCCTCGAAGCCCTCCCAGCCCCTAGTCCCCTACGCCTGTGGGGGCGGGGGGTTACTGTGCCATTGGATGGATGAACAAACTGAGGCTTCCCAAGGCCCCCAAGTGGGTCAACCTTCCTCTGTGGGCTCATAGCCAATCTTTAGGGTCTGGGGGTTAGGCCGAGGGGGTGGCAGCAGGGAGGGGATGGGGGACCCGCGGGCAGGCTGGGGCCTGGAAGGCCCGAGCCCCAGGCTGGCACAGAGCTGGGCAGGCTCAAAGGGCCGCTCCAAGCTGCACCTCTTGCCCTCACCCCCAGCCGTCGCCGCCCCAGGAACGGGCTGTGGCCGCAGCTCTGTCCCCATCACGCAGGCCCCGGCCCGGGCGCTCCTGGCTGGGACCCTGCCGGGCCTGGCTTCTTCCTGGAGGGGTCCGGAAAGTGGGAAATGGCAGATGAGGCAGAAACCGGTTCCGCTGGGCTTTGGTTTGCGGGTTCTGATTTGTTTTTCATCAGCAGCAGATTTACTGAAATATATGAAAATGTGTTTCTAGTTCCCTGAGCGCACGCCAACTGCTGGCGGGGGGCGGCATGTCAGAGCAGAGCGAGCGCGGGCTGGGTGCCCGGCAGCTCCAGGCCCCGGCAGCCTCCTTGCTGCGGGGACGCCATGCCAGGCCCCCAGCCTCAGTTTCCCCAACTGTGCACCCTGGGGTTTGGCTAGACTGACCGGATCCTGAGTGATGGCCAGATACGTTCTGGGATTTGGGGAAATCTAGGCTGGGGGTTAGCCTTGCTCACAGACAGACCACATCAGGGGGCCCCCGTGCAGCGCGAGGCTTCTTTTTCAAGTTCAAATTCCTTCATCAGAGTATTCTCGTAAATGAAAATCCAAACAAAGGAAAGCAAGCCAGGTGCTAACATATAACGCCCCAGCACAAATTAACTCACGTATTTTTTTAGTATATGTGCTGCCGAAGCGAGCACAACTCACGTATTTTTTTTAATGGATGGAATTTACATGTAACATTGTATTCGTTTTAAGTGTTCAACATAATGGCTTGATACATGTATTTATGGCGAAAGGATGACCACAATAAGTTTAGTTGGCATCCATCACCACACATAGTTTTAAAATATTATTTTTGTGATGAAGGCATTATTTAAAAGATTTTTCTTTCATTTTTAAATTGAGGTGAAATTGACATAGCATGAAATTAACCACTTAAAAATGTTATTGCTGCCGAAACCGGTTGGCTCAGTGGATAGAGCGTCGGCCTGCGGACTGAAAGCTCCCAGGTTCAGTTCCGGTCAAGGGCATGTACCTGGGTTGCGGGCATATCCCCAGTGGGAGATGTGCAGGAGGCAGCTGATCGATGTTTCTCTCTCATCGATGTTTCTGGCTCTCTATCCCTCTCCCTTCCTCTCTGTAAAAAATCAATAAAATATATTTTTAAAAAAATGTTATTGCTGTAAAGTACACATAACATAAAATTTGCCTTTTTTGTGCATTTGTAAGTGAACAGTGCAGTGGTATTTAGCACATTCACAGAGCTGTGCGACCACCACCTCTGTCCAGTTCCAGAACATTCCCATCCCCCCGAAAGGAAATCCCATCCCCGTGAGCAGTCACTCCCCACTCCTGCCTCCTCCGGCCCTGGCAGCCCGGTCTGCTCTCTGCCCATGGCTGGCTCCGCCTCCTGTAGATGTCCCGTGTAAATGGAATCACGCGACGTGTGACTTCTGTGTCTGGGTCCTTTCACTCAGCATGTTGTCTTTGAGGCTCACCCATGTGGCAGGTGTCAGCACCCACTCCTTTTTCGTGGCTGGGTAATATTCCTCTGTATCTACCACAGTTGTTTATCCACTCATCAGTTGATGGACATTAGGGTTGTTTCCACTTTTTCGGGCTATTATAAATAATACTAGAGGCCCAGTGCATGAAATTTGTGCAGGGCGGGGGGCGGGGTCCCTCAGCCCGGCCTGCACCCTCTCCAATCCAGGACCGCTGGCTCCTAACTGCTCGCCTGCCTGCCCGCCTGATTGACCCCTAACTGCTCCCCTGCCAGCCTGATTCCCCTAATTGCCCTCCCCTGCTGGCCTGATCGCCCCTAACTGCCTCTGCCTCGGCCCCTGCCACCATGGCTTTGTCCAGAAGGACATCTGGAAGACGGCCGGTCTAATTAGCATATTACCCTTTTATTAGTATATATTGTTATGAACATTTGTGGACAAGTTTTTCCATAAGCATGTGTTCCCATTTCTCTTGGGTGCATAGCTAGGAGAGGAGTGGCTGGGTCACGTGGTAATTTTTATATTTAAGTTTGTGAGGAACTGCCGGACTGTTTCCCACGGTGGCTGCACCATTTACATCCCCACCAGCACTGCACAAAGGTTCCGATTTCTCCACGTCCTCGCCAATATTTGTTATTTATTATGGTCACCCGAGTGGGTGTGCAGTGGATCTCATGGTGGTTTTGAGTTGCGTTTCCCTGATGACCAGCAATGCTGGGCATTGTATGCGTATTGGCCATTTGCATGTCTTTGAAGAAATGTCTAGTCTCGCCCTTTGCCCATTTTTAAATTGAGTTGTTTGTCTGTTGCTGTTGAGTTGTGCATGTTCTTCATATAGTCTGGATGCCAGGCTCTTGTCAGACATATGACTTGAAGAGGTTTCCCCCATCTACAAACAATCTTTTACTCTCTGACGTGTCCTTCCATACACAAAAAGTTTATTTTAGTCAGGTCTAATTTATCCACTTCCTCCTTTTGTTGTCACAGCTAGGAAACCACTGCAGAATGGAAGGTTGTAAACGTTTGCCCCTCTGTTTTCTTCTGAGACGTTTATAGTTTTAGCTCTGATGTTTAGGTGTTGTACATGGTGTAAGAGAAGCGTCCAACTTCATTCTTTTCTTTTTTTTAATATAGCTTTATTGATTTCAGAGAGGAAGGGAGAGGGATAGACAGTTAGAAACATTGATGATGAGAGAGAAACATCGATCAGCTGCCTCCTGCACATCCCCTCCTGGGGATGTGCCCACAACCCAGGTACATGCCCTTGACCGGAATTGAACCTGGACCTTTCAGTCCGCAGGCCGGCACTGTATCCACTGAGCCAAACCGGTTAGGGCCAACTTCATTCTTTTGCGTGTGGATGCCCCGTTCTCCCGGCAACGTTTGCTGAAGAAACTGTTCTTTTCATCCAAGGTCCTTGGCCCCCTTCTGGAAAACCAATGGGCGTAGGTGTGAGGGGTGGTTCTGGAAGCTCAAAATGTATTCCCCAGAGGCACGGAGCCTTCCAGGTGCAGCTCTTAACGCTCCTGCAGGGCAGAAACTAGTGTTCCCTATTGTCCCCATTTCACAGATGGCAAAACTGAGACTCCAATACTGAGTGGCAGGGCCAGGCTCAGATGCAGACCCTAATCATTTAACCACTAAGCCACGGGGCCCGAGGACAGGGAGAGCCCAGCTGCTCCCCCCGCCCCCCTCCCCCTCCCTCTTTTTACTAACATATCTTGTTGGTTGGGATGCCGACTTCTATTGTCTTCAACGAGGGTCACTGGGGAGAAGATGCTGTGACCTGTGGCCTCTCTCTGGTCTCTGAATGTCTCCTCTCCCAGGCTCACCAGAGCGCCAGATCCCACCGGTGGCGCGTGGACAGAGTGGGTGATAAATTGGCGCTGATGGTGTTTGTCCCTCCTCTCAAATGGCCCAGTTGGAAGGGCCTCAGGCATCAGCTCAGACCAGAGTGAACTGTGTCCCTACCATTGGAACTGACTGCCCGGGGGACAGTGGTGCCTGGCTCTGGGCTGCCGGTGTCCCCTGCCCCTCCCCGGGCAGTCCGAGGGCTCCTGTGAGCACAACACGAAACCACCAATGAGCCTAATCACTCGTTTCTTGGTTTCCTGTACCGGGGAGGGGGGGGGGGTGGGAGGGGGGAGGTGGGCAAGCTGCGGCCCAGCAGGATGCAGTGACCGCACGGGCCACCAGGGAGGGGCAGCAGGCCCAGGAGTTTCAGCCGTGGCCCATGGCTCTCATTCTTCATAAGAGTGGTCTTGCTCTGGCTGGTTTGGCTCAGTGGATGGAGCATCGGCCTGCGGACCAAAGGGTCCCAGGTTCGATTCCAGTCAAGGGCACATGCCCGGTTCAGTTCCCAGTAGGGGACGTACAGGAGGCAGCCAATCGAGGATTCTCTCTCATCATTGATGTTCTCTCTCTCTCTCTCTCTCTCTCTCTCTCTCTCTCTCTCCCACTTCCTCTCTGAAATCAATAAAAATATTTTTTTAAAAAAACCCAAAACAACAACAAAACAAAGGAGTGGACTGGAGCCTGGGGAGGAGGCACTCGCACCGGGGCTCACGGGGAGGCGCCCGCACACGGGCACTTGTGGGGAGTGGGGTGCGGTCTGAAAGCCGCCTTCGGGGAGGTGTGGCCACAGGTTACCGTGTTTGGGTCGGGTCTGCTCAGCTGAGCTCCCCCGCGGGGCACTGCTCAGAGCCAACCGAGGGCCCGGCCCGCACACCCGGTCCTCCCTGCTGTGGCCGCGCTGAGAGGCGGGGAGGGGGGATGTCGGTGTCGCGTGGGCAAGGCCACGGGTGAGGCAGGATGGCGGGTGGAGCGTTAAGGATCCCTGCCCAGTCAGCGCCTGGGATGCCACCCCCCCGCATGGTGGCTGGGGGTCCGGCCCCAGCCCTCCGCCAGGGGCCGCAGGGAGTCGGGGCCAGGGGGGTACACCCTGCGCATTGCGGGGTCTGGTGCGTCTCAACACGCCCATCGCGCAGGGCCGGCATCTGGGACGCACTTCTGTGCAGCGTGTCCCTCCACAGCACCCAGGCAGTGACAGGACAGGGCGGGCGCTCAGAGGGGAGAGTCACCCAGGTTTGCACAGCAGCGACACTGCCAGGGCCTGTCTCCAGGGCCTTGACCCCTGCCCCCCTCCTTGTTCTATAGCCCATGAGTCCCTTAGCTGGTAGAGGGGACCCAGAGTCTCAGGGTGCAACGACAGAGCGGTCACCTCCTCTCAGGGTCTCCGTGGAAAGGAATTAAACGGGTCCATGTTTGTGAGTCCGTCCAGATCTCAGCCCGGGCTCCCAGCGCTCCCCCTCCTCGGAAAGGGACCGGTCCCAAGGCCTGGGCCCCACCAGCCCTTCCCCCCGTTTGTCCCGGTGCGTGGGGCCCATGGGACCCCGCAGCCCCTCATTCCAGCTCCCTCCTGCTGCCCGAGTCATTTGTCCACTTGACTCCAAGCATCGACCAGGGAAATGAAAGGAAATGAAACATGACCAGCGGCTGGTGTTGGGTGAAGGTGAACAGGAGGCCAGTGAGAGACGGGGCGCGGGGAGCCCGCTCCCCCCACCACAGGAAGTGGCGGTGCCCTCTCCCGGGACTGTGGGTTCCAGGATTGGCCCCTCCCTCTGCAGAATCAAGAGACAGCCCAAGGCAGTGGCAGCAACAGGAGAAGCAGCTGTGCAAAGGGCCTGCTGTCCCTGTCCCTGTCCCTGTCCCTGTCCCCACCCTGGTACCAACCAAACCCTTGCCCACAGCTCCGGGGCTGGCATGGGCTGGGGCCGGCTCTGGGGACCATGCTCCCCACTGGATGGGCTGCTGGGAGCTGGTGACCGCGGTGTCTCGCCCCCCCTTTGGGAGATAGATTTCTGGCTGTGACCTGAGGGGTCTGAGTAGTCACCCTTCTAGCCCCCAGCATTCCCGGCAGCCCCGGCCTTGGGGCTTTCAGGCTCCGGGAGATGGAGAGGGTGGGGCACCCAGAGACCCGGACAAAGGAAGGAGAGCAAGCCCACGGCTGCAGCGACACCCCGAGCAGGGCTCCACCTTTGGGGGTCACAGCCCTTTTGAGGATCCGCTTGCTTTTCCTAGAACGATGAGCACTCACACACGTAGACACACACAGCACGCCTGCACATGGACATGTATACACATGCACACATGCACACATGCACATAAACACACATATACATACATGTGTGTGCAGCGCAGAGTTGCACACACTTGTAGGGCTCCCAAGCTCACTTGTGGGCCCCTCCGGACCCTCCAGAGCCTTTGAGCTCAGGAAAATCACTGTTTTGTTTTGGTTAATCCTCACCCGAGGATATTTTTCCATTGACTTTTAGAGAGAGTGGGGAGAGAGAGAAAGAAACGTCGATGTGAGAGAGACATATCGATTGGGTGACTTCCTGCAGGTGCCCTCACGGGACCAGCGATAGAGCCTGCAACTGTGGTACATGCCCTTGACTGGAACCGAACCTGAGACCCTTCAGTCCAAGGACCAACACTCTATCCACTGAGCCACACCAGCCAGGGCAGTCAGATTTTCTTGATGCCACGTCTTCCTATTCCTCCTCAGACCAGCACCGCCTTACATTTATTGAGTGCCTACTGTATACCGAGCCCTGGACCTAACCAGCTCACTGAACCCTCACAGGTGTTGACACGTGTGGTAGATCCCATACTTATACCCGTTTGAATGTGAGGAACCTGAGGTTCAGAGAGGTTAAGCCACTTGCCCAAAGGCACACAGCTTCGAAGCAGAGGAGCTGGCACCGACGTCCCAGGCTGCCCAGGCCCAGCCACCTCCTAACCTGCATGTGACACAGAGTCTCAGAAAACGCCCAATAGACAGGCTGTTGTGTGTGCGCGCGTGTGTGTGCATGTGTGTGCATGTGTGTATGCGTGTGTATGCATGTGTGTGCGTGTGCATGTGTGTGTGCATGCACATGCACATACGCGTGGCCGTTGTGCTGGGTGAGCACACTGTCCTCCCCAGCATGCCATGCAGCAGGAGAGAGGGCGGGAAGGGGTGCCGCGGCTTCACCACCCCCTCTGCCCTTGGGGACACGGCAGAGTCTGCTGGGCCACTTCTTTCACGTCCATCTGGCCCCGTGTTTGCTCCCACGTACCAGCTGCAGGGAAGGCCGCTGCGCCTGGGGGAACCTGATCTGCTTTTCTGGGGAAGGAGTGGGGGAGGGGGGAACACACCCAACAATGGACAATAATGGACCTAAAGATAGAACTGAGCGAGCAGGGGGAGGGGCGGCGTCTGCCTGGCACTGGGCTGTCTGCCTGGCACCGGCAGGCCCCTCCCACACGGGGCCCCCGGGAAGTAGCTGCCACTCAGCCTAGAGGACAGGCTGGGAACCAGGAGGGGTAGGACAGGCTGGGGGGCAGGTGCCGGCCAAGATGGGGAACTGCCCCATCGCACGTCCTCGAGGCGGAGGACCCTGCTGCACCTAGAGTCCCCAGGGAGGCGTAGTCAGCTCGGTGCCCAGGACCGGGCCTGTCCCTGGGGCGCGTGTGGTTGGCCCGGGCGCCCCCAGGTGCGTCTCTCGTGAGAACTCTGTAAGGGGTGTTTCCTTCGTAGGAAAGGGGGTTGATTGTGTGGCCGTCTCCTTTCGGGACCCTTGAAGACCCCAACCCCAGAAGGCAGCTGGGACTCCCGGGTGGGAGGAGGCAGGGCTGGGCTGTGCAGGTCTGGGCGTGGCCGGCCCATCCCATGGGAGGGTGCTCAGTGGGCTGCCCCCAAGGCCGCTGCATGGTCCCGGGTGGGCTGGGCTTCGGCATTTATTAAGCTCCCGTCCCGGGGCGGCCAGGTCTGAGAGCCGAGTGCAGTCTTCCTGGGAAGCACCGGTCCCTCCCAGCCCCTCCAGCATGTTGTTGCTCTTAAATCCGAAGACCTGGGGGCCGTGGGGCTCCCTTTGTCCCCAGATTTCTAACCTCTTCCTGGAAGGAGGCTGGCGGGCCCAGGGCCGGGCCTTCCTGCAGCAGCTAAAGGTCAAGTCTGCGCTGCCCCAGGCCTCTCCCTGCCTGGTCTCCTGTGCCCCGACCCTCCCCCTGTAGCTTATTGCGTGTCTGGTCTGACCCTTTGTGCGGTCCCTTGACGTAGGGAAGCCTCCTCACAGCGTGGCCAGTCCTCTCCACCTGTCCACTCCTGCCCTCCTGGCCTCCTGAGCTTGCCTGCTGAGAGCTCACCTCCCCCAGGGAGCCCTCGGGAACATCCCGCCAGTTCCCCTCCAGGTTCGTCATCCCTGCCATTCGCAGGCCCAGCATGAATGTCTTCTCTGGTGGTCCCAGCCGAATGGTCAGCGCGCCCATGCAGGCCCAAGTGCCGGGTCACTGAGGTGTGCCTGGTGGTGGCGGGCAGGGGGTGGACAGAGGCAAAGGGCAAAGGGAGTCAAGCTTTGGCCTCGCTCCCTCTTGGATCCTCCCCTTCCAGGGGTGTCAGTCCTGGGCCTCCTTCAGGACCCAGGAGACCCCATTGTTCTGCTGTTCAGGGAGAAAGCCAAGGGCACCTCCCGGGAAAGGGGGGCGGGGGGGGGGGTTGTCTGCACAGGCCCAGGGACCTGTGGACAGGCAGCCCCTGAGTGCTCCGGCCAGAGCCTGGGGTGGGGGATGGAGGGGGGCCCTCTGCCCTGCCCCCGCCCGCCCCACCTCCACCCCAGCATTTAAACCCTGCGAGTGAGCAGCGTCTTTCCTCCCTGATAAAATATTTATGTCAGCAGAGCAGGCCTCCTTGGGAAGCTGCCTGTGCCTCGCGGACGCTTCGCACAAGCTTTTAAAGAGCAGGCTGCCTTTCCCCTCTCTAAGCAGTTTCTCGGTCCTGAATCAATAATGCACTTGGACCAGCTTCCTTCCCCCTCTGCGCCCTGCCCCCACCCCGCCCCAGTTTCTCTCTTTCTTTCGCTCCTCCTTCCTTCGTTCCTCATTGTTCCCTCTCTCCCTATTACTTTTTTTAAAAAACAATATATTTTTATTGATTTCAGAGAGGAAGGGAGAGGGAGAGAGAGATAGAAGCATCAATGAGGCGAGAGAATCATGCTGCCTCCTGCCCGCCCCACACTGGGGATCTAGCCACCACCCGGGCCTGTGCCCTGACCAGGAATCGAACCATGACCTCCTGGTTCATAGGTCGACGCACAACCACTGAGGCACGCCCGCTGGGCTACTTTTATTTATCTTCAAAACTATATATTAAATGGACGCGTTAGCTGTTTGGGTGGGGAGCCTCGAGGGGTGGAGGGGGGGCAGGGTGGGCAGGAAGGGGAGCAGAGACAGGCCGGCTCCTGGGTGAACTGGGTGAGGCGGTGAGGCGGGAGGTGCCAGGAGGAGGAGCGCTGGGCTGCCCTCTGGCCCTGGGGGAGGCGCTGGGGGCTCCTGGCTGGAGAGGAGGAGGGGAAGGCTCTCCTTTTTCTAATCAGTTAGGAACGTTTACAGCTCACCCAGAGAGAAGAGGCCAACGCCTGAAAGAAGGGAGCTCGGCAAAGAAAATGTGTGGAGGGCGGACCAGACTCTGCTACCAAACTTTCAGAGGGGCGAGCAGTTCGGTTTGGCCTGATTTCTGTGGGGATGGGTTGGGGGGCGGGGGGTGGGGGGGGGGGAGTGCAAATGGAGAGGGAGATGCCGCACGCATCCGGTTAGTGACATGACCTGGCACCAGGTGAGGGGCTGGGGTGTGGAGCCCCCCGGGGAGAGGGGCGCAGGGACCAGCCAGGAATGAATTTCCCACCCAACCATCCCTAGAAGCCTGGCTGTGGGAAGAGTCCACATACGCCCAGGGCAAAGCAGAATGCATCCCTTTTCTTCCTTTTTTAAGAATAAACGTATGTTCCTGGAGAGAGCGACTTCTCTCCAGACTAGAGCCCTGGCAGGACCCCAGCCGCCCCTCCGCCCCTCGGCTGCGGGGGAGGAGCCGGGGCAGGCAGTGTTGGCATCGCGCCCTGGCCCGCAACCTTGCTCCCCAGCCAGCCCTCCCCTGGACAGCTCTGCCCTCTCCCTCCCCCCAAGGTCGAAGGTTGTGGGAAAGGCTTGCTGGCTGGCTGTTGGGGAAGCCAGAGTTGGGGCTGCCCCCAGCTCCCCCGAGTCACTGCGCAGTCCCCCCTGGTGGTGCCAGGCAGGCACCCACCCTCTCGGGGCCAGCGGAGCAGTGGGACTCAGTGGGGTGAGCTTGGAGGGCGCTGAGCGGGAGCTCAGCAAACCCTCCCCCTGATCCCATGGTTGAGGCCCTCGCTCTATACCCCCTGCGTGCGAACAGCTGCGTGGTCGGGACAGGGGTGGCCCGGTGGCTCCGGCGGGTCCAGTCTCAGACAGAAGGCTCTGGAAGGAGGTCCCTGTGCTCCCCTACAATGTGGAGACCTGGAGCAGAGTGGAGATTTCATTTCCTTCCATTACAGCCAGGTCAGGTGGTTGGCGAGGCCACCTGAGGCTCTGGGTCTGAGCGGGCCTTTGCCCAGGAGATGCCCAGGGGCTGGGCCAGGGTTGGGGTCTGGGGTGGGCTAGGCCGAGCGCGGCTGCTGGAGGCTCTCCCGTAGGTTGAAGGAGTCCCGGGAAGACGCCTGGCCCTTCGCCGCCTGAGGGATGGCGGGGCTGGGAAGACAGGGCTCCAAAGAGCAACAGAATCCCAAACTGTCAGAGACCCCCCCCCCCCCCCCCCCCGCCCCGCAAATGCCCGGCGGGCGGGTCAGTTTCCGCTGATTCATGAGCGAGGAGGGGTGACCTTGCGGCTGTGGCTTCTGCTCAAACGAAAGAGAAGCCCCTGGGCTGGGCAGGAGAGGGAGTTAGAGGCAGCAAGTAGTAATCAATGAAACTGGGGGGGGAGGGGGTAGAGGGAGGGGGGGGGAGAGAGAGAGAGAGAGAGAGAGAGAGAGAGAGAAGGGGAAGGGGGGAGGAGAGGTGGAGACAGAGCGGGCAGGGCATCTCGGATTAGCATATCCTCCCAAAGAATCTCCGTTTCCGCTCGGTTAATAATTTATGCCCACTCAACTTTTCTTACCAATGAGTAGGAAATTGTTTGTGGGGAGAATTCCCTGGCCCCGGCCGCTCCGCGCTGGGGGTGGGGTGGGGGATGTGTCTGGCTCCCTTCTACCGAGTGGCCTGGGGATTGAGGCACTTAGACTTTGGGATGTCCCTGTGGGAGCTCCATATTTCATGAATGGGGAAACTGAGGCACAGAGTGGGCAAGGCGCAGCCCGGGGTCACACCTGGGGTTAGGGAGCCTCCCACACCCTAACTGCAGGGGCCGTGGGTCAGGCGCTCCCTGGTCTGCAGGCCCCCCCCAGGCCCCAAGAGTTTCCCAAACTCCGGAGCATCCTGCCTGGCGAGGGAGGGCGTCCTCCCCCCCCCCGCCCCCCCAACCCCCCCCGCCCCCCCAACCCCCCCCCCCCGCTTTGCTCCTGCTGTGCCCGCTCAGTACGAGGGAGCTGGGGCGCCCAGCCCTCCCCCTCCGTGCCCCCATCTGGGCGATGGCCATGCCCGTCCCTGCCCTCGGTGCCCTCCCAGGACGCGCCCCCCGAGGAAGCCTCCAGCCCCAGCAGAGGGGCTGCAAAGGGTTCCCTGGGCTGCGGGCGCCTCAGGAGCGTGGCACGGGGGTTACTCCTCTTCCCCAGACGGCACAGGACTGGTGATCCCTCCCCGGCTCCTCGGGGAGGAGGCAGGAGGGCCAACCAGCCAGGCCTCCTGGGCGTCCTGTCCCCGAAGACAGTGGCTTTCCAACTCAGTTACCTACTTTGCCCACCGCTTGTCTGCTGTTTACGGCCTGGCCGCCCCCCCAGCTGCAGCCTTCACGCAGGAAATATGGCAGCCTCTAAAGTCCACGCCAGGCATCTCCTGCTTCTTGTCCACGTGGGAGACTTGTTCCCAGCCCCGTCTCGGGGTTCCTGTCCAGGCGGCCCCTGCCCCCAGGCCCTGCAGGGCCCCTCGCCCGCCAGCTGGGTGCTCACCTGGCTGACCCGAGAGGGTGAGCACAGATGGGAGGGGCTCGGTTGAGGAGGCGAGGGGCCGGCTCTGCCCAGCCTCCCCCCAGGGAAGGGGCTCTCGGTGGGCGCCTGGGGCTGCCGGGAGGAGGCAGGAGGGACCTGAGGGGCGCGGCGGCCCTGGCACATGGTTGCCCTCAGTGATGCCATCGTCACTGTGTCCTTCCCAGCCAGCAGCCCAAGTGCGAAGCTGCTGTGAAATAATCATCGCTCCCACCGGGGGTTTTCCAGGCACTTCAGACACATCGTCTCGCAAGGTATTGGCCGAGCGAGTGAGACTCAGAGAGGCTGAGACACGTTCCCAACGCCACACAGCTTCCAGGGCCGGTGCTGAGAACGAGCCCAGGGCTTTCGATCCAAACCGGTTTCCTACCTGCTCCGGCTCCGACTGGGAGGCGGGCGCAGGGGCCCTGCACGGGCCTGGAACGCGTGGCGTTACGTTTTCCTGGAGAAGGTTCCAGGGCTCTCCATGGGGGCAGGACATGTGTTTTTATAGGATCGTGAACGGTCTAAAGAAACAGTCGCTGCTTCGGTATCAAAGGTCAGCTCTGGGGCCCTTCTGAAAGGCAAGAGGTGTGCCTCGAGCTTCCGGAACCTTCTCCCCGTGTTGGGCCACTTCTTTGGACTGGTTGCTTCCTTATGAAATCTGGCCTCACAGGCAAGTGGAGACGCTGGCCTCCAGCCTGGCCCCTCGAGGCGCTGTCAGCAGCCGTCAGCTGGAGGCAGGTGGGGGTAGCCCCGTGGCCAACCCCGGCTGCCCCCAGCGTCCTCCGTCCTCTGGCTCAGCACTGCCAGCCCTTCAGCCGGCGCCACGCTCCGCGCCTCAATGGTTAAGTGGAATCCCGATCTCGGAGCTGGAGGGTGGAGGAAGGAGGAAACAGCAGGAGGGAGAGTGGCGCTGGCGAGGCTTGGGATTTATTTGTTGTGCTCGCTGCTGGCGAAGCCGCTCCGCAGCCGGCGCGGGCGGAGACGGGCTGATTCATTAGTTTCTGACCATCTGCTTCCCGGGCTGGGACCGGGCGGGGGGCCAGCAGACCCCGCGGGTTAGGGCAGCGAGGCCGGCAGCCGGGTCGAGCCCCTGTCCTCTGCCAGGACCGGCTGTGTCAGTCTTCTTGGTGACAGACAGGCCTGGGAGGCTGGGGTCTGAGAGGGACCCCATGTCCCCCCTGGGGGGACCACCGGGAGGCTGGGCTGGGTGAGGGGAGGGAAGGCAGGGGACAAAGAAGGACCAAGGTAAATAGAGGAGGTGTGGGGACTCCCAGAGCTGGCTGGCAAGAATCATATCAACATTCAATATGAGGTTTATGAATATGAATCTAATTATATTAACAACTAAGTCATATAACAACAACCTATATAATAAAAGCCCAGCGACTGTTACGGCAGAACGACCAGAACGACTGTTCACTATGATGCGCACTGACCACCAGGGGGCAGACACTCAACGCTGGAGCTGTCCCCTGGCAGTCGGTGCACTCCCACAGCGGGAGCACCACTCAGCCAGAAGCCGGGCTCAGGCTGGTGAGCGCAGCAGAGCTGGCGGGAGCCTCTCCCACCTCTGCGGCAGCGCTAAGGAGCCGAGAGCCAAGCCAAGCGGTAAGGAGCGAGCAGGCAGGCGGTTAGGAGTGAGAGGTCCCCGATTGTGAGAGGGTGCAGGCCGGGCTGAGGGACTAATTTTGTGCATTGGCCTCTGGTAATAACTGTAATGCAGTGAGCAGTAGCTGAGGTCCAGGCCACTCCCCCGGCCCAGGTGAGCACCCTCACAACCTCACGATGGAGGAGGAGGGAGCTGGCTTTAGAGAGTGCGTCAGCAAGGAGGGCTTCCTGGGGGAATCTCCTGAGAACCGGGAGGAGGGAGAGTGGCCGTGGGAGCACAAGCTCAGAGGTGAGAGGGGACAAAGCCGCCAGGGAGGAGGCACGCCTCCTGTGCTGTGCTGACAAGAGCTTCCCAGGCGGACAAGGAAAGGCGCCGGGCGGACGGCTCTGGTGACGGTGTGGTGTGCTCGGGAGGGGCCCAGGGAGCTTCCAGGGAAATTATCGGGAACTCACGACTCAGCCGCGCCGCTCCGAGCCGTTCCTCCCGCCCTGACCTCTGGCTCACCTGGGACAGGTGTGTCTTTGCTTGCTGGGGCCTGGGGGCTCGAACAACAGATTCACTTTCTCAGGCTCTGGGGCTTCAAGCCCAAGGTCAAGGTTGGTTTGACCCTGGAAGACCGAGGGTTGGTTTCTCCTGAGGCCGCCCTTCTCGGCTTGAGGCTGACGGAGCTCCCTCCGCCGCCTCTTCACGTGGCCTCTCCTCTGTGTCCCTGTCCACAGCTCCCCTATATGAGGACCCAGCCTGACTGGGCCACCCTAACCACCTCCCCTCCTTAAAGGCCCGTCTCCAAACACGGCCCCACGGAGGAGCTGAGGAGCTGGGCATGTGGATGTGAGGGGCCACTAGCCCCTAACGAGGTGCCAGGGCAGTGGAAGAAGATGGCCTGGTGCCGAGGGAAGAAGACAGTTGCTGGCTGCGGGGAGGGGAGGGGGGATGCTGCCTTGGTTGCAAACTGTGTCCTTGGCCCCTGATGTCCGGGCATGAACTCTGGGCAGCTGCTCTGTGTCTCTGCCCTGAACGGCACAGCGGAGCCTGGTCTGCCTCTGGGCTCAGCCCACAGTGGACTGGCCATGCGCCCGGGGAGGGGGCTGTCTCCCTACAGCAGGCCTGCCTCCCCTGGCCCAGCGGAAGCCTTGTCTCTGCAGGCCACGGAGCATCCCTCTGGGGCCTCTCGCTCCGCCCCCCCCCCCCATTCAAGGTGACGCCTCAGGGCCCACAGCTGGAGCCTGAGGGAGCTCCTGCTCCAGGGGAGGTCCCCAGCGTGTCGGGACACCCTGAGATTGTCCAGGACAGGAGCCAGCATATCCTCAGAAAACAGCCCACGCACAGGAGGCTGGGGCCAGCCCCCCTGCCCGGGGCCTCAGGTTCCCCTGTGCTCACTGAGGGGTTGGACTCAGGAGTGAATCCCTTCAGCACCGAGGTCTGTGGGTCCCGTGAATCCCAGGGCTGGCCCGTGGGGTGGACAGCGCAGCCCGGGGGGGACCAAGGACAGAGCTATGTTGGTCAGCGCGCTTTGTGGGAGCTGCCTCGGTGAACCCAGGCCGGCCAGCCCCCGCCTTGACGGGTCCCAGGTGAGGTCCTGAGGCTGTGGTGGGGGAGCGCTCAGCCCCCGGGCGATGGCGCCCCGCCCCCCCGTCCGGGCTGGATGGCTCCCTTTAGAGTGAGCAGCTTTATCTCAGATCCAAGCCGTTTGTCACCGCGCAAACGAAGACCTGAAATATTCATCAAAAAAGCCGCGAGGGGTCCGGGCGCTGTGCGGGCCTCGGTGACAGGCTTGGTTTTTAATGGATAGGCTTTGGCGTTTAGAGCTGTTTAGGTGGATGGCGGAGAGCAGAGGGCTCCTCGGATGCCGCTTCCCGCCCACGGGGCCCGCACACCTGGCATGAGCGGGCGCATTTGTCACCCTGATGAACCAACAGTGCGCGCCTATAACTGAAGTCCACACTTCACAACAGGGTCCCGCAGGTGTGGGCGTGACAGATGCCCGATGTCCTGGACCCACCGTGACAGGTCATCCAGTCGCTCACTGCCCTCAAACTCGCCCGTGCCCCACCGGCTCGCCCCGCCGCCCCTGGGCAGCCTGTGCTGGCGACATTTCGGGCTCTGCGTGCGCTCAAGGCCGGCCAGACGCGGGGATGGATCTGAGCTGCCATGGAGGGGAGCCCCGCTGGGCGGGGAGCAGGCTGCCAGCGCTGCCCCCCCTCCCCCCAGGTGGGAGGGAGGACTGTAAGCCAGAGGGGCCGTGCCCTACCTTGCTCACCAGCGCCCCCCACTGGGCCTGCCTGGCATGTGCCAAGGACCTAGAACTGACTTGCCACAAAGATGCACGTCCTTGAGAGGAACCCCAAACACTCAGCACCCCCAGCTGCCCAGGTTCCACATGAAGCGGACACACGGGCTGTGCCAGGGACAGGCGTGACCGCCACGCTCTGCGCCAACAGGCGGGTGTGGCTCCCGCTCCCCCGGCAGGGCCTGGGCAGGGCCACCCCCTCCTGAGGCCAGGCTGGAGGTGGGAGGTGGGATGCAAATCGGAGGGAAGGGAGTTGAATTTGAACGTGAGATCGTGGGCGTTTGTGGTGAGTGGCCTCCCCCATCCCTGCTCCTGCTGCAGCCACGATGGTCAGTGTAAGGGTCAGGAAGACACCTCGGTGCAGGAGCCGTTTAAAGAGGCAGACAGGGAGGGATGGACCTGCCCAGGAGCTGCTGCCTGGTGCCTGGACGCGGGACAGGACACGGGCCCTGTGACCTCTGGCAGATGCCTGGGCGGGCGGCGGGGGCCGGGCTGGGCAGAGGCGCCCCAGGCCCTGCAGGCAGCAGCGCCCACCCGTGCCCCCCCTCTCCCCGCAGGAGAACCCCTACCTGTGCAGCAACGAGTGTGACGCCTCCAACCCGGACCTGGCCCACCCGCCGCGGCTCATGTTGGACCGGGAGGACGAGGGGCTGGCCACGTACTGGCAGAGCGTCACGTGGAGCCGCTACCCCAGCCCGCTGGAGGCCAACATCACGCTGTCCTGGAACAAGAGCGTGGAGCTGACGGACGACGTGGTGGTGACCTTCGAGTACGGCCGGCCCACCGTCATGGTCCTGGAGAAGTCCCTGGACAACGGGCGCTCCTGGCAGCCCTGGCAGTTCTACGCGGAGGACTGCATGGAGGCCTTCGGCATGCCCGCCCGCCGGGCCCGCGACCTGGCGGCCTCGGGCGCGCACCGCGTGCTGTGCACGGAGGAGTACTCGCGCTGGGCCGGCGCCCAGAAGGAGAAGCACGTGCGCTTCGAGGTGCGGGACCGCTTCGCCATCTTCGCCGGCCCCGACCTGCGCAACATGGACAACCTCTACGCGCGGCTGGAGAGCGCCAAGGGCCTCAAGGACTTCTTCACCCTCACCGACCTGCGCATGCGGCTGCTGCGCCCGGCGCTGGGCGGCACCTACGTGCAGCGCGAGAACCTCTACAAGTACTTCTACGCCATCTCCAATGTCGAGGTCGTCGGCAGGTGAGACCCGCGGGAGGGCGCTGGGATGCTCCTTGGTCCCCAGGGCGTGGCCTGGTTCCCGGGGTGCCACCTGGTGCCGGGATGGTCCCGCCCTGGCTCCCTCCATGGAGGGTGGTGGGTGGTGGGAGATAAGCGCCCTCCGTTGAGCCCAGGCTGCCGCTGCCCACGGACCTGGGAGTCTGGAGAGGCTGAGAGGAGCTGGCAGTGCCAGGGGGAGGGGTGCAGGAGCAGTGCCAGGGGGAGGGGTGCAGGGGCAGTGGAGGCAGTGCCAGGGCGAGGGGTGCAGGGGCAGCGGGTGCAGTGCCAGGGGGAGGGGTGCAGGGGCAGCGGGTGCAGTGCCAGGGGGAGGGGTGCAGGGGCAGCGGGTGCAGTGCCAGGGGGAGGGGTGCAGGGGCAGTGGAGGCAGTGCTGGGGAAGGGGTGCAGGGGCAGTGGGGGCAGTGCCAGGCTTCTCTCAGCGAATGCAGCTCCCGGGCCGCAGGGGCAGCATCACTGGGAAACTTGCTAGAGACGGGCCCCCCGGGCCCCACCTGCTGCATCTGAACCCGGGGGTGCAGCCGTCTTGCTCCCCTGAGCCCCTGCGTTCGGGGCGCACCCAGTCTGGGAACCCAGGGTAGGAGCATGGACCCTGGTGGCTCGCCGGCAGCCTGGGTTGGACCCCAGCCTGCTGCCCCCGGCTATGAGGGCAAAACCTCTCTGTGCCTCAGTTTCCCCACCCGCAGAACGGGACCATGATCACGCTTCTCTCCTCGGATCGGGGTGAGAGTTACACGAGTTAAAGCTGAGGAAACATCCTGCTCAGCTTTTTAAATTGTGTTTGTTGGATAAAATAAACGGAAGTCAAAGCAACGGCCGGAGAGCTGGGGCGGCGCAGGAAGCCCGATTGAGGCCCAGGGTGCCGGGTGATGAGGCGGGAGCGGGTGCGGGGACAGCACGCCCGTGGGCAGCTGCTGCTGATGGGCAGGCAGTCTCCGCGGGGGGAGCAGGTTAACCCCATCTTTGTAAAGTGCACACGGTGCCGTGTGGGTCCCTCGGCCTCCTGAGCGGACCCGGGCGAGTGGCTGTGGAGGCTCGGGAAGGCCTCGTGGGTGCGGGGAAGAGGCCGGCGGCTTCCGTGGTCGCGGCGGGGCGGGGCGGGCAGAGGCTGCTGGGCCTCGGTTGTCAGCTGCTTGCGTTTCATTTCACGTGGACTCTGCGTGTGGGTTCCAGGTGGGCCGAGGCAGCACCCACTCGCGAGGCAGGGTGGCCAGTGGGTGAGCGGGAGGCAGGTGCACACGCAGAGGCCTGCGGCTCCCACCTGGACTCTCACCCTCCCTCACGGGGGGCAGATACTTTACGTCAGGAATATTCTGGAAACCTGATCTGTGGCCACTGCTGTGGCCGCCGGGGGTTAGGGATCGAGCTCCTGCGTCCGTTGTTGGAATGTGTGCCCGGGGTCGGGACTCTGGTCAGTTCGGTGGCCTCTGCCTGCCCTTGGGGTGCAGTGGGTGTTGGCTCAAGACCCTCCTTCCGCCCACAGTCCCGCCAGGCTTAGCAGCTCCGAGGTGAGAACCAGAAACCCACACCTTCTGGGGGCTTCAGCCCCTTCTCTGACTCGCTTTGGGCTGCTACAGGGGGATCCTCATCTTTTTGTTTTTAATGTTTTTATTGATTTCAGAGAGGAAGGGGGAGGGAGAGAGAGAGAGAGAAACATCCATGATGAGAATCATGGATCGGCTGCCTCCTGCACACTTCACACTGGGGATCGAGCCCGCAACCCGGGCATGTGCCCTGACCGGGAATCAAACCCTGACCTGGTTCATAGGTTGATGCTCAACCCCTGAGCCGCTGGGCTGGGCGGGACCCTCACCTTCAGGAGTCTGATCAAGGGGCACCTGCCCTTCATGAGGTGGCTCAGACGGGTCCCGGCTGGATGGGGCAGTCAGGGCCCGCAGTGCCCTATGCTCCTGTGGGGAGGCTGTCTCCTGGGAGGGACTCCGAGGTGGGCACGTGGGGCAGAGCGTACCCAGGAGGGCGGAGGGCAGAGGGCGGGAAAGGGCCTCGGGTCTTCAGCCCCATCCAGGTGAAGAGCACCCACCGGCGCCCGGGCACCGGGCTATGCGCTGGGTTCCAGCCCCGCTGTGCCCCTCTCTGGGCCTCAGTTTCCCATCTGTGACGTGAGGGCCAGGGCTGCCTGGAGCCCGCGTCTCCCTGGCAAGGTGGCCGGTCTGCCCAGCAGCTCCCAGCTCCCCTGGGCACCCAGCCTGCGCGGGCGGCGAGCAGCGGTGCAAGGGATGGCGAAAGGACGGCTGTCAATTCACAGATGCAGCGAGCACTCCGGCGGCTGGTTGGCAAGGAAGCGGCCACGGGGCTTATCGATTAATTAGGTCTGATTAGATGGTTGGCAAAGGGCTGTGACTGTCTCTACGTTTCCTTATCAAATTCCTGGTGGGAGAGCCCCCTGGGCCGGGGAGCCGGCAGGCCCAGTGCGCAGGATGGGGTGAGCAGGCACCTGGGGGCCCCGGGGCTCAGGCTGAACCTGTTCTGGGCTCCTCGGGAATTTCACCAGGCAGAGAAGCAGGCATATGCAAACAGCCTCGGCAGGTCTGCCAACTCCGGGCTGGGATGGAGGGAGGGGCGTTGGCCGCCCGGCCCTAACCACCAGGCCCTTCCCAGGGGCAACTTCTCTGCCCAGGAAACACTTGGAGGGTCCAGGGAGCCAGTCCAGCTGGGCCTTTGCCAGCCAGGGAGAAGGGAGTGAGCTCCCCGTCCTGGAGGCATGCAAGCGGGCAGGGTGGTGTTTGGGGGAGTCGGAGGGGGGAGGGGGAGAGGCCCTGTACAACAATAACCAGCGCCGATTAAGGGAACAGGGAATACCGCGTTAGGATGCGTGGGTGCGGGTGCCAGGTGTTGCATCCTCACCCCCTTCCACCCAGGAGGAGGCTAAGTGCTTGGAGAGAGGAGACCTGCCAGGTCCCAGGTGGACGGGCACTGCTGGCCCATGCCCCTGGGTTGTCTGAGCCCTCGGCTCCCCCAGATTCTGCGGCGGCCGGGCTGCTCACCCGAGTCCCTGGGCCGAGGACACAGCCTGTTCTCTTCTCCCCTGACCCTCCCCCTACCCAGCCTTCTCCTCCTCTTCCCTAAGCGTCCTGTTCCTATTGATCCCCGGGTCCTGTTCCTATTGATCCCCGGGTCCTGTTCCTTTCGATCCCCGGGTAACTGGAGATGATGGGACTCTGGCCGAGAATAGGAACCGCAGGCGGGGAGACCTGGCTGGGGCCTGTGTGTGTGTGTGTGTGTGTACACGTGTGTACACAGCCCCCGCCTCACCCGACATGTGAGCACAGACCCCACGCAGCTGCCCGAGTTACCATTGAGGTCAGAATCCCCGATTCTCACACTTCTAGGGACCCCTCGCCAGTCCTGGCTCCGAGGCCTCTTGGTAACGCTTCGACAGCCCCAGGTGTTGGTGTCAAAGAGAAGCTGCGTTTGAATTCAGATTCTTTCATTTGCCAGTTTACGGCCCTGAGCAAGGCCTGTGGGTCCCAGCCTCAGTCTCCCTGCCCCGGGCTCCTGTGATCCTGAGAAGTCAGCCCCGAGTCCCCGGAACACAACCCCATTCCCGGGTGCCTCACCCTCGGGGGGAGCCTCTCCAGCCAATCGAATCCCTGCTCTCCCCCCTGCCGCCCCTCCATCAGCCAGCGGGTGAGCAGGAGACAGAAGCTCACTTGACTATTGGATGGAGCCGGCACGGCTTCGGCAGCGGGTCGCTGCCCACGCAGACCAGGGCGTGGAGGCGCCCAGCCCAGCGCCCCCGGGTGAGCAGGAGGATCCGGGCTGGGCCTCCAGCTGCTGGGCCTGGGACAGGCTGCGGGCCCCGCCTCCAGCTCAGGGACCTGCAGGACCTCATTCGCTATCATCGGGGCAGGACAGACAGGGCAGGAGGCAGGCCCAACCCAGATGACCCCTCAGGCCTTGCTCTCATCCGACCCTTTCTCCCCTCCACAGAGGGAGCCCGTTTTAGACCCACAGGTGCTGCCTCAGATGCGCCCCCTGCAGGCCACACAGTGCCCACCCCACGCACCCACGGCACACACTAGGCCACGCTGCACCCACAGGTGAGCTGAGCCTCCGCAGGAGCCCAGGCCAGCTTCTCCCCGTTGGAGCTGCCCATTCAGGGCCTGGGGCCCGAGACCCTCGGGGAACGCCCCCCTCTGGCTCCTTCTGTCCCTCTCACCCATCTCTCAGCCGAGCAGGTTCTAACACGGACCCCATCACCACCCACCCCACCCCACCGCAGGAGGCGCACGGGCATCAGGAGTTTGCTGGGGACACGGCCAGCGCCCCCCCACCTTGCACCTTCCGCACGGAGGACTTTTCTCCCAACACAAACCCAGTCATGTCACTTTACCGCACGGGCCTTCAGCGGCTTCCCATGGACTCAGGAATCAAGGCTACGCCGGCTTTCCCCACATGGACGCCAGCCGCCCCCACCTCTGAGGCCTCTCGGACCAGCCCCCTGGTTTTGGGTCCCAGGGACCCGCCTCTGGGCTGTGCTTCTGCCTGGAGCCCAGCCCCCCCGCCTGGCAAACTCCTCGCCCTCCAAGGCTTGGCCCAGACAGCAGCTCCCTGCGCTCCGGAGGCTGCAGGCTCGGGGACCATCCTCCCTCCCCTCAAGGAAAGCAGCACTGTCCCAGCTACACAGACACACTCACTCTCACACACACTCACTCTCACACACAGGGCCCCTCCCTGGCTGAGCCCTGAGAGCACTGGCCTGCCTCAGGCTCTAGCACCTGCCAGGCCACGCCCAGAACCTGGGCAGGTGGTGCCCTGCGGACTCTTACTCACTCATTCATGAACAAATGAACTTACACACGTGAACAAAGGAGCCTCACTCACCGTCAGTGACGCTTCCAGAGAAGAAAGGGCCCGGGACACAGGCAGGCGCTGCGAGGGGGAAGCGGGCGGGCTCGCTAGCACCACGCCCAGAGCTGCCCCAGCACGCCCAGCGGCCGCGCACGCTTCCCTGGCCAACACCTGGGCCAGCACCTGGGCCAGCACCTGGGCCAGTACCCGGGCCAGCACCCGGGCCAGCACCCGGGCCAGCACCTGGGCCAGCACCCGGGCCAGCACCTGGGCCAGCACCCGGGCCAGCACCTGGGCCAGCACCGGGCCAGCACCTGGGCCAGCACCTGGGCCTGGCCCTTCCCTGGGCAGAGCGGGAGGAGGGGGGACCTTCCACAGGGGAGAAGTGGTTTTGCTTCAGTCAACCTGGTCGCCCCCAGGCCATGCCCCGGGAGCCACCAGCCCCCTCCATCAGCCCCTGTCCTGCTCCCTGGGAAGCCTCGGGCTGTGCAGCGGGTAATGGGATTAGGAACAGACCGGAGGGGTGATGTATGTTAAAGCACTTAATAGAAGAGGACTTCGCACAGCCGCCCGAATTTGATTTGGCCAATGAACTCAATTGCCGCCCTAATTGCATTCCCGGAGGAGCGCCAGCCGCATTTATCCACATTACCAGGGAAGCAGGCCACGCCAGGTGCCTGCGGCCCCCAGGCCCACGCCCCGCACCTGCACTCAGCGCCCGCCGCCCCCTGTCGGGGTCTCAGGCCTGGAGGGCTCAAGTTCTCCGTCACCCCTGTGCCTCTTCCCCCAACCCCGCAGCCCCACCAGAGGAGCTGGAAGTCACTGGGCAGAGCTGAGCGATGGCCACGAGCCCCCAGGTCCGGGGTGCTCCCTGGGCCCACACGTGCACCCCATGTCCGAGGCTCGCTGTCAGTGCCCTGAAATCGTGGTGGGGTGGCCTTCTGAGGGGTGTCGGCCCCGGCCCCCTCTCCCTGCCCGGCTCTGGCACCATCTCCCGCTCCCCCAAACTCCCGCTTCGTTGGTTCCCCGAGGAGGCGATGACATCATCTCTCCAGGCCCGAGCTGACCTACATCCCTCCCCCTCCGCTCCGGGCGGCTCTCCAAACGCCCGCCCCTCACCGCGAGGGGGGAGGGCCCGGCTCACGATTCTCACGGAGCAGTGGTGCCAGGCCCGTGTCCAGATGGCACTCCTGCCGTCAGTTCCCGGGCACCGCCTGCCCCTCCCCGCAGGCCTGGCACACACCCGCCCGCACCTGCTGGTGCCTCCGCCGTCCTGACGACCACCCACTGGCCTCAGACGGACAGGATGGGTGGGGTTCTCATGCCAGTTGCCCCCGGGCAGAGGCAGAGCGAGTTTCCGTGAACTTGGGGCGTCTGGGACTGCCTTCCCCCAGGGGCGAGCCTGGCGCTGCCTCCAAACTGTGGTCTCCTGGGGCTTGTTAGGGGCTCATCGGTTCCAGGGAAAGGAACTGCTTACCGGGCCAGTGGCTGTGGCCATCTGGTGGTGGGCAGCAGGGCCAGCTCCCTGTGGGGAGTGGGTGCCCCCCATGCCAGGCCTCGCGAGAGGTCAGGGGTCGGACCTGAGGCCATCACTCAGCCAGTGGGTGAGCAGGGATGGCTGCCAGGTAACATGCAGGATGCATGTGATGTTGTATCTTATTTATTGATTTATTTTTATTAATTTTTACAGAGAGGAAGGGAGAGGGATAGAGTTAGAAACATTGATGAGAGAGAGACATCAATCAGCTGCTTCCTGCACACTCCCCACTGGGGATGTGCCCGCAACCAAGGTACATGCCCTTGACCGGAATCGAACCTGGGACCCTTGAGTCCACAGGCTGATGCTCTATCTACTGAGCCGAACCGGTCAGGGCTGATGTTGAATTTTAGATAAAGAGCTAATTTTTTAGTATAAGTGTGTCTCATGGGATGTGCTTACATTAAAAACCTTATCGGTCGCTTGCCTGGAATTCACATTTAGCCAGGCATTCTATATCTTTATTTTTTATTGAAAGAGAGAGAAGGAAAGAGAGACATCAACTTGTTGTTCCACATATGTATGCATTCATTGGCTGATTCTTGTACGTGCCCTGACGGGGGATTGAACCCCTAACCTTGATGCATCCAGACGATGCTCTAACCCACTGAGCTACCTGGCCAGGGCCCTATATTCTCATTTGCTGAATCTGGCAACTATAGTGACAGGAGAAGTGACTCTAAGACGGGTCATGTAGACGCCGAGAGCCCGCTGTGCGCCAGGCAGCGTGCTGGGCACGACAAACAAGCAAGTGGCCGAGGTGAAGGTCTGAGGCACAGTTCCACCTTCCGGTTTGCGATGGGAAGGTCTGAGGCCCAGGGAAGGGACTTGCTCAAGTCACCCAGCACGTCTGCAGCGGGGCCTGGCAAGCCTGGCTGCTGGCTCAGCATCCACCTCTCTCTCACCTCTCCCCCCGCCCCCCCGACTGTTACCATCTCGAGTGAAAGGCATGGGATTCTGAGATGGGGAGGGGGGGGGGACAGCAGGTCCCGGAGGCTGCTGGCGGGTGGCAGCCCTGGGCTGGCCGGCCTCGCATCCCCTCTGCTCATGTTAAAGGTGCTCCTGATGGATGAGCCCAAAGTGCTGAGTCGCGGGGTCAGGACTCAGGTGCCGGTTTCTGGTGAGACTGACAGCTCTCGAGGGTCAGATTCAGGAAGCAGTTCCTGGGGAAACGGATCCCATGGATGCACGGATGAGGGAAAGGTCTGGGCTGGAGGTGCAGCCGGGAGTCCGGACCACCCCCCAGGCCTGAACGGGGCAGAGCTGGGGCTGTGAGGTCCGAGGCCGAGGCCGGCCACTGGATCGGGAAGCAGGACCGTGGGCGGCAGGCCTGGGAGGGTTTGCCTCAGCGCCCCTCCCCTGGTCTTCATCACCCAGGTGGAACCCACATAAGGCACCGCTGGGGGTGGGGGTGGGAGTGGGGCAGCTGGACTCCCTCTGGGAGAGGGGCCGGGGGAGGGGCTGGCCAGCATGCGGGGGCGGGGGGAAGACAGGGGGACACCTGGGTCTGGGTCAGGAGTGACCAACCCCGTGACCTTGGGCGGCTCCCCTGCACTCGAACTCGCACTCGTGCCGCAGGGCCCGTGGGCCTGACCCTGGGACTCCCGCCGCCGTCCTCACAATGTGCTTCTCGGGTTCCACGGCCCTTCTGCGCATTTTAACCAGCCAAGGTCACCGGCACCCCCCAACGTGGAGATGGCAATCTCTCTGTGTGCCGCTGGCATCTAAAAATACCTCGTCCTCGGGCCAGAGGCGCAGGACATTCCTGGCTCCGCACAGCTGGTGCCTCTCCAGCCGGCTCAGTGGGATATTAAATAGGAACTGAGAGAAAAACACACACCTGAAACCTTCCGAGGCCAAATACATTTTGCAAAGTAACTCTCATTAGACAAAGTCAGACAGGCTTCGTTCCCGCAGGCCTTGTCAGAGCCTTTCATCCGCCGTGCACCCTGTCGGTGGCTGCGGGGCAGGGTGAGGGGCCTCAGGAGAGCATCGAGTATGTCGGCATGCAGGCTTGAGCGCAGGGTCGTCTCTGGGGTCCCCAGGAGGACGGGCCCCCCGTGCCAACGGGTGCCTGCCCACCCCCCATGCTTTTCCGACGCCCACAGGATAACAGTGCGGGCAAAAGTAGGTTCACAGTTGTTGGTATGGAAAATAATGCAATAATTAATGATAAAGCAAGAATAAACTCTCTGAACCTCCTGTGGCCCCGCCCTGTGCATGTGGTTGTGGATTGGAACTCAGGGAACCGGCCCGGCTTTTCCACGGGCGTCTTATTCCCGCCGTGTGGGAGTAGAGCCATGACGGCCAGTGTCTGGGCTGGGGGAGCCGGGTCCGGCCGTGGGCCTGGGCCCGAGAGTCACGAGCAGCGGATGGTGTGGGTCATGGTTTCCAGGGAGCCCTCCCCGGGCCTGAGGGGCCCTCTTCTGCGAGGGAAAGTGAACATGAGCTCAGGGGCTGTGTCTCGCTACCTGGCGACCTCCCTCGTCTAGAGCCAAGGGGGTCAGAAGCTGTCTGACTTTGTCTAACGAAAGTTACTTTGCAAAATGTAGCAAAGACCAGAGGTAGACCCACAGGCTGAGTCCCGGGAGGCCTGACGGGAGGGGGAGCCGGGAGTGACTGCCCTGAGGGAGAATCCTGGCGGGTGGGCCTGGCGGCCTCTGGATCCCTTGCAGCCTCCCACCTCCCAGGCCCGCCCCTCGGGAGCTCACTGACTATCCTGTGTCCCTGCAGGTGCAAGTGTAACCTGCACGCCAACCTGTGCTCCGTGCGCGAGGGCAGCCTGCAGTGCGAGTGCGAGCACAACACCACGGGCCCCGACTGCGGCAAGTGCCGCAAGAACTTCCGCACGCGGTCCTGGCGGGCCGGCTCCTACCTGCCGCTGCCCCACGGCTCTCCCAACGCGTGTACGTACGGCGGGGCCCCCACTCCGGCCGCCAGCCAGCCAGGCCCTGGTCTCCCCACCCTTCAACCCCAGGAGTTCCACATTACACATGCACATACACACACATATGCACGCACACACGCGCGCACACACGTGCGCACACACACCTTTGAAGGCTGACTTACGGCACAGCAGCCTTCAGAGATGACGGCCGGCCCCTCCCCCTCCTCCCAGGAGCCCAGCCCACTTCCTTGCTGCCAGGACCTTCTCTAGTCCCTGCCACTTCCTCTGACTGGCAGCCTCGCGGGCATCGCCTGCCCTGGCGGCGTCCCCTTCCCCTCTCGTGCCCATTCTCCGTCCAGAAGAACCCCCAGGGCTCCGGGCCGCAGGCTGAGGCGCTGCCCAGCCATGGCCGCAGGCTGAGACCCTTCTCTCCACAGGTGCCGCTGCGGGCTCCGCTGTTGGCAGTGAGTACACACCTGGGCCCCCTGGGGCCGGGCGGGCCTGCGATGCCCACCACTTGCATGTGCTGGGAAGAGCAGGAGAGGAAAGCAGGGGGTCTCCTGCCCCCCTGGGCCCTGGGGCGCCCCCCCCAATTGTGCCCTGTGCATCACCCTCACCTCTCCCCGCTCCCTCCGCCCCTTCCTTGGGGCTGCAGCCCCCACCGCTTCTCCCACCGGCTTCTCCTTAGTGCTGCTTTGGAAGCGCCCCGTGACCCCTCGAGTCGTGGCCCCTCCCTCTCAGGCCAGGCAAGAGGGGCCTCACCTTCCCCACCAGCAGCAGAACCCCCAGCCTGACCATGGGCCGGCCTCCCTCTGGGCATCTGCAGCTATTGTTCTGGAGAGGCTGGGGGCGGGGGTTGCGGGGGAGGGGGGGAGGCCAGGTCCTAAGGCGCCAGCTCAGCTCAGGCCACAGAGTAGTCAGCCCTGGGGCGGCCTTGCCCCTGGCGGGTGTGCCAGCTGCTCAGAGCCAGTGGTGGGAGATCCCAAACCTGAGCCATGCTTCTGGAGGCGCCGCCTCCCTCCACCAGGGTCTTTGGGGCCACACCCGACCCGGGGGGCACCCTGCTGGACCCCAGGGGCTGAGAGCGCCAGAGGAGGCTGGGCCTGGGGGGGGCCCAGGTCCACTCATGGGGTTCCATGTTGCTTCTCTGCATTGCCCCCACCCACCAGCTCCCACCCTCACTCGCTTCTCTCTCAGCCGCATCGACAGGTCCCAGGAAGACCCTGACCCCAAGCCCCTGGGACCCCTGTGCCATCAGGGCGGCCCAATCACTCCTGCCCCCCCATCCACTGGGCACAAAAGCCATCAAGGTGGTGCTGTGTCTGCCTGTACACGGTGGTCTGTGTGGGTGGGAGGCGGTCGCGTGCACCCACACACACACGTGCACCCACACACACGAGGAACCTTGACTCCACTGGCTGAGCTGCTGCTGACTGGGTGTAAGGGGCGCAGGGCACAGTGCAAAGCTGGGAATTAGGAGAGGGTCCGAGGCCTGGCAGCGAGCGAGTCAGGTCAGGCTTGAGCCCCAAGAAGGAGCCCCCCCTACCTGCTGACTGTCCTGGGAGGCCCCCCACCCGCTGACTGTCCAGGGAGACATGGAGCTTTGTGTCCTGAGCCCAGCGCCCAGCAGGAGGGCGTTAGGGGAGGAGGCTGCTCCAGGGTGACAGCCAGTGACCTGAGGTGCCCACCTTTTGGGGTCTTCATGCCTCTTTAGCAACGGAAGCCCCTGCCTGGGACCCCGCCCCCCCCCCCCCCCTGTGCCTGGAGCCCCGCTAAGATTGACAGCCGGGGTAGTGGGCGGAGCCTGGGTCCCGGCCCACAGCTCTGAGCAGGCCACTGTCTCCCTCATCCCACTGGCGAGGGTCCCGGCTCAGGAAGAGGCAGCTGGTGTCGTGGTCCCTGCACCTCAGGAAAGCGGTTTGGAAAGAAACCGGGCAAATGAAGGAGCAGCTGCTCACGAACGGCCAGGCACTGGGCAGGACTCGCACTCGGGGCTCACTGACGGGCACTCCCTGCCCACTGAGCTGCCCAGCCATGGCCCTGCAGCCTGGGGCTGAGGTAGTGCGTCCTAGGCCCTGGCTTGCACAGCTCCCCGATTCCGCAGGAACAGACGGGCCTCCATCTGCTCTTGGCACCGGGCACAGGCCCCTGCAAGGCCGTTCCTCACACACCTGAGCCTGTCCCCCGAGAGCCCAGCGAGGCCTCTCCCGTCCCCAGACCCCGTCCGAGAAAGGTCCGGAGTCTCCCGTGCCTCCCCACGGTGCTCAGGCTCTTTGGCCAGAGTCCAGCTGGGCCCGTGACCGCTGGCCCAGAGGCTTCTCCCTCCTCCCGGCGGACCCAGGAGGGTGTGGGAAGAGCCTGGAGCCTGGGCAGGCGCTGGTGCGGCTCTAATTAAGCCGGTGGGCCCGGCCCGCCCTCCCTGAGCGCCCAGTGATGTCAATTTGGCATCTGAAGGCTCCGGGCGGGAAAGGCTCCGCACTTCTTAGCCACTAGATTTACTTCTCTCCCCACCGACCAGCATCCGAGAAATCCCTTTAGAAGCAGAAAGAATCCGATTTCTCCCGGTCCTTCGGGGCCTGTCCTGAGAGACTCAGCGCAGAGCGATGCCCCGATCCGCCCGTCCTGCTTCCCCGGCTGCGGCCCGATGGTCTTGGAGGCAGTGCTGTGGCATTTGGGGGTTCACTGACATCGGGGTCCCTGGTGGACATGGGCCCGGACCAGGGGGTGGAGGGAGAGGTGGTGGCCGGGAGGCAGGCCCGACATTGGAGGACGCGTCCTGCTGGGGTCAGACCTGCTGGGCACGGCTGATGCCGCCCCGTATAGTCATTAGCCTGAGACTTGGCACAGAGAGCTCTGCGCCCAGATACGGACTCCATCCGACTCTGCCCGTCAGTGGGAACGGGACCACACAGGGAGGGTAGAGGAGTCCCCAAACCAGGGGACCCGCTGAGAAAGGACTCCCCAGAGCATGCAGACTCAGGCAGGAGGCCCTCCCACGCGGCTTCCAGTCCGCGGCCCGCTGAGCTGCTGTACCCTAGACGCTGCCTCTCCCGTAGTTTTGGGCCCAGTTCTCTGTGGCCGGTGTAGGCAGAGCCGCTGATAGTGCTGCTCCTGACCAGGGCCTGTGGAGTGCGACGCCTCAGCGTGTCCCCAGGACGCCCCAGCCCCTTGCATGACTTCCTTTCTCCTCTTTTCCCCAAGAGTGGAACAGGCCACCGACAGCAGCCCCCCCAGGGGTGAGCCCCCCCTGGCCCCAGGTGCCCTCCGGTGCAGAAGGTATGGGGGGATTTCCTCTTACGCCCATAGGCCCCTCCCCCTTAGTGGAGGCAGCAGGTATACATGGTGGGGAGGGACCTGGGTGGGAGGGGCCCCAGGGAGCTGAGGTGAGGGGCCTTGGGGTTCTACTCATCCCCCACCTCACCTACCAACCCACCCCCTTAAATCCCCCCCCCCCCCAAGGGCTTCTGAGCTGAGTGGAGAACCCTCTCGGGCGGTGACGGAGCTCAGGCCCGGAGGGGAGGGGGTGGGTGACTGGGAATATATAACAGCGGAAGCGCGGTCCAGGCGGCCGGACCAGCGGGCAAAGGCTCGGCAGTGGGAGGCATGAGTGGCCCACCTGACCCAGGGGCAGAGTGTTGGTTAAGGGAGGGCGGGGGGGGGGCCTGATACCAGGCCGAGAGCCTCATTGTCTAGCTACAGGGGCAGGAGACACGCATGGGCTTGTGGCCATAGAGTGACACACACAGGAGCCATGCCCATCCCAGCTCGCCTCTCCCCTCCACATTAGGCAGCAAACCTGCAGCTGGGCAGTAAGCAGGGCTTTGCGCGCCCTCTGCTGGCAGGGCCTGGAACCACAACCAGCGAGGGCGGGTCCTCAGTTCCCAGCAACCTGGAGGCCCTGAGCCCCGCATCCTCCCAGGTGATGAAGGCAGTTAGAGCCAGCTGGACTGGGCTGGACTGGACTGGACTGGACTGGGCTTGGCTGGGCTGGACTGGACTGGACTGGGCTGGGCTGGGCTGGGCTGGGCTGGGCTGCCCTGGACTGGCTGGGCGCCAAGAACCCCCAGGGGGAAGCCGAGAGGCGATGCTCCCCGTAGGGTGGGGTGGGGTGCGTCTGGACAGTCCGTGCTCCCGGGAATCGTGGGGGACGGCAGGTGGTGAAGGACTCGCTTGGTGGAGCAGGGAGGCTGCTTCAGGAAGGAAGGGAGGCACCAAGGGCTGGATGCCAGGCTCAGGCTGGACGTGATGCTCACGGGAGTGGAGGGCTGGGCGGCAGGAGGGATGTTTCAGCCTGTCCCCTGGTCCAGCTCAGCTGGGGCCCACGCTGTGGGTGGCAGGAGGAGAGAAGTGAGGGGAGGGTGAGTCCGGCTGGGTGGCAGCTGGTCTCTGAGGGGGACCGAGGCAGGCTGGCTCCGTGTGCCCCTGTGAGCCCGGTCCCCTCATGCCTGAGCAGGTGCCAGGGCTGCCCAGAGCTGGCAGGGCTCCTGGGAGCCTTTGCTGGCCCCGACAGCCCGCCGGGCAGGGGCCGGGCCGATGGAAGGGCTTGCTTCTCATCTCCCCAAGCTGCCCCCGCCCCCGCCCCCGCCCCCGCCCCTGCCCAGGCCTCCAAGCCTTCCCAGCTCAGGCCCAAATCTCCTCAGGTGGCACCTATGGGAGAATTCCAAGGTAAGGGGGAGGCCCAGGGCTGGGTCAGCCCTCCTCACACCTTACCCGCCCCCTCCACTGGGAAACCACGGGGCAGGCTGGAGGGCCCGCCCCAGGCTCAGAGCCCCGCCCAGAGCAGCTGGGCCAAGGTGACCGGAGCTCTCTTCCCTCCAGCCCTCTCCCAGGGGAGCCGGAGCAGCATGAGTCAGAGGCTCAGTGGGCAGCACGGCAGGCAGAGCAGCCGCCAGAAATAGCCGGTCCGGCTCCCCTGGGAGATGGCCCAGGGGCCGTCTTGGTTGAAGCAAGATCTGGGACACAGAGGTCACTGATGCTGCTCCTCTGACCTCCGCTGCTCCTCGGGGACGCTGGGAGGGTACCTTGCCTTCTGGTCCCTGGAGAAACAATGTGAAGGGGGCAGGTCCTGGGCACGTCTCAGGGGCCCATTTCTCCAAGGTCTCCCATGCCCTTGACCCTGACCCCTGGTCAGCCTCCCTCTCCCATCACAGGAGAGAGGGTAGCCACGCTGGCTTTCTTATTCATAGGGGTGCCGAGTCCCTTAGGACACCAAGAAATGACCCCCCTTCTTGAGTCAGGGAAGGTGGCCCCTTCATGAGGTCGTGGAATCCACCTGCAATCCCTGGGGCCTGGCCCCGGGCAGTCACAGGGCTCGCTCAGTCCCTGCAGCAGGTGCAGGGCTGGAGGACACAGCGGGTGGCGCCGAGATGGCTGTCCCCCAGTCAGAGTCGGAGGCTGGGCCGAGTCTAGGGGCATCAAAGCGAGCAGGCCCTCTGTGCCACTCAGGTCTGCAGAGCAGCCCAGGCAACCGGAAGGGCCCTGCAGGTGGTGGTCAGCCGTCCATCTTCCAAAGCAGCACGGGAGGAAGCTCCGGCTGCCCAGCGTCCCTGCGGGCACCTAGGCCTCCTGAGTCGCTGGGGACACGGCGGGGACCCCGTGGGCCCAGCACTGCCCTCCCTGAGCTCACACTGGCATGACCACCCTCCCTGCATGAAGCATTGCTAACCACCCTGGCATCTCCTGGGCATCCCCACGAAGAGCACCTCGCCGGGCCCCCAGCAGGTGCTGCCCACCGGCCCTCCCTGGGTCCCGGCCACAGGGCCAGGTGGCAGTTTGTGGCTGAGCCCACCCTGGCTCTCCTCCGAGCTCAACGCTGGCCGGCCCATCTCTCCCCGAAAGGCCAGAGGTGCTGAGGCGCAGGTCCCCCTCTCCCTGGGCCGCAGTTCCCCTGGAGGCACGGGTCGGGGCAGCCGGCAGGAGCGGCCTCCCTTCCCTCACTGACCCTGCTGCTCCCCCCACTCGGCCGGCCCAGACTGCGAGTGCTACGGCCACTCCAACCGCTGCAGCTACATCGACTTCCTCAACGTGGTCACCTGCGTCAGCTGCAAACACAACACGCGGGGCCAGCACTGCCAGCACTGCCGCCTGGGCTTCTACCGCAACGGCTCCGCCGAGCTGGACGACGAGAACGTGTGCATCGGTGAGCGGGGGGGGGGGGGGGGGGGGGGGGTGGGGGGGGTGTAACCCTAACCCTAACCCTGACACTAACACTAACACTAACCCTGACCCAGTCCTTAACACTAACCTAACCCTATCACTATCCCTAACCCTAACCCCATCCCCATCTCTAACCCTATTCCTAACAACACTAAAACTAACCCTAACCCCATCCCCATCCCTAACCCTATCCCTAACAACACTAAAACTAACCCTAACCCCATCCCCATCTCTAACCCTATTCCTAACTAACCCTAACACTAACCCTAACCCCATCCCCATCCCTAACCCTATCCCTAACAACACTAAAACTAACCCTAACCCCATCCCCATCCCTAACCCTATCTCTAACTAACCCTAACACTAAACCTAACCCTAACAACACTAAAACTAACCCTAACCCCATCCCCATCTCTAACCCTATCCCTAACTAACCCTAACACTAAACCTAACCCTAACAACACTAAAACTAACCCTAACCCCATCCCCATCCCTAACCCTAACACTATCCCTATCCCTAACCCTAACATTAACAACCCTATCCCTAACACTAACCCTAACCCTAACTCCATCCCTAACCCAATCCCTAACCCTAACACTAACCCTAACAACCCCAACCCTAACCTGGGAGGGCCCAGCACAGGATGTGCTGGACCATGTGCCTTGTCCCGGTGCTGGGCCAGGTGCAGGGCGCACGGAAGGCCCCGCAGTGCATGGAGCCCCCTGGGGGCTGTGGAAACTCCCACTCCAGGGCCCGCTACAGCTGCCTCTTTAAAGACCGAGTCCCCTAGGAGCGGCACCAAGAAATGGCCCCAAACCTTTTCGGCTCAGGCCTAACCCTCCGCAGCTGGTGCCTAGTGACGTTTCCAGAATCCGCTGTTAATCACCTCCATTGGGTTCTCCTGGGCACTGGGGTTTCGGAGCCCATAGCTGGGGCTGTAAACTGGTTCTCGCGCTTGCCTTGCTGTGTGCATTTGGGCAATTCCCTTCCCCCCTCTGGGCCTCAGTCTCTGTAAAGTCAGGAGGTGGATAAGATCAAAGGTTTCAACCCTTTTTCTGTGGCTGAAGCCACAAAATTATCCAACGAAATTCTTCAAAAGCTTTACAGGCAGATCCCAGCTTCGGGCCCCGAGCTGCTTCCTTCAAACTCCACTCCAGCACTGGTTTTGGGGACCCTGAGGCTGGGCAGGGACAAAAGGCCAAAGCCATGGCCCCCAACCAACACCCCCACCAGCACGGCTCACAGGGGAGGCTCACAGGGGAGGCCAGGTCTCAGCCCCACTGCCCATCCCCCAGGCCAGCGCGGCTGGGAGCAGGGGGGCTGCCCGAGAGCTGGAGTCAGGCTGAGTTACAGCCCAGGCCTTCAGCTAATTCCATCAGCTCTAAGGGACCCACAACTGAGCTGCTGTCACGCCAACCAGATGCAGGGCCGGGCCAGGCCTCTGGATCCGATTAGAGGGTCCTGCTCTCCCAGCATCCCTCCCCCAGCACCTGTCTGCCTGAACCCCTCCCCCAGCACCCCTCCCCCAGCACCTGTCTGCCTGAACCCCTCCCCCAGCACCTGTCTGCCTGAACCCCCTCCCCCAGCACCTGTCTGCCTGAACCCCCTGGCCCAGCCCCGGGCTTCAGGGAGTCCCAGAGTGGGGCCACGCGCCCCTCCCACGGAGCAGAGGCCCCAGGAAACCAGCTGGGGAAGAGCAGGGGGAGGCGGGAGGCCTCGGGGGCTGTCCTCCACCCGCAAGGGGCTATAGGTGAGGGCCGCACCCCCCACACACACACACCTACGACAGCCCCCCAGGGACGGAGCCCACGGCCACTGAGGAGGCTCCTCCGGCCTCAGAGTCACTGCTCTTTGGAGCCAGGAGGGACCAGCTCCCGCTCCAGTCCCAGGTGCGGAGACTGAGGCCCAGGCGGGGAAGGGTCTGTCCCAGGCCCCACAGCTCCAGGGCCGGGAAGGGAGGAGGAGGGGGGCGGGTGCCAGGGAGCGAGGTCAGTCTCGGGATTTGGACACGACACCCGTCAGCTCCCACCGCCGTCCAGCCGCGGGCTCACTGCGTGGGGAGCACCACCCGCAGCGGGAGCCCCGTGGGAGGAATGAGGGGCCGGGCGGGGTGGGGTCGGTGCCCACAAGTCGCCCTGACCGCACGCGATGCACCTGTCCGTCCAGAGTGTAACTGCAACCAAATCGGCTCCGTGCACGACCGGTGCAACGAGACCGGCTTCTGCGAGTGTCGCGAGGGCGCGGCCGGGCCCAAGTGCGACGACTGCCTCCCCACGCACTACTGGCGCCAGGGCTGCTACCGTGAGTGCCGGGCCGGGGGCGGGGCCTGGCGGGGCGGGGCCTGGCGGAGTGGGCGGGACAGCAGGCACGGGGCGGGGCCTGGGCCCTGGGGGCGGGGTTGGCAGGGTTCCGGGCGGTGGCCTGCTGTTGACAGGGTCGGGGGCGGTGGGCGGGGCAGCAGGCACGGGGCGGGGCCTGGGCCCTGCGGCGGGGTTGGCAGGGTTCCGGGCGGTGGCCTGCTGTTGACAGGGTCGGGGGCGGTGGGCGGGGCAGCAGGCACGGGGCGGGGCCTGGGCCCTGCGGCGGGGTTGGCAGGGTTCCGGGCGGTGGCCTGCTGTTGACAGGGTCGGGGGCGGTGGGCGGGGCCAGGCGGGCGGGCCTTAGTGACGGATGGGGTCGGTGTCCGGTGGGGATCGGAGCGGAGGTGGAGCTGGCTGCTTGGGAAGCGAGTTGGAGGCGAACGAGAGCTGGGGCGGGAGGACTGGCCGGAGGCGGGAGGGAGCGAGGCTGCCCGGGAGCCGGCCTGGCGGAGACCCGCCGTTAGTCGAGGTAAAGGGGCGGGAGGGCGGTGCAGGCGCCTGAAACAGCACCCAGGCCGGTGCCGGGAGCAGGAGAGCCAGGAGCAGAGGCGGAGGGAGGCAGGGTCCCGGGCTCCCGGGCGTGGTTACCGTCCACGCAGGGCCGTCTCGCACCAACTGCGCCCTGAGCCTCCATCAGCCCCGGTTCAGGCCGCGCCCCGGGGGTTGGCACATCCCAGTCGCAGAAGCTCCCACGTGGGCGTGCTCGGCGGGGCGGGGGGAATGAGCCGCCACCCGCGTTAACGGCCCCTCCGCCCCGCAGCCAACGTGTGCGACGACGACCAGCTGTTCTGCCAGAACGGCGGCACCTGCCTGCAGAACCAGCGCTGCGCCTGCCCGCGCGGCTACACCGGCCTCCGCTGCGAGCAGCCCCGCTGCGACCCCGCCGACGACGACGGCGGCCTGGACTGCGACCGCGCGCCCGGGGCAGCGCCGCGCCCCGCCACCCTGCTCGGCTGCCTGCTGCTGGGGCTGGCCGCCCACCTGGGCTGCTGAGCCCCGAGGACCGCGGCGGCGAGGGGGCCGCCGGCAGTGCACCCTGCGCCCGGGGCGGGGCCGGGGCCGGGGCGGGCGGCGAGAAGGGTGCGGCCCCAGCTGCTCCCAGGTGCTACTCAGCAGAGTCCTCCGCCCACCTCCTGGCCGCCTCCGTGGCACCTGCCCCCGCCCCGGCGCTGCAGCAGGGGGCGCTGTGGGACACTGGCCCCAGTGGCCTCCGATTTTGGTCTTAGTTTTTCTATTTCCGGCCGCCCCTTTCCTTTTTAAATTTTTTTTTGCTGGCGGTGAGACAGGGGGCGGGGAGAAGTGCTGCTCACCCAGCACCCCCAGGTAAACACACACACTCTCGACTGTTGCAGACACCCCTGCACCTGTCCCTGGCTGGCCACCAGCCTCGGACCCTGAACTCCAGTTGCCTACAATTTCAGTCGCTGACTTGATTCTCTTTTATATTCTTTCTTGGTTTTCCTTTGCAACCCCCAGACCCCAGGCTCGGGAGAGGCCTGGTGGCGGAGGAACACACCACCTGCGGTGGGAGGTAGGAGGAGGGCTGGAAACTTTGTTTTGTAGAGAACTATTTTTGTTTGTAATAACCGTCCCCTATGAGAAGGGACAGGAGCGACGCTGGTCACCACGGGGTGGTCATCCTATATAATAAAAGCCTAATATGCTACGTGTCTGACCCTTCGTTCAACCGGTCGCTATGACACACACTGACCACCAGGGGGCAGGTGCTCCAACTGGTAGGCTAGCTTGCTGCTGGGGTCTGGCTGCGTGGGACTGGGCGTGACAGGCCAGACACACCCTGGAGCCCTCCTGCGGTCCCTCCCCAGCCCTCCCCAGCCCGATCATGTGCTAGTGGTGTCCCTTGGCCTGGCCTGCGCCCTCTCAGATTCCGGGACCCCTCAGGGGATGTTGGAGAGCCGGTTTCAGCCCGATCCCCGCAGGCCAGTCCGAGGGACCCCACCAGTGCACAAATCCATGCACTGGGCCTCTAGTTGGTGTACAATTAGACAGAATAAAGGATCTCCGTACTGCTGCCTCCAGGACCCGTTTTTGGGTTTTTTTTCTGTGTTCATCTGGGATTTAAAGGGGACCTCACAAAATAGCCTCAAAGAAACTCCCCCACTTCCAGGGCACATCCCCCAGGACCTTCTGTGAAGGAGACCGGCAGCTGCCCTCCGCGGGCGTGGCCAGCAGAGCTCTCACCGCTGGGCCAGGCCCGGCCCTGACTGTGACCCACATGTTCCCCAAACTTGGGAGGTTGCCATCCCCCTTCCACTAAAAGCACGACAAAGCCAGCTTATTGCACTTCGCTCAGCTGCCCGCAGCGTCCCCGCACATGCTGGTGGTGGTCTGCTGAGAAGTCCCAGGGAAGTGCCGGCCGGCGTCCTAACAGAGCGGGACTCCCAGGCTCCAGGTCAGGCGTCAGCCTCAGGCCCCGTGTCTGCAGCTGCTGCCTCCTCCCAGAGCCCACTGTGGGCCAGAGTGTCCCAGGTACACACAGAATCTCGGGTGGGCACAGGAGGGATGGCCAAGGGGACGGGGGGCAGTGCAGGAGGTGGGAGAGGAAGCTCTGAAGGACGAGGCCCATCAGCGGAGGCCCCTGGCTAGGGAGGGCGCCCTGTGTGTTTCCAGTGCTTGGGGGCTGCACCCAGATTTCCCTCCCCACCTACGTACTCTCTCTCAGCCTGGGGTCCCCCAGGGCTGCCAATCAGGGTCAGGCTCCTCGGTGCTCCTACAGCCCCTGCCTCACCTGCTGGTGCCCGTGGCAGCTGGCAGGGCTGCTTCCTCAGCCCCCAAGGCCACGTGAAGACCGAGTTTAAACAACCTGGCCTTGAGGGGCGAGCTTACAGCTCAGTGAAGGAGAAATGGCCAGCGCATCTCCAGGCCAAATGCCCTCCCCAGCACCAGCTTGCAGGGGTCAGGCCCAGCCCCGAAAGGAAGCACCTCCTGTCAGGACCCTGTGGCTTCCCCTCCTTCCTGCTGACTGAGCCCAGGCAGCCCGGCTGAAATGAAACACGCCTGGGCTCCCTGTGCATAGCGTGGCACGGCCACAGTTCTGGCTTTCAATACAAAGGAAGGTCTGGCGGGGCAGGCTCAGCTGGTTGGAGCCTCGTCCCCTCACACCAAGATGGCGGGTTCCATCCCGTCAGGGCACATACAAGAATCCACCAATGGCCCTGGCCGGTTTGGCTCAGTGGATAGAGTGTCAGCCTGCGGACTGAAGGGTCCCGGGTTCGATTCCAGTCAAGGGCACATGCCCGGGTTACCGGCTCCAACCCCAGTAGGGGGAGTGTAGGCGGCAGTCAATCAGTGATTCTCTCTCATCATTGATGTTTCTCTTTCTCTCCCTCTTCCTCTCTGAAATCAATTAAAAATACATTAAAAAATCAATAAAAACATATATTTAAAATAAGAACCCACCAATAAATGCATAAGTGGAATAACAAATCGATGTTACGCTCTCTCTCTCCCCCCCTTCCTCTCTAAAACCAATCAGGAAATACATGATTTTTTAAAATGCAAAGAAATCACAATAATTCACCCCACACCCCACACCGTAGTCCTGGGTCTGGTTCCCTCGATAGAAGCAGAACAGAGGGACTGGGCTTGTGGATGGCCCTCCACTGGGCTCTGGAGCAGAGGTCACAGGCTGAGGCAAGCGGGCAGCCTCCTGTCAGCCAGCGCTCGGCCTCCTGTTGGTGTGGGGGGTACAGGGTACACCCCTGGGAGAGAAGGTGTGTGAGCTGTTAACACCCAGCACAGCAGTGGGGCGGGGGCTCTCTGGGCCGAAACCAACAGCTTCTACTGCACCCTCCCCCCCCACACACACACCCCTTTGTGTCACTCTGGGTGTTCAGGAGTCTCCCGCGGGGTCTGTGTCCGCCCACCGCTCCCAGCCAGGCCAGCGCTGTCAGCCTCCCTCCGACCAGGCAGCCCGTCCCCAGATGGCTCAGCCCTGGCCTCAGGCGGGAGGAGTGCCCGGGCCATTGGGAAAACAGACATCTTCCAGAGCTGAGAGGAGGAAAACCAAGGTCACGGCCCGGCCTCGTGGACGCTGTGCCCTTGTCCCCGAGCTGCTTTGCCTCTGGTTCTGAGGCGGCGGAGGCTCCCGTTTCTCAGCGTGGAGAACAGCTACTGCCGGCTGCGCATTAGCCTTCACCTGCGCCAGGACAGCGTTCTCAGCCTGGCGCCACTGAGCCACTGACATGGGCGGGGCTGCACACGGGGAGGGGCCCGTCCGGTGCCTCTAGGCCAGTGGTCGGCAAACTCATTAGTCAGCAGAGCCAAATATCAACAGCACTTCTTCCAAACAGACTCCCCCAGGCGAAAACCGACATCTGCGCACGGGCCACGAAGTTTCAATCGCACTGTACGTGCGCCCACATGTGGTATTTTGTGTAAGAGCCACACTCAAGGGGCCAAAAAGCCGCATGTGGCTCTAGGATGTTTGCAGCATCCCTGGCCTCGAGCCATTGGCTGCCAGCAGTTCCTCCTCCCCATTTGATAACCAAAAGGAGTTGCAAACTGGGAGCAAACTTGCCCCAGGTTGAGAACCACTGAGCTAGGCACACGGAGTATCATACCCATTTCACAGAAGGTGAAGTGGAGGCTGGGAGAGGGGACTGAACTCCCCTGAAGTCCCTCTTGCTAAGAAGCAGGGGCAGGAGTTGATTCAGGACAGCCGGACTCCAGAGCCCGGAGTCTAATCCAGACCAGTGCTCCCTCCCTACAGGGGCACCCCCCAGGGCTGGACCCAACTGCTCCTGCCCCTCCCTTCCCTGCTGCAGAGAGGGCCCTGGAGAGCCCGGCTTCATTGGAATGGCTGTGCTGTCAGGGGAAATGCCTTCTCCCGGCTCCTCCAGGGCAGCCTCGCCCTACCCCACCCCCCAGTAAGCAGACTGCTGCGTCTGCAGCTCCTGCCTCCTGCCATGGCCATCCAGTTGAGAGGCGGTTTACGGGCGCCCAGGGAGCTGTTGTTGGCATCACCCAGCAGAGGTCAGCCAGGTCGGAGCAGGCAGGGATGCAGGGGGGCCCACCCCATGCCTGCACCCCTGCCGGTCCCAGCCCGAAGCTACCGCCCCCTCTCCCTTCCCCCCACCCCCATGCCCCTGGGACTCGCAGCACAACTCAGGCCAGAGGAGTTAAGGGAAAAGGCCCCTGGGAAGAAAAGCTTCACTTGCTAATTTTTCCCTTTTTAAAACACAAATCACGGCCGTAGGGAAGTTAGAGATACAGAGGCGAGATGATCATTTTTAAATGAAAATCACCCACAATCCTCCACCCAGAGCTAATAACTGTTACTATTTCTGAATTATGTCTCTAGTACTTCCCCATAAAGCACACCGCACGCAGACCATCTCCCCGCACGTGCTGCGCCCCTGCGAGGCTTTGTGCTGAGGACTAACTTCTTTCCGGGGATGCTGGCCTGAGCTGAGAGCAGGCTCCGTTCACATGGCCGCTGTCCTGCAGAGAACCCTGGGGCTCGCGTGTCCGGCCAGAGCTGAGGCACCGCACCCAAGGCCACTCCAGGTGACTCAGGCAGAAAGGCCATCACTTGCAGGATCTCAGGGTGTCCACACACATCAGGGAAGCTGGGGGCACGGGAAGGCCCTGGGAAGCCACAGCAACACCCAGCACCCTGCCCGGTGGCCAGAGAGCCCCCGCTGCTGTCTCTGTGGCCCAGATGCGGCCTTATCACCACCCTCGTCCCCAGGCCTGCCTCCAGCTGGCACCCCTGCCTGTACCCTGTGCCCAACCCTACATGTCCAGCATTCCCCACTCCATCAAGGGAGGTGGACTGTCTCCCTGACCAGAGGAAGGGCATGAAGAGACAATCACAATCCAGCACAGAGAGGGGAGGCAAGTTGCCCAAGGTCACACAGCCCAACAGAGGGAGTCCAGATGCAAATCCAGTATCGGCACAGAAGCCCAAGCTTGTAACACCGGGTTACACAGATTCCCTTCCCCCTCTATTTCATTTTTTTAAATAAGCTTGTCTTATATACACCCTTCCTCAGCCTACTTTATAACATTTAGCAAGTTATCCTGAACATCAAAGGAGATCTTTTACAATAAAAAAAACAGGCTGCACTCCATCCTCGCCCAGAGCCCTGGCCCTGCTGGCCACAGGACTCTGGCTCCGGCACAGATTTCTCCCAGCCGGGCCATGCGCTCTCGGTGTGGCAGGATCTGGCCAGGCCCCGAGTCTCCATTGTTGTGTTCCTGGTGCCACAGTTCATGGCTGACCCGGTGCCCACATTTTTCTCTGAAAGGGTAGGTGGTCCCCAAAGCGGAAGGGGTGCTTGCTGGTGAAGGGCACCTACTCTGGAGTCTGACCTCCTGGGTGACCGTGGGCAAGTAATTCAGTCTCTCTGTGCCTCGGTCTCCTCATCTGTGAAATGGGGGCATAAAAATACTACCTGTCACCGGCGACGGCGAGGACTAAACAAGCGGACACAGTGGTGCCCACAACACTCCTGGTCCCTGCTGTCCACGGTGCCAGCTGCTGTCCACTTCCTCTCCCCCCAGGGGTGCAGGAGCCCACGCTCTATACCATTCAGAATGGTGGTCACAACCAGGTGGGGGGGCGTGGAGTGGCCGCTCCTATTAGTAGCGTCCAGTTCTCACGCTGGGTGGCGAATTCGTTGGTGTCCTCATGGTCGGCCTCTCACCTCCCATCGGCCTGGCACACACTAATACAGGCTTCATTTCACAGAAGTGGTAAGAGCTGCGGGGTGCGCGCCGTCAGTGGCCTGAGGATCACCTGGACGCACACAGGCCCCAGGTCACCCGTTTAGCCCGACTTGCTAACCCTAATTCACTGGGCTCCAGGCTCACTAAATCAGAAATTCTAGGCGAGAGCCCGGGAGCAGGGGCTTTCAAAAGCTCCCCGGTGGCGCCTGAAGTGCAGCGTGGGCTGAACACGCGGTCTAATGATTCTGTTCGTCGCCGTGCTGCTTGGCAACGGGCAGCCGTGTGCACAGCACCGAGCTGGGCTGCGGGGACAGCAGCCCCCAGGCCCTGTGCTCCCACCACCCGGCCACCACGGCACCATGTATGCCCTTTGTCTTGGCCAGTGTCGTGTGCAGGAGAGGGACAGTCACTCGGGTCCTTTAGAAATCCGCGCACAGAAACTGCCTTACGCTGCCGCACACACTGTACCTTCTATTTAAGCTGGGCTAAGGTTTCCTTTCCTCCCTGAATTGTTTATCCCACGAACAACGAATGAGAGGCCATACCTAGGAGGGGGTAGGGACTGCGCCTGAGCTGGGCAGGAGGGACTGTAAAATCATCACGGCCCTAGCCGGTTTGGCTCAGTGGATTGAGCCTCGGCCTGCGGACTGAAGGGTCCCAGGTTCGATTCCCGCCAAGGGCACATGCCAGGGTTGTGGGCTTGATCCCCGGTAGGGGGAGTGCAGGAGGCAGCCGATCAATGATTCTTTCATCATTGATGTTTCTCTCTCTCTCTCTCCTTCTCCCTTCCTTTCTGAAATCAATAAAAAAATACACATACTGAAATCAATAAAAAAATACACATATTTTTTTTAAAAATCATCGCTTCAGTTGTGATGAAGTCCTCAACCTCCACGGTCCTCGCAAGGCACGCACCTCTCCCTGCCGAGTTTACTGTGCCCGTAACTCAAACACATGACTTCGCCCTCCTGGGAAGCTGTGAACGTGGCTGTCTGCTCGCCCACCCGGGGACAGTGACAGGCAAAGTCTGCCTCCACTCCCTGAAGTTTCCACTTCCATAAACCTGGGTCTACTTCTGTGCCCAGCAGCAAGTGCCCTGGCCGGGCAGCGGCGGTGCCCTGGGGGCTCCTCTCCGAGAGCCTGTGCACTTGTCCCTGCCCGACCCCAGTCTCAGCCTAACCGGATCCAGCATTCCTGCTGGGCCAAGCGGCACCAGGTGACGCGTCGCGCGCCTCACTGCCTTACAAACAGGATCCCAAAGAGAGCTGGGAAGCCGGAGTGGATGGGGCTGGATGATACGCTTGAATAAAACAAGTCCCACCACATAACTTACTTTGGCATCAAACGATGCGAACGGCGGGTCAGCCAGGAAGCACGCTGCACCTTAGTTTAGTAACAGAGAACTCCTAACCCACGCCAGTTGCGTTTCCACTTTTTAATTCTATTTTCTCTTAAAACTCAGGTTTTAACAAGGATGACAGGCCTAAAGTTTGCCAAATCCCAGCTGGGAATTCAGAGCATAGAAAAAGACAAAGCTCCAGCAAAAAATATAATGTGCACAACTCACTTTAGAAAATAGTTTAGGTACATTCTGGTTATAAAACTCATTTACAGATTATTCACATGTATTTATCAAAACTCTCCTGCTAATACATGAAGACATGTAACTAAATAAACTGTGCACAGTAAACCCCAGGCAGGTCACATGGAAAAGCAAAGTCAGTAGAATGTATTCATGATGGAACAACTGGTATGAGAGCAGACAGGCACTTCCTTCCGTGTAGCACCCTGGCTGGCCCGGAGCAGGCAGCCTTTCCTCCAGCTGCGCTCAGCTGCCACTCGCAGCGCTGGGACAGCCCAGCCAGGAAGCCACACCTGACACTTGGAACGCTCTATGCAAATGCTTTTACTCAACAACCAATGGTCCCAAGGGCAAGGGCAGGTACCCTGTGTTCTGCCGGGAGAGCTGGCAGGGCACAGGCTTGCCCTTGGAAAGGGTTATGCGAGTCTCCGACTACATCATGCACCGCCAGACCAGGGGAGCCAACACGCGTGAGAACAGGCCTCGAACTTAACTGGAAATAACACTGTTGGGCATGGCAGACGCCTGCTCTGCAGCAGAGGGCGGCAAGCCTCACCCAGCCTTGTCTGCCTCCCTCACTAGCTCGCAGAGCTGTTAGGCTCTGAACTGCTGTCACACTCCAAGTATCTGCTAAGCGGAGCATTTTCCCAGGACCGAGAGGAAACTTAAAGTAACACTGAGATGTCTTCCCCCAGCCCCGACCCGCCCTGCGCTTCTCCTGCGGCCCAGCCAGGGCAGCTGTCCCAACCCCGGGAACACCTGCTCCCCGGGCGGGGGTGCGGCACCACGCCAGAGGACAAGCAATGAGGTAGACTTTACACTCGTGCGAGCACACACTGCTTTCTAGAGATCTCTTGGGAGTCTACGGGGCAGCAGAGCTTCTGCCTAACACAAAGCCCTTCTTGCTGAAAGCAGAGCTCAGAAAACTTCTAATGGCGCTCGCCTCAGGGTTCGCTTTCCCACCCCATTAGCCAGTGGCTGCAGGGCAGTCCCCCGAGCCTGCTGCAGCCACGGTCAGCTGCCACTGTCTGGGAGATCCCCGATCCGTTCTGTCCGTGTCTGGGAAGGTGGACCGAGGTGCGGCACCCCACTTCTCCGTCGCTCAGACTCCCCTCCCTGCACGCTCTCCCGCCGGGCACTCGCACACCGGGCCTTTCCGCAGGAAGCGTCCCGCTCTTCCCGGTTCTCAACCCCAAGTTCTCTCACCCTCTTCTAGCCTCTTTGAAAGGGTGTTGCATTCCTGCCTAAAATTCGGGTGTCCCGAAAAAATGAATACACACTTTGAATAAACATCCCAATGGGCTACATCTGAAAAGAAGGAAACATCCATCTAGCAGCTGTTACGTGTGTACATTTCTTTGGGACACCCTGCATTACACCTGGCCTGCCCTCGTGGTTCCCAAGCTGCCGGGACCAGACACCCTCCGCCCCCCCGGATGTATAACATGGGGCTTTCCAGGCTCTATCTAAACTGGTCACTCAGCTGGGCCCCCTGGCAACCTGCAAGCTCTCACAAGCGGATGAGGGGTCCGTAGAGCTGCCCAGCACTAGCCTGGCCCTGGGCCACCCTGAAGTGGGAGCCCACCATGACAGGAAGCTCACAATACGCTGGGGTGTCTGAATGCTCAGTCAAGGCTTATTTCATGGCCGAGTCTTCTTTTTCAGGAAGGAGAAGAATTTTTGCTAGAGAGCTGTGTGCCTACTAAAAGGTGGCTGAATCCCTCCCAGAAATGTCCTGTCCGTGCCAAGGTGCCTCGTCTAGAAACGTCCATCAGAACCTGACCGAACAGAACCCCGCTTCCCAGTGTCCTGCCCTCACTTTGTAAACAGAACCGGACACGCTGGCCAGCAGCGCCCGCTGCCCCAGGCCCGCCTATTGCACACCCGCTGCCGCAGTGGCTCAACCGCCGCCCCGCTCTTCTCCTCTTTGCAATACAAAGTCTGTTCTGGCGAAAGGACGCACACTGTAAGCAAGGGAAGAAGAGCGTCTACTAGATTAACTTTTAAAGGGTTCTGCTATTTGCTATACAAATATACATTTCAACGTTTACAATACTCGCTCCGGTCTGACCTAACTTTTTGTAGAAGAACAAGAGGTCAACGCTGCAGGCTGCACGTCAGGGCATTATTACCGACACATGCACCCTCTGGAGCTTTGGCAACTGACGACGAGCAAGAGGCTCAGGGCTCAGTTACATTGCCCATGTTCCCCAACAGCACACACTCCTGAGAAAAACAATCGTAGCCGAAGTCCTCGTGCTGCCTGCAGTGTGCCTGCGGCTGGCCGCGCACGCCCGGCTGACTACAGCTTCCTCTTCTTTGAGCCGCTGTCCTCCTCCTCGGCTCTCCCATCGTCCCAGCTGGAGCTCCTCTTGGGGTGATGGTTCCCAGGGCTGGGCATCTCCTGGTCCCTGTCACTGACAGCCCTGGCCTCTCTCTGGTGGCTGTGACCCCCTTGCTGGTCACTTTCATTTGTGGAGTCAATGCTGGCGCCAGGAGGTTCACACGGCACGTGAGCTCTGTGGCTGCTCCATGTGGCCAGGCACAGCTTCAAGGCGCGGTCCAGAGTCCGGGGACTCACAGGGAAGCCGGGGACTCCTAAGGGGGGCGCTGCTTCAGAATGCTGGGGGTCCCGGGGCTCTGGGTCCCTTGGGCAGTTCCCTGGGGCTTCAGCGCTTATGCTCATTCTCCTGAGCAGTCGTGGGTCCCGAAGCTGGTCCTTAACAGGAGGCCGTTCAAGATCCTTTCCAGCAACACTATCAGCAGCCTCCTTAGCGTCCACGGATGCGCGGTACAGGGAGTCACCCAGCAATGTCCTGTTCTGGTCGCTGCCCGGCGAGCCGCCCTGGGGGCTGGAGCCCTCAGGGGCCGCAGAAGGAGGGTAGGTCAGACTCCGCTGCAGCACCGACTTGAGCTTCAGGATCTTCATGGCGTCCTGCTTATAGTTCTTGTCGCAGGTCTTGACGATGGCGCCACGCCTCTGCGCATCCTGAATCAGGTGGTTCCAATGCTGATTGTCCTTGAAACCAAGAGAAGGGAGAAACAGTTACACCCAACAAACACGCACACGCTTGGGAAGCAGCAGGCCCAGCTTCATTTATGAACAAAGAAGCAGACTTTCATGAACAGATTCTCCAGCATCTGCTACTTGCTAGACGAAGCTGAAAGGAAAAGAAGCCAGTACACAGCCCCGGCCCCATTAGAGAGAGGCCACCGCTGTCGGCCAGACCCCGTCCCCCCGCAGCCGTGCTGCAGCCTGGACGGCAGCCCCAGGGAGCTATTTACATGTCGACTAATTAAAATCAAATACAAGAAGACTTCAGGTGTACCAGCCACATCTCACATGCTCAGGCAGGCACCGTGACCAGCGATCAGCGTGCTGGGCACTGCAGACAGAGCACTTCCGCTTTCATCCCAGGAAGTGCCCTGGCTACTGGTCTGGCCCTGCCAGCCTCGCGCAAGGTAATGACACCTGGAACTGGAAGGCCTGGCTTCAGAAAGGCCCAACTTCTGAGTGCCTGTCACTGCTCCAGACAAGCACCAGAGCTTCCACCAAATTCAAAGGGCAAAACCACCTTCATTCAAGATTGAATGTCGTGCCTTTAGCAACACTTACGCTTAAGAATAGGAGGTACAAGCTTTAAAAGTTCTTTTAAGGGGGTACAACAGAGTCGTTGAAGACTGGTACAGTTCAATGAGAAAGACTGCATTTGAGCGCCCTCTGGTGGTACTAACCAAAATGGGGAAATCTCGCCTAAGAGAACTTTGTTAGAGAAAATTAGGAAAACCGAAAGTCACCCCCACTGAGACTAGTAGCAAATACAAGCTTTAGCTGATGGTGCTGTCCCCAGGGGAGCCTGCTGGCCGCTACTTCTAGAGTCTGCGCGCAGGGAGCCCCACCCCGGACGTAGCGGCTCCGCGCTCTCCCCAACGCCCTCGCCGTGCTGTGCCGCCGGGCCCACAGCAGCCACGCTGACTAGCGCTAGCACTTCTCGACTGAGGGTCACACAGCACCTACCCGCCCTACGGTGCAGAGAGACTTTTCAAAGGTCATCTGGAGAGGACACTGGATACCTGGGCCTCGGCTGAGGCAGGTGAGTGGCCTCCAGGGAGAAGCTGCTGGGGACACACGACTCTGGGAAGAGGCTCATTCTTTCATGCCGCCATGTGTCCCCGAAACCACTTCCATGTTGATGGAGAATCAGAACTAAACATCGACCGACCCACTGTCAGAAACGCCAGACAGACTCGGAGTTCTCTGGCCACCGAGAATGTACCTACCATCAGGGTCCTCAGATGCCCAAGGATGAAGAGGCTGTACTTGGCTCGTGTAATGGCGACGTTCAACCTCTGCAAACTCGCCAGGAATCTAGGCGATCAGAAAACAGTTACTTCTTTCTATAGAGGACTCAGCATAGCAGTGAGTGAAACGGGGGGATTTTAGACAGTTTTTCGTGGGCTCTGATTTTTAAAGTCACAGTCCTTTCTCACTCTTCCTCCCAACACAAGGCACCTGGCACAGACGCAATTCCCCTTAAAAAGAGTGAACGAAACACCCAGTGCTTTCCCTCAGAGGGATGCATCTGTCAATTTTCCTATTCTGACTTAAATGAGATGCTGCAAATTTTAACAGTATAATTTTTAAGCCTTAAAGACATCCCAAAAAGATGATACGAGATCAGGGGTGGGCAAACTTTTTGACTCGAGGGCCACAATGGGTTCTTAAACTGGACCGGAGGCCGGAACAAAAGCATGGATGGAGTGTTTGTGTGAACTAATATAAATTCAAAGTAAACATCATTACATAAAAGGGTACGGTCTTTTTTTTTTTAGTTTTATTCATTTCAAACGGGCCGGATCCGGCCCGCGGGCCGTAGTTTGCCCACGGCTGTACTAGATCAATTATTCTTAAATGTAAGTGAATTTGAGATTACGAAAATACGGTGGAACCAGGGCAGACGCACACAAACATCAGACAAATCTAACAACAGGTCAGAGAAACCTGGGGAATAACAGAACTGCTTGGTACACGTTAAAGCTGAGATTTCAGATTAGCTGGAGAAGAGACTGTTTACAAAATGGTCCGGAAGTAACTGGCCTCCTCCATGTGTACATCAGACTACCTCTAGGCAGGGGCAGAGAGAAATTAAGGTATTTTAAGAACAAGTAAACATTTATAAATCTGCAAAAATTTCATCTGCTACTTATAAGAAGAGAAAAATCTCAGAGCCCGAGACCCAGGGGAGTTCTGACACCCACCACAGTGCCCCGAGCATCTCTGCTAAGTCAGCTGCCGCAGTTAACAAACTCGGCCAAAGCAGGAAACACAGAGCAACGAGGAAAAACCAGGTTACAACACATCCCAGGGAGACTAGCAAGCCCCTGCAGGACACACTTGACCCAGTGACTGATTTCACTCTTATTAAATGAAAGAACAGACTCACATCATCGTGGGTTAATTAACATATAAGGTATCGAGGGAAGCAAACGCAACAGGGGATCAACTTCACAACTTCAGTACTCAAGTTACTCACCCGATTGAGCCTTGTATGGCGTTTGCTCTGACACATGTAACAATAATACAGTCTTTCTGACGACCCTGAAATGCATCCACAGTATCTACTTCTGCTAGCCTGTGTGCAAAAGAGAAGTGTTTACTGAGAAAAGAGGATTATTTAACAGACCTATTCATAGAGCACTATTTTTCAGAAACGTTTTTTCATGGGATCTGTGCTTATGGAAATGTGACTCCCATAACGCAGAACTCACCATTTTAAAGCACACTGTTCAATGGTTTTTAAATCCATTCACTATGGTGCATAGCCATCATCACTAATTTCACAACATTGCCATCACCCAAGAGAGAACTCCTGTCTTGATTTCCCCTCCCCCACAGGCCCTGGCAACCATGACCCCGCTGTCCATGTCTAAGCTCTTCAGCACTGACATTTCCTGCCAGTGGAATGCGAGTGCGCGGCCTCATCTACGCCGTAGCGTGTGCCCGTGCGTCCTTCCTTTTACGACTGCGTATCTGACTGTATAGGTGGACCAGCACTTACTTATCCATTTACAAACCCTGCCCGGAGTTCTTTGTTGGAAAGTATTTGATCACTAACTCCATCTCTTCACTTTTTCTAGAGTCAGTGTTGGTTGTCTGTGTGTCTCTAGGGTAAGGCACTTCAGAGTTAATGGATTTCTAATATTTAATCTTTAATTTTCCTGCTGAGGTGAAAAGGAGACAGAAGCATGACAATGTGACCTCCTGCACCTTGTCAGTTAGGATTCGGACCGGCAGTCCCGGAACTAAAGGGAAAGGCCGAGAGCTGCGGTCAGCTCCGCCGTCAGGTCTCCCGGTGACCAGCCTCTGATGGCAGGAGGCTCCGTCCACAGGGCTGCCAGCGGCCCACCCCGACCCAGTGTCCTGTGCTGGACCGACTGCCACTCCCCACAGGTTTCCTTTCCTTCTAGCCCCTTTCTTTAAACAAATGGAAAAACTGGAAATATCTGTAAAAACACAGATGCCTCACCCTCTTCCTTCAAATTCTTTGTCCAACTCCTTCAGAATCTTCATCTTCTGAGCCTTGTAATGGGTGATGATGCCAACGTTCCGGAAATTAACATCCCTTCCTTTGTCTCTGAGAAGTTTAATCAATTCCATCACCACTTTGATTTCTTGAATGTTTACATATGAGCTAAGAGGGGAAAAAGAACACATCAAAACTAATAGCAGCCAAAAAACAACAACAAAACCCTAGTAGCAGCCCAGCCGCTAACTGAAGTGCCACGTGGCTTCCCCTTCACAGGGGGCAGGCGGTGTCGGCACCACGCAGACAGCAGGGACTCAGAGGCCGACACTGACCCGCAACCCTGCCCATGTGAGGAAACACAAAACTACTGCTGGTGAAGCAAAGCTGTGAGAGACAGAGAGAGTCTGAAGTCAGCGGAGGTTTAGGCAGCCATTTCTCAAACATGTTAAAACAGGAACAGGAAGAATGAAAGTATAACGAAGAAGATAACAAAGTTAATTCTACAGACTGGCTGGCTGCCTTTCCGACACTGAGGACCGTGCTCCCGCTGCAGCCTCTCTCTAATGCCCACCACTGGCCGTGCCAATCAGGCACCGCAGGGCTGAGGGATGCCATCCACACGAACCTGAGTGGCGTGGCCCCTGGAGATGAACGACATGGGGTCCTGCAGTGGCCCAGTCCTCACTGTCCTCCCCGCTGGCCTCACCCTGCACTTCCAACTCACTTCCCAAACAGCACGCTCCCTCGGTCCCACCCCAGAGGCGACATGCAGGGGTCCCGGGGGACACTGCACCTGCACTTCTGTTCTGAGGCTGCCTGGCCTGTGTCGCTTTAAAAGCCTTCAATACCCACCGCCCGAACTACAACACTTGCTACACAGACAACCCGCTAGCTAGCTGTCACTTCTATCCTTGAAACCTTTATTCTGCTGGGTCACCTCAGGTCTACATTCCTCTTGCGACCTCCCACCCCCCAAATGCTCCCAGGGCTCAGCTCTCAGCCCTCTGCTCCCTCCACAATCCCTCTGGCACCACAAGCCCCGGCCGCCTGCTTCTCCACCTCTGCTGACTACTCCCTGAGCCTCAGCCAGGACACGGCTGCGCTGCGGCTCCAGGACACAGGGGACTTTACCGTCCTCACTTCATCCTGGACAGGTGGTGCGTGCCCTGGTGCTCACAGAGGCAGCCCCAGGCTCTGCATCAGCGCCCACCCTCCTTCCTGCCGTCACGCACAGACCACTGAACAGTCCCAGCCACGTCCAGCCTGTCCAGCCGCTGCCTCCCTCCGTCAGCTGCATCTATACTGACCCTTCACAGCACTTCAGCCACCGGCATAATGAACACCTCGGTGATGACCTGGCGATGCCTGTCTTCCTTTTAGACCACAATAACCTTGCTCAGAGCTACGGCCATGGCATGGATCTATTCAAGTGCCTATCACATGTTAGGTAATATTATCCCCGTTATACACTTAAAATTAAAAGGCTGAAATATACAGAGAAAGACATTGGCAATTTATTTTTAAAAAGGAGAAGCTATCACAACCTGGCTAAATAAAAGTGATCGCGCACAACATTAGACAGTGTTTTAAATATAAATATGAACAAAAATACTGCGACAATTATGGGACCTCCCTTCAGAGTGAAGAAGGGGGAACATACTCATTCTCCCGTCGTTCTGAGCCGTCCCCGACGTCAAACACGAGGTAAGGCTGGAACGGCCAGCTGGACGAACACCGCGCGCTCTCGGTCCCTCTACGAGAAAGCAGCCCAATCAGAGCACAGTCAGTTATAGGAAGCGTTTACTTATGTTACCATTTTCCTTGCAGAGGAGGAGGCTGGGAAATACGGGCACAGGAGGGATCTTCTTTAATTGAAATGTGCTTTTGTGAAAGGTACACAATACATTTTATTTCTAGCCTAGTGCTAGAGAGAATGAGCTGTGCAATTAACACATAACAATTACAACTGGAAAGTCACTCATAACACACGAAGTAGAAAGAGCAAGCCATTTCATTCTATGTAGAGTGTGGTATGATTTTTGGTTAAAACAATTAAAAAGATGTGCATAGTACACAGACTAGAAGACATACCAAAATGGTAGCAGTAACTATTTCTGGGTAGTATAAACATCGGTGGTTTTCCCCCTTTTTTGCTTATCTATGACTTTTATAATTAGAGAAAATTATTAAACCTTTGATTTATACTTCTTATGACAAGACTTAAGAACACAGTAATCTAGTTCTTCTAAATCCTACAAACAGAACCAGCTCTCAGGTGGGGAGTGGGACCCACCTGTTGGTTTTCAGGCTCTTGTTGTAAATGTAATTGGAGGGGAAGAGACAGATGTCTGGGTGCATCCTGTACTGCACGGTCAGCTGGAGCACCGGCAGCCTGCCGCTCACGAGGTGCTCCACGTTCTCCTCCAGCAGCTTGCAGAAGCGGGCCATCATCGACTGCTCGTAGCCGTAGTCCTGCGCCGTCTGCAAGGGAGAACAGAGCCGTCACCTGGGAGGGTCCGCTTGGCTTGTCCCAGTCAAAACAGTCACTGAGCTCTAACATGTACACGGCAAGGTTCGGGCCATTACCAACCATCAGTCAGAGAAAGAGTTTTTTGTGTTTTTTTTTGTAAATCCTCAACCGAGGATATTTTTTCCACTGAATTTTAGAGAGAGTGGAAGGGAGGATGAGAGAGCCAAAGAGAGAGAAACATGGATGTGAGAGAGAGACATCGATTGGCTGCCTTCTGCACATGACCTGACCAGGGCAAGGGATTAAGCCTGCAACCAAGGTACGTGCCCTTGACCGGAATCAAACCGCCACCCTTCAGTTCACGGGCCAATGCCCTATCCACTGAGCCACGCCGGCCAGGGAGAGAAAGATGTTTCTGACCCTGACCTTGAGAAGCCATGGAGGCTGGCCAGGCAAGCTGAGGATCTTCTCATGTAGAAACCCTCACACTGCCACAAAAGGAATGATCTTGGGAATGACCACACTGAAGCTATTCTGATGCTAACAGAGTTACCTGACTCAGTGATGAAAGAAGCAAAAAAATGTAACACAGACTTTAACAATCATTTCTGGGTTATGCTCTCAACAAACAGAAATATTCCTTGTCACTGTAAACAAGCCCTTTTAAAGACTGATGGCTCTGACCACCCTCCCACACACAGTCAGCCTTCTCAGCAGTCCAGCTCCAGCCTCACCGAACATGCTTGTGAAGGAAACAGACGACTGACTGACTAAGGTGAGCTCGCACACCCAACAAGGATTCCAACCTACACTCTGAAAAGCAGTCGCCTCACTGACAAACCAAGAAAACTGTTGTCATGTTATCTTGGTTGTACCTTGGATATACTTTTCAATGTCAGCATCAGATCAAGATTTGAAAAGCATTTTATCAAATAATCTAGAAGCAAAAATGTGCTCTGAAAAACACACTAAGAGGGGAGCCCTTCCTGAGTGGCGGTGAGGACATGGGCATTGAAGCTCTACGTGCAAAGCTTGAATTCACCTGCTTCACAAACTGGGAGAGTGGAGAAAAAGAAATTACTTCTAAATAATAAATGATTTGCATATGTGAATTTAAGTAGGATTGTGTAACTAAATAAATATTAGTAATCGTTTGGCAATTCCATTTACATCCCCAAAAGTTTATTTATTCAAATTAGCTGAAACTTCATTTTAAATATTCTCTCTGGGGGGAAAAAAGAGGACTTACATGAAGCAACACACCTATTTCCAGAAAAAAGCAAAACAACATCAATTTGCATATTCACACACGGAAGGATACTTCTTGTCTATTCACTGATTGGCAATAAACCAAACTGGCACAGAGTGATTCTGCACCTTTAAACAAGGCCAAGCCCTATGCATGTCCAGACGTACACAAACCTGACAGCCACCTGACACCATCCTTCGGGAACTTTCATGTGTGTCCCCCGCCAGGATGCAAGCTCCACGAGGGCAGGGCGGCCCTCAGTAAGTAAAGACTGAACACGGTGCATCAATGAGCATACAAATGCCCAGTGGATCGATTAAAATACTCACTTAACTGTTCAGCTATTATCCGTAGAAAGAGGTGGAGGAAATTAACTTCGTATTTATTTTCTGAACTTTCCTCAATAAGCCTGTATTATTTTTGCAATTAAAAAAAAGCCCAAATGGATTTTCCTCATTTTTATTCTTAATCAATCACCAAAGCAGGCACTCAAATTGAGGCCCGTCAACACCCCTTTTCATTCCATGCTGCAGCCCTTCCACACACTGAACCCGCACAACTTTGAAATATGTGCGGGGCCCAGCCCCTCAGATGACCCCAGTCACTAGGTCCTGCCTGCGTGCCCTCCCGGGAGCCAGCTTTCTGAGGCAGGAAGCAAGGCGGGGTGGGGTGGGGAGGGTTATGATGCTGGTGCCAGACAGAGCACAGTCGCCCTTCCGTCACCTTCCCTTCCCGGGGGTGTGAGGGCCACAGGCACTTTCTTGGACTACAGGACTCTAAAGCTGCAAATATACTCTAAATGTGTCTTTATAAGATTTTCCTCAAATTTGCACATATTTAAATATAAATCAGTAGGTTGGGGTTCTTTTTCTTGCTTTTAAAGTTGGTTTTGGTGTTCACATTATTAAAGTAAGTCAGATACGGCCCTTAAAGCAGCTGCACTCTGCCTGTTGCAAAGGAAAAGCCCAGCGCGCACGGAGTAGGTTCTTTCTAGTCTCTGGTCTCTGATGCGGCTCCTGTCACACACAAACACAAGCACAATTACCAACAAAGGGACACTGTCAGATACTTTAAGACTCAAATGGTGGTTCTCTTTTCCCAGCCTTTCCAACACTTTTCCCTGCAAATAAGAGATGATGATCCAACAAAGACCTTCCCACCCCTCCCCCCCTCCCCCCCCCCTCCCCAAAAGGCCCTTCCACTTTAAATGGGTGGGAACAGGGGACTCACCAAGGAGATGACTGTGGGGGGGAGCTGCTTCGGGTCTCCGACGAGGATTAGCTTGTTGCAGCGGTGGATGAGGGGGGTAAGGGTTTCCACTTCACAAGCCTGCCCGGCCTGAGTAGCAAAGTGCAGGAGAAACCAGCTCAATGGCCTTTGCATTTATCCACGTGCAGTTTACCTACACAAACGCTTTAACCATTCAGAGGAGAACCACACTTTCTCCTTCTGCACCAAATGCCAAAAACAACAAAACAAAAACACTCAATAAAGACCACACATGTATTTTGAAGTCAGCCACCATCCAGGTGCCACAGATACCTGGGAGCCAGCCACGAGCCAGCAGGCCACGGGTGGCCCAGGTCTGGGTCCTTTGTTCCTGCTGGGGCTGCAAGTCTGTGACCGGCCCCCCGCCCGCCTCCTGGTCCTCAGCAGGCCTTTCAATGGCAAGACCTGGCCTTCTGCCGCTGGCTGACGCGTCATCGCGCCCGCCTGCACGTTCTCACCGGGAACTAGGGACCTGGGGCCTCCTGGACCGATTCCTGTATCTCATTTCCATCCCTTTTGTCATCTGGCTCTACATCTGGCAAACACTAGGTACCTAACAAATGCTCAATGAACGAGGAAAATACAGTGGCTCAGAGCTGTGCAAAGTACATTTCAAATGCTGCAAAAGGTAGCCTGAGCTCTTCCAGCAGCTCAGACAGTCCCTGGGAGGGCTCTGTGAGGAACTGGCAGGCATCCTCACGAGTCAAACGCCCCCGCTGGAAGAGCAATGGGGAGGCGGCGGCAGCATGTTTCAACGTGAAAGACTACGTAATGGCAGGTAAAATCCGACGCGCAGTCCACTGTGTCGCCATCTCCGCAGCCCTTGTTCGTCTAGAGTCCGCACAGCACTAGTCCAGGCTGAACGGCCGCCGCTCACTGACCTCGTCAACGATGACACAGCTGAAGGGGACCCCGCCTTGCCCCCGGAAAGCGGACTCGAGCAGTAAACCGCCGCTCGTGCTCAGGGTGCAGCAGATGATGTGGGACTCTAGGATGATGTTGCTCTGGGTTTTCTGTGGGCGCCCTTGAACCTGAGACAACAACAAAGGTTCATTACCATTCAGTTGTATGTGAATTCTAGGCTACGGCAGGGCAACTTTACTATAAAGCACCCATCTTCATTATGTGACAGAATAATATTTAGTAAATGTAAGAGAACCACAATCTAGAAAAACAAAAGAAACTTCAGATCAAAGACACAACGGGACTGTGGCAGAAGCAGGCAGTGTGAATGACACCGCTCACTGCGCGAACCAGCATTCTCATCAGAGTCGGTCAGCCTGTTTCTGCTGACCCCCACGTGACCCAGTGCTGGGGTCCAACCCCAGCAGGTCCAGGGGTTCCCAAAGGCATAGACGGAGTCGGCGAAGAAGGAAGGACACGGAGACAGTGTTCAGTTGATCAGCAGCCTAGCCAGGATCTCCAGCCAAGTTCTGGTCTGGATCTCCAGAGAGGTTCTGCCTAGGATCTCCAGCTAGGTTCTGTGTCCATGTTCTCTTACTAGGTTCTCCAGGTTCTCCAGCCAGGTTCTGTAGCCATGTTCCCTCACTAGGTTCCTCAGCCAGGTTCTGTCCAGGTTCTCCAGCCAGGTTCAGTCACCAGGTTCTAGTCAGGTTCTCTTGCCAATTTCTGTAGTCAGGTTCAGTCCAGGATCTTTTGCCATGTTCTCTCCAGCGAAGTTCTTCTGTCTGTGTAGGTTCTGTCTTCTTTGTTCTGTGTTCTAAGTTCTGTCTCTTGCTGTCTTGTTGCATCTGTATTTATACCAGTTGATTCAATCCTATCAATCTCTATTACAAAGGTTAGGGCGTTTCTTATCTTCATTCCAGGGAGTAAAGATTATGTAGCTTAAGCACGATTGTTCGTAGTTAAAGTGATTAATTACCCGCCTGGCACTTAGTTAAGAGGTTTTATTCCCTCCCTAACTTCAGGGGAAAATCCCTACCTGGGGAAACAACCTTTCTCAGAGAGGAGACCTTGGTTAAAACATAGTGCCAAGAAGGTGAGCAAACATATTAAGAACAGTATGCCATATATGCCAGGTCCTTAGAAACAGCAAGGATGGACCGGCTCCCGGCAACCCAGGCCCCACGTGAGCTCGGGCAGGGGGTGGCAACGGTGGGCCCCAGGGCTCTTGGGCTGAAGTGCCATCACCCATCTCCTCTCAGCCATCAGTGAGAAAACAGCCAAGTGCCACCACAGCCACAGAACAGTGACGAGTAGCAGAAACCTTGCTACCTGCAAACATGAACTTCATCCTTCAACTTGGGGAAAGTTGAGTTTGGCCCGGTTTAAAATCTTACTGAAAAGCTTCCACCTAATTTTTAATTAAAAAAAAAAACAAACTGCTAATGGAAATAGGCATTAAATCCAACTGCATTTACTCAGCCACACAGAGAAGGCTGGGACTACATTCAAGAGAGACTCTCCTCAGACACACCGCTGGCAGCGCTGGTGGATAGTCCGCCCTCTCCCTGACCCCACGGGAATCCTGTGCTATTTGACAGGCAACATGGAGCTGCCAGTCACTGCGCTGGGCTCAGACACGTGTGATTTTCTTTGTTCTTAATAGGAAGACACCATAAACTTATTTTTATTTACTATGCATCTGGCTATAGTGACCAGTTGATTCTGCAGTTCGGGGGGAGGTGGAGTAGACCCTCCGACAAGAGGTTTTATTAATACTTACCCAGACCTAGAAAAGGAAAGATATTCTATAATCACTTCTTTCTTAGAAATCTCAGGTGGTGGTAAGAACTCATTATTAGGCTAAAGAAACAAATGTAAATATACATGTAATTACACCATCTCCACTTTTATATTTGTTTAAAATTTCTCAAAAATGGAAAAAATTTTAAATGCAATTGATAAAAGCCCAGAGGTTATTTCAACTATGTCATAATGAAAAAAAGAAAAGAAAAACCAGGAAAATGCTATAAGTAAACTACTTACCTCTTTAATTTTAGACGCAAGTTCCTGCCTTTCTTTTGAAACTTGGGCAATTTTTTCATCTAATTCTTGCCTCTGGAAAAAATGAGAACGCCATCTTTAAAGTTGAGTCAGCATTTACAATGCTTTCCAGGGGACTGTCACTTCCAAAGGGCGGGCCTGCACTTGACGAAAGCTGGTTCACCCAGTTCCTCTTCTCTTTGCAGTGCGGTCCCGATGCTCTCTGCATCGCTGCGTAGCCGGAATCTGGCTAAGCCACTCCGTGCGATCGCTGCCTCCGCACCCCTTCTGTTTGGCCAAGCAGCCTGCACACCTTCAATGACACTGGCCCTTCATACAAGCCCCGGCCGAAGCAGTAGCCCAGCCACAGCAACTGTAAGCTCCTGGTAGATTTCTCCAACATCCTTGTGAACAAGGCTCCCCTGCCCCAGGGCCTGTATGCCTTGACCATCCTTTACATAACACCCCCCTGGGAAGTTTGAATTGACCAATCCAGCCTTAGCCTGGGAACTGCTAAGCACTCCACCTCACAGGCCCTAATAAAGGCTCGTACGTGCCCCAGGTCCTGCCTCCCTGTCTGCACTCCGCCTTGACCTCCTGTGGCCCCCCAGGGTGTGCTGTGTCTTTCCTCCAGGACCTGTGAGTGATAAACTTCTCTCATGGTCTGCTGCTGACAGTCTCACCACCAGCACCCAGACTCCACTTAGCAGGAAGGGAACCTGATCGTTTTCACACTATGTACGATTCCGTTGGGTACGGTGCAGGGCACCTCTGCTACTTCTGAGCATCTCAACCCTTGGTCATCATTCCTTCACTCGTTTCCGGGTAGTTCAAGTGAGACTATCAATCACACCTCCATCACCTCTGGCCACAGCGGCAGGCATTAATACAGGCCTGGTCAACCATGGCACCCTGTCCCTTAACACAAGGACCAGACCTGCCTCACACCCAGGGACTAATCCAAGTTCTTCGCTGGAGCAGATGCCGGTAACAGCGGGAGGCCTTCTCTCCAGTGGGCTTTCTAAGCTGGGGTGGAGCCCAGAGGTGCTGGCCCTCAGTCTTCTCCGGGAGAAGAAATGCTGACTCTCAGACCAGCAGGTCAAGGTGGAGAAACGGCATCATATGCTAAAGTTAATCCACTCCTAGATGTCCCAGCTCTAGGTGCCAGTGAATTCTGTTTGTCTAACTTAACTTTTTTCTACATTAAAAAAAAAATTATTTACTGATTTGAGAGAGAGAAGCATCAATTTGTTGTTCCACTTATTTATGCACTCATTGGCTGGATTCTTGTATGTCCCCTGACCAGGGATTGAACCTGCAACCTTAGCATATCTGGACATCACTCTAACCAACTCAGCTACCCGGCCAGGACTTGTCTAACTTAACTTGGATTAAATTTAACTTGCAATCAAAAGATACCTCATGAATTCAGTGCAGTTTTAGTATAAGGCAGGCAACAGCAAACTACAATCTGTGGGTCAAATTCAACTCGCCATCTGTTTTTGTAAATAAAGTTTTATTGGAACATAGCCACACCCCTTTGTTTAGGATGGCGGATCTCCTGCTGTTTCTGTGCTACCACAGCAGAGCTGAGTAGCTGAAACAGAGACCTGCAAAACCCAGGCCATTTACTATCTTGTCCTTTCCAAAAAAAGTTTAACTTTTTTGTAAGGCATACCACTTTTGTCTAAATTTTTATCAGCAAATTATGCTATTCCACAATGGAAAATGGCATCAGATACTTATCAGCTAGTTTGTGTATCTATGATATATTAAAAACCATTCAGCAAGAAATGTTTAGCTACCTGGATTCCTCTTCCATATCGGCTTAAAGCACGCTGGCGGGAAAGTTCATCTAGTTGATGGTCTAGATGTTCCTTCCTTCTATGCATCTCCTGAACGTAAGGTAAGTCTTTTTCTTTAAAAAAAAAAAGATAAAGACTTGTCTGCCAATTCTCACACACACACACATATGTGTAACGAGAAGAAAAATTAGTTGTCAAAGCCACACTATTGCCAAGGTCTCCCCACTCCCTTCAATGCCCAAGCCACTGTTCACTGTCCAGAAGGAAACAGAGCTAACGTTAGCGTGAACCGTATTCAGTACTTACTCATTATTCTGTGGTTAACTTGGTTGTCCAAACTGAATCTTAGGACCTCATTATTAATAGACTTTTCTGGACCCAGACGTACTAAATTGATATCTCCACAGTTTCCTGTTGATAACAATCACACTTCGGAGATTAATGAGGACACTGCCAACCCCTGTCCATTATCGTGTATTTCTAACAATCATATTCATCAGAGAAGGGAGCTAATGTGAACTAATGAACTGGATACCTGGGACTCCACAGGAGCGCCACACACATTATTTTAGACAGTCCCTGTAGCAGCCCTATAAGTACTTACCATTTCTACCTAATGAAAGCTGGCGAGGTTGTAAAACACACTACATTGCAGAGCTGAGATTCTATTATACTAATGTTTCTCAAATTATGTTTTTTTTAGAACATTCCATGGTAGAATATATTTGGACAATGGTGAGTTAAAGATAAAAAAAGATTTCTTAACCACAGGAGGTTTAAAAAATAGAGACTTTTCTCTATCACTACATATGGGAATTTCTAAACAGTCTATTTGAGCCTCAACCCTCTTCTGCAGAATCTACAGAACAAAGCTTTGGAACTCACTTTCTACTTCACTAGGAACACCTAGAGATAGATGCCTCATAGATTATGACAGACATTCTTCAAACTGCAGGTGAGTTCATAAGAAGGCAGGACAAACTAGGCCCAAAACAAAGAGAAAGCTGAGAAGCAGAGCCAAAGCCCTGAGCTGCTGTGGCTGCCCGGAGGGTGAGGGTGAGGGATGCTCACCGCCTCTGTGCTCAGGTGCATTTACATTCAATAAAACGCAGATGAAAATCTTTAGCTCCACAGAGTGTGCCAAACCACCACATGGCAAAACTACCCTTCCCGTCAAGGACAGAGTCCTATCAGGCGGGCTTGGAGTTAAAGCCCGGCAGAAAGCCAATGGGCGGCTGAAGGAGAATGAACCTGTCTCGTCCCAGCTCAGCTGGGGAATTTCTCTTCTGGGACTTTCCGATCAGGCCGGTGCCACAGGTGAATGTAGAGACTGAACATACAATACAGGGAATGACAAAGGTGAGCCTCAGAAATATAGCTGAGATTTTAAACAATGAGAGTACAAGGAACAACTTTACACCAATATATTTGAAAGCCTATACGAAGTGAAATTTTTCTTAAAAATGTGAATTAGCAAAACTCACTCAAATCTAGAAAATTTGAATAGACTTGTAGTAATTAAAGACATTTATTTTATTTTACATTAAATATTTCTTTACTGATTTTAGAGAAGTGAGAGGGAGATAAAAACATCAATGATGAGAGAGAATCATCGACTGGCCGTCTCCTGCACACCCCCTAGTGGGGATTGGGCCTGCAACTCAGGCATGTGCCCTGACCGGGACTTGAACCGTGATCTCCTGGTTCATGGGGCTCAACCACTGAGCAATGGTGGCTGCAGTAAACACTCTATACCTGTGTTGGAGAAACACCCACACATATAGGAATGTTCATTGCAATAAAGTATGAAATCACAAAAAATGGAAGAGAACCTAAATGTCTATCAACAGATAATGAATACGCCATGCACCCCTACCGTTAAATACCCTGGAGCAGGTGTTATGAATGACTGTGTTGATAGTGCTATCTATAAATCATGAACCTCACAAACATACCATGGCTGGGACAGTGGCAAACTAACAATGTATTGTAATCTGACAAGCCAATGAATTCCATTTGTAGGTAATACATATGTGGTAAAAAGAAAATCGTGTCTGATCCCTCCGAATAAAGATGGCACGTCCCAGGCTCTCTTGTAGCTGGGTGTAGCCATGTGAGTAGGTTCTGGCCAAAAGGAAGTAGGCAGAGGTGCTACTGGCAGTGTCTAGGAACTTTCCTGAAAGGAAGGCTAGGATGTGCCTCCGTCCCCTCTTCATCTTTTACCTGGGACACTTGCTGCTGGGTGTGATTGCTGGAGCTGGAGCAGCCATCTATGCCCATGAGGGGCACTAAGGAATGAGGCCACACACAGTGGAGCAGCAGGAGAGGGAGCCCAGGTCTCTGAGACAACACCAGCACCAGTCCTGAGCTGCCGACCTCTGACTTCCCAAGTAAGAAAGAAACTTCTATCCTACTTAAGCCACTGTATTTAGAGTTGCTCTTATTTGCAGCCAAATCTAATCCTAACTGATAAAAGGTACTGTTGGGGAAACCTCAAGAAAAACAAAATTTGGTCAGGAAAGACAGGACATATGAGCTTGGGAAAAGTCTAATCCTAACCACCACTCAAGGTGTGTGCTGTGGGAATGAGGCGGGCAGGCAGGCGTTATCGGACATCTGCACTCAGGCGCCCTCAATCATCTGCGCTGCTCTCTTCCCCAACATCAACTACATGTGCTGAACGTGACCCTGGGGCACGCTACAGCCCTGCGCTTCACTCTTCAGTTTCTCCTCCTCCAGCATGCAGACAGTTATTTAATACTCAGCTCTAAGAACCACTGTTCAGCTTTCCAGGCACTAAATATCCACTCAGCCCCAGCCAGGCCCTGTTCCAGGCACTGGGACACCACAGTGAGGACTCACTCTTGCCCTTGGGGAGTGTACTCCATTCCAGCTGTACTGACCCCGTACAATCTGTACTGACCCCGTTCCGGCTGTACTGACCCCCGTTCAGCTGTACTGACCCCGTATAATCTGTACTGACCCCGTTCCGGCTGTACTGACCCCATACAATCTGTACTGACCCCGTTCCGGCTGTACTGACCCTGTACAATCTGTACTGACCCCGTTTCGGCTGTACTGACCCCCGTTCGGGCTGTACTGACCCCGTACAATCTGTACTGACCCCGTTCGGGCTGTACTGACCCCGTACAATCTGTACTGACCCCGTTCGGGCTGTACTGACCCTGTACAATCTGTACTGACCCTGTTCCGGCTGTACTGATCCCGTACTGGCTGTACTGACCCCGTTCGGGCTGTACCGACCCCGTCCGTACCAGCTGTACTGACCCCGTTCTGGCTGTACTGACCAAGCTGGATTCTCTCACCTCTGGGCCTTTTTACTGATAGGAATTCTGCTGGCATCGCCTCCCCTCACACCTGCCCTGGCCAACTCCTACGCGCTCCTCAGGTTTCACCTTAGGCACCACCTCCTTTGGAAGCCTCCCGAGCCCTCACATGACTGAGTCAAGGGTCGTCTGAAGGTGCCAGGAAGTGCCCATATTTCTCTCCTTCTAGAGAGCTTACATCTGGTCCTCTCACTGCCCACGCCTCCATCCTCTTCCTCCTGGGACTGTCTTCCGGAGGCTTCACTGCTGAAACCTCAGCACTCAGCACAGTGCCGGGCACCGAGAAAACGCTTACAATATTTGCTACAAGAATCACTAAGGACAGAGGGGCCCAGCCCATGGACAGGTTACCACCAGAAAGGAGCCTGCTCTTTATCATTCACAGCTGCCCACATGAAACACTGAAAAGAAAACAAAAAAACTAATGAACAGCCCACGTAAGTATCATACCCAGAGGATTTTTCTTGTCTTTACACCTTTCTTTGAATTCAAGGATGATTTTTTTCATCAGCTCATCCACGGCTGCGTTGGAAGGCGCACACACAAGCACGCGGTTCTGCTTGATCTTGGCGTTGGAGTTTTCATCCAACTGCCCCCTCCTCTGGTTCCACAATTCGCCACATGCACCAAACAAACAAAAAATACCCATGAGCCCGATGTGTCAGCACATCCTTTTCTCTACTTCCATGCGCATTCGGAGTCCCCTTACAAGCAGTTCACGTATCTAAAGCATCTACAGCCCACGCTGATGCTAAAATACTCAGGCACAGACTCTCCTCCCAACCTCCTGCGCCTCCCTCACTATTCAATCCGACCAAATGTAGCCAGGGAGACCCTCAAGGCGGTCGCCTGGCAGATATGACCGATAATGAAACCAGACCACCCTCTGGCCCTTAGGATTAGTTTCACCCAGACAGCATTTTCTGCCCCTTTTATTTCTTAGAACCTTCTCTCCCTCTGCTACCCGCACCCCGCCCCCGCCCCCGCCTCTGATAAAGTTCCACACAGAAACAAAGGCACACTGACATGAAGAGGCCCGCGTCAGTTAATTCAAGGACAGCGGCACCATGCCCTCAGCCACAGCACCGACCCCGGCGTCTCTACCTCCGTCAGCAGGCGGTACAGGAGGCCAACGATGGTTTTTGATTTCCCTGTTCCAGGTGGCCCATGAATCAGACAGATCTTGGCCACCGCCGGGGAGTGTTTCACCATGGCATACGCAGTTTCTATCGCTTTCTTCTGGTCGTCATTGAAATCCCTTAAGTAGGCAGTCTACACAAAAGACAGGAGTGAGAATGATAGGGCAAGACTCCCAAGGGCCCACCCTTAATCTAAAACCACTCTCACTACCGGAAAGAAAGGTACTCTGTATCTGTAGGCTTTGGCCCAGCATTGAATACAGTGTATTTTCATTTGGGATTCTTATAATGATGATGACAATAAGCTGTTCTATACTTCTCTGCTATTTCTTCTTTGGTTCTTCCCATTTTAGTCAACTCTCTCCTTAGACAGAAAAACAAGTGATACAGTGGAAAGAGCAGGGACTTGGATGCAGATCTGAGTCTAAACCTCAGTTTTACTCACAAGCTAGGTCTCTTAAAACTCTTAACCTCTCTTGCCCTAGCTGGTCTGGCCCAGTGGATGGAGCGTCGGCCTGTGGACTGAGGGGTCTCGGGTTCGATTCCAGTCAAGGGCACATGCCCGGGTTGCGGGCTTGATCCCCAATGGGGCGTGCAGGAGGCAGCCGATCCATGATTCTCTCTCATCACTGATGTTACTCTCTCTCTCTCCCTCCTCTCTGAAATCAATAAAAATATATTACAACTCACAAACAGACAAAAAGCTCTTAATCTCTCTTAGCCCCAGACTTTGTAGACCTGGGGCTCCTTGAAGGGTGAGAACCGACTGAGATGATGCCCGTGAAAGCCCTAGCACACTGCAGGGGGTAAACATATTACGTTCCTTTTGCCTTTCTCTGTGTCAACTTCCTGGAACTTATATGAAGCTCTTCCAAGGAGATATGTGTTCACACAAAATGACAGCTTCATCTTCACACTTGTAACACTCAATTCTCCTACGCCTGGACTTCAACCACCTAACGACATGTAGGCAGAATGCTCACCTCCCATTTTAATGTTGCTCTTCAGGCACACTTCCAATTCTTTACAGTACCCCTTTCTCCCGAGGAGGCAAGCCGACCCACTAACACGCACTCTGCAATACCAAAGATGACTAAGCACTAAACGACATTCTTGTGCACAAAGTGTGTGTTCTGTTGTCGACATAGGAATAGGCAGCAGATACCCACAACACGATGCTTTCACATCCTGACAATAAAACTTTCTGACTTTCCCTGTGATCATATAATCATCACTCACAATTCCCTCAGATGTTGTAGTTAGTAGACTTGTTGTACAGAAGTCCATGGGGTTTGGATTCAGAATAGCTCTGGCCAGTTGGTTTCGACTATTCAACAAAGACATTGCTTTCAACTTCCTTTGTGTAGTTACCAGAGAACTGATTACAACACATCTCACGGTTTCATTTACATTGACTGGGAATTTATCCTCCGTCTGGATGAAAAGGGAACACTCATATTTCCCATTATGCACTAGTATAAATAAAGAAAGAGAAAAAGCAATTTCAGTTACCAGTGAGTAACAATGTCCAGTTAAAAAGGCTACTCAGAATTGGATATTTTATTTAATTTTTAATTTATTTAATTTTGGTTTTGTATGACACGTTATTTAAATAACTCACTCACTAACAACTTCTTGAAGGCCTCCTAAGAGCCGGCATTGTTCCTCTCCTCAGGAGACTTCTTTTTTTAGCAGAGAGAGGCAGACAACCAATAAACACATCAGGCAGTGCTAAGCAAGTGCTCAGAAGAGAGCAGCAAGGGGATGAGGATGTGCCAAAGAGTGTGAGGTAGGGATCGCTGCAGACAGGAGTCAGGGAAGGTCTTCCTGATCAGGTGATACTTAAGCAAAGACTTGCAAAAGGGCCACTCAGGAGGCTACTGCAGTCATCCAGAGAAAAGTTAATGGCAGGATGGACCAGGGTGCAAGAGCAGAGTTGGGGCCTGGGTTCAGGGTACATTTCAAAGGAAGAACTGATAGGATTTGCTGATGGATTAGATGTGGAGTGTAAGATGAAGAGGCTCTGCCTAGTAAAGGAACAGCAGATGTTGGACGAGGTTGGAAATGTAGAGATGTCTGATGGTGGGCTACATGAAGAGTTCAGGGAAAGAGACTACTTTAGAAATATGAATTTAACAAATGTAATCATTTGCAAGAGTCAGAAGCATGGCTGTATCCTGTTACTGCTCTTCTAAATGCATTCTATACCAAGAACTGCGCTCTGGTTGCACTGGCAATAAGCATGACCAGTTACAATGCAGCCTGATGCTGAACTTAAAGGAGCCTTGTCACTGTTTTTAAAATGTGATGCAAAAGGCTAAGAATAATGAAATCATGTTCTCCTCACTGGGACTAAGAAAGCATCAATGTCAGAAAGGCAGCCTGGCCTAGAATAACGAACAGGCACTTAGCAGCCAAACAAAAGGAGGCTGCAATTCTGGACTTACATTTAATGCTGAGGAGGACCTTGGCTGCAGTACTCAACATGCCTGAACCCTCACTTCCTGACAGGTGGGAACAAATAATTCTTACTGCTTTGCAGGGCTTGGGAGGATGATAAATGTGACAGGAAGGATAAGGCGCACAGTAGGTGCTCATTAAATTCAAGCTAACTTTTTTGTACTACTACCCTAGGGAAAGAAGTCCCTACAACCCATTAGATGGGGTGATGTAAACAGTAAACCCCTCACGGTGCCTCACATTTAGTCATATGTTTAGTCTTCGCATTCATAATGAGCCACAAAGCCAAGGTTGAAATGTGATTAAGATATAAAAACAGGTGACTTACAGGTTGTCTGTTTCACAACAAGTACAATGCAGATGAAGAAATATACCACAAGGAGAGGACATTTCAAAAGGAAGCTTTTAAATTATAATTCTAGAGCAATAGATTCTGCTCACGGGTACACCAGGGGTTGGGAAAACCACACTAGGCAAAGAACTTGCAGCAAGATTGGGACTAGAGCAATAAATACTGGACCTTTTCCAGATGAGTCTAGAAAAAATAAGAGGACTCTGAATGGCAAGTCATCAACCTAAAGCATTGATGGCGAACCTTTTGAGCTCGGCGTGTCAGCATTTTGAAAAACCCTAACTTAACTCTGGTGCCGTGTCACATATAGAAATTTTTTGACATTTGCAACCATAATAAAACAAAGATTTATATTTTTGATATTTATTTTATATATTTAAATGCCATTTAACAAAGAAAAATCAACCAAAAAAATGAGTTCACGTGTCACTTCTGACACGCGTATAATAGGTTCGCCATTACTGATCTAGAGGTCCAATGAATGTACAATTGACCCTTGAACAACACAGGGCTTAGACGTGCCCAACCCCCTCCTCGCAATCAAAAACCCAGGTATAACTTTGGACTCCCAAAAACTTAACTATTAATAGCCTACTGTTGACCAGAAACCTTACCTATAACACGGTTGATTAGTACGTATGTTGAATGTTACATGTATTTATACTGTATTCTTAAAATAAAGTAAGGTAGAAAAAACATAAAAAACCATAAGGAAGAGAAAATACAGTTATAGTATCTAAAAAAAATCCGCGCATAAATGGACCCACGCATTTCAAACCTGTTGTTCAAGGGTCAACTGTGGGGCAAGTACACGGCTGGGAAAGACGACTTGGGGGAAAGTAGGATGAGCTCACAGCTGGGACTCTTCAGTGTCTCGTTAGGTACTTACTGACTGAAGTGCGGCGGAATCTCTGAACATAAGCACAGTGATATTCATGGGAAGCTTGGATGGAATTCCCCTCCATCTCTCTCTTCTCTCCTTTCAGTCTCTCAGGAACCAAAAACACCAAGTCATTCTCCCTTGGATAAAGCTGTTTAGACAGTTCACATTCCTCAAGAGAAACTACAGAACAAGAGGTCAGCATTTATCTTAACAGAATTGTTTTATTTTTCAAATTATAAGAGAAATTTTATTCAGAAAGTTATTCTAGGTAGTTATTCTACTACCTCTACAGAGGTAGTAGAAGGGAGCCAGCTGGCCACACAGAGAGCTGCAGAAGCAGAAGGGCCCCTGGAGCTCCGGAGAGGGAAAGGCTCAGGTAATAATGGGCCTGGGGAAGCAGGGAGGACGGGAAGGCAAGGACGTGCCCCCGAGAGAAACCGCCCCGGTTATTTTAAGGGCAAATTACAGGAGCCAAAGCCCGTGCCAAGTCCCAGGGCGTAGGCAGCACCAGCGATCCCCACACTTCAGATCGGTAGTCTACAAATACTGATTACACAGTACCACCTAATGTTTCTTACAAACTGCTAAAAAGCCAAAACAGATGAAAACATAACATTTAACATTCAGAAGTAGCTGATACATTTACTTCCCTTGAAGTTTATTTTAGTTTTTTTAATCAAGAAAATCTCTCTTTTGTTCCCCACTTTCAAAACCTCAGGGGGAAACCCAGATCCAAGTCCACATCAGAATGTTGAGCCTATTGGTGGCGTTTCACACAAGGGGAGAGAACGGCTGTAAAGCAAACGGGTCTGGGAAAACAGCAAGCACCAGAATGAACATGCTCAGTGCCAGTCGCCAAATCCAGCCACAGCACCCTGAACTCAAGCACGAAGTCCTGGCACGAGGCAGACTGAGCCCCTGCACCAAAACGCTTTTTAAAATGCAGCACAGAAGCAGCATGTATCTGAGGGCATCAGAGAACAAACGTAACAATGAAGAATTACTCTGTTGAGATCCAGAAGGGGTCAGTCCAGCATTTCCCTAGAAACTCTGAACTGCTCAGGGAGTGGCAGCCGGGTCAACCTGGGACGGCCTTGTTGGAATAAACAGACGACAGCAGGGCCCTCTCTCGGGAGCACACCCACGCCTTTCTTCCCCAGTGTGTATCTTTACCTTTTCTCCCCAAGTTCTAAGGTCCCCACAAGACTCACAACCAGGGGAGCAGCAGGTGGCAGCTGCTCATCCTGAGCTAACCCCGATCCTGCCTCCAAGGCCCCCTTTCTCTCTGACTGCCCAGTGGCTGACAGCAGCCCGCCCTGGCTCACTTCTTTCCTGTGACATTTCTCCGGAGCCAAAGGAGAGCCCCACTTTGGTTCTCCTGTTGCTTCCTCTGCCCTAATTCCTTCCTTTGTTTCGCTGTCCCCAGCTTTAATAAACATCCTCTAAAAACACATATAATTTTTTAAAAAGACAACGGCTGGAGTCCAGGGCTTGCCCAGAGCTGGTTCCAGGTAGCCCTCCTGCTTCAGGGTGGGACCATGAAGGACCACACCCAAGGGTGAAGCAGAAGTGAACTAGCCTTCCCATGAACAGCCCAGCCTCAAGTCACCTCGGTACTTCAGAAAAACTCAGTCCCTTAAACCAGACTCAACGCCTTTTAAAATGTAAACCTTAATCTAGGGCAGTGGTCAGCAAACCGCGGCTCCCGAGCCACATGCAGCTCTTTGGCCCCTTGAGTGTGGCTCCTCCACAAAATACCGACTTCTGCGCATGGGCCACAAAGTTTCAATTGCACTGTATGTGGGCGCCTGCACATGGTGTTTTGTGGATGAGCCACACTCGGAGGGCCAAAGAGCCGCATGTGGCTCGCAAGCTGCAGTTTGCTGACCACTGATCTAGGGCAATACAAAAACAGGATACAGGGTAGATGTGCACACTGCAGTTTGCTGACACCTCTTCTAGATGTTAAGGTAGTATATGACCTGCAGCACGCACAGATCATAAAACACACACACACACACACACACACACACACACACACACGCATTTGTTATGTTAAAAATAAGGAATTCTTACAAAGAATAAAATAAGAATTTTTAAGACATCACTAAGAGTCAAAATGCAAGCCAAAGTGGCAGAATGGCTTGCATCAGATTATATAAACAACCCCCACAAACCAGTAAGAAAAAGACAACAGAAATAAAGTAAGCTGGAAAAGAGCCTGCAAAAGGCACTTCCCCAAAGAGGTTATGGAGGCACCTACTAACTCTATGAGAGGGCCCCACTGACTATTACAAATGTTATCCTATAGCCATAACCGGTTTGGCTCAGTGGATAGAGCGTCGGCCTGCAGACTGAAAGGTCCCAGGTTCGATTCCGGTCAAGGGCATGTACCTGGGTTGCGGGCACTTCCCCAGTGGGGGATGTGCAGGAGGCAGCTGATCGATATTTCTCTCTCATCGATGTTTCTAACTCTCTATCTCTCTCCCTTCCTCTCTGTAAAAAATCAATAAAACATATTTAAAAATAAATAAATAAAAAGCACATAAGTTAAAATGTTAAAAAAAAAAAAAAGGTTATCCTATATAATAAAGCGGTAATATGCAAATTGCCCATCATGCCCTAGCACAAAGATGGCCACCCCCATGTGGTCTCAAGATGGTCGGCAGGGAGGGCAGTTAGGAGCAACCAGGCCGGCAGGGGAGGGAGGGCAGTTTGGGGAGACCAGGCTGGCAGGGGAGGAAAGGCAGTTTGAGGGGACCAGGCCAGCAGGGAAGGACAGTTGGGGACGACCAGGCCTGCAGGGGAGGGCAGTTGGGGGCAACTGGGCTGGCAGGGAAGTAGTTAGGCATCGATCAGGCTGGCAGGCATGCAGGCAAGCGGTTGGGAGCCAGTAGTCCTGGATTGTGAGAGGGATTGGGCCTAAACCAGTAGTCGGACATCCCCCGAGGGGTCCCAGATTGAAGAGGGTGCAGGCTGGGCTGAGGGACACCCCCCCCCCCAACCTCAGTGCATGAATTTCATGTACCGGGCCTCTAGTTACAAAATAAAACCAACAGGTCATCAATACACACACTGAAATGGTGAAACTAACATGGCAATCAACACAGATGTGTTGGTGAGGCAGAGAGGGTGTGACTTCTCAGACACTGCTGGGGTAGAATTCTGCACAGCAGGCATGGCATTATCTGGCCAAGCTGAACTTAGGTATCAGCGTATCCTGAGACTCCGCAATCCACTTCTGGATATACGCCACAGAAATGCCCTCACAAAAACACTGAGTGACATTACACATGAAATGCTGTGTGTGAAGTTAACCCAGCAGGCCTAAGGCTGCAACCCTCTGAAGGCCTGTTCACACAGTGGGCCCCTGGCATCTGGGAACTTGTATTTCGAACAGTTCTCTTCATCTGCTGATGAGAACACTCACCGTGCCTAAACAGCGTGCAGAAAGAATATGGTTTACGCCAAACACCCACTTTCCTTCTGGAAGTCAGGAATGCGGGCTGGGCAGAGGCTGTTGTGGGCACTGAATGGCCAATGAGCTTCCCTGTGGTAAGATTTCACCTGAGCTGGCAGGACTGTGATTGGGAAAACAGTGTGTCCTGTGTGACTCCATTGGCAAAGGACTCTGGAAGCTTTCTCCCAGTTTCCTCATCTTCACCCCACATTCTCTTTCCCGCTAATGATTTTGCTTTGCGTCCTTTTGCCATAATTAAGTCATAGCCACAAGCATGAATATATGCTGATCCTCTCAGCAAATCACTGAACCTGGGGATGGTCTTGGAAAGCCCTGCTGGGAAAAAATGTCTACCAACAGTGACATTGTGATGTAGTCATACAATGATATACAGGCTGTCCCATTAAAATGTATATACACTTTAATAGCTGGTAACTCACTTAATTTTCACTTCTTTTCGCATTTAATTAATCTGAAATAATGGGTGAAACCAGACTAAGCTTTGAACAAAGAAAATTTATCCTAAAGTGCCACTAGACTTTTTTTTATGGGGATACATAAAAACTGGCAATAGTCAACAAATTGAGGGCACACAAATACCAAACGAAATGCTTCTTGATGTTTATGATTCCACTGTTTTACATTAGCAGCAGTGCCTGGACCCAGGTCAGTTTGAAAACAAATGATGACCAAAAAAAATATTCATGGGACATATGTAATACTTTCAACAATAAAGAAATTAAAAAAAATTACTTCTGTAGATTCTTTTAAATTTTAAAAATGAACTGTATGTTAATAAACACTGACTTTATAATAATTCAAAGAGTGTATACACTTTTGGGGGATACCCTATATTAGCACAGCAAAAAACAACAATAAATATGCACACAAAATTGATGAATTGTACAACACAAGAGTAAATACTATGTGAGTCCATCATATGATCAAGATGAATGCCATATAAATTAGTGACTTAAATATATTTACAACAAAACATCAAATTAAAAAGAAAACCTCCCTAACAGAAAAAAAGCACAAAGGGCACACACAGACAATTATCCCTGCCCCACAACCCCCAATAATACAAATGACCAGTGAAGATCTGGGGGCAAAACCCACAACCTCAAATGAGATACATTTTCATATATAAAACTGAAAGAGTTTAAATCAGCCAACGCGGGAGATACACATTCTAACACCCAATAACAGAAGTAAAAGTGATATTCCTTTCAGTAGGCAGAGGCAATGAGTCCAAGTCTCAAACTGTGCTGCATCCTGTCTGACCCAGCACAGAGATTCACTCAGTGTTTCTAATAGTGAGAAACTGTAAACAACGTCCACATCTAACCAGCAATGCTGGGTGAAATGGAACTAGGAATATGCTTGCAATGGTATAACTACAAGTACTAAACATACTATCATTATTTCATAACTCTGAAAAGACATCTACAATATATGAAATGAAAATAAGTCAAATGTAAGCTTCATGAAGGCAGGAATTTTATGGTGTTTTTTTAAACTTCTACATACCCAGCATCTAGAATCTTACAATCAGACAGTGTATACAGAGTGGGGCAAAAGTAAGCTTACAGTTGATTGTATGGAAAATAATATAGTAATTAATAAATAATACAAGAATAAACTTTCGGTACTCACCATTGCAAACCCACCTTCACCTCACTCTGTATAAAGCCACTAGAATGGTGGGTGATGTCTTTTTCCCGCTGGCTAGTAGTACCTGAATCTACAATGAGCACTTAGGACCTGGCCTCCGAAACAGACACATGTGCTTTTTTCTTAGGTGAATCTATGAAGGAGGATGGATTTGGGGGACCATTTCATAATGCTACTGCGGTCACTCATGTGGCCCTTAGTGTTTTTGTGAGGGCATTTCTGTGGCGTATATCCAGAAGTGGATTGTGGAGTCTAGGGTATACTGATACCTAAGTTCAGCTTGGCCAGACAATGCCATGCCTGCTGTGCAGAATTCTACCCCAGCAGGTTCTGAGAAGTCACACCCTCTGTGCCTCACCAACACGCTCCCATTTTAGAGTTCTGAATATGTGGCTTATTTTTAACTGATACATAAATGCAATTATGTGTTTTACACTGACCATGAAATGAAGAGATAGACAGCAGGAAGATTTACTCAGAAGCTATAAACACTATTATTACAACCCACCCCTCACCCCATCTCGCCCCCTTCACTCACCCTCTCTCCTAGCTTCCATGAACACTTTGGCCTGTGGTATTCTATTTACAGAATGATTAAAACTATAAATGTTCTATTTATAACTGTCCCAGTAATTATCCTCATTAAGACTTTAAACATATTCTTTGTAAGAGGTTATAAATTCATCTTAAGGAACCTATGCTCCAGAAAAATCAGTGATACTTCCTCAAATAGAAATGTCCAATTATTATGTGATATGTTCCAAGTTACATAAGAAAGTACTTACTCACAAACTCCCAGTATTTTTTATATTCTGCAGGAAATTTTCGTAACTGCAACTCATAGAATTTTCCTCTGTTTGGAGAGCTGATCCATTCCTGTGCTACCTATACAAAGCCAAAAAAAAAGCAAATGAAGAAAGCAAAAACATTCTGGAAAGCCAATGCTAAACAGCAAAATGTCCCAAAGCCACAGCAAAATCCACAACCTAGAATCCCAGGTGACAGAAACACTAACAATTAATTGGGGATTCCAGTTTCCTGGTTAGCAGTAAGGATCTTAGAAGTTGCCACTCCATCCTAACAAAGTAAGAAGCCAAACAAAGTGAAAAATCAACAACTCCTCTTACATTCAACAGCAAAGTGAGGTTGCTGCCCACAAAACTGGGGACAGGCAGGTGGATACAGACAACCGCAACTCACAGAGCAGGCCCCGTAAGTAAAAACCCATCAGGTAGGAAAACCCGAACTTTAACTGGCAAGTTGCTGGAGGTTTGGTATGAACAACTCTAATGTTAAAAACTCTAGGCCCTAGGGGGACCCAGTAGAGGGGCCCACACTTGGTGAGTTTTATACTGGGAGCGCTACAAGGTCCTCACAGTGAATACTGGAGAAAATCCCTTTGCTTCCAGCAGCTGGGGGGGTAGGAGGGGTGGGGGAGAGGATCCATTTTGAAACTCACCAGAGCATTCCATGCCGATCTTCCTAACAAGGCCTGCTCTGTGGGGAAATATTCTACCAGAGCCTAACCTGCTGGGGTAGAGTGAGAACCTCATACATCTGGGAGGAGAGAAATAACCAACTCAGCCCACTCTAGCCTTCGTGTCCCACCTAAGGATGTGAGGGACAGCCAAACGTGCGCAAGGCTCAGTCCAGAGGCGGGGCGATCACAGGACTACAGACACTTGCCCTCCCCGACAACTCCCCACATTACCGAAGGCCTATTGACTGCTGTTCCTGTCACCAGTATATCATGTCCACCTTTCCACGAAAATTACAAGGCATACACAAAGGCAAAAACACAATTTGAAGAATAAGCATCAGAACCAGTCAGATATGGCAGGGGTGCTGGAACTATCAAACCAGGGCATTTTAAAAACTGTAGTTAATATGCTAAGAGTCTACTAGAAAAGTAGACCCTGTAAGAAGAGGTGAGTAATGTAAGCAGAGATGTCAATGATAAGAATAATCAGAGAGAAAGAAGTGTTAGCGATCCAAAGCACTGGAGCAGAAATGAAGAAGAAGGCCTGTGCTGGGCTCATTGGTAGACTTGGCTGAGGAAAGACTGTTTGAGCTCAAGGCTATAGCCACAGGAATTATCAAAGCTCAAAAACAAAGGTAAAAAACGGGGGAAAAAGAACAGCGTATCCAAGAACTGTCAGACAACTGCAAAAGTGCACCAGACATGTAAGGGGAATACCAGAAGAGGAAGGAACAGAGAAATATTTGAAGCAATAAGGACTGAGAGTTTCCCCAAATTAATGTCGGACACCAAATTCCAGATCCAGGAAGCTCAGAGAACAAGCAGAATAAATATTAAACAACACACACACACACACACACACCAAACAAAAAACCCACACATCCAGGCCTAACAACGCTCTTGGGTGCTAACACCAAGAGAATCATCAGTTGTTTTCCTGAGGTTCAAACGTAACTGGGAATTGGGCATTTCATTAGGCAGTCCTCGTCAGGGGGTGAGGGAGAACCAGACCGGATGTGCTGGGGAGGGGAGGGAGGCAGCTGAAGGGAGAGAGCAATTGCTATGAGTAAGAAACTGGAAAGACAAATGTGCTAAGAGAAATGGAGGATTTGCTGTTTTTTGTTGCTTAGTGTAATTTATCCTTTACCACCTCTTCAAGAGAATTTTGAGTAAAGGCCTCCATTACCTAAAAAAAAAACTCAGCCAGTGTGGCTCACTGGTTGAACATCGACCCATGAACCAAGAGGTCACTGGTTTGATTCCCAGTCAGGGCACATGCCTGGATTGCAGGCTCAATCCCCAGTAGGGGGTGTACAGGAGGAGGCTGATAAACATTATTCTCTATTCCTCTCTCTAAAAATCAATAAAAACGTATTTTTTTTAAAAAGCAGATGGAAGACTATCGCCTCTTTGCACTGATAAATGTGTCCTCCGGGGCTAGCTGAACTGTGCCTATAGCTCAGAGGGCAGAGGTGAAGGCAACGTCACCTCTGGGCCGCCAGCATCTCAAGCAGCACCTGGCAGATGTCTGCTTCAAGTGAAACCTAGAAGCAGCAGCACCCTGAGACCAGCTGTTTTAACTGCACTCCACTGCTCAGCAGGGTCAAGAAAAGAAGCAACTTCAAAGCCTGAATAGTACAATTAAAATCCATACTTACCGTTTCAAAGGCATTCAGTAACACCAGAGGGAAGAAAACACTGAAGTAATCTTTATAATCTTGAAATCTGACAGGCACGGATCTTGAGATGGCCTGACAAAGAGTTGTTGGGGGCCCACACTGGTCAAACTTTGCAAACATCTCATATTTCCATTTCAAGACCTCTTTGATGAAGGTGTCAGAGATAGGCTGTGATGATGAGAAAATGTTGGCTGGAGAAGAAAAAGGTCTGCACTCACCAAACGGGAGTTTGAAAGCTTGCCTGCTGGAGTTATTTGGAATTGGAGAATGAGGAATATTGTACAAACTGTTCACTTCAGCCCTTGGCTTTGGAGACAACGGAGAGGCAGGCTGTGGTACTTTGGAAACAGGCTGTCCTCCATTTGACTTATTTTTTAGGCCTGGAGATGCCGAGGCACTTTCCAAAGACTTGGAAAGATGAGCAATTCGTGAAGTACTGCTTGAGCTAAAAATCTTTGTGGTGGAAGGTCTCAAAGGTTTAGACGCAGAAAGAGGCAGGGCAGGTTTACGAAAGACATCTTCATCTGCTGCTTTAGCTTCAGAGTGTTTTGAGCAGCACTCACCCTGGCTTTTCACAGTTTCCACACAATCCTTGTACTTACATCTTGTGCTACGCAAAGATTCTGACTGAGGCCGATTTATAGAATCTTCTACATGAACTCTTTTCCAATGGCCTTCTCCAATGAGTCTATTATCACCATTCTGCATTTGTGAACATAAGTCCATATCTTCGGGATCATGTTGTGTTAAAAAGATATCATCTTCCATATCACTGTCGGAGTCAAGCTGTCCCCTTTTCAAAGCTGGCACCTCTAAATGATGTCCAGTCAGGCTGCCACCACCTAACGGGTCCTCTGGAGTACAGCCCGTAATTGCACCTGTTGGTACCCTTCCATTTAACACAGGGGAACTACAAGGGCTCAAAAGAAAAGCATCACCAGCCACCTGAGCAACGTATTCTTCTTTCCCAGGTCCTTGCTCAGGAGACACACATTGTACTGACTGAGCTCCACTACTGTGTGCCAGGACCTCAGCTCCTCCTTTGTTACTGTTGCCTGACCTACCTGTAGCCGGTGTAACACTGTCGGAATGCTGGGCCGCAGGTGGTGCTGCTCCTGTAGTGCCTGCACTGCCATTCCGTCCTTGTCTGTTTCGATGAGATTTGGATCTCCTCTGCCTTTGAAATGGAAGCTCTTGACTCACGAGCAGTTTCTTATCGTTCCCAGGAAGAGTCCGAGGAGAAATTAGTTTAGCCTTTTTTGGGGTACCAATTTCTCCAACAATTTTGCCATGGTGGCGTAATTGACCTATTATGTCTAAAGATCGCTGAGACAACACAGCTGCTCGACGAGGAGCCTTTTTCAGACCAAGTTTCTCAGCCTTTGAAGTTGGTTCAGGACACTGGCGAAATTTCTTTGGTAGCACGATAGCAGGAGTGTTCCTGCAACTTATGTAATTTAAACCTTTATTCTGCCTTTTTTTGGTGTCTGAATGCGTTTTCTTAGGTGTTTTAGAAACGGAGGCTCTCCGATCCACTTTGGAGTAAGCTCGATGCTTTGGAGATGACTTCTTCAGGGAGACCGGAGTGACTCTCTCAACACCTGAATTGGGAGATGTTCTTATGTCTGCAACTTTAGTATCATTTTCAGTTAGATCCCTCTCATTAAGAGTATCAGATTGGTCCTCATTTCTGACAGAAGATGAAAGCCTTAAAGAGTCTTCAGCCATCATTTTTTTAAATTGTTTTCTCTTGGGTTTTTTTCCTTTAATTTCACAAACTTCCTCAACAGAACTACCACTTTGTGGTTTTGCATGCTCAGTGCCCTCTGCTTCATTTTTGGTAACTTCTTCAGACATAGCGTAATCTGTATCATAACCCCAATCGTTTGTGATATCTACTATATGAATCAAACATGAATTTTTTTCATCCTCTTGAACTGAATTCCCATTGTCTGTTTTCTGATCTTGCCAAACTGAAAACACTTTCTGTTGGCTTTCAAACTCAAAAACCTGAGAGCCAGAGTCCTCAAACTCCTCTATCTTCTCTTCCTTTGTTAGCTTCATGTCCACATTCATATTAGCTATTGAAGTACCCTGCCCTGGCCATTCTTTCTCAATGCACATTTTATCTTGTTTAATGTGTTTCTCAGAATCTGGAGTTTGTTCATCACCATCTTCATCAGAATCTGAAATAATAATAATTCGTTCACAGGTTTCCCTGACATTATGTTGGTTGGCTCTGAAACTTCTTTTATCTTTTACTTTTCTTTGTAACCGGGATGAGCTTTTTTGGGTTGCATCTGATGGAAACTTATTGACACGGGCTTGAGCTATTAAAGATAATGTGTGGAGGTCTCTGTCTATCTGAGAATCTGTTAGGGTGTCACACTGAGGACTGCTAGGGGCCTGTTCTCTCAGGTCAGAAGAAACTGGACCAGTGCTCTTGTTAATCCCCTTATCACTTGATCCAAGTAAAGTCACAGGATCTTTACAGGGAGATGTTTTAGGCATGGAAGTAAATGAGATAAAATCTTTATTATCAACATGACATTCCTGTACTTGACAATCGTTTTCATGGGAAGAAAGAACGTCTAACTCTTCATTCTTCAACTGTTTCAGCAATAAACTGTTAAGAGATTTCTGTCCATTTTTATGACACAGACTATCATTAGGGTCTAAAGAAAAGTTCTGCATGAAGCCATCACCTTTCTGACCTGCAGTATCTGTCCCTGAACAGAAATTCTCACGGTCAGAGACAGTCAGGTCTCCCTCTAAGTCCACAGTATTTTTGACCAAGGCACTTTTCCTGTTTTGCTTCTTTATTACATGGGGTAACTCAGTACAAATGTCACTTTTCTGTGCCTTAGTTTTTGCTTTTGAGGTTTTGCCAAGAACATCATTCTTTAGAGAGAAATCCTCTTTTGATGTGGGTGCCTTTTCCAGAGAATCAGTGTTAGAATCAGTCAACAAATGTGTTGACATAGTTACTCCACTGTCACATCCCTCTTCTGGATCATTTCTTGAAGTACAGTTCTGTGGCAAACAGGAGGAATTATCTTTTACAGACTTCTGCTTCTTTGTGTGTATTTTAACTTGATCTTGGGTTCTTTCAGTGGAAAGGTTTTTACTACTCTGCTTTAAGTGTGACTCAGCTGAGAGATGGTCTTCTAGTTTCAAACCTTTTATATAATTTTGCTCATTACCTTCTTCTATAGTGTTACTTGCTTTGCTTACTACACTACTCTCTTGCACTTGACATACATCAGCTTTCACTGGTTCTTTAGAACACGTTGGGCTGCAACTTTCCAGACAGGGGATGTCTTTTTCACATGCCTTCCCTATTTGCTCACTTTCTTCTTTACCATTAGAGGCAGGAGGGGTTTTACATGGAGGAGCCAACTCTGCCAAAGCAGTATATTGAGGCATTTTCAATCTTATGTTTCTAATAATTTGCTTTAAACAAGTTTGTAACTCGTGGGTTTCCTGACTAGTCAACTGCCAACCTAGAGATAAATTTCCTCGCAGGAATAAGTTGAGCTTATCCCAGAATCGCTTACAAAGAGTCTGCTGCCCAAGCTGATAACCTTCTTTAAGAAGACTTCTAATGAGCTGCACACAAGCGAACTGTACAGAGTTAGATGGCATTGAATGCAGTGACAGAGACGTTATCATTGCTGCTCCTTTGGAGCCATTGGCAGATGACTTCTCAGAATTCCGTGCAAATGCAGTGGTGGGAAGCTTGGCACATTTCACAATGGCTTCTACCCACTGCTGGGAGCTAACCCACAGCAAATGCAAACATTTTTTATTTCTATGTAGTTCAATCACCGACACCAAAATTAGGAAAAAAAATTCAGTGACTTTGTCACACACCACAGCTGTTTGGTTGAGAACATCTTTGACTTGGGAGTACAGATGGTGGATGACCTCTACTATGTAAGCCATACCCAAATCATTAAGATCCATGAGGGACTGAACAAAAGGGATGAACCACAGAAATGTGCTGTTGTGAACACGCATGTCTTGACCAATATCTGACTGAAGCACACTGGCTAATGTTTCCATTTCTTCATACATGTTAGGACAATAATCTGGGCAAATGGCTGATCTCCACCCTGAATCCTAAAATGAAAGAAATACTGACTTTCAGACAAACAAGCACCATTCATGACAAGGTTAGCACACAAGTTGTAAACAAAAAAGTACATGGCTCAATTTTCCAATTTTGGTTTACACATAACCCCAAGAAATTGAAAATACAGTTCAATTTTGAGGTGCAAGTTTCATGTAATGGTAAACTTACAACACCTCCATGTACTCTGACCCCCTTTCCATTAGCTGGTTCTGATTTCTAGTCATGTCACTTATCTCCCCCATACCCCAAAACTTTCCACTCTTAACCACTGCACTTAAAAATTAATTTTCCAAAGTGTGCACATTGTAGTTTGTGGGGAAGCATGGGACTTAGTTGGAAAGTCTGTAAGGAGGAAACTCCAAAAGGTCGGAACCCCTAGGGGGAGTTGGCTGAAGGCAACCACCCTGCCTTGATCTTTTCAAACAACTCTGTGTCCGTGTGAGCCCCAGGTGTTTACTAGAAGCTTTATGCTTAGTCTTTAGACATCCTTGCTTAAAGGACACTACAGACATATGTGTCTTTCTCAAGGATGCTTACCCTACTGATAGTATCTAAATGTTAATTTTAATTCAAGCTGCTGTTGCAATAAAAGCCGAAGAGACAGGCCAATGGGGCTGTTTGGTTCCTATAGCCAGGCAGTCCCTTAGTCCTCTCTTTCACAGAGAGAGGTGCTCTGGCTGAGCAATGCTCCCCCTGTGGGAGCGCATTGACCACCGGGGAGAACTCCTGCATTGAGCATCTGCCCGCTGGTGGTCAGTGTGTGTCACAGCAACCAGTTATTCTGCTGTTCAGTCAATTTTCATCTTAGACTTTTATTATATAGGAAGGATGTGGGTTCTTGTTCAAGCTGCACTACGCCTACTCCATATGGAGGATCAGAAGCCTACAGAATGCCAGGAGCAACTACCACCACGCCCTCCTCCTGAAGTAGAGCCTATAGAGCCTATAGTATCTAAAGCCGCACCACTAGAGGACATATTTCCTGATCCTCCATCACAGTTGTAGGAGAGTTCATCAACTAGATCCTCAGTTATGGGATCCTGTGTCAGGCAAGCCATGTTAGGAGAGCTTTTACCTTGCCCAGTTATGCAAGACCAACAAGGTAATAGGATTCATGAGCCATCTCCTTTAATATTTTTAAGGAGATAAGGAAAAGTACCAAAGAAAATGGAGCTAACAGCCCATTTACAAAAGGGACTCTAATTTATTAAGTCTTGTCTGTGGGTTATGTCTGCCTGTAAATATTGTATATAAAAGTGGCTCTGTTGATTGCTGTTTTGTGTCTCTGTGATATTTGGTTTTGCTAGCCAAGCAGTCCCTTAGTCCTCTCTTTCACAGAAATGTGTGTCAGAGTAATCACTCATCCGTTGCTCAGGGTCTGCTTGTCAGCCCCAGGAGTAAAGCCCATTATTTCTCCCATGCACAATACATCTGGTTCAACCATAAAGCCTCTATGCAGCAACTGATTCAGAATAGCTACGTCATAAAATAAGCAATTCAACTAATTATGTAAAACATGGTCTTACAATGCAAAGGTTATACAATGTCATCTTAATGCTCAAACTGTTTTATACCTTTTTGGTCTTTTCAGGGTTATAATTGTACACAATCTGGCTGCAAGTCACCAAATCATCCAGACACGACTCTGGTTCTGACTTGGCCCTTAAATATTAAGAAAAAATAGAAATTACAGAAATGAAGGGGGAAAGAAAACCCCTATTGTTAAGATACAACAGAGTTCCTTACAGATAACTTTTGAGATCCTGACACACTATGGAACTAACCTCACAGAGCTGTTCCGTATATTCTGGATCTCTCTGTTGTAGCTTGCATTGTCGATAATGGTCTGAAAGGCCTCAATAGGATCAATAAGTTGACCCCAGACCTTAGATCCCAGGCGATCCAAAATGACCATGAAACAGTGCAATGCTGGCCAGAAAGGATCTTCACTATCATCTGAAATACAATGGAGTTATTGCCAAATAAAAACAATTAGAAAAGATACTAAAATATATTGAGAATTAAACATTCTTTATCTGGGTAGGAACAAAACTAAAAACAAAGCAGCAAGTAATTGAAAGCAAAGCACTGCCAATTTCAGGTTTTAAAAAGCTGGCAAGCTCTGGCTGACATGCTCAGTGGTTAGAGGATTGGCCTGAGAACCATAGGGTTGAGGGTCCTGGGTTCGACTCTGGTCAAGGGCATGTACCTGAGTTGCAGGTTCCCTACCCCAGTTGGGCCGAGTACAGGAGGCAACCAATTGATGTGGGCCTCTCACATCTTTTTTTTTTTTCTTTCTCCTTTCTAAAATTAATGGAAAAATATCCTCCAGTGAGGATTAACAACAAAAAAAGCTGGCAAAATTTTAAATTGTTTTTGCATTTTTTTCAAGCAATACTCTACACCTCTAAAAAAGTTTTAAATGGACAACAAATTTATATAGTCTAGGTCAGTGGTCGGCAAACTGCGGCTCGCGAGCCACATGTGGTTCTTTGGCCCCTTGAGTGTGGTTCTTCCACAAAATACCACGTGCGGGCGCGCACGTACAGTGCCATTGAAACTTCGTGGCCCATGCGCAGAAGTCGGTATTTTGTGAAGAGCCACACTCAAGGGGCCAAAGAACCGCATGTGGCTTGCAAGCCACAGTTTGCCGACCACTGGGTCTAGGTAAACCCAACTTTCCCACCATTTGCCACACCTGAAGCCATCTTTTCTATCCAATTCGCCTTCTCCCAGAACTCCCTGAATTAAATCACACAAGAGAAGTAGAGGAAAGAAAGGGGAAAGAAAAACTTGGTATTTCCAGATGTAAGCAAAGCCCAGGATTCAGCAAGGCTAATGGGTAAGCAGAGCCGCATAACCTTTATCCACCGACTGCAGCATGGCTTGTTGGAATCTACTTCCCTCCAGTGGCAGGAATTCCCATGACTCACAAGCTCTAACTTCTAGTCCTTTCCCTGTTCTCTATCAGACATGCAGTGGCAAGATACTGCCCCACTCAAAGGCCTCCAATTGTTCCTTAATGTCTTCTAAGGAAATTCAAAGTCCTCAGTCAAGCACTTACAGTCTTCCTCTATTGTTCTTCTCCAGCTTTATCTGCCCCCCCCCCCACCCCCCCCCACCCCCCCCGCATAATCACTCCCTAGCTACAGCACAAACAAATAGCTGGCTTTTTCCCAAACAAGAACCAGAAGGCCTTCACTATCAGTACCATTCCTCAAAGCCCTATCCACCCAGGTCCAGCTCCAAAGCTTCCTCCATGTCACACATTGCCCAGCCATGTCATCTTCTACAGTACCCGACCCCTCCTTCGGAGGCAAATGCTCTGTGACTGTTGTTTTGTAGTCACCTAGAACCTCCAGTTTTACTGCCCTCAGGACGCTTAGAGTCTAGTTTTTCATCATAGTCAGTCATATAGATCATATAATGTACTTTCTTTTTTTTTTTTAACATATTTTTATTGATTTCAGAGAGGAAGGGAGAGGGAAAGAGAGATAGAAACATCAGTGATGAGAATCACTGATTGGCTGCCTCCTGCACACCCCCTACTAAGGGATCGAGCCTGCAACCTGGGCATGTGCCCTTGACAGGAATCGAACCTGGGACCTTTCAGTCTGCAGGCCGACGCTCTATCCACTGAGCCACACCAGCTAGGGCTCATATACTTTCTTATGCTCTACTACAGCTGACACATGTCTCATAAACTGTCAAATTAAGGAAGAATGTCATCAGTTAGGTGAAGACAAGAAAGGTTTCAGAAGTGTGTCATTCTAAAGGTTAGGGGAGCGGGATTAACAGAGAGAACAAAATTATATGTGCAAGGCATTCAGAAAGAAACGAACAACTTGTGTAGTAAATGCCGGCAAACAAACTCATAAAAACCTTAATTAGGAATAATCTAGCAAGAAAGAATAACATTAAATATTTTAGAATCTCCCACAAATAAGTTTATATCCACACTGAGGTTGCCTGAAGGGAAGTCAAAGTGGGATAATTAAATTCACAATGTTTTTGTAGGATCTGGCTGCGTGGTCTTTATTATCAATTCAGTCCTTCATAAAGGAGACAAGATTAGAAACACTTCAGCACAAATCCTCCCTTGATACAACCATGAACGAAAGAAAGCTGGTCTGATGATAAACATGACTACACGGTTCAGACCTATTTTCTGGACTCTCTGAGCAGCCTGCCAGCGCAGGTCCTGGGTGATGGACGTGCTCTGTAGCTGTACTGACTGCTCAGTACAGAAGCCACCAGGCACGTGCGGCTAAGTACCTGAAGTACAACGAGGGGCCTGAAAAATTAAATTTTTACTTTCACTGTAATTTAAACAGCCACATTTGGCTAGCAGTTACCATGTTGGACAGTGAAACAATAGAGAACCAAAATGAAATGAAGAACCAGGAAAAAAGAAAAACAGTGGGACAGGGAGACTTTCTCTACAATTTTAACTGTTGCCGTTAGAAATTTACCTCCTATAGATTCTACTCTTAACTCTACCACTAACTGGGTGTTTCAACATGAAAAAGTGACTTCCCTGGGCTTCCGTCTCTTCTTTTATGAAAGGTGTTGAATTAAACTCTAAAGGTCCGTTCCCATTTAGGATTCTGAATCTGTGACCTAAACCATAAAATGTTTTTTCTCCACACTATACACACAATTCTTGCAGTGACACCAGTATTTTAAAAGTGCGTCACCATCAGAGCATTCAAAAGCACTTAGCGAAGTAAGCGTCTTACCCTCTGACTGTCTCTTCATGGTGTGAAGTATTGACTGCATGAAATCATTCTGTTTGTCTGAGCCCAACAACAGTGAATCCATGGCTTGCTCCTCGAGAATGGTCAGCAGCATGCAAATTCCTGAAAGATTGTTTACGGGTTTCTTTAATGGATTAAGTAGCACCACCCTCATGCTTCCTCTCATTCAGGTGGCAAAGAATACCAAGGCAGAAAGATGAAGCAAAGCAGAATCCAGTTCCTCTAACATTTAACTCTGATGTCTACATAGACATCTATTCCTAAGTAAAAGGACTTCAGACTAATTTGAGAATAAAATGGGAACATGGTATGAATTTGGTTAGAAAACAATTTCTAAGATGACTACCACACAATCTATATTTCATGTCTAAGATGGCTTCAATTTTAAGATCACCATGTTTCACGTACCAACCACTGCCAAATAGGACTCATGACTGAAAGACTTAAATTCAGTAAAGTAGGGTGGAACTATTTTGAGTCAGCTTAGAACTTGTTGAAAACCAAAGCTAGTATCTCTTCCTATCAGGAAATATTTTACAGATGGAAAAAGAGGCATTAAACCTTTTCTTAAACTAGATCAAACCCTATCAAAGTCAACTACTTTATAAATATTTTTTATATCTAATATTATTTCAAATAAAATATTTGCTATACTTGAAAATGTATTTCTTACACAGATTGTTTCTAGGATAAATATTTAAAAACAAGATGTGTAGTTATGTCAATTTAATGACAAAAGAATTGGAAACTATGAAATCCTGTATTCAGCAACTTTGATAAGATTATCAAAAGAGATCACTTCCTTTGCAGGATACTCATAAGAACTACAGGAAAATACTAAGGATATCTGTGTAGTGACAATACTTACCTAACCAATAGTTTTTGTAGTTGGAAGTGTCATACATGTGTGGAGGCAGGATGATCAATTTACCCTTCTCAAGGACAGTAGTAGTATAAATGTCTGTATTTTCTAAAAGCCCCAACTCAATGACTTTAAAAAGGCAAGTCAAAACCTCTTGTAAGTCGTAATAATCATCCCTGTCCACTTTTCCCAAGCCTTTTGCAGTCAGGATAGCCCAACGACGAACCTATAAGCACAACACATTCGTCACTTCATTCAACAAAATATTGTCTCCACACACCAAAAACCTACTTAAGATAATAGGATTCCCTATAGATTTTAAAAGACACAAAATACTAGGTCCTGGGCATGTAGCTCAGCTGATTAGAGTGTCATCAGACAGGCCAAGGTTACGGGTTCAATCCCTGGTCAGGTGCAAACAAGGAACCAACCAATGAATGTACAAATTAGTGGGACAACAAATACATATTTCTTCCTTCCTCCATCCCTCCCTTTCCTTCTCCCTTCCCTCTCTCTCAAATCAATTTAAAAAAAGACAAAGACAAAAATATCTATTTTTTTTAAAAAGACAAAAGAGTCCTGGCTGGTTTGGCTCAGTGGATAGTGTCACCTGCAGACTAAAGGATCCCGGGTTCGATTCCAGACAAGGGCACATGCCCTGCCATGGGCTTGATCCCCAGTGGGGGCATGCAGGGGGCAGCCAATCAATGATTCTCTCTCATCTTTGATGTTTCTATCTCTCTCTCCTTTCCTCTTTGAAATCATTAAAAATATATTTTAAAAAATGTTTTTAAACACAAGAGCCATAGCCAGTTGCTCAGTGGTTAGAGCATCAGCCCACAAACTGAAGGGTCACGGGCTCAATTTTGGTCAAGGGCACATACCTGGGTTGCAGGCTCAACCCCGGCCCCAGTTTGGGCGAGTGTGGGAGGCAACCAATCGATGTTACTCTCTCACATCGAAGATTCTCTATGTCTCTCCCACTCCCTTCTACTCTCTAAAAAAATCATGGAGCCCTAGCTGGTTTGGCTCAGCAGATAGAGCATCAGCCTGTGTACTGAAGGGTCCCGGGTTTGATTCCGGTCAAGGGCACATCCCCAATAGGGAGTGTGCAGGAGGCAGCCGATCAATGGTTCTCTCTCATCATTGATGTTTCTCTCTCTCTCTCTCCCCCTTCTTCTCTGAAATCAATTTTTTTAAAAACATTAAAATTAAAAAATAAAATCCTATATAATAAAAGGCTAATATACAAATTATCCCCTCAACTGGGAGTTCTACCGGGAGTTCGACCAGGGACAGGGCTGGCCGGCCAATCACCTGTGGCCCCTCCCCTGGCCAGCCCAGACAGATCAGCCCTGATTAGGGCAGGCCAGCTGGACCCCACCCGTGCATAAATTAATGCACCAGGCTTCTAGTAAAAAGATAAAAACTTTAAAAAAAAAATCAATGGAAAAAATATCCTTGGGTGAGAATTAACAACAAAAATAGTTATTTTAGGTGTGGGGATGGTACTGTTTTGTTTTTTTCCCAATGTCAGTGTAGGGAGATGCTATGCTCGCCTCCTCCCACCACCACATCAAAATTACAACTAAATTATAAAACTATCACCCTTAAGAACCACCTGAAAACTAGCTGGACATAACCCTATAACCAAGTCCTTATCATTTAGAGACATGTTCTGAAGCATTTTATGGATGAAATGCTCTGGTGTCTCAGGTTTGCTCCAATGAATCCAAAAGGGGATTATACTATCGACCATATATTGATAACTGATGCTCAGTGATGAATATACAGGGGTTCACTATACCATCCTACTTTTGTATGTTTGCAATTTTCCATAACAGACATTTAAAAAGGGAGGACAAATGAAAAGAGGGACCTCAAAAGCAAAACCTCTGCAACGAGCTCCATGGCAGGGCCGACACCCGGGGGTGCTCTCTGCTGCGGTTCCTGCCGCAGTTTGTTCTGATTTCTGGTCCTCATTTCTAGCACCGAGGCACTGCCTTCCATCCCTTCCCCTCCCCACACCCGCACCTACTAGTACAATAACTTTTCTAACACTGTAACTGGCATTGCCATGTGTTTGGAGTGGGACAGGCAGTCGGGAGCAGGAGAGAGCAGTGCTGCTCTGGCCCAGGTCCTGCCCTGGAAGAGGTAACATTACTTTCTTCTTCGTCTTCTGAGCTCAAGCAGCACCTGTCAGAGGTATTCTGACAAACATTTTAAACAAAATACACATGGAAGCCTCTCAGACAGCTATCTACACGTGCAAAAATATATGTCCTTCCGTCGTCTAACACTCATACTCACCATTTCGTTGGGATGGACCAAAAACAAATAGATTCCGGGCTGTTTCTCAAAAACCTGAAAGGAGCAATTGGCTTGTTCCATCCGACAAAGTGCTTCAACACATAACTCATCTAAATAGAAAAATAAGGCAGTGCACATAAGATATACATTTTATCAAATTACCGAGAGTACCTAAATCTGGCCCCTTCGCTTTTTTCTAAGTAAATGAAAACCTGTCCCTTGTAAATGTAGGAACACTATGTACCTATCTGAAATAACAACTGATCCCAGTATGGTTCCTATGAATTATTCTGACTTTACTAGTACATACTTTTTTTTATTTTTCACTCCAGGCAAATTATCTCCATAGGGTATCCTCTTAGAAGTATGGTTACAGGTCCAATTCCAATAGCATTTTCCATTTTGACTCATGTGGACTTTATCTGGTACTAGAGCGTTAAGGAAAGTCAGCTTCCCTTCCTCTCACCCCCATTGGCTATTTTGTCCTGCTCTCATTTATCAAAACATCCATTTTCTCCACTGGTTTGAAATGCTACCATCATCAAACACTAAATTCCTCAAATACACCTGGTTGATATCCGGACACTACACTGCTCCACTATGTGAGCACTGTTCTAACCCCTGTTACTCGAAGGAAATGTCTTCATTACTCTTTCAAAATAGACTCATACACTCACTCTATCAGATGAAGCAACTTTAGTTTGTTAAGCTTCAAAGAATATTGGCAGTGGCAGGCTTGGGGAGGAGGGATAATGGCTTGAAAAGCATGAAGGGAGCTCCTGGGGCACTGACATCGTTTCTTTAGCTGAGTGGTGGCCACCAAAGCTGTGTTTGGTTGTGAAAAAATATCAAGCTTCCATATTTTCCTGGATGTAGCATTCTTCAATAAATATTCTAAAAATGACTTGTTGGAATTTAAAAATCTATTTTTAATGTATTTAGATTTAACCAAATCTTTAGATCAACTTTCTCTTACTGACATAATATCACAAGAAAGCAATGAGAAAGATCCATAATGTGCCAGTCTCAACAAGTCACTTAAGGAGGAAAAGAGCCACACCAACGAAAAGGTGTGTGGGCATGTGTGCATGAATATACTCTTTTGGATTAAAAGAGATCTAAGAAAGGAGAACCAAATGTAATGTATGAATCCCTGACTGGACTCTATTTTAAACAAACCAGCCAAAAACCATTATTTTGTGACTGCTGGAAAAATGTAAATATGGAGTAGATATTAAATGTGTTATTTTGTTAGATATGATAGAGCAGGGAAATGTCTTTTACTTTTAATAGATTCATATTAAGAAATGCAAACATAGAGAGGAAACCAAGATGGCGGCATAGGTAAACACCGGCAATTGCTGCCTCGCACAACCACTTCAAAAATACAACTAAAAGACAAAATGGACATCATCCAGAACCACAGGAAGGCTGGCTGAGTGGAAATTCTACAACTAGAAGGAAAGAGAAAAGCATACCGAGACTCAGAGGAGGTGTGGAAGTAAAGTGCAGAGGTACGGAGGCGCATGCAGAAAGGGCTGGTGACTGAGGACACGGTTGTCTTTTTCAATCGGGAGGGAGTTCTGGGCGAGTCTCTGGGGACCCAGACTCACACAGGGAGAGGCTAGACTAGACTGTCTGGCATCGGTCGGACCTAGAGGGTGGCTTTCTCTCAGAGGTGCTTGCAGTGATTACCGGGACACTGAGAAACGGGGCCTCTTAGGGCAGGACTGAGGAGCAGCCATAGCTGCTTTCTCCGCCCTGTTGATCCCCTGGGACCCCGCCCCGCCCAAGCTGTGCGCCGGCTTTTGCATATGAAAGGCCTGGCCCTTTGCAATCTGAAAATTACCTAACCAACTGCACCTGGCCCAAGGCCCCACAGCAGCTTGCATTCCTTCACAGCTGAGCTCCTGCTGGGTAGCCTCAGGCAGAGGCTAAATTAGCACCTCCTTAGCGATCCAAGAGCCAGTGTACCCAGTGGTCAGAGTGGGACCATCCAGATTACAACTCCTCAGATCCATAAGGGACATACTCAGGGGGCAGACTCAGTGAGCACCAAAGCCCCACTGAAGCAAGTCTTGCCCCGGAGGGGTGTCTCCAGCCCAGAAGTTCTCCCACTGCAGACACAGCTGATTCTCACAGCCAATTGGCCTGGAGGTCAATTCCTCCCAGTGATACCTACAACAATCAAGGCTTAACTACAACAAGACTGTGCACAAAGCCCACAAGGGGGTGCACCAAGAGTGTCCACCTCAGGAAATTGGGGAGGCTGAGCCACTGGGCCCTATAGGACACCTAGCACAGAAAGCCACTCTATCAACACAGGGAAGCATAAAAAAATGCGGAGACAAAGAAACAGGTCACAAATGACAGAAATGGAGGAAAGCAAACTACTGAATATAGAGTTCAAAACCACACTTTTAAGGTTTTTCAAGAATTTTCTAGAAACCACCGATAAACTTAGTGAGACACTCAAGAAATCTAGTGAGACCGTGGATAAATTTAATGAGATCCTCAATAAGTCTAGTGAGACCCTCGAGGTTGTGAAAAAGGACCAACTAGAAATTAAGCATACACTGACTGAAATAAAGAATATTATACAGACTTCCAACAGCAGACTAGAGGATCGCAAGAATCAAGTCAAAGATCTGAAATACGAAGAAGCAAAAAACACCCAACCGGAAAAGCAAAATGAAAAAAGAATCCAAAAATATGAAGATAGTGTAAGGAGCCTCTGGGGCAACTTCAAGCGTACCAACATCCGAATTATAGGGTGCCAGAAGAAGAGAGAAAGCAAGATATTGAAAACCTATTTGAAGAAATAATGAAAGAAAACTTCCCCTACCTGGTGAAAGAAATAGACTTACAAGTCCAGGAAGCACAGAGAACCCCAAACAAAAGGAATCCAAAGAGGACCATACCAAGACACATCATAATTAAAATGCCAAGAGCAAAAGACAAAGAGAGAATCTTAAAAGCAGCAAGAGAAAGACAGTCAGTTACCTACAAGGGAGTACCCATAAGACTGTCAGCTGATTTCTCAACAGAAACTTTACAGGCCAGAAGGGAGTGGCAAGAAATATTCAAAGTGATGAATACCAAGAACCTACAACCAAGATTACTTTATCCAGCAAAACTATCATTCAGAATTGAAGGTCAGATAAAGAGCTTCACAGATAAGGAAAAGCTAAAGGAGTTCATCACCACCAAACCAGTATTAAATGAAATGCTGAAAGGTATCCTTTAAGAAGAGGAAGAAGAAGAAAAAGGTACAGATACAAATTATGAACAACAAATACACATCTATCAACAAGTGAATCTAAAAATCAAGTGAATAAGTAATCTGATGAACAGAATAAACTGGTGATTATAATAGAATCAGGGGCATAGAAAGGGAATGGACTGACTATTCTCGGGGAGGGGGGAATGTGGGAAGAGACTGGACAAAAATCATACACCTATGGATGAGGACAGTGCGGGGGGGGGGGTAAGGGCAGAGGGTGGGGTGGGAACTGGGTGGAGGGGAGCTATGGGGGGAAAAAAAGAGGAATAATCTGAACAATAAAGATTTAATTAAAAAAAAAAAAGAAATATACAGATGCCTAAAAAAAAAAAGAAAGAAATGCAAACATAAATGACCAAAATCTAGGCAACCAAAATTTGGTATTTAATGTTAAAAAATAATATTACTGAAAATAACATTAGTGATTACTGAAAATTACTGCAGCCCAGTGGTTCCCAGACAGATTCTACCTTTCCACAGCCCTGCCCCCAACTTCTAAGAGGCATCTGGGTACTTTCTGGAAATATTTTTGGTTTTCACAACTGGGGAGGGGAGAGTGGGGTACTACAGCATCTAGCAGACAGAGGCCAGAGATGCTGGTACCCATCCTACAGTGCACAGGGCAGCCCCACAACGAAGAATAATCCAGCCTAAAATGTCAATAGTGCCAGCCGGCCGGCATGGCTCCGTGGTTGTCACAGCTCAATTCCTGGTCAGAGCACATGCCAGGGTTGCAGGCTCCATCCACAGTGTGGACAGTGCAGGAGGCAGCTGATCAGTGATTCTCTCTCTTCCTTGCTGTTTCTGTCTCTCTCTCCCTCTCCCTTCCTCTCTGAAATCAATAAAAATGTATTTAAAAAAAAGTCAATCCTGCCAAGGTTGAGAAAAACACAAGAAAAAAATGAACTGAATGAAGAGATGAATAAAACATATAATAAAGCAAATACAGCAAGATGTTCACTACCGTGGAATCTATGTGGTGCGTATATGGTGTTTACTACATAATTTACTTTATGTTTGGAAACTTTGATGACAAAATGTTGGGAAAAATATTAAATATCCTAACTATATGTTCAACAAACAGATTTTCATATAAATAAGCCTAAATTCTTATAATCCTTGAAATAATAAAACTGATACAACCTGTAGAACATCCAAGATACTCACTAACATGCTCATGTAAAAGCAGATAAGGGTATTTCAGGATTTCGAGAAGAGGAACTCGAAGCTTATTCTCAAAGTCTTGGCCAGTGAAGTCAAACGGTTGTGCCTCTCCATTGTTGTCTATGATATATAATTCATCATCATCACCTTCCATTTCTGCTTTCATAGATTTTTCAAAGTGATTTATGAGACGTAAGGTTTCTAATTCCCATAAAACCTACAGGAAAAGAAGAATGGGCAGTGTGCTTTATATCTTGTTATCAACAAAACATACTGGATGTCATGATCTTTCTAAAAGCCTTTTCCTAAGCATAGAGATGCAGAATTTTAAAGTAGACATCACAGCCTTTGCCAGTTTGGCTCAGTGGATAGAGCATCGGCCTGCGGACTGAAGGGTCCCAGGTTCGATTCCAGCCAAAGGCACATGCCAGGGTTGTAGGCTCAATCCCTAGCAGGGGGTGTGCAGGAGGCAGATGAGCAATGATTCTCTCTCATCACTGATGTTTCTCTCTCTCTCCCCCTCTCCCATCCTCTCTGAAATCAATAAAGAAATATGTAAATAAAAAAGAAAGGAAGCCATCTGTGTTTGGTATTTAATGTTAAAAAATAAATAAAGTAGACATCACATATTAGATTGATTTGAAGAAAAAGTCACTAACCATGGCCACCTTTATGATACATGAATGAGCACAGTAAACCCTCGATTTTGCAGACCTTGATTTAAGATTTTAGATTTAACAGATAAATGAGAGAGAATCACTGATCAGCTGCCTCCTGCACGCCCCACTGGGGATCAAGCCCGCAACCCGGGCACATGCCCCGACCAGGAATCGAACCTCCTCCTCTCTATATATCACCTCTATGGTCTGCGTTTTATTTTTTAAAATATGTTTTTATTGATTATTTTAGAAAGAGAGGGAGAGAGAGAAACATCAATTGCCCCCTACTGGGGCTTGAGCCTACTATCTGGGCATATACCCTGACCAGGAATTGAACCTGTGCCCCCTGGGTGCATGGGACAACACTCAACCAACTGAGCCACACAGGCCAGGGCAGTGTTCTGTTTTTCATCACATAAATGTAATAAACCAAATATTCAAAGCTACATTTTTAAATGACATGTGTTACTTTGGCTTACTATGACTAGAAAATATGCTTGTGCTCAGAGGTTTATACCATTTACCCATTTAAAAATGAAGAGAAAAAAAATCAATAAAAACATAGTCCAAACTGGAGAGCATTATGCTAAGTGAAATAAGCCAGTCAATGAAGGAAAAATACCACATGATCTCACTCATTCATGGATATTAGAGACCATTATAAACTTTTGAACAATAATAGATACAGAGGCAGAGCTGCCTCAAACAGATTGTCAAACTGCAGCAGGAAGGCCGGGGAGGGTTGCGGGGCAGGAGGTAGGGGGGTAAGAGATCAACTAAAGGACTTGTATGCATGCATATAAGCATAACCAGTGGACATAAGACATTGGGGGATAGGGGAGACTAGGGGACTGTCTAGGGCGGGGGGATAAAATGGACACATATGTAATACCCTTTGTAATACTTTAAGCAATAAAAAAAAAAAAAAAAAAAAAAAACAAAAAAAAAACAAAAAACATAGTCCAAGCCATTCAGACACATGAATTTATAAAACCGTCAAATATACTGATATACTGACATGAACCAACCCCCTCCCCATACATCATTTCATAAAATTGTTTTATATCAAAACTAGAGGCCTGGGCCCTGGCTGATTTGGCTCAGTGGATAGAGCATCGGCCTGCGGACTGAAGGGTCCCAGGTTTGATTCCGGTCAAGGGCACATGCCTGGGTTGCAGGCTTAATCCCCAATAGGGGGTGTGCAAAAGGCAGCCAATCAATGATTCTCTCTTATTGTTGATATTTCTATCTCTCTCTCCCTCTTCCTTCCTCTCTGAAATCAATAAAAATATGTTTAAAAAAACAAATGAACAAAAAAATCCTAGAGGCCTGGTGCGCGAAATTCAGGTACTCGGGGGGTGGAAGGGGGGGAAGGGTCCCTCAGCCCAGCCTGTGCCCTCTCGCAGTCCAGGAGCCTTCAGGGGATGTCTGATTGACGGCTTAGTCCCGCTCCCCCCAAGGGGAGCGGAACTAAGCCATCAGTCGGACATCCTTAGTGCTGCCACAGAGGCAGGAGAGGCTCCTGCCACCGTCTCTGCACTAGCCAGCCATGAGCCCGGCTTCTGGCTGAGCGGCGCTCCCTCTGTGGAAGCGCACTGACCACCAGGGGGCAGCTCCTGCATTGAGCATCTGCCCCCTGGTGGTCTGTACACGTCATAGCAACCGGTAGTTCCGCCATTCGGTCAATTTGCATATTAGCCTTTTATTATGTAGGATGACTAAAAGTGAGAGGTCGTACAATTCTGTTTTAGGTTTTAATTCAATTCCACCAGTTAATGGCCACTGATTCAGCACCTACTATATAGCAGGGAATGAATTAGGTACTAGAGGTATGTATCAGCCTTTAAAGTTTAAATTATTAGTTCCCTGAATGCTTCTAAAGAGTTCAAATTTATTCTCTTCCTAGTTATCAAGCTCCGAAAAACATTCCCCTGTAACGTAAATTACCTCATGCAAGAATGGCAGCTCGTCCCTTGCTTTGTGGTACTCAGTCACACACTCTAAGCAGTAGCAGAGGTCTTCATCTGCTGTCTGGAATTCACTGGACTGGGTCCTGGATGCATAGCGCTGTAGGAACTCAATGGCGGAAACGCCACCTGGCGTACACCAGCAACATGTGCTCATTCTGTACCTGGATCTAGGAAACAAAACAAAGACTAAAGATAAACAAAACAACATTTTAGGCCTATTCTGTGTGAAGAATGGATACATTTCCTCGAACGACCATCACCCTCAACTGAGAACGTACCTCAACCACATTGAGAACCACCTGCTGGCCAGCTGTCAATAATGGACTAACTCAAATCTGAGCCCACTCCTCAAAACTTTCTTTGACACATGAAAAATATAATAAAATGAAAGCAACTTTGTTAGTTGTAAACATCATAAGGCAATACAGTTGTGCTATAGAAAAGGCTCAAAACGATGTCATCTACATATATAAAAGATTAATATGCTAAGTGTCCAACAGTCTAGGTCTGTGGTCGGCAAACTGGCTCGCGAGCCACATGCGGCTCTTTGGACCCTTGAGTGTGGCTCTTCCTAAGCCTTAGGAGGACCCTAATTAAGTTAATAACAATGTACCTACCTATATAGTTTACGTTTAAAAAATGTGGCTCTCAAAAGAAATTTCAATTGTTGTACTGTTGATATTTGGCTCTGCTGACTAATGAGTTTGCCCACCACTGGTCTAGGTAATGATGTCACGTCGCAACACCCGACTTCCTCTCCCTAGCAACTAGCCTCCTTGCAGTTTCTTCAGCCCAGGAACATGACTTGCTTTATAGCCAGGTGCAAACATTTCACACTTTAACCAAATGTCTGTGTTTTCCTGTGCCTCATATCTCATTTGATCCTCACAGAAGTCCTGGAAGTAGGTAGATAGGAAACTCAGTGGAATCCTGTTTTCTTTTCATTAGCCAGAAAACAGACATTTAGAAAGTTTAGAAACTTGACCCAACTAAAAAGAAATGGTGGACCTTGAAAATGACTTCAGGTTTTCTCGCTGAGTAGAATATAGTCAAACGCTGCTGCAGTTCAATATTTTACCCTTTGTTCTCCCTGTGTGATCCACAAAAACAATCTGCTTCATGTTGATATTTACTGCTGTGTTGCTAACAATTACAAGAGAAGTTGGTGCACTTCCTTGGGCTAGAAAAAGTTTAGCTAAATCAGAAAGCAGTTCTAATTAAGCAAGTTTATTCTATATCTATAAGAGACTAAGTTGACTTGCACATGCATGATACATATAAAGCTCTCGCTGGTGCCAATGGCATGCGTGTGTTTGGATCTGTCATTGTTGATCGTGGATTGGTTGACACTTCTATTATAAAGGGTGAATAGCAATATTAAAATATTTCTTCTAATTAATTTCTGTTCAATGTACATGAATTCGTGAACCGGGCCACTAGTATTGAAGGAAAACATATTCAGACAGAGAACTCTCCCTGTTTCCAAAGCATGGATTTTGCATGTTCTCCTGAAGTACTGAAGCAGAGTCAAAAGCTCAAGAAACCTTTACATTCCCAAAAGCCATGTTCAAGAAATCCCTGGAAACATGAAAATCCTAAGTACTAACCTATACCAATGACTCCCACAGAGAAGGGTTTTCTCTTGCTTACAAAGTATGGATGCACATGAATTTGCCACAGTGAGCTGCTGGCCATAACTCACTGCTCATCAATGCACTGTAACAGCTACAAATGATCTATTGCTACTGATCCTGATACTTAGTTCTTGACTGTCTCCAACTTTTAGTTTTTATAGTATCATCAGAGTCTCTACCACTCAAGATCAAGTGAAAAGGTTAAAATTAAATACTTTTCCAAATCCTAGCAGTCTTAAGGAGAGTAAAGCAGCAAGACCGGACCAGGAAATCCCAAGAACCAAATGTGTCAAGGAATTGAATAAAAGACCTATGAGGTAGGTTTATCAGAACTGCAGATGACATGAAACTGAGATTAGCAAACAGGATAAAAGCCAAAATCCAGAGAGATCTCCCACTCTAATGGGGAGTACTAAAAATAAGCTAAGATCTATATTTTTACTCTTAACTAAATGCATATAAAAACAACACAATGCTCATTGCCAATAAGCAGGGTATTGTGGTTAAATAAAAAGCAAATGTTTGCATTAAAATAAACAAACAAACAAATGAGGGAGGGAGGACAGCAGGGAGGGAGGGGCTGGGGCAGGGAAAACCCAAGGTGAGCCTGGAGCATCCTGTATTCCCAGAAAGAGAAAGTGCTCAAAATACAAAAGGACGTGGCAAAGGGACACAACACAGGAGGCTCCGTGAGAGAGCTCTCAATGGCCAAAGCGCCAACATTTTGAACAACAAAGTAAATGTAATATTGGATTACAACCCACAGTATAAAGTAAATATACATGAATCCATACTGCTATTAATGAGTGAGCGAATAAACAAATGTGGGAGAAGGGACAAATCTTCCTTACAGAAGAATTCCAAATAATATATTGATACTCTCCCCATTCCAGGAGGTGGCACTTAATCCCACCCATCGTGAGTGTGGGCCAGACTTGGTGAATTACCTCCAAAGAAGAGAGTGTGAAAAGGGAAAAACAGTAATTTTAGAGTGGAGACACCTGGCAAGCAAACACAACCTTAACCAAATGATCAAGGTTAACATCACCCGTGTCAGTCATGTTTATAACCCGCCATAATGTGAGGAGGAAGCAACTTCCACTCTGTAACATGCTTCTCCAAAACCCATGCTGCCCCAGTCTCTGCGTGAGAAAAACATCAGACCGACCCACAGTACCCTCTCAACAGCTGTCGGCCAGTCTGAATCAAGAAGAAAGAAAACCACACCCAAAGGGTAGCAAAGTGTTTCTATATGAAACTAATGACTGACTGGGAATTGGCCAGGAAATTATCCAACAAACCTCATCTTGAGAAACTTGACCTTAAGTATCTAGTGAATGTAAAATATCAACCTAATGGGGAAAAAAAGCTCTAAGCCCAACTAAGTTCACTTCATAAACTAGATGGGCCTAACCCCGTGGTCGGCAAACCGCGGCTCATGAGCCACATGCAGCTCTTTGGCCCCTAGCGTGTGGCTCTTCCACAAAATACCACGTGTGGGCGCGCATGTACAGTGCGACTGAAACTTCGTGGCCCATGCACAGAAGTCGGTATTTTGTGGAAGAGCCACACTCAAGGGGCCAAAGAGCCACATGTGGCTCGCGAGCCGCGGTTTGCCGAGCTGCAGTTTGCCGACCACTGACCTAACCATGCATTCTCATCAGGGGTGATGTCATCTCAAAGAGATAAAATTGGTCAGTCCTATTCTTTTTATGTATAAAGCACACATATACATACAGTGCACAGATATATACTACATTGCTAGTATTAAAATTCATGGGAAATGCATAGAAATGTCTCAAGTGTTTCCTTTCAGGAAAGGCGAGAAGGGACAAAAAAAGGTTAAGAAACATGAACTGAATGCTTGGGTAAAGAACCTTGGCAGTTTTGAATGCATATTACCCTAAAATTCAAATGACATCTTTTTGTTGTGATTAATCCTCAGCCGAGGATATTTTTTCCATTGATTTTCAGAGTATAAGGGAGGGAGGGATGGAGGGAAGGAGGGAAAGGGGGAGAAAAGTAGAGACAGAGAGAACCATGGATGTGAGGCTCTAACTACTGGGAAAAACCAGCCAGAGTCAGATGACATCTTGACAGAAATTATATCTTACTGCTGAGGCTTTTGTGGCATAATGCAAGTTCTTAAAATATCCTATATAATAAAAGGCTAATATGCTAAGTGTATGGTCGTCCGTTGAACCAATCAAAGCATAATATGCTAATGATATGCTAAGGCCACTCAACTGCTTGCTATGACGTGCACTGACCACCAGAGGGCAGACAGTTGACCAGTTGCTCTGATTGGCAGGTTAGCTTGCTGTTGGGGTCCAGCCGATTGGGACTGAGCCAGACGGGCTGTACACACCCTGGAACCCTGGAGCCCTTCTGCAGTCCCTCCCTGACTGGCCAACCTCCGTCTCTTCCGGCCCTGATTGTGCACCTGTGGGGTCCCTCTGCCTGGCCTGTGCTGTGCCCTCTTGCAATCTAGGACCCCTTGGGGGATGTCAGAGAGCCGGTTTCGGCCTGATCTTGCAGGCCAGGCTGAGGGACCCCACTGGTATACGAATTCGTGCACTGGGCCTCTAAAAAAAGATATATATATATATATATATATATATATATATATATATATATATATATATATCGATACAGGTATATATTTATCTCAGAGAGGAAGGGAGACGGAGGAACATCAATGATGAGAATCATTGATTGGCTGCCTCCTGCACACCCCACACTGGGGATTGAGCCTGAAACCCCGGGCATGTGCCTTGACGGAGAACCAAACCATGGTTCATAGGTCTACCCTCAATCACTGAACCACACCAGCTGGGAGCCAGTTTTTAAAAATAAATTCATATTTTAGAAAAATTCCTTACTTCCTTCTTATATCCATGATTAAAGACTTATACATAAATATGTACTTATAATCAAATATATGTATTTGTCTTAGGAATTTTCTGAATTCATTAAGTATTAATTGTGTACTTTCTTCATGCTCCTAAAAATAATTTAGGGCAGCTTTTAATATTTAAGTACTACATATAAAATGGACATTTAAAAAGGAGATTTAAAAAGAGATAGCAATCCAAACTTATTTAAAATAAATTTAATTTCACTAAGTCCTAAATTAGGAGCTTCCTGAAAAGCTGAGCAAAAAGATAACATGATGAGGCACACAGTCCTCATTTACAAACAGAGAAAGCTACTAACTCAGCTGGAGAGCCCCGCCTTCCCTCTGAAAGGCGGCTCTAATCCCATCCCATCCCATTAGTGCCCACAGGGACACCAACTACCACTGAATATCATTAGTTTCTGCGTAACTTAAAATCATTTCATTCAAAGCAGGGTTTCTTGTTTCTAAAAGGCCATCACAGTACCAGGAAGTTGAAAATCTGCAGAAGCTATTTTTCTGGTGATCTAATTCAACATGCAGAGTGAGTTCTGATTTAAGAATAGAAAGTGAAACTTAAGAAGTTTCTCAGGCACCCATTATTATGAGCATGACTTGACAGGGGAAACCGCAGCTTTGAAAAAATTAAGGGACTGAAGTAAAACAATAACTTTGTCACAACATGTTAACAGAGCTGTCAGCAAAATGACCCTTCCATTAAGAGAATTACGGCCCTAACTGGTTCAGCTCAGCCTGAAGGGTCCCAGGTTTGATTCCAGTCGGGGGCATGTACCTTGGTTGCGGGCACATCCCCAGTGGGGAATGTGCAGGAGGCAGTTGAATCGATGTTTCTAACTTTCTATCCCACTCCCTTCCTTTCTGTAAAAAATCAATAAAATATATTTTTAAAAAATAAAATTATGGAGACTGCTCTTTATTTCACTCAGAGTGCTAGGCCACTTCCACACTCAAAAGCAGGACTTTTCTCAAAGTATGAGGGCGTTATTCCCATGGAACAGATAAGCACCATGGGATCTACAATACAGAGAATGGTGCTACAAGACACATCAACAAGAGAAACGGGCTTCTGTGAGTCCTCTCAGGTGGCCATATGTATAATTATGTCCCCAAATCTAAATCATCACTGTGCTGACAGGCAAGCCCAGCAAATTCTGAATAGGACATATGGTCATTTCCCTTGGTAGATCATGAATCCTGTGAAGTTTTGCCCAACTCAGTTCTGAAAGTCAGTTGTGTTAATTTCATAGTATTTTTTAACTGCTTGGAACCATTACTGAACCACAGAATCAAGCTGCAGGACAGAAAAAGAACCACTCCCCAAGCATCAAAAGAGCCGATTTCATATTGTCTACCTTGTACAGTGATGTGTCGATCATACAGGACGCTTCACCAGGGGCGTAGCTGTAACTTTCCATAGATTTACTCTGGGGATCTCATTTCTCATATTAGCTAGCCAGAATCTTCAAATAACAATCACTTTCTTCTCTTTCCCACCTAAACTTCTTGGAAAAAAAAATCATCTAGATTCATTTCTTCAGCTCCTCTGCACTCTGGTTTCTACCCTTACTTTGACTAAATGTTTTCACGGAAGTCCTTCATAATCTGTTTTACCAAATCCAGCAGGGTCTTGACTTGACTCCTCTAAAGCATATGAAAATGCTGGCCTTGGGGTGGGAAGAAGGCAAAGTGCGATAAAGGGGAGGGAGAGAGACTTTACTTTGGTGGTGAACCCATGCTGCAGTGAGCAGATGATGAGTTACTGAGTTGTACACTTGAAACCTGTATAGTTTTAACAAATATCATCCCAATAAACTCAATTTTTAACAATTACATTTAAAAAAAGAATGTGGACAATGTTACTTATGCAGATTAAATTTTTAAATGTGCAAAAGAAAATACTGGCCATGCATTCCTTAGCTAAGACAACACGATTCTCCTTTCAGTTCTTCTCAACCTTCCTCATCTCTTCCTTCTGCCTCTGTAAGCATCCGTTTCCAGAGGGTGCCCTCAGGACTCTAACCTCATTTAGTAACCTCCTTCTGGGTGACCTAACTCAAACCACGGCTTCAACTACTACCTATTTTGAAGTTTCCCAAAGACTGAGAATGTATGTAAAACTCATAATGCAATGCTTAACTATAGTTCAGCTACTCAATAAATGCTAGCCTAGCCTAGAAATCCACAAAGATAGTCAATATCCAACTGCACAGTGACAGGCACCTCAAAGTAAACAGAAAAAGAAAAGAAAAAGTCCTTCCCTTAAATACAGTATTTTCTATATTCATGGCATCACTATCCTTTAGTTTTCAAACCAGTAACCTGGGAATTACCCTGTACTCTCCCTTAGCCCCCATCTCTCTGAGTTCGAGTCCACCTCCTCAATTACATCTGTACGTTACTCAGTGAGACTGCCACCGCCTAACTTGAACACATTCTCATTATTTGTCTGGATTACAGAAGCCTAAATGGGATTCTTCTGTCTCTTGTTTTGATCCACCACCAATTCTTCCTCCAAATGCTGCCGACGGGCAAGGAAACAGCTGGACTTTGAAAGCATAGATGACTCCTCCAGAGTAAGTCATTTCAAGTCTTGGGATCAACCTCAAGCTTCTGGGCTCAGCACATAAGGAAGGCCCTGCCTGATCTGGCCTCAGCACCATCTCTTGCCATTCCAAACCCTCACTTGCTCTCCCGAAAATGCTTCATGGTGTTGCATGGTGTTGGCGTTCCCTGCCTTTACAGAAGCTCATCCATCTGCCTGGAGCACCCGCCCTTCATACTCTTCCCTGGTTCTTAATCCTGAAAGTACATCAAACTCACCAAAGAAACTAAAAAAAAAAAAAAAAGGGCAGATGATACTGATAAAATTCAGATTAAATTTTTTCAAAGAATTCCATCAGTGATTTTTGATAAAAAGCCAGATTTGAGAACTAACCATGTGCAACCAACCCATCCCCGAGCGTCATCATATCTGGGGCTTGTCTGACCCATCCTCTCCCTTCTGGTTTGTCTTTGATGACCTTCTTCTCCATTATCTCAGGCCTTTGTTTGTTTCTATCACTTCACTTCCATGCTGGGCTGAGCTGTTGTTCTCAGCAATTCTGAATCTGCAGGGCAAGGATCTCTTCTGTTTAATCACTTTTCCTTTTGGCACATATTAGGTGACTGAAAAAATTTCTTAAAAAAATAAATACCTGGGCTAATTAATGGCTTACAGAGATGTGAGCCTCTCAGTCGAGATTCCTGGGTGAGGATTTTCACTCATATATACCCAGACTCTGGTCCCAAAAGAACATTTCTGAAATAAGAAAAAGTAAAAAACGGTTAAGCAGTTTACAATGTCTTATTTGAGTTTCACATCAATCCTATGAAGTGGATCCAGAAGTCACCGTTTGATGGAAAAGCTCATGCTCACAGATTAGACAACTTGCCTGAGGGCACACAAATACTGGAAATGATGCAACTGCGATCCTGCCTCCACGGGGTGGGGCGGGGGACTCATCCCACTGGGACGGGCCCACTCAGAACAGCTGGGCGGTCTGTCAAAAGTTCCCCAAATGAGCAAACGCAGCCCGCGGGTGTCAGTCACTAACTCATCTCTCACTTTAAACGTCAACTCTTCCTTCTATCTAACCCAAGGGTTCTGTTCCCTTCAAGCCTCGTGCCTGGCTCCCTCTGGGCCGCAGGCGAGGGGGGTGGGCAAAGCTCCTCTGCTGCCCGATTTGAGAACAGGTGGAGCAGGAACCACTGGGGAGAAGCACTCCGCGACGGGAGAGCCTCCGGGCAGGAGAAACGCAGGAGCGTCCAGAGGACCAAGACTCTGCAGCCGGACCCTGCCCCTGCCCCCGGAGGCCCTACGCCATGCCCGGACCGAAAACAGGTGACGGTTCCGCTCTGCAGACGCGGGAAAGGGAGGAGAGGGGGTACCAGCGCCCGAAACGCCGGGGTGCGGGGGACAGCGGGGGCCGACCCACCAGGCACCACCGGGCTGCTCCCGCCAGCAGCGCCGCGACCCTCCGAGCCGCCGCGCTCGCACCGCCCCTCCCCCGCCCGCCCGGACCCCACGCGCCGCGACGGTAATCCCACGCGGCCCCGCGCACACCGGCTCACGTGTGCGACCCCGAGCCGCCGCTCTCCTCACCCCGCGGGCCTCACCTCGGCCGCTAGCCCACCTCCATGCCTCCGCTCCACAAGCTGGCGAGGGCGGAAGTGTCGGTCGCACCCGCCCAACCCACCGGCGCCGCGAGCGAAGGTCCGGCCCCTGCGCGCCGCCTGCGGGCCGCAAGCCCCGCCTCCGCCGCCACTTTGTTTTGGTGCGCGGGGGGCGGGGCGTGGGGAGAGGCGCGCCGAGCTCGGCCGGGGAACCCTTCGACCTGGCGCTGACGTCACTTCCTGGATGCGGGGCAGACCAATCGGGAGCGCCCGCGCGGTGGGGGCGGAGCCAGCCGCCGGGGAGGGCACGCGGCCCTGGCCACGGCTTCGGCTGCCTCGCAGGGAGGACGCGGCCCGACCTCCCCGTGCCCCGTGGGCTGCGGCGCCTACCTTTCTGCGTCCCGCTGTCCTCTCCTGTGCCCAACGCCTCAGGTGCTGCAGGAGGGTGTGCTGCGGCCCGCGAAGGGATTTCCCCCCCTTTTTTAGATTTCCTTTAAAGACCTAATATGCAATCAACAGGTATTTGGAGGAACAGATATATATATATATTGGATGACAGAAAAAGGATGCATTAAGTCCTGCAAATTCGGGGGAGTCTATATACTTTGTATTTCAGAAAAAGGATACGTTGAAGGACTGCAAAGAAACACAACACAGCATCACAGGAAAGCCACCACCAGAAAGCCTCGCGCCTGTTTTGTAACACCTGCCACCCAGCTGGCTGCTGAGGAACCACCACTGGCTTTCACTCTAAGGAGGCAGAAAACCCAAATAATTAAGAATACTGACCAGCACTGCGAAGGAAAGGGTCTGCGGTGGGCCCCTCGAGCAGGTTGGGCGACGGTCCTACCAAGGCGAACCTCAACCGAAGACTGAGGAGTGGGTGGCTGAGAACGGGAGAAAAAGGTTCCAGTGAGGGGGCGTGGCTTAGGGAGGACGGTTATGCTAATTTGATGACCGTTATGCTAATCCGATGGCCGTTATGTTAATCCGATGACCGTTATGCTAATCCGATGACCGTTATGCTAATCTGATGGCCGTTATGCTAATCTGATAGCCGATATTCTAATTTTCCCAGCTGGCCCAGGACCTGAGAGCACGAGGCGAAAACCGAAACCCGTTATTCTCCCCGCTTCTAGGCGTTTCCACTCCGTGAACGAGTTGGGCCCGTATTCCGGCGTTAGAAAACCGTTTCCAGCAATAATGCATTATAAGTTGTACACGCGTCCCCTTGTAGATGGTATGTTGATGTAAGACTTGAAACAAGACAGACCTGGCCGAAACCGGTTTGGCTCAGTGGATAGAGTGTCGGCCTGCGGACTGAGGGGTCCCGGGTTCGATTCCGGTCAAGGGCATGTACCTGGGTTGCGGGCATATCCCCAGTGGGGGATGTGCAGGAGGCAGCTGATCGATGTTTCTAACTCTCTATCTCTCTCCCTTCCTCTCTGTAAAAAATCAATAAAATATATTTAAAAAAAAAAAAAAAAAAAGACAGACCTGGATGGCTGGCGACAATGAACTTTTTTTAAAATATATTTTATTGATTTTTTACAGAGAGGAAAGGAGAGGGATAGAGAGTTAGAAACACCAATGAGAAAGTCCGCAGGCCGACGCTCTATCCGCTGAGCCACACCGGTCAGGGCGACGATGACCTTTTGAAAGACGAGGTGGCAAGGAAAAGGCCGCCGAGTGTCTGTTTCCCGGCGGGCGGCCGTGGTGGAAGCGGATGAGAGGAGGCTGGAGCGCCAGCCGCCGACCCGCGCGGGGAGCGGACCCTGAATGCTGCCCAGGGCCTTCGCTGGAGACATGCACGTGGAGGAAAACAACCGGAATTTCAGGCTGAGAGAGAGTCTTTTCCTATTTAGTGATGTGTTTGTGTTTATAACCACCTGGCCATGACATAGGCTGTTGGATGTTTCTGAGGGAAGCGCCCCCGAGGGCGAGCAGCGCCGGCCCTGAGCCCCGGCCTCCTGGCTGCACATGCGAGTCGAGCTGTGAGCGACTGTGCCGCTTCGCGTGGTTCTCACCCGGATGCATTTTCCTGCAGACTGCTTCTCCCGCTCCACGTTACGTCCGCGATCGACCCAGGAGTTGCAGAGCCCGAAGCCTAGGCAGTTGGAGGATGTGCTTAAAAATACCGCAAGGAAACGTCTGAATGCAAAGTTGGGAATGAAATCAGTATTTATCTGGAATGAATGGCACCGAGTACAATTTTTAAATTAAGAAACCCTCCACAGGTATTTTTAAAATCCAGACCTCCCCCCCAAAAACAACAACAACAACAACACAATATAGAAGCTGCAAACACAACCATATGAAAGTTACGTATTTTGGCTTCATGTACTTGACCTCGACAATAAGGTTGAAGGTCATTTTCACAGGAAACACAGCGATCATGCTCTTCTCTGGGAAGGTTGGCGACATTGTGTTGAGTTTGTGAAAGCTGCTTTCAGAGGACTGGTTCTGTTTGGCCACGTCATGCACACTTTTAGGGTCGGCAGATTAAGGGAAAAGGCGATCTTTCCCCACCTCTGAGCCCTAAGCTGTCCGAGCACAGACAGCTCCTGGGCTGTGGCTCAGCGGTTAGAACCACGACCCCTGCTTCCCGGCGTCGTGTTCAGGTCATGCTGTGCGTTTCGTGTCCGGATTTCACGTCAAAACCCCAGTCCTTCTCCAGTGTGACCGCTCCTCGTCGTCCTTTGGTTATCGACCATTTCTCTCCGCGTTTGAAACGGCTCCCTCCTAACGCGTTGCTGAGTCTTTTGTTAGACTTTCTATTGATTTCATCATCATCCTCCTCACTTTGGCCTCAGTCCCTTCTTGTTTGTCCACTTTGTGTCATTCGCATACAATGACCCCCAATAAAACGCCCAAGTGCCTCCCACCCCCAGGATGCTGCCGCCTCTGTCCGGCGGGAGGCCCACAGCTGCCCCACGTGGCCGCCACGCGCGGTCACTGCCGAGTGGGGTGTCGGAAGGAGTAACCCCGGGATTTGCTGTTTGTTTTACTCGCCTGGTGGCTGTCGGGTGGTGTCCCGTGTTCCGCTGTCAAGAAGAACAAGCTGTCGCGAGCATTGCCATGGCGTCTTTTAACGGATGTGCATCTTCGTTCGCTTGGGCACAGAGCCAGGAGCGGGATTTCTGGATCCGAGGATGTGGAGGCCCGCTCCCAAATGGCCCCGTGGAGTAATGGCGGCGTGGGACGAAAGCACCAGAGACCGGGGTTAGGAGGACTGGCACAAGGCACCAGCAACTTTATTTTTTACACACACTGTTTTATAGCGAAGCTGTGGCTGGTCATGCTTCAGAGATCACTGTTAGGGCCTGGCCTCTCACGGGGAAGTAGCAGATCGTTACAGGCTGGGCAGGACTGGGCAAGCTTTGTCTAGTTCCATCTATGTTTGACAGTTGCTATGACAAAATGTCTGCTTACCTAGATCACAAGAACTGGGGTGCAAACCAAGTTCATGTCCTTTACGTGACCTGGAGTGGGGTCAGGCCTTTCCTGGACCCCCACGGCCTCTTACACGAGGAGGCGGGTGCCTCACATCACGAGGACTTGCCGTTTCCCGAAGGGATTCTGGCACCTTCAGGCCCGTCAGCTGCCGTGTCACGCTTCCCGCCGAGTCGTCTACGTTCGGGCATCGGGCGTCCCCGTGACTAACGCGCACCGTGTGTGTTTCCTCGGCAGCTAAGGACGTGGGACACCCGGTCGTGTGCTTATTGGGAATTAGTATGTCTTTTATGGGGACTTTTTTCTAAAAGGACTTACCGGACTCCAGACCTACAGGACTGCGAGATGATAATTGCCTGTGGTTTTAAGCCACTAAATTTGTAGTAATTTACGTCAGCATAGAATTGTAATATAGATTTGTCCACACATTTTAATTCTGGCCCTGGCCAGTGGATGGCTCGGTTGGAGCATCGTCCTGTGCACCAAAAGGTTGTGGGTTCGATTTCTGGTCAGGACACGTACCTTTCGGGTTGGATCCCCAGTTGGGACAGGTAGAGAAGGCAACCAACCAATGTTCCTCTCTCTCAAAATCAATAAAAACATATTCTCGGGTGAGGATTAAAAAAAATTTTTAATTTTGTTTGCCACTGATATAGACATGGGATTGATTTTTGTATGTTGATCTGGTCTCTAGCAACTTCACTCAGTTCCAATAATTCTCGATAGATCGTTTGGGTCTCCTCCATCCACAGTCACGCCATCTGTGGGAAAGGGCAGTTTCAGGTCCCTTCCAGTCCATGTCGGTCTACTTTCAGGTCTTGCTTGACTGCACTGGCGATAATGCAGAGAAGTTTCCTCAATCTCAGAGTTTCACTTTCAGAAAGAAGTCTGCAGGCTTTGCAGCTACTCGTCCTCAGGCTGGGGAAGTGGCTGTTTTTATGGGATGGATTTGGGATTCATCAAATGCAAATAGTTTTTATTCTTTGTTCACATAGCGGATTATACTGATGGGTTTCCTTTTTTTCCCTTAAAATTTTTTTTGTACTGAAACAGACTCATGGACACAGAGGCTGGTGGTTGCCAAAGGGGAAGGAGGGAAGGAGGGGCTGGGTGAAGAGGTGGAGGGCTTAAGAAGTACAGATTGGCAGTTACAGATGGTCACAGGGAAGAAATTGCAGCATCAGAAATACAGTCAATAATATTGTAATAACTGTGCGTGCTGCCAGGTGCGTCCTGGAAACACGGGGGCAGCACTTAGTAAAGTGTGACTGTCCCGCCATGACGCTGTACACCTGAAACCAATACAAATTAAATAAGAAAAAGTTGTTTTTTAAAAAAATTTTTTTTTTTTTATTGATTTCAGAAAGGGAGAGGGAGAGATAGAAACATCAATGATGAGAATCATTGATTGGCTGCCTCCTGCACGCACCCCACTGGGGACCAAGCCCGCAACCCAGGAACGTGCCCTTGACCGGAATCAAACCCAGGACCCTTCAGTCCGCAGGCTGATGCTCTATCCACTCAGCCAAACCAGACGGGGCAAGAAAAAGTTTTTGTGTGGGAACGGGCACAGGGGCCTGAGATAGGGTTGGGAAGATAAGCGATGGAAGATTGTGTGCAATCTTTGTAGACATTATGACAAACATTCCCCCAAATGCCGTGGGAAACCACGTCAAGGTTCCCAAACAGGGCAGTAATGGGAGCGATGTTGCAAATGTGGGGAGTCTAGATTGGAGAAGGGCTGATGCATAACCGGCAGGATCTGTGCGGCTCAGACAGAGAGGATGCTGCCTGAGATCCCGGTGGAGGCGGTGGAGGCAGACCGAGTCCAGGGGGTGTTTTCTCAGGGACTGGATGTGGGGTACCGGGGAGAAGAGGCAGCAAAGTGCCGCCACAGGCTGAGATGAGAAAGCCTGGAGTAATGTGGGGACTAAAATGTTGTAACAAGTTGAACTTGACATGTAAGACACCTGAAGGTAGATGGCAAGTAGGCAGATGCCTCGAGGACTGCGACTGTAGCCACCCATCTGGGAGCCGTCAGCAGGGACTGGTTTGAAGGCATCAGAGCAGGTGAGGAGGCCCTCAAAGCAGCCCCGAGGGGCAAGAACACCTAGAAGTTGGGAGGACGAATCAGCAAAGGATCAAATTCTCTGATCTGACGTCAGGGGCCAGGCCAGGGGCTCAGGAGGAGGGAACCAGCGTGTAGTGGGAGAAACAAGTGTGGGGGGCAGATTTACCTGTTTGGTGGAGGACAGGGGAACCGATGCCGGATGGCTTTAGCGTTCTCAGTGAGTCATGAGCAGGGCAGAGGAGGGCTGTGGGAGGGAGAAGGTTTGAAATAGCTGATATCAGGAAAGAAAAGCAAGCCTAGCCCGGCTGGTGTGGCTCAGTGGTTGAGCGTCGACCTATGGACCAGGTCACAGTTCCATTCCCGGTCAGAGCACATGCCTGCGTTGCAGGCTCGATCCCCAGTGTGGGGCGTGCAGGAGGCAGCCCATCAGTGGTTCTCTCTCATCATTGATGTTTTTCTTTCTCTCTCTCTCCCTCCCTCTCAGAATCAATAAAATACATATTTTAAAAAGAAAAAGAAAAGCAAGCCTACAAGAGACTTAAAGCCAGCTCCTTTGGTAAGGTCATGTGTCCATTTGAGGTCTACAGTCATTAAAGTGAAGCCAGCCAGCTGAGCTGTGTGACTTCCTTCGAGGAATACAGAGCTTTCGGGGCAGGTAGGAGGCAGGTGGAAGGGCTCACCAGGTTTGGGGCCTTGAACAGACAAGTGTCACAGAGGGAGAGGGTGGAGAGCGGAGGGTGTGCAGGGAGAGGGATTGCGACAATGGACTCTGGCCACTGGCTAGGCGGGGAGTGGGCAGATATGTTGTTTGTGGAAAATCTCACTGCTCACGGCTGCATCTTAGCTCATTGTGTGTGATCAAATGCCTGCAGGTTCAGCGGGTTAGCCCGAGACCAGGCGCCACTGCCCATGGCTACCTGGTTGCAAGTCTCATGGGGACCCTCAGTGTTTTGCGGGTGGGTGGGGAATGGCTCTGGGAGGGAGACACCCCTTTTTTTAACCTTCTCTCCACTGCAGAGTCCTGGCCTCTGTGTTGCATAACTAAGTCTGTAAACGAAGATCAATAGCTAAAAAGCATGCTTATTGAAAAGTGTCACATGATCAGGAACTGGGACAAGAACTGAAATAATGCCAAGTGGAGACTGTTAGGCAACCACTGGATTTGTTCCTTGGTCTGGCTTCCTGGAGATAGGTTTCTTTTCCTCTCTTTATCTGTTCACTTCCTGAATCCTCTTCTCTTCCCAAGTACAGACAGTACTTGTGGTTCCTCCTCTGCCCTTTCACCCTCTAAGTTGGGGTTGTCCATTTCATAGAGATAACAAACAAATCTGTATCTCTAGTGGCTTTTTCTTCTCTCTGTCCATTCTCTTCCCAGCACATCCCAAAGCCATGGTTCCCTTGCAGCCTCCTCCCTCCTGCACTGACACTGCCAGTTGCCCCTCCCACATCCTGGATTCTTAGAGGCCAAAAGGTTGTTGGGCAAAGGTAACATTTGTATGGCCGGAGGCGTGTGGGAGATATAGGGGAGAGCTATAAAAATCACTTTTAGCAAGTACACGTTTATTGGGTCAAATTCATAGCACAGTGAATGTAGACAAGTCACTGTCATCTCTGTGGGTGCTTCCTCAGTCCATTCACCTCTTCTGCGGAGGGCACCCTTTCTCCTGGGTAGCGACCCTCTCCGCCATTCAAGGGCGGCTGTGCTAAATCCCAGCTCCAGAAGCCCCTGCTTCCCCGTGCAGGGAGCGCTCAGAGCCGGGCGTTAGGGACAAAACCCAGGACCTAGGAGCCACAGGAGCCGCCTTTCTTCCTTGGAAGGGGTGTCTGGGCTGCTGGAACACGCGGCTGCAGGAAGGCACCCGGGCCCAGGGGCCGTGTGCACGAACACTGACGTGGACCCTGGAGAAGCCACACCTCGGTGGCCAAGCAGCTGGATTAGCCCTTAACGTGAAAACGTGAGACGCACCTCCCTGAGCTCCGCCTTCCGTTGCAGATCCCTTAGACGGCAGCCCATTTTCTGCATTAGCATCAAGGGTCTACCCTCTATACCAGGGGTGGGCAAACTTTTTGACTCGAGGGCCACAATGGGTTCTTAAACTGGACCGGAGGGCCGGAACAAAAGCATGGATGGAGTGTTTGTGTGAACTAATATAAATTCAAAGTAAACATCATTACATAAAAGGGTACGGTCTTTTTTTTTTTTTAGTTTTATTCATTTCAAACGGGCCGGACCCGGCCCGCGGGCCGTAGTTTGCCCATGGCTGCTCTATACTCACAACCCACCGCCCAGAGAAAAACCAGCCACCCTGGGTCTTACTTCTTCCCACACATTTTAATGGTTCTATATATACACAATTTCCTTTATGTTTTTACTTCTACAAAGTCAAGAAAATATACAAACTCTTATGTTAATCAAACCTGTCAGCATTTAACATTACTGCACAACTAGAGGCCCGACGCACAAAATTTGTGCACGAGTAGGCCTTCCTTCCCCCAGCTGCTGGCACCGGCTTCCCTCTGGCTGCCAGCACCCGGGACCCGGGTGTCCCTCACAGAGGGAGGCCCCACCCCCCCGCCGCAGTCTGCTGGTTGGTGGCCTGGGCCTCCCTCTGCGGGGCAATCATGGGGCGACAGCCGGGCCCCCGACCAATTGCATCGCACCTGCCTTGGCTGGTACCAGTGGGTGTCACAGTGTGGTTCCAAATGGTCGTCCGGGTGGTTGTCCCGCTGTTTGGCTGTTTGGTCAATTTGCATATTATACTTTTATTACATAGGTTATTCCATTCTAGGAATAAACAGTTATTCACCAGGTTTCCTAGGGACATGTGCATGTTCTGTTTTGCGTGTGATAAAGGAGCCATTCCTGCACACCAGGCCCATATCTCGTTAGGCAGAGAAAGCAGGCACCAGGTCTGCCTGTCTGCGGCTGCGTCGCGAGTTCGCTGTGTGGACAACCCCAACTTTCAGGCAGAGGAGGGCCTGCGCGCGCCGCCTGTACGCGGGAGAAGGGGGTGCAGGCAGCGAACAGACATGAGGCGAGGGAAAGACCCTATCTCAGAGGAAACAAGACCAAGGAACAAATCCAAGTGTTGCCCAACAGTCCCGACCTGGCCTTATTTCAGCTCCCGGTCACGTGACACTTTTCAATAAGCATGCTTCTTAGCTACTGATCTTCACGCACAGACTTCGTTATGCAACGGAGGCCAGGACTCTGCAGTGGAGAGGAGGTTAAAAAGGGGGCGCTCTCCCTCCTTCCCCTGAGGGGGCATTTCCTAAATGCTGAGGGTCCCCACGAGACTTGCAACCAGGGAGTAGCAGGCAGGATCACAGAACAGGTACGTTCTTAGGGATCAGCTGTATTTCACTAGATTGTCCTCCAAAAGGAACATACAATTTCTATTCCCATCAGCATGGAGCCTGGTATGGTTGACAGAGAGGAGGACCAAAAGGCAAAATGCTTTCTAAAAAGGAAACACTCATTTGTTTCCCGAGCATTTATTGAGTGTGTATTATCTGCACCACACTGTGCGGGTGCTGGGGATCCGGGAGACCCAGGGCCCCTAAACCGCGTCGCTCATCTTCCTTCTCCAATGACGGCAGGTTTGGAGAAATGGGGAGCGTTACAGATGAATGAACCAACACACAGCATGATGTTACACAAGTGACATCAATGAGAACACCCAGGGCATAGGGGCTGCATCCTGGCATGGACAGCGACACCCCTGTGACAGGACACTGTCCACCCACATGCTCCTCCCTGTGCTCCATCATGTACACACGTGGCCAGAAGCCTGGCCAGTTGGGTCCTGCTCAGCTGCCATGGAGACACCTGTGAGACGTAAGGGCAGGGGAGGCAGGAGCGTTGTGTTCGGGAGACACACATCCTGCTGAGGCCGAGTGCCAGGAGCGGTGCAGCTGCCCGGGCTCCAGACCACCCATCAGGGGAGGAGCACGGGGTGCGCTGGGCCACAGGCCACGGCGACTTCCCCTCGGGGCTCATCGCTGGGTATTCGACCTCCCCGTTTGCTCCCCCATCCTGCTGCACAATTTTGTAGCCTAGACCCCGACAGGAAATCCTGTTTGAAACCTCGGGAGTGCTTTGCTTTCCTGGCTGCTGGGCTAGCCCGAGACTCCAGTAGGCACAAGTGTGCCCCACACCCACGTGGCACCTCCCACGTCTAGCAAAGCCAGTTTTCTGGAAGCAATGGAAGGGAGCGCTGGCTTCCCTGCAGCTGACACCACATGAACTCAGTGGCTGGCTCTGAGGGCATCAGACAGGAACATCTTTAAACCAGCACGCCCCCAGGAAGACGAGCTGGGCACCTGTGCCATGTGCATGACAACGGAAACCGGGCTGAGGCGACACACACCCACAACTTCCTTCTAACGCTGAGCTGCACTTCGCCGCCGAGAACACACGTAAACAAGCGAGGAGCAGAAGCCACGGCCAGGCACGCGGGCTGTCGACGTCTCTTTGCTGCTGCCGCACAGCCGAGTCCACACAGCGCATGCTTACAGGACGCGCCACCTCCGCTGCCCTGGGGGCTCGGGACACTGTGGATCCACAGGAACCAGAATTGTTTGCCATCGGACAGACGTGTTACATCAACTCACATGTTCCTCCTCCTTTTCACATTGAAACAATCGCGTCGGACAATGCCAGTCCATCCTCAATGCGCCACAGCAAGGGCGTCACTCTCACACCTCCCTGTGTGGCCACTGCGTCTGGATGCCAGCCCCCAGCACAGAGAGCAGCTACTGACACTCGTATGTACACACAGCCAAACCAGAAACCGGACGAGCAGAATGCCATCGCCTAGCTCTGCCCGCCTCCGCCGTCGTCGTCCTCGCTGTCGTCGTCGTCGCAGTGGAAGATGTCCCTGAACAGGAAGACACGGCGGGGCGCTGCGGGAGGGGGCACAGCGCCTCTCTTCTCCACCTTCTTCTTTAGCTTCTCTTTGAGCAAAGGCAGACTCGTCTCATAAAGGTGGTCTATAATCTCTAAAGAGAAAGGTTGAACTTTGATTTGTGCAAAGCCTCTTCCCAAGGTCAAGGGTCAGAGGGCGTTGCTGACACGCCTGCTCCATGCTGTTCTCATGTGCAAGACCCTGTTCTCACTGGTTTGCTTACATTCGCTCACTCACCCCTCTCAACACTCCTCGGAGGCAGGCACTGCTATTTCTCTCTCCCTCTCCCTCTTTTTTTATTTTTAAAGGGAATTGTTTCTTTTGTATTTTTTTTAAAATATATTTCTTTATTGATTTCAAAGAGGAAGAAGAGGAAGAGAGAGATAGAAACATCAATGATGAGAGAGAATCACTGATCAGCTGCCTCCTGCACGTCCCTACTGGGGATCGAGCCCACAACCCAGGTATGTGCCCTTGGCCGGAATCGAACGTGGGACCCTTCAGTCCACAGGCCGACACTCTATCCACTGAGCCAAACTGGCTAGGGCTGCTATTTGTTTCTCAAATGAGAGAACCCAGGCTCCTGAAACGTCATGAAACTTCCCCAACGTCATGGACTCAGTCAGGGCAAGGCTAGGGTTCAACCCAGGGAATGGCGTCTGCTGAACGCACGCGGTTCCTCACATCCCAGGCAGAGGAGCAACCGAGCCCGTGGTCTCCAGACACGGGGCTGGGGGGCCGCTTGAGACGCTCCTGCAAGCCTGACGGGAAATCCAGCCCCGAGCGCCTGGGATGGGCGTCCTGGATGTCTGGATGGGGCCGCTCTGTACACCCTAAACGAGCTCCTCACACGACTCTGGTGACCTGGGTCTGGGAACCACGTACCTATCCGCCCACAGACGGCTGCAAAGAAGGAAGCGGCATCTTACGTTTTTCCTAGAAGTGTATGTGCACGCATGTGGTGTGAGTGTGTGCACACGGTGTGAGTGTGTGCACGTGGTGTGTGTGCATGTGTGCACGTGATGACAACCCAGGAACCCTCGAGAGCATTCGCTGAGCGCTCGCGAAGCCCCGAGCACCCTGCTGACATGGACAGGGTCGCTATCTGACTCAGCCCTGCAGGAGGTCCTGTCGGTAGGGATGCTGACGCTAACTTTCTCCGTTTTACAGCAGGAGCTGAGGCTCTCAGAGGGAAGTGGCTGCCCAGGGGCACGCCCAGCACGCGGCACCACACACCGCCCTCAACACTCACACACTGCACGTACTGACCTGGGAAAGTCTTCCTCTGCCAGGAGGGCACACAGGTGGCTTTCAGCTTATAAAACTTAGCCTGAACGTAAGACGGAGGGACATCGCTTTAGGAAGGAAAGGTGAAAGGTCAGTGTCAGTCTAAAACCTGATCATTTCAGCTCTGAGAACTAACAGCACAGTGACTGAGGGGAGGCCCAGCTCTGAGCTTTCCTCCCCTTGAGCGTGAAGTCATCATGGCCACAACAGTGGTACAAGAAAGACACATGGGAAGCTACGGTCCCTGGTTAAACACACACAGAAGGAAAAAAGCAGCAGTACAGCAAGATGGGTTCTGTTTATCTGGAATAATCTAAGTGGTACCAGCTGGGAAGACAAAATGTAACATGAGCCGCACCTTGGACTTGGCCCTGCCCTCAGCACTTCCCACACAGCAACCAACAAGCCTCACAGCCACTCGACCAGGGAGCCACTGCTCTTCCTCCTCTTTTTAGAGACAGGGAAACTGAGGCATAGAGAAGTCCGAGATCTCACAGCTAATAAAGGGCAGGGGACACTTGGGTGATTTGACTCCAAACTCTGCCCTCTTCCCCATTACGCTTAGGGTACATACTGGTCACCACTGGGAGGCACAGGGCCCTGATTTTTATTTTGCGAGGCTAAAGGAAGCAGATGCTGATGATGTCTTGGTGACTCATACACTTGCACTTTATAGCAAGTAAGAACGAAACAACCAAATCTTAGTTTCTAAAGTGAAAAATCACTAACTTCACTTCCTGGACAATTTGCCTTAAACAATAAAAGTGTGACTTATTTGCTTCAATAATTAATCTAGCAGTTAAGATGGTTAGCGTGATAATTTTATCTGTTAAGTATGTAGAGGCAAACGATGATTGGGTCCCAGGTTCGATTCTGGTCAAGGGCATGGACTTGGTTGCAGCTTCCCGGGCCCTGGTGGGGTGTATGCAGGAGGCAACCAATCTATGTTTCTCTCTGTCTCTCCCTCTCCCTTCCACTCTCTCTAGAAATCGATATCCTTGGGTGAGGATTAACAACAACAACAAAATTTGATAATATGAAGGGTGGGCTTTGTGGACATAGCCCTCAGGATGGAAGTTGGTGGGGTGCAAGGCAGGGTCCCCTTCCTCTAAGCACCTGACACCATCCCCTCTCAGGGACCCACGATACTGAAGGGTGTGCCCACCCCTCAGGACAACTAGCAAAGGAAAGCGTTTGGAAGCATGGGCATGTCTCTGTGACTCCCAGTAGGGCCTGTCACTAAGACTCCAGTTCTCCCAGCTTAAAAAAAGGTGGATTTTTCTTTGGCCACATCCCAAGGTGTAAGAAACTACCCACCGAACCTGGTTAAACCCTTCCTGATTGACGGCAACGTCCCACCTGCAGCCATGCTCCTGAAAGTCAGCCAGGTTGCCGGGCTTTGCTCCTCTCCAGCTTCCAAACTGAAGGCCACACAATCCCTCAGCGCCCACTTCCAAAGCCCACAACACCTGCACCCCACCATTCTCAACAATTTGCTTTGCCCAGAGGGACTTGGTACACATTTCATTCACTCCTCTTAGGTGTCTTAGGTGGGGTGGAGTGGGAGATCTAAATACACATACACATAAAACAACTTGTAGGTAAAATCCACATGCAGCATGACTATTAAAATCTGATCGTCATTTCTTAAAGTCACCTCTTATATTTTAAGTAGCTTAATATTAAACAGACTAGAGGCTCAGTGTACAAATTCGTGCACTAGGGGGTGGGGGGAGTCCCCTCAGCCCGGACTGTGCCCTCTCACAGTCCGTGAGCCCTCGGGGGATGTCCAGGGAGCAGGCCTAAGCCAGCAGTTGGACATCCTTAGCGATGCCGCAGAGGTGTGAGAGGCTCCCGCCACTGCCGCTTTGAGCCCAGCTCGGGGCTTCTGGCTGAGCAGCGCTCCCTTTGTGGGAGCACACTGACCACCTGGGGGCAGCTCCTGCATTGAGCGTCTACCCCCTGGTGGTCAGTGCACATCATAGCGACCGGTTATTCCGCCTTTCAGTTGATTTGCATATTAGCCTTTTATTATATAGGATGGTCTTACCCTATGGTACCAGTAAGATCTTCCCAGTCTATTTCATTAGCATCTTCCACATTTATTTCATACAACCTATGAGAAAACATAAAAATTCAGTTTTCAAGCTCACTGCTGTTCTCGGTGCCAGGGCAGTGGTAGCGCAGCGCCGCTCCCGGCCCGTACCTCTCAATCAGGTTGATTTTGGCCTGGAGGGCGTTCACCCCGCGGTACACGTCCCGGCCATTCGTCATCCTCTTGGTGAGAATCTCCGTCCTGCATTCAAAGCAAGAGCAGTATAGTTCACTGTCAGGTGCAGTTCCACTCAAGTTCCCTGTCTTCTCATCTAAACCCCCTCCTCAGAACCACTCTCCAACTCCTGCCACGCCTCCCTGCCCACAACTGCCACCATCCACGTGTGTCAGAAAATTTCCATAATAAACAAGTTTAAAAGGGGGAAGCAGGCCTTTCAGCAGCTGCTAGAGGGCGCTGTGGCACCCGCTTTAGTTTAGTTGCTCATGAACAGACGGACATTACTCCTCTACTGTGAGCAGCTGCTGGAAAACCAACCGAGACAAATTTAGCAAAGTGATGAATGACCTGATGGTGCCTCGAAGGCCCAGAGCTAACGGCGAAGGGAAGGGCGAAGTTGCTAATGAGAGGAGCAACCCAATTTAAAATATTTAAAAAGTCCTTGTCTTGCACAGCACAACCTGTCACCATCTGATGGACATATCAGCATCCATTCCATTCAGCTCTTTGCTCAGGGAGAGAGGTGGTAATGGCACCATGCGCTTACTAACAGCCATCCACGTACACCGGTTTGAAATGTGTCTCTTGAGGGCATGTCAATGTTACAGGAAGTAAATGTATGTTCAGGCTACAAGTGCTTTTTCCTTCAAATTGAGAAGCAAAGCAAGTCTTGCATGTTATTTAATCACGTTGATTCTGAAGGTGGTCCCCCTTGTTTAACACCGATCGTCCACCCTCCAATGGAGGCTCATCCCCCATCCTTTTCTCAATCTAAAATGCTGGGTGGGAAGGGCTCTGGTTCCCCGTCTTACACTCTCCCCCCCCCAACATTATCTGTCCTTTGGAGTGTATTTCCCTGAGCGCAGTCCTCTGTTAAAATAACTCTGCCACGCAATGTAAGGTGCATAAGCAATAAACAGTATCGCCTAAGAGTTTACTTTTAGCATAAAACGCGCCTGCCCGGGGTTTCCTTCTCCTCTGACAGTCAGGACGCCTGAGCCGCCAGGCCCCGCTGGGGGGCGGGCTCGGAGACCCTCAGGGCAGGGAGAGCTGCACGAGGCAGAGCGCACAGAGCAACCAGGATGAGGATATACATCCCAGGTGACGAAGAAGTTCTAAGACGGAGAGTAGGACCCACTCTGGGTGAAGGTAGGTGAACCGCACAATTTAAAAGGCAGAGCTCTACTGAGCACTGTTTGTGATTTCTCTTCTGTTTAAAACGTCAGTTTTAGTTTTTTTCAAGCATTATGCTTATTTAGCTCTTTTTTAAATGTACCTTTACTGTTGAAAGTATTACAAATGTCCCCTTGTTTCCCCACTGACCCCCCTCACTCCTCCTGTCCCCTTATTTATTTTTAATGCTACAAACAGAAAACCACCTTGTTACTCAGGACTTAGAAAGGGAACTTAGAAAGGGGCAGACTGAAGAAATCAGAAGTCAAAGCATCAAACAGCAAGTGCCTGTGAGGAAGACGGACAGTGAACCGGGCCGGTCCAGCGCTGCCTTATACCAGATGCCGGCACTGAGGGGCTGCAGCAGCGAACAAGGGACAGCAACTCTCAACATGGAAGGCTTTCCACCTGGTGCTGCCATGTATTCTTATAACCTCACCTATCCACCCAGCCTCTGGGAATTGTGTGTGTGTGTGTGTGTGTGTGTGTGTGTGTGTGTGGAGGGAGAGAGAGAGAGAGAGAGAGAGAGAGCGCGAGCATGTCTGGTTGCAATTTGCATAAGAAGCCTTAAAACTTACCACTTACTTTTACACTGCATCCAATTTCTGGTTTCGACTTTAGCTTCGACTTCTACCCAAGATATGCCCTTGTAGAGTTTTTCCCGAACAATCGACAGGCAGCCTTCGGGGTTTTCTTGGAGTCTAGAATCTACCTCTTCTAAGTCCTGGGGAGACATTGTCTTTAGAATCACTTCTTCAACGGCTTTGATTAGTCTCTGGGTTTCCGTCTTACTCCAAGCACCATGGTTTCTTTCTATAGATAAATATTAAAAAAAAAAAAAAGTCAATGCTCTCTCAGACGGCCGCCCGTCTTCCTGCGCGCCGGCCCCTCCGCTCCCCGGGCGAGCTCACCAGGCGGCAGAGCCCACACTCACCGCAGCTGATCTGGGAGAACTTCAGGGCGACGGAGAGGCTGCTTCGAGCCACCAAACCCCCGATCTTCCTCCAGTCGTTGCCATGGAGGGAATGGTACATCTTTAACTTCTCCGCATCCCTTTCGCTGTACCTACGACAAAGGGAACATGTCACAATTTTATTTTCATTTTAAAATTTACTCTGTAGTTAGGCGCAATTCACACAACATCACATCTACCTCCACCTTCCAATATCTACTGCGACCCAAGAACGGGGCCAGGTGCTCAGGGAGCGCTGCACTGAGGAGGAACGTCGGGGTTCACAAGGAGCTTACAGTGAGCAAAGCCGAGATCCAGAGCAGCAGTGAGGCAGAGCACAGCGAGTGTGGGAATGAGAGTGCAAAGAAAAAGCGGAGGCCTGGCTAGTGTGGTTCAGTGGTTGAACATCGACCTGTGAACCAGGAGGTCATGGTATGATCCCCGGTCAGGGTGTTGTGGGCTTGATCCCCAGTAGGTGGCGTGCAGGAGGCAGCCAATCAATGATTCTCATTATTGATGTTTCTACCTCTCTCTACTTCTCCCTTCCTCTCTGAAATCAATAAAAACAATTTAAAAAAAAAAAAAAAAAAAAAAAAAGAAAGAAAAAGCAGAAGATATAGAGGGGAGACCATACAGGTTCGAGTTGGAAATGGAAACGAAGACAGCATCTGACTGCAGGTGCACGCCTGCTTTCACACAGATCTGCAGGCCTGACTTCTGACCTGGTGTGAGTGTCAGAAAGACCAGAGAGACGTTCTGTGTCCAGCCGCCGACGCCGTCTTACCTGCCTTTGTAGTTATTGACGTCAAACATCTTCTTCGCTCGGTAGTACACGAGTTTCCAGGGCCGGGCGATGCCCTTCCCTACGTCAGAGGAAGATGGTCAGCAGGCTCACGGTGTGGCATGAGGCGGTCACAGTGGTACAGGGGCCCCGAATAGGCCTTTCACCACTAACTATCCTAGACCTGGGCAAGGCTGGGATGCCGGGGCCTGCGGGAAGCTGTCCTGGGAAGCGGATGTACACAATCCCCCGTTGCCTTGGAGATCTCCGAAAACTGGACACTTTGTATGTGGCTCCAGCTCTGGTCTCCCCAACGCTCGGAAAAGACCCTCACAAGGCCAAGTAATGCTAACATAATGTGAATCAGCGGGAGGCTAGTGGGGGACACCTGCCAACGGTTCTCCACAAGAACTCTCCGAACGAATAAGCCTGCCTCGCTCCGTGCAGATGCAACTGCCCTCCACAGGGCTCGCGCGGCCGTGTTCCTGGGCACATCCCAGCAAAACCCTCAGAAATTAGCTTCTTTAAATTTGAGAGAGGTTTTCAGGCCAATGCTTATGGCTTCACAGCCTTGATCTCCAAGCGTCACCTCCAGGAGGGGTCCCGGCTGCACTTAGAATGCTCAGGAGACCCTGCTGCCTACAGGAGGTGCTGGTGCAGCAAAGGCAATACGCCGCGAAGAACAGGAAGAGAAGCCCTAACAGTAATTATTACCCGGTAGGAAAGCTAGAAGTTACCAGTTCATTCTCCCTAGAATCTGTGAGGCTCTGTGCCCAGGAGGCACGAGCACATTCCTGACCCCAACAGGCTGCGCTGAGTGCTCCCAGGGGCCACCGCACACCGTGGGAGGCCGAGGGCGGGCAGGGCGAGCACCTGAACTCACCGATGTGCAACCGAAACGCGTACTTCCTCTTTAGGTTGGTGATGGCGGCTTTCTCCTCCGGGTACCTGTCCGTGTACAGCAGCTTGTCCGCGTTCTCGATTCCTGTCAGGGACAGAAATTCCTGCACGTTTTTCTCTAACTGCTGATTTTCCTTCGCAGAAAACTTGCCAAATTTAATGGCGACACCTAGGAGTTGAGGTGGGAGAAAAAGTAGATGTGGTCAATAATGAACAAGAGCAAACCTCGCAGGTGCTCAACAGGGACCCGCCACCCGTCCCCACATGAGCCCGCCCCGCCCCCGCGCCCGCCCCCGCCCCCGCCCGGCTGGAGCGCTGGAGCTGGGCCTCACTCTGCTCCCGAGGTCTCCCTGGTCATCCCACTCCCAGGGCCTTCCTGACTCGTCCACTGCCTATTCTTTTTTTATATTCAAAAGTGCACAGACAGTCATTAAACATTCAGAGTACAGAAATGGACGTTCAGAAAACACCCCTTCACTCTCCCCTGCCCCTGCTCCCCACGGCTGCGTGAGCCGGTGGTTCTCTGTGCACACGCATCAGGGAGGGACACACGCCCCCGGCATTCTCCTCCTCCTCATTACTCTAGCTCTCAGCTTCCTTACGCGTTAACTGCGTTATATTCAGTGTGTTTCTATTCTTAGACTTGTTTTTAAAATATTTCATAAAATACTCAAAAATTTCAGCACAGAATCTATAATAAAAGTGTAATATGCCAATTAGACCAGACATCCTTCCAGACGACCTACTGGACGAAGCCAGGGCTGTGAGGGAAGCCTGGGTCCCGGGTGCCAGTGGGAAGCTGGTGCCGGCAGCCAGGGGAAGGAAGGCCGACTCTTGCACGAATTTCGTGCATCGGGCCTCTGGTACGCAAATAAAAGGGATCATTCTATAGACACTGCTCTATAAATTATGTTTTTCTCACTTAATTTATCCACGCGATTGTGTCCATAAGGCCCCCCTCTTCCTCACTGGCCAGCGGTACTGGCCTCACAGCAGGCACTCGGTAAACACGGCTCATTTTAGCACTGGCCTTACATCTGCACTTTATTCTTAAATCCAGGTGGCTTCCTGGAGGCGCTGGTAACACAGAGATCAAGAAGAGCAAGCCCGCTTGTCTGGCACCAGCCCACTCCCCCAGCTCACCCTCAAGTTAGTATCTCAGGGAAAGAAATGACACCTCCTGGAAGCTGATGAGCTAGTGTTCTTTCACTTCCGTATCCTTCCCAGGCCACAACCAGTTAGGCTCCTCCTCCTCCTCCTCCCCTTCCTTCAGGATTGACCTGGTCTGGGGGTGACAGACCAGTCCTCCTTGCCTCCCTGGCCGGCTAGGCAAAGGGGAAACCTGTGCACTTCGCTGGTTTCACTTCACAGCTCAGACAACAATTCTGGGTGAATGATGTACTACCAAGCACACTTGAAACCTATATAATTTTCTTTATCAAGGTGACCCTGACAAACTCAATTTAAAAAAGCAATTCTGGATGGAGATACAGCTGCCGTAGCTGGAGGAGGTCATGGTGACTCTGTAAACCTGAGCTGCTCACAGAAGCCGCTAGGGGGGCTCTGGACGTTCGGCAGCACTGAGGTGCCACAGCTCACCCTGCGCCTTGAACTCCTGGAACCGGCCCAAGTCATCCCGGTACATGCGCTTAATCGTGGTGGCGGCCCTCGCCCCGATGCCGGGGATGAACTCCCGGAGCTGCCTCACGGCGGAGGCCAGGTCCACGTCTGCATCGTCCGCGTCTCCCAAGTCTTCGGACAGAGACCGCACTTCGGCATCTCGGGCCGAATCCAAATTGCTTTCTTCGTCAGGAGGTTCTAACCTAAGAGGGAAATTGGATTGATTAGCATTGAGACATCACTTAGCTTTTACTTTTCTTTTTTAAATGCTTTTGATTTTTACAGAGAGAAGGGAGAGGTATAGAGAGACAGAAACACCGATGAGAGGGGGACATCATCCACCTGCTGCCTCCTGCACACCCCCTACTGGGCATCGAGCCTGCAACGCGGGCACGTGCCCTGACTGGGAATCGAACCAGCAACCTCCTGATTCCTGGGTTGATGCTCAACTGCTGAGCCACACCGGCTGGGCTCTAGTTTTTAAATTCTTTTCCTGAAATGACTCACTTGGACAAGAGGTGGTTCGGTGGGGGGTGTCCGGGCTCTCGGGGTAACTGCTCACTTGGATTCATCCCTGAGGGGCCTCCGAGGCAGACGTGGCACCCGAAGCCGTTTCCACCAGAGATTACTTCTTAGAGTCCTGTTTCCCAATTACTGTTGTTTTATTTACTTCCTAACAGGCTAGGCCCTGCTCTACCCCCACGGACACCCGAGATGCCTCTCCCCAACCCTTGCAATGTTAAGTTTTATAATAATGGTTGTTAGTTCAATGATCCAGGGTCTCCATGGTTAGTTATTTTTGCTGTGGTCAGTAATGTGGTCACATTTCCCCTTTGCTTGGTTTTTTATGTATCGATCACTAACTAATTCATCCCCAAACTCTCTGCCAGATGTTCAAATCTCCTTTTCATATGTTCAACTGTATCAACTAACTACTCAGACAGGAAACTGGGAGCAAATGGTGTGCATTTGTCTAAGGGTCAACAGTCTTCAAAGGGCACACGGCCCAATATAAGTTAAGAACCACAGTCCTAGTCCAGCTGGTGTGGCTCAGTGATTGAGCGTCCACCCCTGAACCAAGAGGTAACTGGTTTGATTCCCAGTCAGGGCACAGGCCCGGGTGGCGGGCTCAGTCCCCAGTAGGGGGCGTGCAAGAGGCAGCTGAATGATGTTTCTCATCAATGTTTCTAACTCTCTGTCCCTCTCCCTTCCTCTCTCTCTCTCTCTAAAAGCAATAAAAACATATTTAAAAAAGAAAAAGAACCATAGTCCTGGCGCATTGCTGCCTCGTTATCAGCACCACCGAGGTGGGCTCTCCCATGTCACCGTGGTGGAGCTGGTGAAGCCAGGACAGCCTAACAAATGTAAGAAAGCCACTGAGTAAAAACTGGGGGCTGGGGGAATCTGCCCCAAGTCCCAGACACGGAGCAACAAAGTGGGTAAAAGAAAGAAAAATCCCTGCTTTTATTCATTTGACACTACCCTCAAATGATAATTATATAACCAGTATTAACATTTCTTTTCTTAGACCCTAATTCAAGTTTTTCCCTGCCCGGTAACATTATGGGTCATCTCTTCCTTTCCTCTATCTACGTGCAAACAAAGGTGATTTGGGGCTGTCAATGCGTTAGAGTTAGTTACAGAATTTCAGGCTGGAATAGTTCCCAGCGCAATCTAATCTAACTGACTGTTCGTTACATGTGAAGGAAGGAAGCTACCTGTGAGTCACACGGCTGAGCAGCACGTGTCCTGCCTCTAGGAGCCCTGGCATTCATGTGGACGTGCTAACAGGGGCCCCGGACCCAGGAGAGGATGGGCACCCTCGGAAGGCACAGTGGCCGCGTTACCTCGGCGCCTCCTCCGAACACGCCTGGTCTTCCTCCTCTCGGGGCCGGGGGGTCGCACTCTCCTCAATGGAGGAAGCATTACCTCCCAGGGAGTCAAGCAGCGGGTCCTCCAAGCTGGTGGGGAGGCCCGAGAGAGCACTTTCAACAGGAGCCCTCCGCCTCCTTTTCTTGGCCCTTTTCTTCAATCTGCAGGGCTCCCTCCTGCCTTCTGCAGTCCCCAGGCCATGGACCACCTGTGCCCCCTCGGAATTCACGGCCTCGGGACTCTCACATCCCTGGTGATGTGAAATCTTCCTCTTTCTTTTCTCAGGCTTCTTTTCGTGGGCGGCGCCTGGCAGCTGTGTGACGGGGCCTCCCAGGCCCGCAGAAAGCGGGGACTCCGGCTGGGGCAGGACGCTGGCGCCCGGGCCTGGCCCCCCCAGCGCAGCATCGCAGGACGCAGCTTCCCGCCGACGCTTCTTTTTCTTTTTCTCCCTAACTTTCCTGCGCGGCTCTTCCCGTCGCTTAGTAACTGCAGGCGACTCGCCTGCTTCGGGCTCTCTGGGCGACTCCTGTTCCCTGCTCATGTCAATATAAACGATGTCAACATCCCGTCTAAAATTCTTGGGCATGTTCTCGATGTTTTCTTTATCCACCATGACGTACACGCCTGTTCCGTCCTGTATCCCCAAAGCACTCTTCTTTCTCCTCTTTTTGGCTGGAGAAGGGGCCCGTGCAGCCTCCTCGCAGAGTTCCGATGTTTCCAAAGGAGACGAGGCGAGGCGCTGGTGGTCCTGCCTCTTTTTCTTCTTCTTCGTTTTGTGCGAGTGTTCGCTTGCCAGGGGGGCGTCTCTGAAACTTCCGTGGGCATGCATCCGACGTCTTTCCTTATCTACAGAGTACTTTTTCTTTTTCTTGTCAAAAACCGGAGTGTGGATGTCCAATCCGCTCAATTCACCTTCCATTTTACTCCTAGAGGGAAACTTGACAACAGTGGCTTATTTGCAAAGCATCTTAAACATTTCTCAGGAGAAAAAAAACCATCACAGAAAATGAAATTGTACGGCAAGTGACAAGCTGGAATCATGACTATCCATTGCATGCTATTCTACACGCTCAGGAGGCTCACGGTACCCCCTTCTGCCTGCTCCCACTGCCGCACGGCCAGGCCCTGCTCCCCACAGCGTCACCTTTTACCTCTCCTTCCTACTCTGTGCTCCAGCCTCACATGCCCTTTCCTCGTCCCGCAAACCCGCCACCATCTCCCCTTGGCTCAAAGTCTGATAGCACCCGGTTCCCTGTGTCTGGAACATTCTCCGCAGCCTCCCCGGCCCCTACCTCCTTCCATCCCCAGAGCTCGCCTAGAATATCACTGCTTCAGTTAAGCTTTCCCTGGTCAAAAGGATACACATTATGATATCACATATATTGAGTCTAAAATCCACAAACGGTTTTATGTATCTTTTCTCAATGCATACATATGCAATAAAACTGTAAACACAGGTATGGGGGTTGCAATTGGCAAATTCAGGGATCTGGGACAAGTACAGAGCCAGTTTCACTTATGGCTGTAATCTTTTATTTCTTAACTAGAGGCTCGGTGCACGAAATTTGTGCACTTGGGGGGGGTGTGCCTCAACCTGGCCTGTGTCCTCTTGCAGTCCTAGAGCCCTCAGGGGATGTCCAACTGCAGGCTTAGGCCCACTCCCTGGGGAGCGGGCCTAAGCCTGCAGTTGGACATCCTTAGCGCTGCTGCAGAGGCAGGAGAGGTTCCCGCTACCGCCACTGCACTTGCCAGCGGCACTCCCCCCGTGGGAGCGCACTGAGCACAAGGGGGCAGCTCCTGTGTTGAGTGTCTGCCCCCTGGTGGTCAGTGCGCGTCATAGCGACCGGTAGCTCTGCTGTTTGGTCGATTTGTGTATTAGCCTTTTATTATATAGGAGGATTGGAGTTGGAAGGAGAGGTAAAAGGATGCACCCATCCTCTCACCCTGAAGTCCATCTCTTTCCTCCCCTCACAGCAGCATCTCTTGAGAGAAACTGCTCTCTCCGTTTCCTCACCTGCCATCCACTTCTCAGCGCACATCTTTGTCGCTTCCACCCTCCTACTCCTGAGCTTGCTCGGGTAAGAGGGCCAGGACCCTGAGCCCTACACTCCACAGGCGCCTTCCTGGCCCATCTTCCAGGCCTCTTCCGAACAATGCACAGAGCAGGTGACGCCACTGAACATTCTTCTACTTTCCACCCGTTTCTTTCTTTCGTGTAAATACCCAAGTTTCTCCTTCTGGTTGCTTGAGTTCAACACAACCTTTTAAATAATAGTCCCTTCCAGCTAGAACCACGTTAAGGTTTCCCGTTATTCTTAAGATCAAGTCCCCAAACTTTCCAGACCTGCCACGTCCTTCAGGATCTAGGCCAGGCCGACCCGCCCACCTCTCCAGCTCTCTCCCTCCCTTCCTTCCCGTTCATCCGCGGGCTTTGCAAAGGCGGCTCCTTCTCCCAGGAGTGCGCTTCCTCCGCCTTCCCTGCTGAGCTAAGACGCGACTAAAGTCTGCCAGTCACTCAGGAGGGCCTCTCAGCGCTTCACCCGGTCCCGGTCCCGGTCCCGCAGTGCTTCCCAACAACCCAGCGGCTTCCCCAGCGCCCTTGGCGCCAGCGCTCGATGCCTCCGGAACGAACGGACTCGCGTTCATCTCCGCTTCTGCGAGCCCCCGGCCCCGACCCCCCGCCGCCGCGCAGGGCTCTGGGCGGGGCGCGCCGGGCAGGAAGGGGAGCTGCCCCGAGGGCACTCGGCCCCCTTTGCGCACAGACCCCAGGGTTCCCGCGCGAAGGGGCCCGCAGCGGCCGCGGAGAAACGGGCGCCACGCGCACCCCGGGGGCCCGGCCGCGGGCGCCTCCCCGACCAACGACCACCGCCGCTCGGTGTCTACACGCACGCCTAAAAAACGCGGAACAAAATCCGCTTCCTACCTGCAGTCCGAGAGCGCCGCCGCGTTTCTTCTGACCCGGAAGTGCTGCTGCTGTGGAAGCGGAAGTGGACCGCGTCACTTCCGGTCCGCTAGGCACCCCGCTGCCACGCTGACTTGCTGGCAGCTGGACTGGCACTGGGACGGAGGCGTGGTTTCTGCCCGTTTTGTTCCTGGGGGGGGGGGGGGCTGGGGGGGAGGGGTAGGCTAGAGCGGGATCCTGAAACTGAGAAAGTGGGACCGCATTCTCCACGGGCTAGCTCACGCCTGCATCCCATTTAGTAATGATTTCTGCGTGAAGATGGTGAGGGTCCTAACCTGAGGGAGACAGATAAACACATCAACCAAGACAGCTTCACGGTGCCCTGGAAGGAACATGAGCAGTGACGCGGCGGAGCGGGGACAGGGCGTGCTGCTGAGATGGGAGGGAAGGCTCTGAATGAAAAGGGCGAGCACAGCTCTCGATGGGAGATCGCCCCAGGCTGGAGGCAAACACCAAGGCCCGGAACCTGGTTGCGGGAGGAGCTGAGTGGAGGCCCGGCAGCTGGGCCACAGTGAGTGGAGGGGAGAGTGGTATGAGGTCAGCTGTAGGCAGGGGCGGGCTGGGGCGGGGTCTGCTGCACGGCCAGCTTAGATGAGGCAGAAAGAGCCTTCCAGACCTATCCCAGTCCTCCCATTTCAACTGAGTCCCCAAGAAACTTAGCTGGGATGAAAAGTAACGCTTTACCCAGACTAGCAAGTTCACCACTACATACGCACCACCAAAGTTTTAGCCTTATTGCATAGTGAACAGAACCACGTGGGCACCTGTTTTCTCGTTCAATCCTGTGTTATCTTCGTTAGGTATCACTGGCCTCACCTTGCGGGTGAGAAACTAGGGCTTTAGTGTAACTTGTCCAAGAGGACTTACGTGGCTCCTCTCCTGCCTCTCATGGCACCACCTGACCTCAGTGTGAGCTGCCAAGCAGCTTTGATGGGGAAATGCACAGCCTGCATTTCTGTGAAAGTCGGGAAGTGAAGCAGCCTGGAGAAACCCCAGCACACATCACACCCACCCACATGTCGACACCCCAGGGCTGCTCCCGGCCCTGGATGAGCAGTGGAAGCCTGTCTGCTCTGGAAATAATGCTGGTGGTGTCCGCTGTTGGCATGTAAGCCGTGAAGTGCAGGTCCGTGGTGAACTGCTTACCCTGAGCCTCGTGGATATTTGAGCAGTTAACGGTGATAATGGTGGGGACAAACCCACTAAAGGTTGGAACTAGAAGACAAACTAGAGAGCCTCCAGGTCAGTGTCCCCAAAACACTGCACCAGTCGCCCGGGCGGCTAGGAGACCGTGCAGATCCCACTTTGCATGTGGGCTGCATACGAGGCACCATTACGGTATCACAATAAAGTCCTGATAATGACATTAGCGTTACGTATGAGAACCTCTTTGTTCTTGGCAGATACATGCTGAAGTGTTTTGGGTCAAATATAACACTGTCTGCAGATATTTTCAAAATAATTCAGTGTGTGTGTGTGTGTGTGTGTGTGTGTGTGTGTGAGACACACAGTGAGAGACACAGTGAGACACAGTGAGACACACAGTGAGACACACAGTGAGACACACAGTGAGACACAGTGAGACACAGTGAGACACACAGTGAGACACACAGTGAGACACAGTGAGACACACAGTGAGACACACAGTGAGACACAGTGAGACACACAGTGAGACACACAGTGAGACACAGTGAGACACACAGTGAGACACACAGTGAGACACACAGTGAGACACACAGTGAGACACAGTGAGACACACAGTGAGACACACAGTGAGACACAGTGAGACACACAGTGAGACACAACACAGTGAGACACACAGTGAGACACACAGTGAGACACAGTGAGACACAGTGAGACACACAGTGAGACACACAGTGAGACACAGAGAGACACACAGTGAGACACACAGTGAGACACAGTGAGACACAGAGAGACACACAGTGAGACACAGTGAGACACACAGTGAGACACACAGTGAGACACACAGTGAGACACACAGTGAGACACAGTGAGACACACAGTGAGACACAGTGAGACACACAGTGAGACACACAGTGAGACACACAGTGAGACACAGTGAGACACACAGTGAGACACACAGTGAGACACACAGTGAGACACAGTGAGACACAGTGAGACACACAGTGAGACACACAGTGAGACACACAGAGAGACACAGAGAGACACACAGTGAGACACACAGTGAGACACACAGTGAGACACAGTGAGACACACAGTGAGACACACAGTGAGACACACTGTGAGACACAGTGAGACACACAGTGAGACACAGTGAGACACACAGTGAGACACACAGTGAGACACACAGTGAGACACAGTGAGACACACAGTGAGACACAGTGAGACACACAGTGAGACACAGTGAGACAGTAAATGTAAATACTAAGGGCTGGTGAATCCAGGTGGAATCTGCATGGGTTTTCATTGTACTCTTCTTCCAACTTTTCTGCAGCTTTGAGCCTTTTCCGGAGGCGGGGGGGGGGGGGGGGGGGGCGGGACCGAAGGAAGGGAGGAGGTATTTTAAAATGCAGATTCCCAGGTCCCATTTCCAGATATTCTGGCTCAGTGAGTCTCTTTTCAACTTCCCTTCGTTCTGTTGCACAACGTTGGGTACCACTGGTCTCATTTAACTCTAGACTTTCCTCCCTACCTTCTTCACAGAAGATAAACACTGAGGACCCTAGAGGTCGACTAGTTTGAGGTCAGCCAGTGGATTAGCAGGAACATCAGGCCTGGAGTGAGGATGCCTGGCTCACCCTGAAACACTGAGTGAAACATGTGGGCTCTATCCCGTGTGTGTGGTGAGAGACTGACTTGGGAAACTAAATGGCCCTCTAGAGCCTGTCACTTTTTAACACCAGTGGTCATTATTCTTGGGGTTTTCTCACGTCTATTTAAGAAAAAAAATCTGAAAACGTCCACTTTGATGGCCGCCAATAGTTTCCTGAAACAAACAAGGTCCACGTAGAACCGTTGGCGTCCCGTCGTCATGGAGACAGGCCATTCCATTCTTCCCTAAGGGGTGCTCTTGACTTTCTCTCCTTCCCGGATCCGCAGCACGGCTCCCAGAAGGTGCTCCGAGGAACCAGAGGGACCTATAAGGGCCGTTAGGTCTCCTTGAAACGAGGGGGCTTCCGAGGGAGGTGCACCCCGCTCCGGAGGGAGCCCGGAGTCTGGGGCCCACCCCGCGGTCCAAGTGGTAGGGTCCAAGTGGTGGGCTCCCCGGAGCTCCGCTCTGGGCCCCAAGCTGGGAAGGGCAGCGGGTCCAGCCCCGGGTCGACTCCCCGCGACCCCCAGGATGCCAGAGGCCAAGAGCTCCCGCCAGGACCCCCTGCGATGGACGAAGAAGCCGGTGCGCCGCTCGGTCAGCCAGATCTGCCCGCCCCCGCGGCGGCCCCTGACCGTGGCCGACATCCGGCCGGGCATGGAGAACGAGAGGCTGGGGGTCGTGCGGGATTCCATGTTTCAGAACCCGCTCATCGTCAAGGTGAGAGCCCTTTCGAGCTCGCCCCTCGCTGAGCGCCCATTCGTCCGGGGGTGCCCGCGACCAGCCCTGGCCCCACGGCCCGGGTCCCAGCGCAGCGCTGGGAGCTCCCGCTCTGGTCCAGGCAGACCCGGACCCCCATGCGGTCACAGGTGGCATCGTCTCTGGCCTCAGCTTCCTCATCCTCAAAGTGGGGTGATAAGGGCGCTCATTAAGGGGAGCGATTGGGAAGACTGAACAGGGTGACCCCGCGGGACCCCTGGCACAGCCCCCTCCACGCGGTGAGCCCGCAATGCTGGCTGCTGCTATTTACAGGGAGCCTGCGCGGGGCCCACGGGCGGCAGGTCTCAGGCACCCAGACAGTGACCTTACCCACCACCTGCCACCCCTCCTGCCCCTGCACACCGGCTGCTGCCGCGCAGTGAGCGCTCGTGCCTCCCCTGGGAGCACCGCTTGCTTCTCACGGTAACTTCCACTCCATCGAACTCTGGTCAGAGGTGCGACACTAAGAAACAGCGCGAATCTGGGCCCTGGGAGGCCCGACCGCCAGGAGGGAGGGACCCGAGGTTTCTAACTAGATCGCCGCCCCTTGTACTGCACCTCCCTCGTTTAATCTCCTTTCGGGGCTGGTGATCAACCAACACCCCGCGCTTTCCCAGGGCCCCAGGCAAAGTCCATTTGAGGTTTGGCTGTGGGAAGCGGTCAGTAGCAGATTTACCTGGCGCCGCTGGAGGGCAGTGTGCCTTTAAAAATGCGCATTTCCCAGCTCTGGGCGGTGAAAGGCGCCCTGGCAACCAGGGATTCAGTAAGGATTAGTTATCTGAGCTCCAGGCCTGCTTGGAGCCTAGACTAGAGGCTTTTGTTGGTGGTCTTGTTTGGGGGTCCAGGGAGCCTGGGGTTTCTAAACATCGCGAGGAACTCGCTGAGTGGCTTGGTTAGTCTGAACTCTCCTCTTGCCTCCCCTCGCCGTGTGCCTGGCTCCCCACCCCGGGAAGCAGCTTGTCGGGCACCTTCCCTCACACACCAAAGTAGAACAAGACCCTTCACTTATTTCTAGGTGGCAGAGCCACTCTGAGTGGGCAGATGGGCCAGACAGATGGGGTTCATCATTCTGGGATCAAGGGGAGAATCAAGTCCCCCCACTCTGATCAGCCACTTCAGTGTTAGGTCATCACTGTTGCCCGGGCAGTCACTCTGGGGTTTTCTTACCTGCATATGAACCGGTGTTTTGGAGTTACTGTTCTCCATGGTGAGTCAGTCATGTGTGATGCCATACACACACATCTATATATATAAAAGCCTAGGCGACCGTCAAGACCAGTCGACCAAACGACCGGTCAACCGGTCGCTATGACACGCACTAACCACCAGAGGGCAGACACTCAACTCAGGAGCTGCCCTCTGGTGGTCAGTGCACTCCCACAGCCAACCTCCTGTAGTTTCTCTACCCTCCTTGCGCCCCCTGCCAGCCGGGCCCAATCAGCCCTGATCGGGACTGGGCAAGATGGCCCCAATTGCCAGCCAGGCCGAGGGACCCCACCTGTGCACGAATTCGTGCACCGAGCCTCTAGTATGTACATACATACATTAGACATATACATACATTATGTACACATCTACACAGATATGTGTATATATACAGACTACATACATAATATAATACAGGGGTGGGCAAAACTAGGTTTATAGCTGCTCCTATAGAAAATAACACACTAATTAATAAATAACACAAGGATAAACTCTGTTTCGTGTACTCACAACTGTAAACCTACTTCTGCACACCCTGCATACGTATGTAAATCAAATATCTTTTCTTTTCTCCTGGTGCTGGCCTCAGTCCACTTTGAGGACAGCGTTTGGCCTCTGGGTGGCACCAGCTGCCTGGCTTCCAGAACAGATCCCACCGCGCTCTGTGCACCTGCGTTTAGGTTGGGGATTGCAGATGTCTGACTGACGGCCAGAGGCTTGTCTTCAGGGCGTGAGATGCAGCGCAGGACTGCCTGGCGGGCGGTGGCTGCATCCCTGTGACAGGGGTAGGGGTGAGTGTGTGTGGGGGGAACAGACTGTGTGCCCTCTCACTGCTCTGGCTCCTCCCCAGCCAGGGCGGCTGGAGCCAGCGGGCCTTCCCTTCTCCTTCCTCCCCCAGTGCCTGATGGGCTGTGGGTACTTCCTGTCATAGTTCTGATGATGTCCACACTCCAGTGCTAACCGCGCCTCGGGACTCTCCACCCAAGCCAGGCCCACGTCAGCCAGGAGGCCTGAGGGGGAGAAGGAGCCCTGGCCGTCACCTTTTGCAGCCCCTCTTGCAAGTGGCACCGCGGCCACTGCGGCGACTCTGCCGGGTGCTGGCAGCGCGGAGCCTGCGGTAGAAGCCGTGTTCCGGCTCCCGGCTGAGCATGATCACCACTCCAAACAGCTTCCTATATACAAATTTAAATTACAAACAAACTTTGGGGTTTTGACTTTCCAGAAAAGAAGAAGATTGAAAGTACTCAAGATTGCGGAGCCTTTTAGAAATCTTTAAAAAAAAATCGGCTGCTCACGTTTCTTTGGGGGCCCGTCTGGTGGCCCCTCATGGTGGCATGCAGGGTGTGAGCGCATTTCGGTTCTAAGTCTGAACCTGAAGGCCGCGTCTCTATGGAAGGATTCAGCCCCTGAGGTTCCGCACTCACGCCACCCTCCGGGGCTGTTGCCCGGGCTGCGTTCTCCGGTGAACAGAGCCAGGCTTGCTTTCATTTCACACGCACACCACCTGATCAAACCAGCGCTGCTGTTTCACAGGCTCGGAGTTTACCAGGACGACGCACATCAGTCTGTCAAGAACAGGCCTGCAGGCCCTGGCCGGTTTGGCCCAGTGGATAGAGCGTGGACCTGCGGGTTTGATTCGGGTCAAGGGCACGTACCTCAGTTGCAGCCCCCCCTCCCTGGCCTGGGCCCTGGTCAGGGCGCATGCAGGAGGCAGCCAATCAATGTGTCTCTCTCACATCAATATTTCTCTCTGTCTTCCTGTCTCTTTTCCACTCTCTCTAAAAATTAATGGGAAAATATTCTCAGGTGAGGGTTAAAAGAAGAAAGAAGAAGAACAGGCCTGCAAGATGCCCAGTAACCAGGCGAAAAGGGAGAAACTCATGCCCGCATTGCATCTCCAAGTGCTTGACAAGGCTCTGCCTCGTTTAAAACCAAGCCAGCCAGGTTATTAGCAGAACTGGCTTATCCAAGCGGGTGTTTCATGTGGTCCCCAAAACACGGAAATATTTCCCGTCAGAAAGAGCTTCTGCTCTGTTGTCTAAAGCGATGTGCTGTTAGCCAGTTCTCCTGCACAGGCGACTCTCCGGGCTTGCCTCTCCCCTCCCCTGAGTTCTGCACCTCAACACCCGCCGCCATAGTCGCCTTCCATCGCGCAGGGCCTGTCAGCGCACACGGGCCCCGCAGCTCAGCGGTGCCTGTCAATCCAGTTCCGGGAGAGACGGCTTGGTTTGCTCCCTGACAGCCTGGAATCTTCTGTCGCCCCGGAGAGGCAGCCGTGTACAGGGGGAATTGGTTGCATCGAGCCCCCTTAGACAGTGCAAATGATCACGGCACCCGGTTTTCCCCATAACTTATTGATGATTTTGTTTTCTGTGGGGGTTTGTGTCACAAATAGGAAGTGCGTGTCCTTGTGAAATAGAGTCATCTAGCCACGTCGGAGGGCTGGCAGACAGCTAGTCGATTCCTTTTTCTGAGGAGAGGAAGGCCCGGGAAGGGAGGAGACTCGTCCCGGGCGCCACGCTGACCGGTCACAAGGTGGGATGAGATTCTGGCCCCCGACTCCCCGTCGCATGCTTTTCTGCCCACGACACACTAATGAATTCGTGGCAACCCAGACTGGGCACGCAGTACAGCAGGCAGTCAGCTGTTGACCAGTGAATCTGATTCCCACATCGTTTCGCTCAGCGCGCCTTCCAAAATGACTTCTACTCATTTCTCAGGGACTCTTGGCAGCTAAGAAATATTTATTGAGTGTTTACTAAGCGCCCAGCACCTTCCCAGGCTTTCTTGGGGGCATAGAACCAAGTTCAGCACTCAGCCCCTGCCCACAAGAAGTTAACTGTTTAGCTGGGGAGATGGAGCATGTGCCTGTATATTGCATGCACATATACAGTGCATATATATGTGCCTTAAAGAAAGCTCGCAGCATGTTAGCTCTTTTCCTGTGTGCGCCGGGCGTGCATGCACGTGTGCACACGCACGCACACACACACATACACACTCTAAAAGCAATGTCATGGGCACCCCCTGCAGGTTTCAAACGAGCCGCCTGAGCCAGAAGGGTTGAGATTGGAGGGGAGGCCGCCCTGAGCAGGTCTCGGAGGCTTTGTGAAGACACAGGCCTGGCGGGGACGTTGCAGGGTGCAGGTCACGGTGGACTGGAAACACTGAGCCCCTGGGGTGCACCTTCTGCAGGTCCCGAGTGTCCAGAGGCTTCACCCCAACTCTAGTTAGCGCACGAGACTCCGCCGGGACCGTCACCCTGAGCTTCATCCCTTGAAGAGAAGTTAGGGTCGGTTGCCTGGCTCTTTTACTCTCAGATACAATGTAATGGGAGAAAATGAACGGGAGGAAGGGGGTTAAAGGTGGGCTGTCCATCCTGATGGCCCCGCCTGGCTGGCCGGCCAGCGGGTAGGTCTTGTTTTTTAGGGAAAGCGAGGGTTCATCTATCCTTGCAATTCTCCCTCTCGGTCCTGGCTTTCTTTTGGCATCAAAGCCTCCCCCTTCCAGTCGCAGCCACATCCTCCGGGAGCGACCCAGGCTGGGCAGCCTGGGCCATTGCAGAGGCTTCTCAGTGAGTCGCCCCGCCTCTCCCCTCTCGCTCCTGCCTGATTGTGAGTGAGGACCGTGCAAATGAGTCCAGGCCGCGGCTGTTGACTTCCCACAGCCACTAACACAGAGCGAGACGTTGGCTGCCTGCGCGGATCTAACATCGCATCGCAACCCCCCCCCACCAGAGAGAAAGGCCGGTGCGGCGGTGCGGGCGGCAGGTGTGGAGTGCGCAGGCCCGAGGGCCAGTGCCGTCTCAGCCACTTGCTGGCTGTGCCGCCTGTGAGGTTACTGATTGTGAGCCTCAGTTTCCTCTCTGTAAAATGGGCTGGCAGTAGCTGGCCCCCGGCCAGGGAGAGTTGTGAGGATTGAATGAGACGGCACAGGTGCCGGGCCCGGAAGGCACTTGGTCAGCGGGCAGTTTTGTTATTTTGCATGGCCAGGATCCCATGATTCCTTTCCACTTGCATTCCTCAAGACAACCTTCTTATTCTCATCCACTGACTGTGAGTCAATGTATAGATCTGAACTTCGAAAACAAAATTGTAATGACAGCCACGCAGCCAAGTGCTTCCTCTTCCCCCTTTGTGTTCTCGTCCAAGAGTATGGTCACCCATCCCGTCGCACGTGTCCTGCGCCTGCGTGCCCTGGCGACAGGTGAACACCCCACTCGCCAGCTCTCCTGAGGGTCCTTGGGCAAGTGGCCTAATCTCCGCCTCAGTTTCCCCCTTTGTGAAGCGTTGGTGCCTACTTCTCCAGGTAATGGAGACTGACTGAAACGGACTCTCGCTCATGGAAGAGATTACGATAGAGTTCTTATAGAGTTATGATAGATTCTTCTAGAATTAGACCAGTGGTCCTCAGCTGAGGGGCAGTTTTGCTCCCCAGGGAACACCTGCCCACATCTGAAGATTTTATCACAACGGGGGGGGGGGTGCCACTGGCATCTAGTGGGTAAAGCCGGGGGTGCCGCTTAGCGTCCTACAACGCCCAGGACGCCCCTCAGACAGGGAATCACCTGACCCAAATGTCAGTGGTGCCGAAGCTGAGAACGCCGGAACCAGAAAACATACACGCACGGAGAATTCATTATTCCTTCACCCAGGGCCCGGGGCTCTCGAAAACCGAAGGCACAGATTGTAGAAATGAGACGTTTAGTTTTCATCGCTTCTCTATCCACTGTTTGCTTCTGCGCCCCCTCCCCCACTGAATGGCTACTTTAAACCCTCCTCCCTTTTTGAATCCATTTCCTCCCCCTTGGTTATGGCTTCCATAAGTTTGCTGGCTTTCGTGTAGGGCTTTTCTCCAGCCTCACCCACGTTGTAGTTTAAAAAAATAAAAAGCGTGCAATCCATAGAGTGCGGCTCAGTAACGCGCCGGAGAGGCTAACGAGCACAGGGCTGGTTCGTGGAGCCATCTGGCTGGTCCGCAGCCTCGTTCCCCGGCCCCCGCCCCAAGGGTTTGGTTTGGCTTGTTTTTCCGCAGCATGAACTCATCTCAGACTTAACACCAGGAATTACACTCCGTGGCCAGGGCCCCACCGACGCCGGACATGTCACCGTGGCACTCAGTACAGCTTTGCAGGACGCAAATGATGCCCTTTACCAAGAAAACGGTATTTCCCCCCGTAGTGTAAAGACACAACCATCTCAAGGCGCTTCGGTCAAGAAACTGACCGACGTGGGTCAACGAGCAGAAAGGTCCGCGCGAGCAGCCCACGGTGGGGAGGACGCCCCCGCGACCATCGGAGGGAGCACGGGATGAGCCCGCAGGGCATCGCTGAGCTTTCCTGTGACAAACAGTGCACATCGGGGAGAGCAGGGAGCCTGAGCGGCAGGACGCACGCCTGTGTGTAGGTCACAATCGTTTGTGTTTGCCCAGAAGAGGGAGAGAGGGGGCTCCGAAGCTTTCATTCCAGGGGACGGCGTCTGTGAAAGGCTGCCCGCTCGCTGCCCGCTCGCTGCCAGGGCCGGCCACGCGCAGCCACCAGCACAGTGTCCGAGCTGCGTCGGCGCAGCGGAGAGAGAGCCACACAGAGACGGGGCTCCCCAACCCCTGCAGTGCAGGGAACGAGGGAGGGCCCTGGCAGCTCGCTGGCCATTTCACTGAACACAGTGTTTCGGGCCCTGCTGCCACATGGAGCTGCCATCCTCGTGTCCCCAGGATGTGGGGTTGCGTCCCAGTCCCCTGTCTCCCGAGAGATCACAAAGGACAGAGAGCTGGCCGTTTATTTATTTATTTATGTCGGCAGCGTGGTGAGCCCCGCGGTCAGTGAGCGAGTATGTACCACAGTGAGCACCACAGCGTGCAAGGTCCTGGTGGGAACACAAGAGGCTTAAGAATTGGTTCCCATAGAGCAGTGGTTCTCAACCTTGGCTGCACATTAGAATCACCTGGGAATCTTTTTAAAAACCTGACTTCTGGGCCTCATCCTCCGGAAATTCAGTTTCTTTGTTACTAATGCTGTGGCCCCACCCCATCACAAAGACACAGAATTTCCGGAGGATGAGGCCCAGGAATCAGGATTTTAAAAAGATTCCCAGGTGATTCTAATGTGCAGCCACGGCTGAGAACCACTGCCATAGAGTCTGTGGGCTGGTCAAGGCAGAACCGGCTCTGCACAGTAAAACCAATAATCACAGTGATTACAGGTGGAGGAGAGGGGGTGCAAGGCGAGCGTCACAGAGAGGAGCCCGGGCCGGGCTGTGGGGCCGGTTGGCTCCATGGTGGACAGGAGAGGGAGGGGCACTGGGGCGGAGCTGGCCTGGGCGTGGGCATGGCGTCTGGTTTGGGCGAGGTGTTTTCCGTGGGAACCGACGCGGCTAGGATTCTGGGAGCACTGTGAGGACTCGGCGGGAGTCAGCAGGCCCTTTTGAGCACCTCCTGTGTCCAGGCACAGAACTAGGCACCGAGGCTACGGGGGAAGCCATCCTGGATGTAGGCTTTGCCTGCAAAAGGACTCACAATCTCGTAGAAACTGGCATAAGAACAGACAGCAAAGCAGTCCAGATGAGGTGACTGCTGTCTGCCCGGGACCCATGCTCACTGGCGGGTCTCAGATCAGACGGCGGGAGCCGAAGACGGACACAAAGACTTGGAGTGAGTGAGTGAGGGGCTGGCGCGGGGGGCAGAGGGCAGCCAGGTTTCGTAGGGGAGACCAGAGACATCGACAGCGGTCCCGGGGCCAGCGCCTCCCTCCCTGCCCTGACGGGGCCCACAGGACCCGCCCGACTGCAGGACACCGCCGTGTGACCAGGCCATCGCCAAGGCCGCCTCGCGGGCCGGGGCGCGCTCCTGCCTCCCAGCTTCCTACCAGCCGCATGTCCCAGGGCCCATGGACTGTCATACGTGATGGGTTAGGGTGGCTGCGATTTGCTTACTTTTGCAAGTAAGACCAGCCCCCAGTCTGTCACCAGGTGGTTAGAGGGAGCCTGCTGGCATGCTTCCTAGGGGTGGGGGGCCCTCAGGGCACGCTGGGCTTCCTGCTGCCTCCCAACCACCCCTTAAGTGCCGAGGTGTAAGCGGGTCTTTCCTTCCGGCTCTCCCCTTCTGAAGGAGAGTGTCTGTCTGGCATCGGAGGGCCCATCTCTCTCAGGCAGCGGCTTGCTTTCTTGAGGCGGATCCTCCCAGGCCGCCTGGCAGGTTCCCGGGGCCCTGGCTTCTCCCACGTCACAGGGGTGGGGGTGGGGGGCGGGATGCTGGGCTTCCCGGGAGCTCTGGCTGAGGACCCCTGTGGCCAGCGGACACCCCTGCACCAGCGAACAGCTGCCCTTCGTGGAGCCCCTGTGTGCCTGGCCCTTCGTAGTCATCACCCCCCTGAAGTCTTTGCAACAATCCTGGGAGACGGGACTAGCGTCATTCCCATTTTACAGATGGGGACGCTGAGGCTTAGAGAGGTTACACAAGTCACCTGGCGAACGTGGGGAGGAGCCAGGCTTCTAGCCCTCTCGCTCCCCACAGCCCGAGGCCATAGCCGCTGTGCGAGTCAAGAGAACTCTGTGACACCAGGGTCCTGTTTGTTGAGTCCCCGCCAAGTGCCAGACTCTCACAGACATGCTCTCAGCTCTGCAGGGTCCGTGTTCTGAGCTCAGAAAGGCTCAGCAACACGCTCAAAAGTCACACAGAGGGGAGATGGCGGAGGGCAGGGCCTGTGCGCAGCCACAGCGTCACGATCCTGACTGGTTGGGCCACACTGTCTGTCGCCCCAGAGACGCCATGGTCCTGACGGGAGAGAGGAATCCAGTTCAACTCCATCCCTCTAAGCACCCACTTCCTCACAGGTGCACGTGCTGTTCTCACGGAGCCTACAGCCTACCTGGGCGCACATGCACCACACATGCACGCACACCACACATGCACGCACACCACACATGCACGCACACCACACATGCACGCGCACCACACATGCACGCACACCACACATGCACACGCACCGCACACACCCACACCGGCAGATGTGGTCCGCACGAGGCTGAAACAATGGGGCCAGGCTGTGGGTCAGACATGCGGGAGAGTTGGAGCGTGAGGGACAGCCGGGGCGGGCCGGGGCCGGGGTGGCCGGAAAAGCCCCCGGGGAGCTGCCGGGAGCCAGGCAGGACTCAGCCTGCGGAGACGGAGCCGAGAGAGGTCCTCTCAGATGCAGAAACGGCAGACAAGGGCGACACTGGGTGCGGGAGCTCGGGTGTTCCGAGGGAACTGGAGGAGCCGGATTCGAGGAAGGCATCAGGTTGGGGCGGCTTACAGAATCCGCCCATACGTTTTAAGAAGAGACAAGACATAACGAGAGAAGGAGCATGGACATGCGTTTCCCACGGCGCCGGAGTTTAGGTTATTCAAAACGTGTGCATCTGCGGGCGGGGAGCCAGGAGGGCTGGGGGCGAAACTGCCACCCAGGCTGACCGGGGTGGCCTCAGCCTTTCAAAGGGAAGGGGTCCCTCCTCCCCCCGCCCCCACCCCACGCCGCCCCACCTCCCTAATCAGCGAGAGCAAATTGTTATCAGATTAGCGCCGGCCCTGAAAAGCACAGTCCGGCACCCTCACAGTTACTTAGCATTTAGATGGCCTGGGCCAGGCCCACACAACAGGCTTCAAAGCCGGCTCCGGGCGCCGCGGGGATTAATTTCTTTAACCAACAGGCCTGATCTGGCCCAACTCATTACCCTGCCTCGTCAGTGTGGCTGGGAGATGCGATTGAAGATTATAGCGTTTAGGCCGTGCCCTGCTTTCTGCCGAGAGCAGGGCTGTTGAATGGCACATTCTCCCGCAGCCTCGTCAATACTCAGCGGCCTGAGGTTCTAATTCTGCTTCATTTAAACTTCATCAACTTTTCCAATCAAGTGGAAGGATCCGAGATGGGCTCTGTGAGCAGAAAGGCCGCTTCCCTTTGTCACGTAATTTATTCTGTTTTCTCCCCCCCCAACCCGCTTTCTCTCACTCGCCTCGCTCTGCGCCCCCACCAGGCCCCCCTCCTCATCCCGGTGCTGGAAATGAGATTACAGTATTTAAATGACTATGATAATCAATCTGGAGACCCGGAGCCGAGACTGAGGTTAATTGTTCTTAGCAGAACAAAGGCGCGCGGTGCCTCGGGGACCGGGACGGGAAGGTGCCGCCTGGGCTCCTGCTGGCGTTTCTCCGCCCCCCCCCCCCCCCCCCCGCCCCAAGCTGCAGGCTGGGGGTCTTTTCTTGTTGCTAACTAGGCACCGGGTGTGTGATGTTTCACGGGGGGAGCCCCTAGGAGAGCAGGGATGTGATTTTGAACTGATAAACAGCTAACGGCCTTCAATCAACAATTTTAATGGGGAAAAAAGAGTCACTGCTCTGATAGGAATACAGATCTAATGAAAGGGCGATCATTTACCTTCTTTATTTTTAAACGCGCGAGGAATCGCTTCCCACTGCGTGCGAACGAGTAATCACAGCCACGCGGTGGCCCCGTAAACTTTGGAATAAAGAGCCTTGTCACGCAGGCGGACTCCTTCCTGGCAGCTCTGCCGCCGGAAGAGTTGAGGCTTTGTCATGTTCCGCTAATTGGCAACAGGGTCATTATCCCATTGAGCACCCGCTCGGAAGCGACTTGTTGGGCTGGTACCTTAGCCCACGCGGTTCCCGCGCCCCGGCCCCGCTTCTAAAACAGAGAGAATCAAAATGTGTAGATTTCTTTGTCTCCCTTTGCTATCTTGTCAGAGCTGTTTTACATACCGCCACCCAATGCTATCTGTTATTTGTGTCAGGAGAAAGGATTTGACAAGTTCAGTATACAGCGCGCGTTTGGCAAGGCACGTTTTTCATAGTGGTTTTGAGCAGGAAATGGAACTGTCTTTCCCCAGAGCGAGCAGCATCATTCTGGGACAGGCTTCTTATGGGAGAGCGGGGGCTGCCGCACCTCATTTCTGCACGCGATCCAGCGAAGTCCAGTACGTTTGTTAAAAAGTAGGGCTTGGTTTCCACATGCAGCCCTAGTTGCGGGGAAGGAGAGACCAGGTCTCCAAGCAGGGATGCCTAATACTCCATGCCCCTCCCTCCCTGCCCCCTCCCCAAGTTGTTCACGGGCTGGAGTCCATTGTTCCTCCTCTACGGTACAGTGACTTTGTTTCAGACCCTTTGAACTGTGGGCGAGTCTCTGACCGTCCTCTGCATTTGCAACGCAAAATATTTAATAACCACCATCGTCTGAAGGGGCAGCAAAAGCCATCAGCAGCCTCATTGGTGAAGAGTGGCCCCCCACCCCCACTTTCCGTCTCTGTTTACCTAAAAAAGACGACTCTCTCGCCCTCTGCGCTTCCAAATTCATGTGGGGGCAGCGGTTTACGGTGACATTTTTCTTTCTTAGAGCAAATATTGACTCACCGTGGGGAATTAAAACTCCATTAGGCGCCGCTGCCCGGTACAGCGGGCTACATCATGCCGTGGAGCTGCCTTTAATTGGGCTCTTCCTCGGGAATGACGTAGGGAGGGCCGAGGGGAAGGAGGGAGAAGATGGATTCAAACTATAATTCCCTACAATGACACCACCCACATCAGCCAAGGTGATCATTGCATGGTGATTCGTCTAAATGCAGAGAAGCGCTGCCTAACGAGATCATGAAATTTATCCACACGCAGGGCCTGCAGCCGAGTCGTTCCCAGGCTGGGGGGCAATTTGCCTGTAGACACGGGCGCCAGCCGGGACCGGATGTGGGCGACTCAGGACTGGCGACCCCGGCACAGGACTGACTCTTCCGTGGGGGCCAGACATTTTCTTCCCTGAGATGCGACGAGATGCCCCTCCGCCCACCCACTGCTCCCTTTCCAATGAGAACGCTCTGGCTTTCTGCCCGCTGTCTCCTCTGCCCACCAGCAATTCCTGTGGTGCCCACCCGAATCCCATCGCGACTCCTCTGCTCCTTCTCAGCGCTAGTGATTTTGCCCGCTGCTTTGTGGCTAGGACCGCCGTAACCAGTGACCACAACCTGGGTGGCCAGAAGGCGGAGGTCGAGGCGCCGGCCGGGCTGGCTCCTTCTGAGGCTGTGAGGAGGACCTGTCGTGGGCTCTGCCTTTGGCTTGTGGACGGCAGTCTGATGTTCACGCGGCCTTCTCCCTACATCTGTGTCTATGTCCGAATTCCCCCTTTTTCTAAGGTCATAGGTCATATTGGATTAGGGGCCCAGTCTACTCCTTTATGACCCCATCTTAACGAATTGCCTTTGCAATGACCCTGTGGCCAAATCAGGTCACCTTCTGAGGTCCCTGAGGTTAGGACTTCACCATGTGACTGCTTTGGGCGTGGGTCCTGGTCCCTGGTCCATGAGTTGTGGTAAGGATAACAAGGTGACCCCTGGAGTGGCATTCGCCATGTTGAACTTGAGGCCACTCTATTGATGGGGTCATGGATGTGGCATTAGAGCTCTGTGGCCCACTCATGAATAAACAGTCATGTGCTGTCTATGGTACCTTTGTCTTGTCCTTGGTATTTAAACCTTAAGCATGACCATCCGTAAGATACTCCTGGAGGGCATATCCGACACCATACTTTTCCTTTCCTGCAGAGTTATTTATCCATCCATCCATCCACCCACTCACCATCTATGTATCCATCCATCCATCCTCCCTCCTTCCATCCATCCATCCGTCCATCTACTCATCTCTCCCTCCCTCCATCCGTTGTTTTAGTCAACAAATGCTTTAGTGTTGACTGAATTTCCACTTATGTGCCAGGCACTGGACTAAATGTTGGTGAGCAAAATCGGACATGATCCCTGCCCTTGTGGAGCCCTACGGTCTAATTGGGCAGGTGAACATAAATGAAAGAATCCCAAGGACACGTGGGCTTGCAAACGTAAACCAGTGAGGAAAGAGCAGCTCACGGTGCAGTTAACGGGGAGACTTCCCGTGGCGAGGAGTGGGGGCCAGGGAAGGTTTCCTGGCGAAATGAGAACGGAGCTGAGATCGGAGTTAACCAGGAAGGGAATCGGGGGAAGGACAGGGCGGAGAGCCTGGGGCGGGCGGGAGTGCGGTGACCCCAGGCACTGAGGTCTGGAATGGTTGGCTGTGGTTCCGGAGCGAATGCGAACAAGCAGGGGCTGCGTCTACTTGGCGGGATCATGCAGGGTCCTGTTGGAGGCCAGTTACGGAGTCTGACCTTTAGCCTGAGAGTCATGGGGAGCCATGGAGGCCCTTCTCCACTGTTAGCCTGCACATTGAAATGTCTGTGTGTGGGTTCTGTGTGGGCAGGAGCCAGGTCTCCTTCATCTTTTATCCCCAGTGCCCACAGCTCTTGGCATAAAGTAGTTGCTCAATAAATGTTGGCCGAACGAGGGAGCCCAGACACGCTTGACCGAGCCCCTGGGAGGCTGCTTCCTTGTGAGTAGTCAGCCAGGCCTTTCCAGGAGCACCTCGATTGATCTTCCAGTTCAAGGTGAAGGCACTTGTGTTTTAAGGTTATAGACGGGCCGTTCTCCAGAGGAAGGCATTGCCGCGTGCACAGGTGGGCAACACGGACGCACCTGTCACGTGGCCTGGGGGAGGCAGACTATGTCTGTGGGGAACTCCGTGCCATTGGGAAGTGATGTGTATCAACAGCACATGCTTCCGGCCCAAGTGCCTCAGAGCCCCACATAGGATGCGCTGGGGGCGTGGGGGGTGTTCTGGTCGGCCTGTTGGCTTGAGCATTTAACAAGGAAATCCAAAGGGGGCCTTGGGAGGTGCGACCCCACGGAGCCCAGGGCAAGAGGAGGTCCCTAGAAGAGCTGGAAAGAGCTCTGCTGGGGGTGGGGGGGTGGTGAGCCCCCGACAGAGCCCAGGAGCGCGTGCGAGTCCTACTTGACTGCGGAGAGAGACATGGTTCCAGGGCTAACATGGGCCGGCGGGTCCCTTCTGTGCCGCCTCCTGAGGGGTGCCGTGGGCTGCGATGATTTGTATTGTGTTTGTGAGCCGACAGGGTAATCCTGGGAACAGCGGGGCGCAGGCAACCCGGGCAGACTTCGAACCCTGCTGATGAAAACAATCGCTCCGCTCCCCAGAAGGCTCACAGACAGACAGAGAGCGGCTAATGAAAACGTCAGCGAGATTGCCCACTTCCTTTATTTATTTACTAATGCTGCCACTTCCATCTTGGGGGGGGGGGGGGGAGAGAGAGAGAGAGAGAGAGAGAGAGAGAGAGAGAGAGAGAGAGAGAGAGAGAGATTCTGCGGAAACTTGCCGGAGCCCCTCTCCTGCCCCTTCGCTGCACACGGCTTGCGGACCGGAAGCCTCCTCTCCAGCTGTGGATAATGACAATGTTCTGGGGAGCGGGGTTGGCTTGGTTCGCTTTGAAGCAAATGAAAGTGAAAGCGGCCAGTTTGCTTTCGGAAGCCTCGGCCTCCTGGACACCGAGGGTGTCGAGTAAGACAAGGCCACTGCGCTCACACGGCCTGAACGGTGATCCTATCAGCACCTGGTTCCGCCAAGATGACAAGAATTCAGTGGATCTGGTGCCTAATGGAGCCCAGCATGACCTGACCCTTCAACATCGGGAGGGCACCCCAGGGGCCGCCTTCATTTCAAACCCTTAAATGCTTGGTGATGTCAGCTAACGACTTCATCAGCACCACTGCCCACTAGACCAGTGAGAGAGAGAGAGAGAGGTCACCTGGTGTGGATTTTGCCTCGTGGGCTTTTAATGCCGGTGAGCCTGAGGCCATGGTGCCCAGCTGGGGCGCCCGGGCTCACCATCCGTCAGCAGCAGCCGCTCACTCCCAGGGAGACTCCCGGCAGCGGAGAGAGGCCAGCCTGGTGACGGACTTGGTAGGTGCGTTCTCTCCTGTGGCTGCCATAACCACCACCAAGACTAGATAGCTCGGAAACAACAGACGAATAGCAGCTCTGGAGACCGGACGCCGAAGCCAAGATGCTGCCGGGAGCCCCGGGAGCCTGCCCTGCGTCTTCCGGCTCCTGGCGCTCCAGGCGCCCCTCGGCTGGGACAGAGCCGCTGCGATCGCTGCCTCGTGGTCACGTGGCTTCTCCTCTGCGTCTGCGTCTCCTATTCTTTCTTATCAGGACACGTATCTTTGGAGGTAGGGCCCGTGCGTATAATTTAGGATGATCTCATCTCAAGATCCTTTAACTTATTACATCCGCAAAGACCGGTTTTCCGAGTGAGAGCACATTCTTAGGTTCTCGGGCATAGCTTTCGGGGGCCAGCATTCCACCTACTGTAAAGGTGGGTCAAAGAGCGCTGTATCGGTCAGTGGACCCAGGTCAATGAAACGAGCATTTCCCGCTCTGGCTTCGAGAGAGAATGCGTGCCCGCCTCTTTTTTCACGGCATGAAGACACACACAGCGTGGCTGTTATAAAGAGAATATTCAGAAGAGAGTTCAGCTTTTAAAAGACCCTGGTCATGACCAGGTCGCCACCCTCCATTTCGAGTTGGAGGCCTCAGTGCTGTAGTAGAGAATTATGAAGGGTTCCAGCAACGGGGAAATGCTCATGACACAATAATGATCAGTGTGGGGGGGGGGGAAGGGGGGAGAAGGAGGGGGTGCAGAACACAAAATTCTACCTCTGGTTTGTTACAGTTTTGCCAAAAGTATTTTTGTCCGTGAACAGGGCCTGGGCGGGAGCTCTGAAAAACGAAAACTGGTAACAGTTCTATATAGGGGGCTATTCTAGGTGATTTCCGTCACCCCTGCTTTCTTTTCTATTTTAAAGAACTGTCTTTATACACACACACACACACACACACACACACATTATTGATTTTAGAGAGGAAGAAAGAGAGAGAGATAGAAGCATCAATAATGAGAGAGAATCATTGATTGGCTGCCTCCTGCACGCCCCCAACTGGGGATCGAGCCTGCAACCCGGGCATGTGCCCTTGACCGGAATGGAATCTGGGACCCTTCAGTCCGCAGGCCGATGCTCTCTCTACTGAGCCAAACTGTCTAGGGCCCCCACCCCTATTTTCAAATTCCTGTTATGAGGATAATCATCATCACCATCATCACCATCATCGCTATCATCACTATCACCATCATCACCATCATTCAATGAGAAAGATCACTGTGATCATCAGCAACAGCAATAATAATAACAGTAATAGCAGCTCTCATTCCCTGAGTCCCTCCATGGTGTAGCACTAGTGTAAACATGATTCTCAAATGAAATCCTCACAGCGGCACGAGCGTTGGTACCACTGTTACCCCCATTTCACAGACGAGGAAGGCGAGGCTCAGAGAGGTCTAGCAGCCTGCCTGAGGCCACCCTGCTGGGATGGAACCAAGATCCAAACCTCAGTCGGGCGATGCCAGAGCCACGCCTGGGTTCCCATCGACTCTCGACTGACAATCATGATTGGCATCTAGACTATACTCGAGGGTGCACACAGCGCCTTTGCGTTTATCCTCTCGTTTGCTGCCACCCTGCCAGGCTGTCATCATCACTGTCATTTGAGGGTCAAGGACTAAGATCCCACAGATGGCGGGAGGGGGAGTGGTTCCTGAAGCGAGGGCTTGAACCCTGCAGGCTGCGCGGGCTCCCTGGTCTACGTAAGCACCGTCTGCGGCCGGGCCACTCTTCCTCCGCACCTCTCCCACGTGTGACACTTTCTGGTGCCGCCTGTGTGTGCTCCCAGAATAGCTGGTGAGTGACAGTCCAGCCGCCGTGACTGGAAGCTGGAGAGACCACTGTTTTCATCACTGTCATCCTCTCTCCTTGCCCCTAACCACCGCCCCCCGTGCCCCCCTCTGCATCCTAAGCCCGCAGCACCAGGGTTTGTGGGACCTCCCGCCTTTGTTTTCAAAGAGACTCTCACCCCATAACCCTGTCATTTGCATCCGCCTCTTGGGGAGGAGGGGGAAGGATGGGGCTGGATATTCTCAGACAACTCTGCTCATTATTTACGCCGACAGGAGATATTTCAGTAACACGCACTCCACTCTGAGTGACAAGGCATGTTTCCGCGTGCAAGGTGCAGGGAAATCGTAGCGAAGCTGACAGCCTTTTCATGCACAGTTGCGATTCCACGGAAACAGGCACGTGTTTATTTTGGAAGTACAAGGTGACCTGTTCATTAGCTGTGATTCGAGCCGAGTTTACATGCTCGGAAACACAAAGGCAGAGGGGACCGCGTGCTTCTTTTGGGGGCCGCAGACGCCCCGCTCCCCCACCCCCTCCCCTACCGCACAGGAGAACGTGTCCAACACTGAGGGCTCCGACGCGGAGTGGACATGTTTGCTTTGAAATGACAGCTTCCCTGGGAATCATGGGAAAACGCTGCCGGTCGCCTTCATCCCCCTCCCCAGGGGAACCAGCGGGTGCTCAGGCTCCCCGACTCGGTGAGATCTGGGGAGACAGGCGACCTGGAATCTGACACCCAGACCCACTTCGGTGGCGGGGCTGGGGCCTGGCCTGCCTGGACTCGCTCCTCTCAGCGTGGGCGACAGACCACAGCGCCCGCATCCCTGGGCACCGGCTGGACATGCGGAACCCCAGTGCCCCCCCCAGCCCTGCCCCCCCCGAATCTTCCACGAGGTCCTGGGTACCTGTGTGCTCGTTCCAGGGTGAGGAGAGATGGCCAGAGCGCCCCCCACCCTCCGCCAGGCCAAGTGGCACTCGGCTGCCCCGTCATGCACTTACTTGGCACACGTTCATCTGGCATTTGCTCTGTGCCAAGAGCCAACTTAGGTACCGGGAGCCCGGGAATAAGGCAGAAAAGGCCTCTGACCCCCTTGGAGAGCTTGCAAGGCAGCAGGGAAGCAAGCGTGGAACAAAGGACCACCTGTGAGTAGATTCCAGAACCTTCCTCACTTGCACAGAATGGCATTCACATCTCAATGGGACCGTAACTGGCAAAACTTGTCCTAGTGAGAAACTTGTCCCGTGTGCCCAGTGGTGCTGCCTCTCTGTGCACAATCCCATAACCCGCAGGCGAAGTCCATGTAACATACAACTCACCAGTTCAAGCATACAGTCCAGGGGTGTTTGGTGTGTCCCCAATATTCACCTCTTCCACCGCTCCAGCTCCCAAACGCTTTCGTCAGCCAGGAGAAACCCCATGCCCACGGAATAACCTCCGGCCATGCCGCGGCCCCACCCCCTGCCCGCTGCCTGTCTCCGTGGAGGTGCCCGCTCTGGGCCCTGTCTGTGAAAGGGCTGACAGGACATGTGATCTGCCGGGCCGGGCTCTCTTGCTGAGCAGATGTTTTATTCGCTGACGGACATTGATGCTCATTTGAAAGAACGCCCTCAGTGGAAAACTGGTCTGTGCTGTCCTGTGGAGCAGCACTCATTTGGGATCATTACATTATCATGATGTCCGTCGTCGTCACTTACATCGGTCTGTGAGCTTCACGTCGGAGCGTCCCCTGGATGACAGGACTCCAGGGTGCGCGCGGGGAGCTCCTGGGCACCGTGAGTGGAAGCCATGCGCGCCAGAATGTCACCCACGGGGGTCTGCAAAGCGTGGATTTTGCCCCCACGGCCCACCATGAAGTCAGTGGCAGTTCTGGGCCATTTCCCCATTTTAGTCAATCAGCCACCGAGTTCGTGCACCAGCCGCGAACCAGGCTCTGCGTGGATGACAGTGGCCGGCGGGTCGGAAGCCTGGACAGTCCCTGGTTCTGAAGGCACCCCCCCTTCCCATAGAGAGGGGCCTCACAGCTGGGGGGGGGGGGGAGTCAGCTTGAGAATGACAGGCCGGGTCCACGCAGACACGCAAAGGAGGCATCTGTGAGGAGGAGGCACTGGGGCAGCTTACCAGCCCAGGAGACCAAGCCGTCTGCAGCCGCGCTGCCAGGGACCAACCCCACCGTCCGACCACAGCCTACAGTGAGGGGTCTGCCGGCCCCGGCACAGTCCTGCGACCAGGAAGGGCCGTTCTGATTGACTGTCCTCTGCATGATGGTGGTGGGGGCTTCCTCAAGGTCTAGGCTGCTCCCAGGCACCAGTTGCCCAGGTGAACTTGACCTGCAGGCCCCGCACTGGAGAACAGGTGGAGGCGAGCCTCCTTGAAACCCAGGAGTTAAAGACGCAGCGCGAGCAGCCCCAGAGACGACTGCACTCTGACCTTGAGCCCGCGGTGCCGCCCTCTGCCTCGGGCCTCCGCGTCTGCTGGGCCTGGGTGTCCTACTTCCCACTCCACCCAGAAACGCCAGCTCCAAGGAGGGGGGCAGACCCTCCAGGGCGCCTCCCCTGCCCCGTCACAGAGACGCCCGGCCCTGTCTGCAGAGCGCGCAGAAGGGCGCCAGGAACCTGCACTTTGCACAGGAAGCAGAGCTGAATGCTGTGTGGGGTGACCTCCAGAGACGGGGTGAGGACAGGAAGATGTGTCCCAAGCAGTCGATTCCTTACCTGACCGTTTGGGAGGATCGGCAGAGGGGTGGGGTGGCGGGAGGTGCTTTCCTGGGTTTCAGAACTAACGCGCACTCCCCGCCTCTGTTCATTCCCCGGTTCATTCCGTCTGCCGTGCCCTTTGCGCTGAAGGCTGCGTTCTAAGTAGGAGACTCGGTCAGGAAAGCGCAGTGTGACCTGGGCCTCCTCTCACCCACATCGTCACCGTGGGCTCGGCTCATAAACTTGTGCTGGAGGCTGTCCACGTGCGTCCGCAGAGGCCGCGTTTGCGTGCCCGCCCCGTTCTCATCTCGCAATTGGAGGCGGGACCGCACAATGGAGATCACCTGCGTGCGGAGGGCCTGCCCCAGGAGAGAGCGTGCGGAGCATCATGGACTGGAGGCTAGCACCCTGTCCGTTAGCACCCTTCTTAGGGGGATGCAGACAGTGAACCGGGTCAAAGCCACTGATCATGTTCTGTTTCAGGGGACGCCTCCTAAGGGGACAACGCCATATTATTCTAATTCCAGTTCCACTTCAAGCCTCACAAACAATTAAGAACAGGTTCCTGCAAGCCCTGGCCGGTTTGGCTCAGTGGTTAGAGGATCTGCCTGTGAACACAAGGGTTGAGGGTTTGATTCCTGGTCAAGGTCTCGTATGTAAGTTGCAGGTTTGATCTCCAGTCCTGGTCCAGGCACATACGGGAGACAACCAATCAATGTGTTTCTCTCTCCTCTCTCTCTCCCCCTCCTTCCTCTCTTCCACTCTCTAAAAATCAACGGGAAAAATAGTCTCAGGTGAGGATTAACAAAATAAAAAAAAAAATAGAATAGGCTCCTGTGAACCTGCACGCGGGCTCTGTCTCTGCTCCCCACGTGGACGTGGTCCTCGCACCCGTTACCCGGAGCCTGGCCTCTCCCCGCCATCCCCCGGCAAAGCAAGGTGCAGACGTGGCTCCGGCCCACTCAGATCAGCGCGCCCTCCCTCGTGGCTCCAACCTCACTGCCCTCGCAAGAGTACGCTGAGCTGCTGACAGCCGTGAACTCGGGGACTTCAAACCCCCGCACGCCCTGAAAGGCGGTGTCCAGATGCTCAAAAGTGGAAACACCAGAACGGCGGTGATTAAAGAGCCAACCTGCTCCCTTCAGCCCCAGCCCTAGAATATTTCTTAATGAGGCCGCCCGAGTTCAAAGGCGGCTGCGGAGGGAAGGACCTGGGAGGGGTGGGTTCCACCGCGGATGCGTGTTTTACAGCCTGCACGGTGTCTGCGGCGAGGCCCGCCGGGGAGGCGGCCATGGCAGTGCGGTGACACTGTTATGCGCTCTGTGTGGGCCTGCGGCTTAATTAGATGACAAGCCGGCGGTGCTAGCTGCTTGCCAGGCGGTGCTGGTCTCCTGGGCGGAGGGCTCGTTTAGCCTTTTGGTTTAATTCAGAAATGAGGTGAGGAACAAAGCTCAGATTTCCGTGGATCAAGAACACACACACACACACACACACACACACACAGGCGCGGATATTATGCGAACATCACAAAACCTTGCTTGCGTGACCCTGGGAAGATGGAGCAGAGGAATGGAATGGCTCTTACTCCATGAGATTCCATAGAACCTCACTCCCATGGCGCCTTCTCTCTCACACACTGCACAGGGTGGTGTTGCTTGTTTAAGGCACAGCCTTGACTCAGACAGACAGACAGACAGACAGACAGACCTGGCTTTGAGGCCAGCCCCACCGCACGAGCTGCCTGACGTGGGCAGGGATTTATCCTGCCTCCCGGAGCCTCCATTTTTGTTAAAAGGGGGTGGTAAGCCTCCCCGTGGTTGTTGCGAGGCCCCCATGAGGACGTGTCTGTCGGCACTTGGCAGAGGTCTTGGCACAGGCCTCTCCTGGTGACGAGGTGCAGGGAGCAGAGGTGAGGGAGGGAGCCCAGGGCCTGCTCCTGGCCAAGGGGAGGTAGACGGAAAGTGCGACCACGGGACAGGACGGGGCGGCGGAGGGGTGCCTGCGGTCGGTTTTACATTTCCTCTCCCTTCGTTGTTCATGAAGGAACCGCGTCATACAGTAAGGCCCACCCGTTTCAAGCCCACGGTCTGGTGACTTGCGGTAACTACAGTCGTGTAGCCCCCACCGCAGTCACGCAGAGCGGTTTCCTCGCCCTGGACGCTCCCCGGCCTCCCTTCCTCTTCCTGGCCGCTGGCCACCACGACCGATCAGGAGTTCGGTTTGGAGTCGTGGATGTAGACAGTGGGGCGGCCACGCACTCTGGTGTTCGGGGCTGGTGGTTTTAACCCCCGGTGAGGGGCCCACAGGCCTGCGGTACTTGGTGACTCATCCGGCGTTTCGTGGAGATGTGATCTGAGTGCCCTGCCCTGTGGGAAGGAAATGCAGCTGGAGCGCCGGCGGCTTGGCGGGGAGCCTCAGTGAGCCTGAGGGGCCGGGCCGGGTAGGCCGGTCGCCCCTGTGGCCCTTTCTGACCCTCGAATTCTCTGACTCTTAAAGGCAGCTCCGTTCCTCATGAGAAAATGTCTGAGTGGCACTTCGTGGCGCCACGTCACAGAGGCGTTTCTTGTGCCAAGTCTGGCCCGGTGAGGCCGGATGAAGGTGGCCCCAGCACAACCCTGAGCTGGGCGCTCTCCTGTGCGCCCCGGGGACTCCCAGCTTCCTCCTCTGTGAGCGGAAGGGAGTCTCCCAGTGACTCCTAGGTCCTTCCAGACCGACCATTCAAGCTTTAAAAAAAAAGGCCAATGTAACTGGATCTCTTGAAGAAGGAATACAGCTCAATGTTGGTTAATATCAGCCCGGCCGGCGTGGCTCAGGGGTTGAGTGTCAACCTATGAACCAGGAGGTCACGGTTTGATTCCCGGTCAGGGCACATGCCTGGGTTCCGGGCTTGATCCCCAGGAGGGGGCGTGCAGGAGGCAGCCGATCCATGCTTCCCTCTCACCCTTAATGTTTCTCTCTCTCTGAAAATCAATAAAAGCACATTAAGCTGAAAAATTAATGTTTAGAAATAACGGAATCATCTGCATAGAAAGGGCTTCCGTGTGGGGGTGGGAGCCAGGAGCACCGACGTCCCCATCCTCCCTCCCCCACGGCCCGCGCTGGCAGCACTGCCTGGGCCTGGGCTCAGGGTCAGCCTGGCCCACCGGGTGCTTCCCGGCCGGCACCCCGGCTTCTCGCTCCTGAGCTGTGAGGACACCTGCTTCTCTCACCTGCAGCCCCGCCTGCCGGGCGCTGCCCCTTCCCGACCCGAGAGAGGACGTCAGTCTTAATAGACTTGAGCTTGATCAGCCTGTGTATTTGCACCGAAGCATCATCATCATAAATTACGGTCCCCATAGCAGGCTGCCCCGAGGACGGTGCTGGCGCCCCCGGTGATTGATGCATGTTCTTTGGAATTTAGGGGCATCGTAATTTATCGGGTGCATTGTTTCCACCCAATTTGAGGAGCGGAGGCACTGCTTCGTAAGCCGTAAACCCTCCCACCGTGCTTCTTGGCTAAGCAGAGAAAGGCATGCTGGTTATTTTTGCCTGTCCCCAGCTATTGCTGCAGCATCCAGAGCTTCTTCGTGGGAGAGAGTCTATCCGTACTGCAGAGAGAAGCTCCAATCTTTAGGAGGTTTTCCTTCCCACACGAACAAGGTGGGGTGCAGCTTCGTTTCCCACCGGGAGTGTCGGGGTGTCCCCGGGGCTGGAAGCGCGTCTGCCCTCAGGCGCGGTGGAGGTGTGTGCTGGGCAAGCCCCGGCCCCTTTCACCAACGGCGTGAGTGTAATACCCGGCCCCTGGCTAGAACACGAGGGACCTGCTCTAGAGCGGAGACTCCTCGGGAGAGCAGATCGGCCTTTGCCATCGGAGGGCGCGGCCGGGGGCCCTCCCTGAGGCAGGCGCGCCACGTACCCAGGGCACCCAGGGCCGCCTGCTGACCTCAGTCCCCCGACTTGAGCCACCTCTCCCCCCACGCCGCACGCCAAGGCCGTGTTTGATCACTTTGAGCACCCCAGGACCGCCCGGAGCGAGGACACGGAGGTCATGTCACTCCACGCAGATGCCCTCCCTCCCCTGTTGCCACAGCCCCTACAGAAGCTGTGTGGCTGGGTTGGCTTTTGAGCCGGTCAGTCCGCCTGTGCAACCCCAGCCGGGGCACAGCTCAGGGCCTCGCCACTCCCTGTGATGTGACCGCCTCCCCTCAGGCCTCGTGAGCCCTGGGTGTTGCTGGCGATGTCTGCCCCTGCAGCAGAGCCCATGAGTGCTCTGCTAGGCGTGGGGCTCTCACCCTCAAAAACAAACACCCCCCATCTCTTTCCACTCAGCCCCCACCCACCAGGACACAGCTGCCGATGAAAGGCGGTCACTCCTAACTTCAGGGTTTGGGGAGGCCAGGGAATGTGGTGGCCGACCAGCCGTGTCATCTTGAGCACGTTCCCTAATGTTCTTGGTTTTCCCACCTGTGAAATGGGGGTAACCACACGCGCCTGGCAGCATAGCTGGGGGGCTTGAGGAGAAAGGGTGAGGGCTGTGCCTGGTGTTCGTTTGTTCATTCATTCATTCATTCACGGCCTTCTTATGAAGCACCTGCTAGGTGTCAGGCACCGTCTGAGGCTCTGGGGAAATGGTGGTGGTTGATACAGATAAAGTGTCTCCCCCTTGCTTACATCCTAACGGGGAAAATATGGATAACAAATGAGAAACTAAGAAATAGTACTTCTTACTTCTTTTTGTGACAAAGAGCTGGGTGGGGGCAGGGCCGGCTGCTGGGAGCGGATGGCAGAGAAGGGACCCCATTCCAGTAGTTCCCACAAGACCCATTTCAGAGGGTGCCTCCTCCAGGCAGCCTGGCCGGACCCCCATCCTTGGCCAGCTCCCCCATCCTGACACTCCCTAGGGCACCTCGGTACCGTTCCTGGGTGCCCAGGAAGGCTGCAGAAATGTGTTCCACCCGACTCTGACAAATGAGCCAGCGACTGTGGCGTGTGCCTGGGGTGCACGGAGCCCTGGCCCCGAGGAGTCTCTGCATTCACGCTGGTGGACTGGCCGCTGGGGCCCGGCCTCCCTCCTTCACGGTGCCTCGAGCCTGGGTCATCTTCACTGAAAACAGCAGGTCAAAGACCCATTCAGTTTGGGCGACAGCCAACTGGCAGGTGATGGGCAGCGACCTGGCTGAGCCGGTGAAAGGTCCTGCGGAGACCACGCCACCCCAGGCGGCCCCGCTGTAAAGGGGGGATGGCAGCCCCTCCTATTTCCTCAGGAGCCCCCTGAGCCCCTAGAGCGGGCATCCCCTGAAGGCGGGGATGGCGAGGAGGGGCTGAGGTCCAAGCACCCCTGGGCCGAGGCCTCTGCCTGGCGCCACCCTGGGCGCCCCCTCCGAGGCATGCCCGCACTGGGCTCACAGCCTGGCAGCCGGCAGCCGACAGGAGGCCGCGGCTTACAAAGGACAGGGAAGGATTAAGATCGAGGCTTTGCTATTATTTTCCTCTGATAACCGTGCGGCGAGGAATGGCTCCGTCCCGTCACCACGCCGTTCCTCACTCGCGTTTTTTGTTTCCTGCTTCAATACCTTCCCCAGCTGCGCGCGCCTCCCCCCCTCACTTTGATCTATTCGCCTCCCCCCGGCGCGGGGTTGATAAATCATCGTAATGCGGCTCGGGAAGGATGGTGCTTAGTGCCGGGAGACAGGCCTGGCGCTAACGGCCCGGCGGGGAGAGAGGCGTGTGGCTGGGCCCTGGCGCCGTTAGTGATGGTGTTTGCTTTTTATGTCTGCGCCGTGCCGTCGGGCAGGGCCGCGGGGAGCATCCGCACGCGCCTCCGCCATATTTCAAGCCTCCCCCACAGTCGCTCTCAGGGAAGCGAGAGGAAGGCAAGCAAAGCGCAAAGGCAGGAAACGCAAAGGGCGGAGAGAAGAGCGGGTTTCCCAGGATTCCACCACCGATAAAACTGGCCCCTAAAACACACCTCTCTGTTTCCTTCCCCTAGCATCATTCCAGGGGGCAGGGCGGTCCTGGGCCCAACCCCCCAGCACAGCGAGGAGAGGCCGCTGTACCAGGCCCGTCTCCCTCCTCGTCCATGGCCCCATTTTCTCGGTGGCTCAGAGCCGCAGAAGCGCTGGGCTCCAGGTGTGCGTTTCCTTCCCATCAGAGCGGCCTCGCCCTGCGTTGAGGTCCAGGCGGCAGCAGTGGGATCCTCCAGGCCTCAGTCAGGACATAAGGCGGGTCTGTGACCCAGGCCTGGGCTGTGTGGGCACAGGGGCCTGGGGGCCTGCATCCCCCACACGTGCTGTTTGCAGCTGCAGGGACATCCCAGGGACGTGGACATCTTCCTCACAGCAGGCCTCCCCCCGCCCCAGGGCTCCCTGGCAGGGGCGTGGACGGCTCAGGCAGGCCCTCACCGGACCTTCCTCACAGCAGGCCGGTCTTCCTGTCACGGCGTGCCTGTCCACTTGTCTGGCCTGTATCAATTCCAACAACAAGGCAAAGTATCGGTTCCAACAACGATCTGTACTCAGCAGAAGAGAATGCTTGTTCCTGTTCACAGTCAGGTCTACAGGCCGGAGTGACAGATAGGCAGTGACTGGGCAGTGGCCATACCCTGGCTCACCACTTTATGAGTTGGGGGGCCTCGGGTAAGGGACTTGCCCTCCCAAAGCCCCCCCCACCTCCTCTGTAGAGTAGACATGACAATAGCGTCCACCTCACCTCAAAAATGTATGAACATCCATCAGCAGGTGAATGGATACACAAAATACGGTATATCCAGGCGAAGGGAATATTATACGGCCATAAAATAACGAGTGATTGACGTATGCTACAAGAGGATGGACCTCAAAACATATGCTGAGTGAAAGGAGCCAGACACCAGAGGCCTGTGTTGTTTGCTTCCATTTATATAAAACTAGAGGCCCGGTGCACGAATTCGTGCACAGGTGTGGTCCCTCGGCCTGGCCAGCGACTGGGGCCGATCAAGGCTGTCTCACCCAGTCCTGATCAGGGGTGATGGGGGCCGGCCGGCCGGGGAGGGACCACGGGAGGGCTCCAGGGTGTGTCCGGCCCTCTTGCCCAGTCCCGATCAGCCGGACCCCAGCAGCAAGCTAACGTACTGGTCGGAGTGTCTGCCCCGTGGTGGTCAGTGTGCGTCATAGCGACTGGTCAAGCGGTCGACGGAACAGTCGACCAATCGGTTGGACGCTTAGCACATTACGCTTTTATTACATAGGATAGTAGAATAGGTAAAGCCATAGAAACTGAAAATAGATTAGGGGTTGCCTAGGGCTGGGAGGTGAGGGGATGCTAAATGGTATCGATTTTCTTGGGGGAGGTGTATGCAAACGTGTTGTCACCAGACAGAGGTAGTGGCTGTACAACATCAAGACTGAACTAAATGCCATGAACTTTACACTCGAAAACTGTCAGTTTTATGTAATTTTTACCTCACTAAACCTTTACTTTAAAAAAAGCATGAACATTGCTGACATAGGGCTCTCAGCAAGTGCCGGCACCTAGCGAGTGCTGACTGAAGGCCGGGCCGTAAAAACAGGAGCAGTGGCCCTAGCCTTTGCTCAGTGGTTAGCACATCGGCCCTCGGACTGAAGGGTCACGGGTTCGATTCCGGTCCAGAGCACGTACCTCGGTTGCAGGCTCAATCCCTGGGCACATGGGGAGGCAACCAATCCAGGTGCCTCTCTCACATCAATGTCCCTCCCTCCCTCCCTCCCTGCCTCCCACTCTCTCTAAAAACCAGTGCGGGGAGAAGATATCCTAGGCGAGGATTAACACAAACACCCCACACAGTAGCGGCGATGGCCCCACCGCTCTCTGTCTCCGCGGAAACCTTCACTCTGGGATGCACAGGCCACGCACACTCCCAAAGTGACTGTACACCAGGGGGTGTCTGCAGACAGCTCTGCGATTGGGGCGCCAGCAGAGGGCCAGCTGCTTCGGGGTGAGACCAGCCCACAGTTGGAGGAGCTGTGTGCCCGAGGGCGAGCCCGGGTCCCAGGGGGAGCAATTGCTCGTCCCTCTCTCTGATGGCAGGACGGGGTCCACCCCACGGTCCATCAGGCCCATTCGGCCCATCCCAGGGGGACCTGCGCGGTTGGGCCAGCAGGTGAGCTGCCTTTGCCCCAGGAGCCTTCCCTCGGGCTCAGGGCGGCTGCTGTCCCCTGCTCCCTCGTCCCTGCAGCCGGAGCAGCGTGGTCCGGAGCCCGAAGAAGCTATAAATCTAGAGCTTTAATCATGTCTTCACGACCATTCAGCAAAGAGCGCGAGGATTTCTTCTGCGGGGACCACAACGGGGAGGCCACAGGGGCTGGCGCGGGGATATTGGTCTCGCAAAGGTCGACTGCTCCCCACTCTCCCGGGACCGGACGCAGATGAGCAATGGCCCCCTGGCCGGAACGAGGCAATTACCCGTGTGCAGGCGCTGCTTTGTTAAAGGCGGCTTCCTGCGCGGGCTGCCGGGTGCGTGGAGCCGCGGAGCCCGCGTCCTTGGGAAAGCGGGCAGCATTTTTTAAAAGCCCCTGGGGCCCTTTCCAGTTTCCTGGGTAAATGTTGAGGAGGAGAAACCAGGGGAAGCCGGGAGGGCCCGGGTGCTTGTGCTCTGCTCGTAGGCGCCTAATACCCATTCATTGACTGTCCTCTCCTCCACTTGCTGGGGGGGGGGAGAAGCCCGAGGGGGCGATCAGTCACGCCCCACAGGCAGCCCCAGGGCGCCTGCCGCTTCCTCTCGGCCTGTTTACAAAGCTCCCTTTTGGAGCAGCAGAAACGGGGGGGGGGGGGGGGGGGGGCTCCCCTGGGACGGAGGGAGGGGCCCCTGCCGCGTTCCTGGGGCTATCGGTCGCTGCCGGGAGCCGGTCCATGCTTGCTATTTCAAGGGACCTGTCATATATAGCATACTGTTCTTAATATGTTTGCTCACCTTCTTGGCACTATATGTTTTAACCAAGGTCTCTGAGAAAGGTTGTTTTCCCAGGTAGGGATTTTCCCCTGAAGTTAGGGAGGGAATAAAACCTCTTAACTAGTGCCAGGTGGGTAATTAATCACTTTAACTACGAACAATCGTGCTTAAGCTACATAATCTTTACTCCCTGGAATGGAGATAAGAAACGCCCTAACCTTTGTAATAGAGATTGATAGGATTGAATCAACTGGTATAAATACAGATGTAACAAGACAGCAAGACTCAGAACTTAGAATACAGAACTTAGAACACAGAACTTAGAACACAGAACTTAGAACACAGAACTTAGAATACGGAACCAATAGAGATGGAACCTAGGCACAGAACCTACACAGAACGTTCTCTAGAGACAGAAGAACTTCGCTGGAGAGAACATGGCAAAAGATCCTGGACTGAACCTGACTACAGAAATTGGCAAGAGAACCTGACTAGAACCTGGTGACTGAACCTGGCTGGAGAACCTGGACAGAACCTGGCTGGAGAATCTAGCAAGGGAACATGGGCACAGACCCTGGCAGGAGATCCTAAGCAGAACCTCTCTGGAGATCCAGACCAGAACTTGGCTGGAGATCCTGGCTAGAGATCCTGGCTAGGCTGCTGATAAACTGAACGCTGTCTCAGTGTCCTTCCTTCTTCGCCGACTCCATCTACGCCTTTGGGAACCCTTGGACCCGCTGGGGTTGGACCCTGGCAGGTCGCTGTGGGTGTCCCTTGCAAGTCACCCCGGAAAACGCGGACGTGCATGCACGCTGCCTCTCCTTTCCGCCCGCGCTGCTTCCCCACAGATGGTTTTCCTTCGCTTGTTAACGTCACCTGTGTCTGGATGGGGACGTGCTTTCTAAGCAGCAGATATCACAGCACATCCTCCTGTTTCAGGGGCGCATCTCAGTCTATCCCGTGGATGGGCCATAAAGAGGCAGCCTCCCCCCATCCCCTGCCCTTCACAGTCCTCCCCCCCCGCCTCCCCACCGGCCTCCTCGCCAGGGTATCAATGCCATAATGCCGTCACACCACTCGACAGGAGCGTGTTCGTGTTCGTACACGCGAGCACCTACTTCTGAAGGATGAACCTGTCGGGACGTCGCTGGGCCAGAGGGCACTCACATTTTACAACATCAGAGGAGCTGAAAATCGCCTCCAGGAGGTTGGCCACGAATGGCCCCAGAGCGCCGTCCTCCACCCCACGCCCTGGAACCTCAGCCGCCTTCTCCGGGGATGTGCAGCCACACGCCTCCTTGGTCTCCTACCTCCCCCCACCTCCGATCCGGCCCTCTGCTGGGCCGCCTGAGCACCCGTAGGTCCGGGCCTCGTTCGGGAGCTGGGAGAAGACCCAGGCCGGTCTCCGCCCAGCTTACTCCCGGCAGGGAGGGGCAGTGGATTGTGGATGGGGCAGGTGCCAGTCATTGTGCGTCCCGGCCACGCCCCAGGCTCGGCCTCTGCAGACATGAACTTCTCAATGACCCATTTGACAGATGAGGAAACTGAGGCGTGGAGAGGTTAATAAGAGGGGAAGGCAGAGCTGGGTTTCAGCTCGGACGCACCTGTCTCCGAAGCCGCTCTCCAGGGGCCATGTGACTGCGGAACATGAGGGTCTGAAGCAGCGCTGGCCCGTGAAGACCTGCACCATCCACGGATGCAGTTTAAAATGTCCTGGGATCCGCATTAAATACATAAAAAGAAACAGGTGAAATTAGTTTTAATAATATATTATTTAACCCAGTAGATTCAACGTCTCATCACTTCTTCACGTAACCAATATGCAAATTATCAATGAGCTATGTTCCATTCCTTCTGTGGACCGTGTGTCTGAAATCCAGCGTGTGTTTTACACGTCAGCACCCTTGGCTGGGGCCGGCCACGTCTCAAAGGGCCACACGTGGGGGAGCGGCTGCGGGACCGGACAGCTCAGCTCAAGAGGAAGAACGGGGGCCACGTAACTGGCCTGGAAACGCCACCCCGGACTCAGGGCGGGAACTGAGCTTTTGTGGAAAGTTGTCTCCATTTAAAAAATATCAAATTCACACTTTGGGAATCTCTTCCACAGAAATCTATTAGGCATGGACACGCACTCAAGGATGCTTGTTGCTGCCTTATTTGATATAGAAAAAACCCAAAACGAAACAGAAGAAACACCCTGACCGGTCACGGCAGGCTGTGGGGGAACTGGATTCACGCGGTGGAATGTTATGCAGCCGCGAAAAGGCAGCAGTGAGACCAAGACACAGGCCCGGGGTCCCTGGAGAGGTGCAGTCCCCTGTGACGGGAACGTCCTGGTGTCTGTGTGAATGGTGACAAGCGGGCAGGTGCGAAAGGGGAGGCGCAGAAGGATGCACCCAGGTGCAGCCCGGAGGCCTCAGCGTGCGGGTGGGGAAAGGGGACCGTCCGCTTTGTCTTTCTACAGGTCTGAGCGCGTGTCCTGTGCAGGACCTAGTCCCCGGAGGAGAGCAGGGCCGGAGCTCGTGGGCGGGGCCAGGGCCTCGGGCAAGCCCCAGGCCGTCCGGCCGTGGAGCTGCCCCCTGGCTGCGCGCGCTGTGCTGATGTGAGGTCCTGGCGGGAGGCTGTTGGGTCGGCACGGGGACACCTGGCCCACAGAGGCCAGGAACTGCTTTTCCCTTCAAGAAACATATTGGCTCCATTTCGTCCATTTGCCAACGTGGATGGACCCCGAGAACATGCTCAGGGAACTGTCAGGCGGAAAACCGAGAACCGTATGGTGTCACCACATGTGGGATTAAAACTGAACCTATGAACACAAACAGCAGAGTGGTGGCCGCCAGAGGGCGGGGGTCGGGGGAGAAGGGTCCTGATAGGAGGTGACAGGAGAAGATCCGACCTTGCATGGCGGGCACACGGGGCCATAGACAGATCCTGTAACACGGCGGTTCTCAACCTGTGGGTCGCGACCCCTTTGGGGGTCGAACGACCCTTTCACAGGGGTCGCCTAAGACCATCGGAAAACACATATATAATTACATATTGTTTCTGTGATGAATCACTATGCTTTCATGATGTTCAATTTGTAACAATGAAAATTCATCCTGCGTATCAGATATTTACATGACGATTCATAACAGTAGCAACATGACAGTGATGAAGTAGCCATGAAAATAATGTTATGGTTGGGGGTCACCACAACATGAGGAGCTGTATTAAAGGGTCGCGGCATCAGGAAGGTTGAGAACCACTGCTGTAACAGAAACCCACACACGAAACCTATGTGATCGTGGTGACCAGTGTCACCCCAATCAATTCAATAAGAAAAAAGAAAAAAGAAACATATCCGCTCCCCCAGCCCCGGGGCCTCTCCCTGAAGCCGGAGCCCTCCTCATCACACCCGAGGACCCGCCCAGTGAAGGGCCTGGGAGAGACAACCCTCAATTCTTTGACCCAAACGAACCACTGACATTTGTCACGTCCACGTGTCCCGGGACAGGGCCCCGGTTTGGAAGCTCCATGAGTTACGAGCTCCAGGCGGAGGGTCACTCACAAAGCCACATGCGGTGAGGCCGCCCTTCCCCTCCCGCTGCCGAGCCCACAGGCTCCTTGCTGCCTCAGGCCCGCGGAGCAGGGCCCTTCCACGGCCACAGCCCTGCGTGGTCCCTACACGGGGTCGTGCTTCTCACGCCAGCCTCATGGCAGGGCACCCCCCCCCCTGGACGTGGCACACAGGGGCCCATGCCCCTCTCCCAGCCTCTGCCCCGGGCCCAGCTCATTCTCACCCAGTGATTCCTCACCCTGCAACTTTCAACTCAAATCCCTCTCCCCTCGGGGAGACCCTGACCACTCGAGACCAGGCTGCAGCCCCCCGACCTACTCCCCAGGAGCGGCCTGCTCTTTCTAAGACTCATCACTGAGAGAGTTAGTGCATCGTCCTGTGACATTGGCCTTTCTGGTTAGAACATACTGGTAAGTGTCACAGGACCAGACGCTGTGGTGTCTCTTGCTCACTGCTCCATCCCAGTGCCTTTGACATAGCAGGTGCTCACTTAAATCCTCCACCAGAATAGGTGAACCGCCCTAGCCAGTTTGGCTCAGTGGGTAGAGCGTCGGCCTGTGGACTGAAGGGTCCTGGGTTTGATTCTGGTCAAGGGCACATGCCTGGGTTGTGGCCTCGATCCCCAGTGTGGGGCTTGCAGGAGGCAGCCAATCCATGATTCTCTCTCATCACTGATGTTTCTCTCTCTCTCTTTCTCTCCCTTCCTCTCTGAAACCAATAAAAATATTTTAAAAAAAAGAAAGAATAGGTGAACACACACACGCACACTTGTGACAAGCCTGCACACACACAGCACCCATGTGTTCAAGCCAATCCTCAACCCGCCCATGTAAACCCAGGCCACCTTTTCAAAAGGGAGGATCCAAAAGCAATTATGAAACGCAACCTGTTTTTATTTTTATTTCCCCTGCCCCAAATTTCCTCTCTCCAATAAGGCGTCAGTATCTGAATAGTAACCATCTCTGCCACTTGTGTCTTTGTAATCAAGCTGAACAGCTTCCTAAGAAAAAACAAGATGCTCCCGTATCAGAAAAAGGGGAGGGGGGTGCACAGCTTGCCGGACAGAGGGCTCTGTAAGCAGCGCAGACCCCAGCCCGAGAGGGGCAGGGGCCGGGGAGCAGCATGTGGAACCACAGGGGCCGTGTCCCCCAGGTGCCTCCCAAAAGAAGAGGAAGGCAAGATAAAAATACCTTCCTTCCCCCCGATCTGTAGTTTTCTGGTGTTAGCAAGGCTTACAAGACACATGCTCCCAATTAGCTGCTCCTCTTAATTTAAATGCTCCATAAATCACCTCCTGCGCGCGTGGATTATCACTTCATAATGCGAGTTAGCATTTAAATAAATAGCGGTGGTGTCGGAAATTAGAGAGGTTTACTTCGGAGGCGCTGGCATAATGAAGGAAAATACCACGCAGCTGAGCGGGAGGGGGGGTGGGTCTGGGGGGACACAGCGGCTCCTCCGCGCTTCCCAGAAAATGAGACGGTCTGCCAAGTCCACGCGCCCTTCACTGGCGTCGGCATTCTCTCCCATGAGGCGTGTTTCGCTGGCTCCGTTTTCTTTAACTTTTAATTTTGAAATAATTATAGACTCATAAGAAGTTGCCAAAATAGTACAGAGAGGCCCCTGGTATCCGGACCCATTTCCCCCAATGGTGACCCCTGAAATCGTAAGGAACTGTGGAGGCCAGGGAGCTGACACTGGTTCTGGCTGCAGGCCTGAAGCAGACTCCACCAGTTGCTCCGTCATGTTTTAAAAGTGGGCATTTCTTTTATATATTGTACACACACACATATATGAATATATAAATTGATTGATTTCAGAGGAAGAGAGAGGGAGAGAGAGATAGAAGCATCAGTGATGAGAATCATGGACCTGCTGCCTCCTGCACGCCCCCTACTGGGGACCAAGCCCGCAACCCCGGGCATGTGCCCTTGACCGGAATTGAACCCGAGACCCTTCAGTCCACAGGCTGACGCTCTATCCACAGAGCCACACCAGCCAGGGCATAAAAGTGGGCATTTCAAAGGCCTCCCCGTGCAGTGATGACAGTGGTATAGCTGCTCCTGTGAGTGCTCACGGAGGGCCAGGCCTGGCACCCAGTGCCTCACCGGCATCTCACCCCGTATGGCCACAGCGCTGGGAGGCAGGGGGTCCTCTGTCACCCCCACGCTACAGAGGAGGGAGGGGGCTCAGCAAGGATGCCCCCCCGAGGTCCCTCAGCTGTGAGGGTGCAGCTGGGCCTGGAGCCCGGGTGGACGTGCCGGCGGCGTCTGAGCTGAGCCTTTCCTGCAGCTGGCGGAGGCGCTGGTGGCGGGAGGGGGTGGAGCCGTTTCCTTCCATCTTGGCGTCTTTCTGCTGGAGTGTGGGCTGCCTCCTGGGCAGCGGGGCCCCCGAACCTGGACGCTTATTCCTTCTTGAGAAAGAAATTCGGGCCATTTCCCCAGCGAGCCCAAGGCCCCGAGCGTCGGGTGAACGGTGCTGGATGGACAAACAGGGCCACACGTCCCAGAGCGTCACGGCTCGGGCACGTTCGCCTTCGTTAGCCGTTACCACATGTCTTGCCGATGGATATGTTTATATTCTTCTTCTTCTTGGGGAAAAAGAATTAAAACATCATTGCAGGGCCCTTGCTGGTTTGGCTCAGTGGATAGAGTATCGGCTCACGGACTGAAGGGTCCCGGGTTTGATTCTGGTCAAGGTCATGTCGTACCTCGGTTGCAGGTTCCCCGGCCCTGGTCAGGATGTGTGTGCAGGAGTCAACCAATCAATGTGTCTGTCTCACATCGATGTTTCTCTCTGTCCCTCCCTCTTCCCTCCCACTCCCTCTAACAATCAATGGAAAGATCTCCTCGGGTGAGGATCAACCAAGGAATAAAACATGAATATGATCTTCGCAGGCCCCTGAAGCCCTGTGCCCAGTGCGGGTCAGCCCTGCGGCAGGAGTCAGAGGTCCTGGGGGCAGGGAGAGCGTTGGCATTGCTTAGGGCAGCCGGGCATTCACTCACTCACTCACTCGTTAGCGCATGTGTGAGAAGGGTCCGGCTGTGACTGGCCCCCTCACCCGGGAAAAGGCAGGACCCCCGTGACCAGGATAAACGTGTCTTCTCGGGCATCCGGACGCTGCCGCTCATGTCGCCGGGACCAAAGGCCACCCTGGGACCGCGAAGCCTTCGGAAGCTCTTAACAAAGGGGTTTCTAAGGACAGAGGGAGGCGGCAGATGAAGCTGCCGGGAAACACGGGGAGGGCCGTGCGGCGAGTTTTCTGGGCAGAGAACCAGCAGGGACCACGCGTTCCTGATGAGTGGGCTGCAGGGATACGGGCGAGGGCGGGGAGGGTGCCCGCCCGCCCCAGGGCAGGCGGGCTGGGGGTGGTACTGGAGATGCCACCGGAAGTTTTCTCCGCAATAGTCAACACTGGATCTGACTACTTGTCTTTCCAACCGATCTACTAATCATATCTCCTCAAATTTTATATCCCTGACCCTTGTAAAAGGATTGCATTGAAGGCGCGTTTTAAGCTGCATTTTAATGAGTCGATAAGAAAGCTCAGAATTATTTAAAGCTTCTTAGAGAGGATTACGTTTGATTTCTCGGGGGAATTCTGGGGTGGAGGAGAGCAGAGACGCTCTGTCCTGCTGAGACGGTTTTACATTAAGGAGGCGCATCATTTGGGAGGAGAACCCCTAAGACCCGTGCAAGAAGCCCCGTGCCAGCTGCCGTTGCATGGACAGGGCCTGGGTCTCTGAGGGAAGGGGTGGCATCCCGAGCTTTCAGGCGAATGTTAGACCCCCCCCCCCGCCACCCTGCAGTGGGCTCCCCACCCCCTGGAACCCGACTTTTCTGGTTTTCTGAAAAGGAGCCTGGGAGAGCCCACCCGGAGAGCGTGCACGAGGGGCGCAGTCCCCGTGCTTATGCCCAGTCACTGCTGGGCGCCCACCTAAGGCTGGTCTGCAGTGGGGGCGTCCCGGGACCCCAGGCTGGTTCCAGTCTCCCTGCCCAGGGGGCGCGGGGCAGGCAGGAGGCCCATGGTGGGGTGAGCTTCCTTGGTACTGGCGGGCTTTCATGGCCGGGGCCAGGGAGGAATCCCGGGGAGCTGGCGGGAAAGGGGATCGTCTAGGCCAGTGATGGCGAACCTTTTGAGCTCGGCGTGTCAGCATTTTGAAAAACCCTAACCTAACTCTGGTGCCGTGTCACATACAGAAATTTTTTTATATTTGCAACCATAGTAAAACAAAGACTTATATTTTTGATATTTATTTTGTATATTTAAATGCCATTGAACAAAGAAAAATCAACCAAAAAAATGAGTTCGCGTGTCATAGGTTCGCCATCACTGGTCTAGGAGCAGGAGGAAAACAGAAGCCACGGGAAATGGTGCTGGCAGCTTTCTTTGCACTGAATCACCTTTGAGCTGAAAAGCTCACGTGTCTTGTGTTGCCACCGAGTCAGGAAGGTCCCGACAGCCGCCCTCTCGGTTCTAGGGGAGCGCCCTCCTCCTGGCTTACAGAAGGCTGGCTTCTCCTGGGTCCGCACTCACCAGGAAAAGAGCGAGCGAATCCTCTGGCTGCTTCTCATAAGGGCACTGATCCCACTCAGGAGGGCCCCACCCGCACGGCCGCATCGCCTCTGGAAGGCCCACCCCCTAACTCCGTCAGGTCCCTTCAATAAGCAAGACTGAGGGTCCTGATGTTGGGGAGACCCAGACATCCAGCTCATAACAGGGTGGCTCAGGGGTTAAGCGTCGACCTATGAACCAGGAGGTCAGGGTTCGATTCCCGGTCAGGGCGCATGCTCAGATTTCAGGTTCGATCCCCAGTAGGGGGCGTGTGGAGGCAGCTGATCAGTGTTTATCTCTCATCATTGATGTTTCTCTCTCTCTCTCCCTCTCCCTTCCTCAATAAAAATGTATTTTTAAAAAACACACACAAAAAGACAGACAGCACCCAGGGGACCTCAGGTGGGCACCTGGTGTACCGCACAGGTCAAGGGGCAGGTGGTCCCCTTATGGCACCCCCTATGGCACTGGGGTGCCCTCCCCTCTCCAGACTTCAGAGTGCACCTCAGAGGCCTCGAGCAGGTCCCTTCAATAAGCAAGACCCCATTGGCTTTTACTACTTTGGGCAAAATAAAATTTGCTCCCGAATAAGCCAGAGCTCCCTGACAGCTGTGCAGACCCGAGGGGTCCTGTCTGCAAAGGTCTGAGAGGCCAGGGACCAAAAGGTGGGGCTCCTCCGAGGCAGGTGGGGCGGGGGGGCTTGAGGTGACCAGGAGAGACTCCTCATCGAATAAAGAGAGGACTGGGCCCGGAGACACCCACCTCAGCCTCCCCTTCAGACCAAAACCACGCGTTCATTTGCATTTAGATCTCCTCGGCTCCCTCTTCATCTGAAGACAAATCCTCACAAAAGGCTGCTTAATTAGACCAAATTAGATTTCCGCGCGGCAGCTTGTCATTCATTAGGAGACGCTGTCCGTTTCCAGTTCAGTAATTACCGGCTGGTCTGCACCAGTTTGCGGGCAAGCGCCCCAGCCGCCCAGGGTGCGGTGCAGGGGAGAGGAACACTTTCATAAAACCCGCCGCCTTATACGCCGGCTGGAGCCCATCGCCGGGGTCGGCGGCGGGAAGGGGCATGCTCACTCCGAAGCCTTCGATGATTAATTGTAGGAGCAGCACGGAGCTTGGTGATTTCCCAGCTAAAAGCTCAGTACAAGCAGATCTCTCGTGTAGCAATTATGCCGCCTGTTTGAAATCTGTACGGGAGTCGGGCAGCCCGACTGCATCTGAGAAGCCGCCCCTTGAATCATGTATAGCACAGCCCTCCTCCCCCGCGCCTCGCTCAGCTGCCTCTTGCCGGACGTCTTCAGGGCGCTGAGACCTTCTCTCTCATCGAGCACTCCCTCCTCCTAGCCACGGGCCCGGGCGGGTCCAGGGCTCAGTCGTGGACACAGACCCAGTGGGCAGTGCCAGGTATCCGGCGAGGCCCTGCTGGGCGGGCTGGATCTGGCTGAGACCTGTTCGCTCAAAAGTCCACCAGACCAAACTCTAATCGTCACACCTCCAACTGCTTTCCAACGCAGCCCGAGGAAGCAGACTTCTCGCCATGTAGGGCCTGTCTGCATTGCATACCCTCCCACGGCACTGGCACGCCGGGCCAGTGTGGCTCAGTGGTTGAGCATCAACCTATGAACCAGGAGGTCACGGTTCAACTCCCGGTCGGGGCACCTGCCCGGGTTGCGGGCTCGATCCCCAAATCATCAAACTCGCTCCCTACACTCCTCCAGCCGCGACCAGGTTATATGCAGCTCTTCTGCTCCAGGGTACCAAGCAGAGGCCCTCACACCCTTCCCTGTAACGCAGCAGCACAGAAGCAACCGGAAACAGCCCTGCAGGCCGCAGAGAGGGCCGCCGCCCGCCGCCCGCCCGGCTCCGCGCGGAAATCAATAGCGTCCTTATTAGCAGGCTCCCTGTGCAGCCGCGTCCCCGCTCCGCTACCCGGCATGCTAACAGGTCAGCTGCCATTTTGTGTTAAACTCCTCCTCGTTTATTACAATGCCGGTTTTTTATTGACATGGAAATAAAACTTACAATCAATGAGATGTGATGAAATATACATCAAAACGGGAGTCGCTGGAGCTGGCGTTTTCATCTGTTCTCGGAAGGAACAAGGGCTTATCAGGGGGAAAAGCGCCGAACGTTTTCCTTCCCTGTTACACGCGCCGCTTCTCAATGAACCGATGGAGAAAACGGAAGCGTAAACAGAGGGCCCAACGGCCGATCCCGCAGCTGTCAGAACTTAAAGCGCTCGCTCGCCTCTGATCTCGGCTGTAAGTTCTGAGAAGAACACACATCACTCTGTGCTGCTCCTCCCTGCTCCTCTCTCCTTCTTGGCTTCCTCTTACTCTTCTGGTCTCGCCCCTGCTGCCTCCGTGGCCACTGGCGCTGACCCCGGGCAGCTGAACCCACCAAACGACCAGGGAGCCTGCCGCGCCCTCTCCCGCGGTCAGCCCCACGGCAGAGGAGGCCCGCGCGCTGGTTATCTCTCTGCGGCCCAGAAACCTCCTCCTTTCCGGTCGGACCCCACGCCGGCCGGGGTGGGCTCAAAGGAGTTCCCCCTCTTCCCACCGAGTGGCCCCAGAGAGGAAGGGAAAGGAAGGGCCGCCCAGCCGCACACCCGCCGGCTGCGTGCCCCCCTCCGCGCCCCCGCCCCCCCGGCGCCTGACCTCATGTCTCCTCGAAACCTTGTCTCTCATCCCGAGTGGGGACGCGGGGATGGCTGTCCGTTTCACACAGCGAGGAGCTGAGACTCAGGTCACACAGGGAGGAGGGTCAGACGGGGTTCACACCCCTCTGCTCACACCGAGGGCTGCTGGGAGGCCCTCCGAGAAGGCCTGACCGAGTGCTTCTCTTTTTCCCTTAAAGCCGTAGACCCCACGCAGATGTGGGGGTGACAGTATCCGAGGCTCGCCGGCCGGTCCGTTCGGGTTAGGACTTCTCCCCCAGGAGCCTCTCCTGGCCGTCCACGGAGGTGCCTGCTCCTTTCGGAGCCTCGAGAGATTGTGGCGCTCAGAGGGGACGTGTCCGCCCTCCGGTGTCCCCGGGGCAGACGAGGCCGAGAGGCCGAACACCAGCTCCCAGGCTCCGGACTCAGGGGGCCGAGGGCCATGATGGGAGTGGGGCCCGGCAGGTCCGCCTGCCCTTGGGCTTCCCTTGACACAAAAGGTCAGGAGACCCCGTGCCTCCAACAGGCACACCTGCACCAGCTGCCGCCACAGGGACCATCAGAGCGAGGAGATGGGAGGGGCCGACCTCAAATATGCAGTCCCAGCCTGGGCCCCCCCCCCCGGCCCCCTTCTCCCTCCACCCCTCCACCCGCGCCCACAGTCTCCTCCTTCACTATCTCAGCCGTGAACCTAAGAGGAGGCTGCCTTTGCATTTTATCACTCAGGAACTTGGGGTGCAGGGTAACTCAGTCGAGGCCACCCCGCTAGACCTGGAGACCCAGTGTTGTCCCGAGAGCCACGCTGGTAATTCGGGGTTCGAGCCTCCCCGCCTCCCTGTGTTGGCGGAACCCCCTCCCGCGGGGCTTATGATTTGGCCCCGGAGTGTCTGGGAGCTCGTTCCCCAGACAGCGGGTTCGGGGGTGACACCCGGCCGGTTTTTACTGCTTTTGTTTTGTTTTCGTCCAAATCTCGGTGACTGTTTCCTCCAACCTCTCGTGTTTGCCTTTTTCAAAATGTTTTTCAAAATGCAGCGCGTCCCCCTCAACCCGCTGCTGACTTACCGGCCCCCAGAGGCCCCGGCTCAGAGCGATGCGTCCGTGCTCGGGCCGCCGCCTTCGCCGAGTGTAATCAAACATCAAGCTAAGTAGCAAATAAATCTCTCGATCTCATAAGCTGCACAGCGAGATCATGTAAATGCAAATGAAGGACCTGGCCTCCAGCTGCCGAGGGGGAGGGGAGGGGAGGGAACGCGGGCGTCACCGTGACCGCCTCCCGCCGCGAGGCCATACATCAGCCACAGTCCCGCAGGCAGCAGCGAGGGAGCCGCCGCCGGGAGGACAGAGGAGCCGCCCAGGCCAGCGCCCGAGGCCGGGTGCGGCCCAGTGGAGGGCCAGGCAGGCGCGGTGGGGCCCGAGAGCTGTCCCCACGCCGGCTCCCCTCGGCCCGAGTGGCAGGGCTGCCCAGGCCACGCCAACGACGACAACGCAATAGCAGCAGCCCGTTTGCTGAGCGACATGCACCCGGGCCAGACGCCACGAATGCTCCCTGTGGCCTGCGGAGTCTTCCAGCCCCAAAACGCAGAGGAGACAAATGAGTGACTTGCCAGGCGGGTGTGATGTTGACCTAGGAACCAGGAGGTCAGGGTTCGATTCCCGGTCAGGGCACAGGCCCGGGCTGCGGGCTCGATCCCCAGTGTGGGGTGTGCAGGAGGCAGCCGATCAGTGATTCTCTCTCATCATTGATGTTTCTCTCTCTCTCCCTCTCCCTCTCCCTTCCTCTCTGAAGTCAATAAAAATATTTTTTAAAAAATTAAGTGACTTGCCCAAGGTCACCAGCGAAGTGGCAGAGCTGGGACTCAGTCCTGTGTGACATAGCATGCTGGCTCCCCTATCCTCCTGCTTGGCCTGGATTCCCCCCCCCCCAACCCCTCCCTGCGGCAGCAACCTCAGCCCCGTTATAAATTCACAGCAGTTATACCCACAGGGAGGGAGAACCTGAACTCTGACCCTTGGCGGGTATCTATGGCACAGAAACTACGACCTCACTCTGCCTTTTGCCTTTTTAAAGTCCGAGCAAAATCCCGCCTTCCAATGGCCGCTATCTCTAACGACACACCCTCACCGATAGCTTGTGTGTTTCCTGCCAGTATTTGTTTTAATGGATTGTCTCACATGGCCGCCCGCCACCATAGTCCATGTAAAATCTAAATCCTGCTGGGCTTTTTTCCCTTGACATTGTTTTATTGGATCGCACGCGGGTGTGGTCTTGTCGCGTGTTCCCTGCCACTCAATCCTCGCGCTCAGGGCCCGGCTCCGGAGCGGGGCGCCCTCTGCAGCATCGCGCACCTTGTCTCGCGCGGTTGTTTATCGGCGGCTCTCATTATGGAGATAAATAAATACCCTCGATGCTAATCATGACCACAATTTGCATTTATATTGTGCTTTTCATTCGAGGATCTTGCGTCGCTGTGCAATAATGAACTACCCTCCTTGCGCGCCCGCAGTGTGTGCGTACGCGTGCCGGGCGGCGCACACGGATATTTAATAACTGCCGCGTAACTGGGCTTCCACGGGACCACCTTTAATGGGAGGCGGGGGAGAGCGGGGCTTCTCGACTGTGGAACAAGCACTTGTTTCCTTTAGACCAGCGGTTCTCAACCTTGGTTGCACATTAGAATCACCTGGGCATCTTTTTAAAATCCTGATTTCTGGGCCTCATCCTCCGGAAATTCTGTTTCTTTGTTACTAATGTTGTGGCCCCACCCCATAACAAAGACACAGAATTTCCGGAGGATGAGGCCCAGACATCAGGATTTTAAAAAGATGCCCAGGTGCTTCTAATGTGCAGCCCAGGTTGAGAACCGCTGCTGTAGACGCTGGGCTGGGGGGTAATGAGCTGCCAGGAAGTGAGGTTCCTGCCTGGAGGCGGGTCCAGAACACAGGCCTGGAGCCCCCGACAGAAAGCCCGGCTTCGGAGGGGCCCCGGCCTGTCTGTCCAGCGGGGCCCCAGCCCAGGCATCAGGAACAAAGCCACCCGGTGCCGCCCATTCCTGCCTCTTCGGTGGCTCACGGGGACTGGTTGACAGTTTTTTACAGTATAGAGAGTGGAAGAGAATTAGACTTGAGTCGCAAGGCCTGGTCGCTTGCTTTGAAGTTGTCCCAGGAAAATGGGTCGTGGCGAGGCTCCAGGGCCAGGGGCCCGCCTTCCGGAGCCGCGGTGACTGCGGACGAGGCAGCCCCCATGGTCTCCACGCTGGCCACCAGCTGCTCCGACGGGACTTCCGGGCCGGGGCCTGGCTCCCACTTGGGTGTCGGGGCCTGGCCTTCCCTCGGGGGCTTGGAGGCCGCTTCCGTGCAGAAGGAGCCCAGAGAATCCCCGGCCCCTGGGGACGCGGGCAGAGATGGTTTTAATTAGAGCTGAGAGCTGGGAACGCAGGCGGAGGGATGACATCTTAATGAGGCTTAATGAAGCTGTCTGCTGATGGGGACAGCTGTCACCCAGAGCCGCATCCCAGCCAAGCCGGTGACGGGAAGCTCGGAGGCAGGCCCAGGGTGGGAGCTGCAGAGGAGGGCGGGTGGTCGGGCCCAACGCCGGGACTTCTCTCCACATTCGGCTCTTGAGGCTCACACCCCCGTGACAAGGGCCGGGCCGGGGCCCCCGTCTGCGTCGCTTCCATATCTCAGGGCCCCTCGGTGCGAGGCGTGCCTCTCGGAAGACCTGGAGGGTTTGCCGGAGGCGCCTTACACTCAGCCACAAGCAGGAGAAGCAGGAGTTGAGGTGCATTGGTCTGCGACCTCTCTGAGCCTCGACGTCCCCATCCGTCCTGGGGGACAGCGTGCTCCCCCCGAGAGCTGTCGTGAGGGGCTGCTGTGGGGGGAGCACTGAGCTGTGGTGTCTGAGCCGAGTCGAACCCCACGATGTTTCCTGAAGCGACAGCCATCTCCTTAACCCCCCGCCCACTCACCGAGGAGCAGACCTCGCCAGGGGCAGAGCCTGCTTCTCGCCAACTTCTTGGGGCATCTCTTGTCTCCCCGGCGACACCCCATCTGGAAAGGTCAGAGGGGAGGAGTGAAACCCTTCCATTCTCAGGGACTTCCAGGCGGGCCCCTCCCTCCCAGGCTCAGGACGCAGCCCGGAGACCTCTGGGAGCCGAGTTGACTTGTTTGCCGCTGTGGTTTCTGTCACTGTGTGTGGGCAGCCCTTGTCTGAAGGTGGGTCTCCCGCTTGGCCATTGCCCTTCAGATGTATGACTGCCAATCCCAGTGAACGGGTGTGAAGGGCACCCACCTGGGGTCGGGAAGCCACAGGACTGCGCCCCTGAGCCTCCTGGAGCAGCTTCAGCCACTGTCCCCGCCCCAAGAGGACCCGGGCTCCGGACTCCTCACCAGAGAGCCGTGCTGCGCGTGGGTGTGAGGGCCCCGTGGGCTGGGTATAGCTGTGCCCTCTCTCTCCTTGGTGGCCTGTGTTGTTTGGCCGCGGCCCTCTGGGCATTAGGGCCAGAGAGCTCACTGGGTGGGGCTGTCTCCTGCGCCCTGAGGTGTTTAGCAGCTGCCCTGGCCCCACCCCAGATGGAGGGGAGTAGTCCCTCCCAACCCCAAATGTCTCCGGAAAGGACTGCATGTCCTGGGGGGCAGGGGGCAAAATCACCCCCAGCTGGGAACCACTGCTGTAGGGCGCTCTATGGAATAAGTATGGTTTCCTTGCCCGGGCTGGTGTTTAGGGTTGCTTCCGGGACGTGGCTATCACATAGCGTGGTGTGTGCGCATTTGCAGCCAGAGCTTTGGGTGGACGGGGCGCTCGTTGCTGTTGGGGGCCAGGAGGGTGTTATCAGGCTGACATACGTTCAGCTTTAGCAGACGCGGCTCAACAGTTTCCCACGGTGGCCGCACCAGTTCACACACCACCGAGGGGGTGAGCGCTCCAGTCGCTTCACACCCCCAGCGACAGCACCGAGGCTGAGCACCTTAACCCGTGGGTCTTGGCGGCTTGGACGTCCTGTTAATGATATGCCTATTCAACTCTTTTGCTCATTTTTCTACAGGATCTGCTGCCTTTTTCTTATTGATTTGTAGCAGCTCTTTATATATGATGGATACGAGTCTTTCGTCAGGTCCATGTATTGCAAGTATCTTGTCTCACTCTAGGGCCTACAAGTTTTTAGAGCTGGAGGCAATCTGTTCCGATGTCCTCTTTGCAAGAAGATGAATTTCATGAGGGCAGGGGCTATGCCTCTTCTTTGTTTACCTTCAAACTCTGGCACAGGGCTTGGCCCGGAGTAGGCAGAAAACAAATGTTTGTGGAGTAAAAGATGAGTGGGCCTCCCAGGGGGTGATCTTTGCAGCCTGAGGCTCCAATGCACGCCGGCAGCTGTTGGTTCCAGAAAAAGAGCGTGGAGAGTGAGGCGCCCGCCTCTTCCCCACCCCTCTGCCCGCCCGGAGTGGCAGCCAGCTCCCGAGTCTGCCTGTGGATCCTCTGCCAGCTGGACGCCTGCCCACCTGCACCTGCCCAGAGGGGGCCTCGCCCAGAGAAGTCACATTTTAATTAACTTCCCGGCAGTCATCAGAGAGGCCAGATCATTTTCATAAACAAATGAGAAGCCAGAGCTTCGTCTGCAGCTCAGAGGGAGTCACGTGGGAGGAATTCAAACAAACCAGCTCGCAGAGGCCCGAGCACCCGGCACCCGGCACCCGGCACCCGGCACCGCCTGGAACGCCGGACCCCGGGGCGCTCCAGGAAGGTCAGGGCCGGGGTTTGAGGGGGAAGGAAGAGGGAGAAACGTAGCAGGTTCTGTATGAAACAGAACCGACAGCTTCCAAGCAGGCCTTTCACTCACTCATTCATTCATTCATTCACTCCCCCTCCTATGTCCTCGCATCCACTGTGCTGGGCCCTGGAAAGGAAGGTGAAAATAAAGACCGACGGGGGCAGCTGGGAGCCTCTGTCCCTTCTGCTCAATGTTGCTGTGAACCTACAACTTCTCTAAAAATTACTGTCTATTTTTAAAAAATTGTTTTTATTTAACTTTAAAATCCTATAGAATCAAAGCCTAATATGCTGTGTCCAGTCGTCCGGTCAGCCGTTCAACCAATTCATGTGTAATATGCTCAACTGCTCGCTATGACATGCACTGACCACCAGGGGGCAGATGCTCCCACCAGTAGGTTAGCTTGCTGCTGGAGTCCGCTGATCAGGGACTGAGCGAGACGGGCTGGACACACCTTGGAGCCCTCTTTCAGCCCCTCCCCAGCTGGCCAACCTCCCTGATCCTGATCGTGCACTGGTGGGGTCCCTCAGCCAGGCCTGCGCCCTCTCGCAATCCAGGACCCCTCGGGGGATGTCAGAGAGCCGGTTTCGGCCTGATCCCGCAGGCCAGGCAGAGGGACCCCACTGGTGCACAAATTCGTGGACCAGGCCTCTAGTAAGTCAATGAAGACTGAGCTCACAGTCTACCAGGGGAGACAGACATTAAACTGATTACCACACAATCCGTGACTTGCTTACACTACCTTGTGATTGTTAATGGCTTTACTGTGATATGATCCACACACCACACAACTCGCCCATTTAAAGCTACAACCCAAAGGCTTTCAGCCTGTTCGCAGAATTGTGCATAGAAACGCAGGTCAGTTCAGTTCTGAGCCCCAAACAAGCAGAACAGACAGCGAAAGTTACCGGGGCCCAGGGAGGGAGCGGCTGCTGTGAGTGCCAGGGGTGCAGAGAGCTGAAGGAGGAGGACAGTAGAGGGTGGGCCAGGAGCAAAGGGCATTCCGGGAGGCTGGGCACCTGCAGAGCCTCGGGGAGGGGAGTGAGCTAGCCCCCCTAAACTGCGGGGCGTCTGGGGGGGGGTCTGGGAGGTGAAGCTGCAGGGATGGGTGGGTTGGAGGGTGCAGGGCCCGGACTGCCAGCTCCAGGGAGGCGTTAATTCCAGAGTGACGAGCCACACAGGGGTCCCGACCACCTCCCTACGCACTCAGGTCCCCGGGAGCCAGGGAGGTGGGACCGAGATGAGCTGGAAGGAGAGAGCGCGAGGGAGGAGAGGAGCCTGAGACACCGAGGACATTGAACTGCTGTACTAAACTGCCTCTGGACCAGGGGACCCGGCAGGGACGATGGTGCTGAGGGCGAGGATGGCGCTCTGAGCGTGCAGGACAGGGCCCTGGCCTCGGGGCGCCGCGGGGGGCAGTGTGGCCAGTGGCCCGGGCCGGACACGGTGCCTGAGGTCAATGTGGCTGAGAATGCACCGGTAACGGGTAACGTCTTTCCCACAAACCCCTTCGGGGCTCGGGGAGGAGGTCTCTAGAGACCCAGGGAGGGAGGGTAGTTGCCCAGTCCAGTGCCCAAGGGTGACAGGGGCGTGGCACTGGGAGGAAGGAAGCGTCAGGGAGGAAAGATGCCCGTCCCCGACGGGGCTCCTGGGGAGTCTCTGTGAAAAGGGCCCCATCTCAGCTGCAGGACCCCGAGTGCAGCCGCTCACCGCTCACGGCAGGGACTGCGCCCGCGCCCCCAGGGCCCTGAGGCTGCCCACGGGAGCGGGGCCCGCGGGCGTCGGGGACTCCTGCGGAACATGTTAGAGCAGCGGGTCCGAGACCGGCCTCACCTCCGCTCTCTGTGCCCCCGCAGGCTGAGCTCGGGAAGCCCCGGGAGCAGAGCTGCAGCCTCCCCGGCATCGACTTCAACTACGGGCTCTACGTCCGCGGGCTGGACGGCGGGGTCCCCGAAGGTGAGCGAGCACATAGGGGCTGGACAGCGGGGTCCCCGAAGGTGAGCGAGCACATAGGGGCTGGACAGCGGGGTCCCCGAAGGTGAGAGAGCACATAGGGGGCTGGACAGAGGGGTCCCTGAAGGTGAGAGAGCACATAGGGGGCTGGACAGAGGGGTCCCCGAAGGTGAGAGAGCATGTTTGGAGCCGGAGCGCTCGCCCTGGGCCACTGCTGGGAAATGAGCTGGGAAATGGGCTTGCAGCCTCGATCTGGGGGATCCCACGGTCTGGGCGTGGGGCGGGGGAGGGGGCGGCGAAGGACCAAGCAGGGAAATAGGAAGGAGTCAGCCTGGGTTTAAGCTGTGAGCTTGGGTAGGTTCAGGACTGATCCTGATTACCCAAAGGACACCCAGGCCTGGCCACCCAGCTGCAGGCAGGGTGCTCACCGCCCGCCGGGATCTTGGGAATCCCCACTCTCCCAGCCCCCCCTCCCCCGGGAGCAGCAGGCTGGTGGCAGCAGGCTCCGGGACCAGCAGGCACAGGACTGAGTGGCTGTGCCTCCCCGCTGACCTCCGGCCGGGACCGGTCTCTCCCTGCCCTCAGCCATCGGACACTGGAACGTGTTTAAGCCGCAGCCCACCCGCCACCAGGAGCTGAACCGGGATTACATTGCCACGAATCGAGGGGCGGTGAAGGCGGGCCTGGTGACCGCCCGGGAGACGCTCCTGTACAAGCAGCTCAACGACTTCCGCGTCAGCAGCAAGGACAACCGGCGCTACAGGAAGGAGCCCACCATCATCCCTCCAAACATGACCTTTGGGGTCCAGTCCCGGTAAGGCTGGCCGCGGGCTCCCTCCCTCAGTGACTAAATTAGGGACTTAGGTGGGCACTTGACTCTTGGCTCCAGGGAGGGGCAAGCGAGTGGCAAGGGTGGGTCAGAGGCCCGCCGGGGGCCCAGGTCCCAGCCCCGGCAGCACGAGGTTCTGTAGAGCAGAATGGCGTTGTATGTCACCAATCTCAATCAAGCTGCCCTGATATGTTTTTAAAGGGAAATTCATTGGCTCACATGGTAGAGGTAGGGCTTCAGGCACAGCTGGATCTAGGTGCCCAGGTGACAGTATTTGTTGTGTCTCTCCGAGCCTTGACTTCTTCCCGGTTTGGGCTCCATTCTCTTACAGCGTCTTCCTCCTGTGGCAGAAGAGCCAGGATCAGTCCCATCCTAGTCTCCTAGTGGCCCCCGGGGGAAGGGGGTGGGGATTACAAAAGTCTGGAGATTAAGATTCTTTGGTTCAACTTGGGACCCTGTTGATCCCTGAAGGAGATTTGTGAGGTTTGTGAAATACACGGACTGGCCAGTCCTGGGTCACATGTCCGCCTCTGAGCCAATCACTGAGGCCAGCAGATTCTGACGCTCGGATTGGCCAGGCCCGATCCCTTGCCCCTCCCTGGAGGGGGCTTGGTTGGAATCAGTCCCCACCATCCACAGGGGCTCACGGTGGGAAAGATGGAGAAGTGGGGGTTCTGTCCCCAGAAGGGGGAGAGCAGAGCCAGGCAGCGGGCACCACCAGCAGGTGCCCCTGCAGCAGGCTGCCTGCCCCACACAGCACAGCCCATCGCCAGCACAAAGCCACTGAAAGCCGCACAAATAAAGGGGAGCAGCCTCAGCCGCAGCACCTGGCCAGGGCACGCACCCCCCCAGCCGCCCCTTACCCCCCAGACACACACACACCTGTGACTGAAAAGCCAGTACCTGGCCCACCTGCGTGGCCGGGCCCTGCTTTGCCCACAATCAAGGGCGTTGACAATCTACTTTTGTTTGTTTATTTGTTTTCGAATCGTTTTTTACTGTGGTAAAATAGACTTAAGACTTACCATTTTTAAGAGCACAATTCCGTGGCGTTAAAGTACATTCACACTGTTGTGCAACCACCACCCCCATCGTCCACAGAACTCCTCGTCGTGCAAATCTGAAACCCACTAAACTCACCGCTGTCCCTCCGTCCCCTCGGCCCCAGCCAGCGCTCTGCCTCCTGCCGCTGTGCAGGCGACAGGGCGGCTGCCGCGCCCAGTGGGACCGCGCGGTATCTGTCCTGCGCGTCCGGCCTTTTCACCGACCACAGCGGCCTCTCGGTTCCTCCATGTTTAGCAGGTGTCGGGATCCCCTTCTTTCCAAAGCCGAATGACGCTCCATTGTGTGTAGGGACCTCCTTTAGTTTATCCGTTTACCCTGACGGACGGGGGCCGCGCCCACCCTTGCCTGTGGGCAGTGCCCAGTGACCGTGGTGTGCAGACCCCTGTCAGCCCCTCTGGGCACATCCCCAGCAGGGCCGTCGCCGGCTCCCGTGGGAATTCTGTTTAGTTTCCGCAGCGCATGCCACCGGCCTCCTCTCGCCGCCGTCCGCGCTGAAGCCGGCGTGTCCGCCACAGTCCCGCTCAGCGCGTCCCCAGCCTCCTGCCGGCCGCGGCCTCGCCGCTCGCACCGGAAATGCCTGTCCAGTCACCGGCCCCCAGAACCCGGAATCTGACCCGGAGAAGAGGGGAGGCCACCGCCGTCTGCACACCGTCCTTCCCCCACTTTTACAATGAGGCCCCCGCCAGGCCCGCCAACACGGGGCGTCTCCCGGCCCCCGCCCGTCCTCCTGCGGCCGCAGCACGCGTGCCCTCCTTGCCCTTTGCCGCACACACAGTCCCCTCTGGGCACCGACCCCTAGACTGTCCGCGCTGGTCACCGGCCTCTCAGACAGCCTGGCGTCCGGGGGCTGCCCCCGCCGGGTCCGCCTGGGCTCCGGTCCCAGCGTTGTCCCCGACTCTCCTTCCTTCCTGGATCCCGTGTCCTCATCGGGAAAGAGGACGTTACCGTGGTAACTGGGCGTCCAGGGACTCTCGGTCCGTTTCATTTCATCGCCACTGGAACCCTGTGCAGGAGGCGGCAGGGCCGAGGCGGGGAGGGGTTGCTGGACCTTCTCAAGTTCACACAACTTCCTCACAGCAGGGCTCGGCCTGGGTTCTCTACCTGGAGTGTTTATATTTTAAAATATCCCATATTAAAGTGTGCAGACATTAGCGGTCACCTGGCTCAGAGCCCTTATTGAAAACAGGAAAACAGCAGCTCCGAGAGGTGAAGAGACTTGCCCAAGGTCACAGGCCAGACAGGAGCCACTCTGGAGCCAGGCGGGCGGACTCCCTGTTCAGTGCTCGCTCTCCCACCCCCTTGGGACTGAGGTGAAGAGTCAACACCCAGCTTCGGGGCCTGGGGCTCCGTTTTCCTACGTGCGCCGGCAGAGCTTACGGTTTCTGGGCTCAGAAAGGACATCCATTACTGTCCGCTCTCAACATAAAAGCCTTAAATCGCTGCAAACCCCAGCGGCCACAATCCCAGCGAAGGACGTGATGGAGTGCCGGCCAGATCTCCCTCGATGGTAAATGGGCTTTGCATATGCAAATTGAATGGATTTTAAAATGGTATTTAATGACAATTTTCGTAGCAGACGTTAACATTAATTGCACAAAAATGAAAATGCTGCATTAGGTTGCTGTTAGCAGCAAATATCGCGGCCATAAAGCTTTATCTTTATCAACGGCGGCCCTTTCGGAAGTGACAGGGCCGCTCAGCAAATTGCAAGCAAAAGGGCTTTTATGGAACAAAAATAGCCCCCAAAGCAGGCCCGAATCAGCATCAATTTCACTTTATTTTTCCGTAAATGGGGGTTAAATGGCTGTCGGGAAAGCTTTTACTGAGATGCCCAACCTGCCCGCACGCCCCTCAGCCGTACAGCAGACGCAGGGCGCAGTTAAAAAATCCCACCCCACCCCCACCCCCGTAACGGGGCTATTACTTTAAAGTTATGGGGCCGAGGCCCGTTCTCCAAGGATCACCTTTTATAAGCCGCGATTGTGTTTCTTTATTTTATTTTAATTTTTATTTTTTTAAATTATTTTATTGATTTTTTACAGAGAGGAAAGGAGAGAGATAGAGAGTTAGAAACATCCATCAGCCGCCTCCTGCACATCTCCCACTGGGGATGTGCCCGCAGCCCAGGTACATGCCCCTGACCGGAATCGAACCCGGGACCCCTCAGTCCGCAGGCCGACGCCCTATCCACTGAGCCAGACCGGTTTCGGCCACGTTTCTTTATTTTAAAAGCGTTTAAAGCCAAACCCGATCACACTCGCCTACCCGAGGAGTTGTTGGGGAGACTTGGTCCAATGAACACGTAAAGAAACAAATGAGTGCCGTCCACTCACAACTACAGAGATGTGAGAAAATAACAGTAAGCCCCACCTTACACTCCACACAGGCCCAGCTCGCCGGAAGCCAGGGCTGCCGGGAGCGGGGGGCGGGGCGTGCAGGGTCAGATGCTGACCAGGCTTCTTCCCCCGCCCCCGATGGCCAATCCTCCTGCCCTTCATATCGTCCTCGATGGACAACATAAACGGATGGGAGGGGCCACACACGCCTCACCTGCCCCTCCGCCTCCCAGCACCGATGGGACCCCAGCCTTTGCAGCGAGCCGATCTGGCTCCCAGGCCACACCTGCGGGTCACAGAGGGCCGCTCACGGGGACAGGTGCACTGAACCCACCAGCCTCTGGGCTGAAAGGAAGTGGGGACCCGGCTCGTATCTGGAAAAGGGGGCCCGGGTCGGCAGGCCAACCACACAGATGCCTGTTTGGCCCCGGGCAGTCGCTTTTTTAAAAAATGAAACGAGTCGCCACATTTTAGAAGCCAGGAGATTTCCTACCGACACCTGGACTTCCTGGTTCTCTTAAGAAGTCAGAAGCCCCGGCACCTGGGTGGGCACTGCTGCCCAGCCCCACCCAGCTGCCCTCTCACTTCCATCATCGCCTGGGCCGCCGGGCACCGAGCCTGCAGCCGCTGGTGCTCCTGGTCACCGCCATCCCTCAGCGACTGCTGCCTCTGTCCGTCCTCTGATGGTGTCGAGGCGCCCCTGACGGAAGCAGCCGTGACGGACCTTCCATGCAGCAGGCGTTTCGCACGCGTGGTCCCCTCGGGCAGGGATCACAGGCCAGGACAGGGAGGGGACACCGGGCTGAGGCTGGGTGCGTGCCGTCGGCTGGCTGCTGGGAGGACCACGCCTCTGGCACCAGGCAGCTGGGAGAAGCCCGGGGGCGCTGGCGACCGTGTCCCCGTCAAACCTCAGAGTTCAAGTCGGGGAGGAATTTTCAATTTTCATTCCCAGAGGGTGAGGCCGTAGCCCAGACCGCAAAGCATGCTGGGACCCAAGGTTTATAAACAGATATGTCCGGAGGCCAGGCATGTAGCTATTAAAGAGGCACTTAATTATTGATGCATTGTAACAAGTGTTTGCAAATGTTCACATGCCCTCGGCACATCTTAATTGTGACTGCTCCTAATTGGCCCAGCGTTGTCCATTATGATGAGTCAGGGATGGGGGCGGGGGGGGGTTAGCGGGGGACAGCGAGAGCTGGGCAGCAGCTGGTGCTCCTGGCAGATTCTGGATGCCCAGGGTTCTGCCACCGCCCTGCCCAGAGCCTCATGCCACACGTAAGGCGAGGATGCTACCGGGGGACCCATCCCTCAGTGCCCGACAGGAGCCGGCTGGAAGGTGGTGGCGCCCACTTTGAACTAAAGTGGCAACTGTGTGTTATCGTTACTATTACATGTCAGACAGCGAGCTGAGCACTGGATGCCGCCTCTCCTTAAATACTCTGAGCAGCCCAGCGAGTGCGAGCCTGGAATCTCGCATCCCCTTTACAGGAGGAGACAGGGGGTCAGAGGGGAGGCCATTTGGCCCTGGCTGCTCTGCATCGTGGGGCCCGGTCTGATCCGATCTGATCTGCCTGCCTCGCCCACACAAGGATGGAGGTGCCCGGGACGGACGCTGCCTGCGTTTACTGGAGAGGGGCGGAGGCAGACTGTCTGGATGCTGTGGAAAGCCGTCCTGTCGTTTCTCTGAAAGCCTTTAACCGCGATCCTGCGCCCAGAAACTCCACACCCTGGGCTCCAGGCCGGCTTCTGCTCTCCCAGCGGCCTTGGGATCTGAATATGACGCCGGGGCAGTTCACCCACCAATGAGTCCAGTCTAGATCCGTCCAGTCCTGGTGCTGGAAGCGTTCAGACCACAGGAAAGTGAGAAACACAGAGAGGGAGGAGCCGCTGCCAGCCAGCCGTCCGCGTGCGCTCTGTCCGCCCGGCTTTCAGACGCCGACGGCCCGGCACTGACTGTGAAGGACGAGGGTTCCACGGGCTGTTAAAAAACGCCGGTGCCCGACGCGTTTGAATCTCTCTGCCAAACTGATTTATTTTACGAGTTGACAGTGGGCCCATCCATCACTCCGGAGCCGCCGGCCAAACTCCAAGGCGCCCCCCAAACGCCTGTAAAATGCTAACCAGCCCCTTCCCAGGCAGCTGTCTCAGAGACTGGGGGTTGTTCCTGAATGGGGAGGCCTGCACCCCGGCTGAATGAACCCGGGCTGACCGCAAGGGGGAGCCCGCGGGCCTAGCAAAGACCCCTCACCTCTCCTGCCCCACACCCTGTCTGCTGGAAGCGCTGACAGCAACCATTGTTAACTAAGACGCCCACCCCCAACCCCCCTACCCCCGACTAACGGTGGTGGGACTTACAGTTTTTCAACGTTACATTCGCGCAAAAGCAATATGCGTTCGGTAGAAACTGCTTTGAAATTTGATCTTTCCTTGTGCCCCTGGGGAGGCAGTGATCACAGGTGAACAGCTGACCTCTGAACAGCCCTGTGAGTGCCTTTCCACGTAAGGTATTTCCACTGGCGGTGGCGTTACACAGCCCCATCCACCGTGCGTCGGGAGCATCTGCCGCTCTCTGCTTTACGCCCGTCCGCTCCACCGGACCCCAGGTCCTGGAGGACAGGGCCATCGCTATGTCACCGGGTTCTCAGACACAGTAGGCACGCAGTAAATGTTTGTTGGGGAGGAATATGGCCCAGGGCCCCTTAAGGCTTTGAGGCAGTTGTTGAAAGTGAAGAGACCGCCCCTCTGAGACCCAGCGAGGAGACGGGGAAGCCAGGAGTCCTGTGTCATTGCACAGGCTCTGCTGTGTTCCCCTGTAGCTGCCGCTATGGATCAGCCTGTGGGCCTGGTGAGGCCGCCTCAGAGAATGAATGAATGTGTCCTTTGGCCAAATTAATAGAGGTAGCGAGTCCAGAGCAAGGGAGGTGACCTTCCCACTCAATTCTGCTGCTTAGGTCACATTTGTAACATCAAGTAAAAAAAAAAAAAAAAAAAAGGCGGGACATCGTCCATTTGGGGAAGGCCCATAAACAGGAGAGGGGATACACCAGGATGGTGGACGGGATGGGGGGAGGGATCCCACAAGCCAGGCCCTGGGAGAGGGAGCCACGGCTTCTCCCAGCCCGTCCACCATGGAGCGGCCCAGCAGCAGGATGGCATCCACAATGACAGCCACAGGGATCCACAGCCGGCGCCAGTGAGCACGTGGTGGGGGCCTCGCTCTCCACAGAGTAACCCAGCCCCTCATCTAACCATGGGGAAACCGAGGCACGGGGAAGCGTGGGGCTCAGGTCCACGCAGTTCACGCCAGGACCTTCGCACTTAGTGCCCAGAACAGACTCTTACAGGAGGTGGGGGTGTTGGCTGGCCCCCCTGGACCCACACATGCTGCCGGGCCGGGGCCTGGGACACCCCACTGGGTCCAATGGGGGCACGTCCTCCTCAGAGCCAGCTGCGTCCCTGGGCGGGACCTGGAGGGGGCTGTTAGGAGAAGCCCAGGCAGGGCCATGCCCTGGGGCAGGTGTGGGCAGGCCCTTCCTCCCTCCTGCCTGGAGCCCAGCCTCTCGGGGGCCTCCCGTCTCCCCAGCCTCCTGCTCGCTGCTGCCTCCCACGCAGCTCTGTGGCTGAGCCAGGGAGGAGAGATTTTTCATGTGCGGCTTCTCCCTCTCCGCTCGCCCGCGCCCAGACAGAGATTTATTCCCGCCCGAGGCTCCTGGCGCTCGGAGCAGGGAGGGCTCAGGGAGGCGCTGATGGCCCATAATGGATAGGGCCGCCGCTCCCCCGGGCCTGTCCCGCCCGAACCCCCTCATCCATCAGGAGCTGCGGGGCCGGGGTCAGCGCTAACGAGGCCCAGCCGCTCCCCCGCGGGGCCTCCCGGCGCAGCGCACAGGTTCCACGCCTGCTTTCGAATTTTCCAGCGCTGGGCCCGCCTGCCCGCCCGCCCGCCCGCCCGCCCGTCCGCCGGCCCGCCCGCCCGCGGTGGTGGGCAAAGCATGGGGCGTGGGCTCGGAGCTGCCCGGCTGCCCCTCTCCTCACCTCGCAGCCTTCAGTCTCGACACAAGTAGAGGAGTTGCTGGTTCTGCCCGTCCGGTGACACGGTGGCCCCGTGACATGGGGCACAGAGGAGCTGGCACTGCTGGGAGCCAGCCAGGCCCCCGGTACCTCGAGGCGGACACGTTGCCCCGGGCCCTGCTCCCACGCCCACTGACCGGACGGCAGAAGCGTTCTCGGGATGAGCGTGTCCTGCGAGGACCGGTTCAGACGGCGGCTCCGTTCAGCCGGCGCCCCGCGTTAGTTTTCATTAATCACATTTCCAGCTTCCCTTTCTTCCGCTCCCGCGCCGCAAGTCACGGTGCTCCATTCACATCTTCTCACGGGACCTTCAGAACAGCCCTCTCGGCGGCAACTCTCTTATCCCCATTTTACAGGCGGGGAAACTGAGGCCCAGGGGCGTTGTGCACAGCCACACGGCCCCATTTCTTACCTCCATCTGCGCCGCCTGTTCATTTGGTGCCCGCCTGTGCTGGGCGTTGTGCCGGGCGTTTGGCATACAGAGAGGAAACCACCTCAGATTCGTTATTTAACGATGGCGGCCCCGAGGGTCTCGTTACACGTTACACGCTGCCCCTCACGTCCTGGTGGAGGGGGGAGGGTGTGTGACCGGCCGCGTGGCGGCAGCCAGGGCGGGGCAGCGGGGCGCCTTCCCGAGGAGCAGACGCTGCCGCCGCCTTTCTCCTGTTTCACGAGGAAACTCGGGCAACGACAGGTCCCTGGACCCTCCGCTCGGGCTTAGCACGTTGCCCTCAGCCGCGGTGCTTCCCAGCCTTTTAGTAAAATTATTAAAGAAACAACAGATAAGAGCTCCAGCTCGAAGCCCTCCTCGCCCTCCCCGCCCGCGCCTGCCCTCTGCTCCGGGCCTCCTGAGTCGGCAGGCACAGGCTTCCCCCGGGTCCCGCGTGCTCTCCCGTTCGACGTCCCTAAACGATGTGTGTTGTTCGGTGTTTCCGACCATGTAAATCCCGTTGCATGGCGACTTGCTTTTTCTCTCCCAGCGATGGCAAATGTCACCCTAGTCAGCCGTCCCATCTCCCGCCGGTGCCCGCATCTCCGCTGCTGAGACCCGTGCTGTCCTGTGCCCCGTGACCTCCCTCCTGTGCGGGATCCCTCGGCCCCACCCCAGGGTGGCTGGGCTGCAGTGGCCTCCTCAGCTGATCTAGACGCTGGGGTTCTCATCCGGGCCCAGCACCTCCCTCCCGGGCAGGGACGCCCCACCGGCGACTCACCTTCCCAGGTGCCGGGATCCCGAGTGGCCCCCATGTCCATTGGGTCCGGCAAGCCTTCCCTGTCCAGAGGGGCTCAGGCCACAGCCAGCCGTGCCGGGGGAGGAGGGGGTGCGTGGGGAGAGCCCCCGGTTTCGGGCGCGAGCACCCCAGGTCAGGCGGAGCCCTCTCTAAGCCTCCCAGCTCTGCCACCACCCCTCGCCCTCCGCTGGACGCGTGCAGGGAACTGCTAATTGAATTCACCCTCGTGAAAAATGTTAACAAATTGCAAATGACCTCTTAGAGGAACTTAGAAGTCAGGAGTGTGCGCTCCTCAGCCTCCCGCCTCTGTCATTAGCTTGTATGTTGGCTCCACAAACAATTAAAAACGACCCACCAGCCCAGAGGTCCCTGTCTCTAATTAGCGCCGAGTCCTGCCAGGGCGGGAGGCCGCTCCCCACCGCCCCTTCCTCCTGCGAGTTGGAAAAGACAGGCCCTCGGGCCAAGGGGGGACAATTAAGGGAAAGGTGGGGGCGAGGGGGCTGCAGCTGTCCTTCGGGAGGAGGTGCAGCTCAGGGCTGGAACCCTCCAGGGCCCAGGGACCACGTGGGTCAGACTCTCCTCGGGAGGGGACACCCTGGTCAATGCAGATGCCTGGGCCCGTGAGTCAGAGTGTCCGCGGGTGGCGCCCCGGCACCTCTATGGCTCCTAAGCTCTCTGTGTGATTCTCGTTCGCCCTCAAGGCTGTGTCTCTGGCCTCAGCGTGCGGGGGGAGGGGAGGGCATCAAAATGCAATTTCTGATCCAGGCCGAGCCCCGGGGTCTCCCGGCTCCGGGCAGGGGGCCGCAGCCCGACTTCCCCAGCCCTGGGCACTCTGGTTTCCGTGAGTCCCTTCCTCCATTGAAAAAAAATTAGCTCAGCTGGCGGGGCTCAGGGGTTAAGCATCAACCTATGAACCAGGGGGTCACGGTTTGATTCCCGGGCAGGGCAGATGCCTGGGTTGCCGGCTTGGTCCCCGTAGGGGGTGTGCAGGAGACAGCCAATCAGTGATTCTCGCTCATCATTGATGTTTCTCCCCCTCCCTTCCTCTCTGAAATCAATAAAAATATAGTTTTTAAAAAGAAATAAACACACACACATGTACAAGTCAGTTGGGAACATCTGAATAAGAGGGGAGACTCTCAGTGTCACTATCCTGGATGTGATTTCACCCTTGAATTTCACAAGATGCTACCATGGGGGGAACAGATGTCACCACGGGCAGGGGTCCTGGGACCTCTGTTTTCTTTCTTATAACTGCACTAGAGGCCCGGTGCACAAAATTCATGCACTGGGTGTGTGTGTGTGGGGGGGGGGGTGTCCCTCAGTCGGGCCTGCGCCCTCTCACAGTCTGAGAGCCCTCTGGGGCTATCCGACTGATGGCTTAGGCTCTCTCCTAAGCCATCAGTCAGACATCATTAGTGCTGTTGTGGAGGTGGGAGAGGCTCCTGCCACCACCGCTGTACTCGCCAGCTGTGAGCCTGACTCAGGGTTTCTGGCTGAGCAGCGCTCCCCCTGTGGGAGCACACTGACCACCAGGGGGCAGCTCCTGCATTGAGCGTCTGCCCCCTGGTGGTCACTACACGTCATAGCAACCGGTCATTCTGCTGTTCGGTCAATTTGCATATTAGCCTTTTATCGTATAGGATGTGAAATCTGCAATGATCTCAATTACAATGTCAATGTAAAGAAAGCAAAATAATGATTTAACAGTGGCTTTGGTACTGTGTGGTCAACAGTAGTCAGAATTGCTCGGAAGAAAACACCGCTGCGTAACGTAGGGCACAAGCGCAGTGCTCAGCACACGGTCACGGAGGCCACCTGGCACGCCAACGGACAAGCCCATTCAGGAGGCCTCGGTCGTGGGCGGAGGGGAGGTGGCCCCAGCCTGAGGGGCACCTCTGGGTGCTGTCCGAGCACACGAGGGCACCCTCCCCAGGCCCCCTCGGTGAAGGAACCCATCCAGAGGGGCTGGGTCTTCGATGGGGCCCCTGTCGGGTGTCCGTCGTGATTTAGAACCCCAGGGGGAAGCCCAGCCCCCCAGCCTCCTCCCAAAGCAGACCCTCCACGGTCCACGGCGTGCTGTGAATGTCACACCAGCCGAGGAGACACGGCCCGTCCTGGTGGCCACTGTCCACTCCGCCGGCCCGGAGGCCGTGTGGGCGCCCGTGCCTCTCCCGCCCCCCGGGGCTGCCAGCACATTAGAGATGGATTTTAATTTCATTTTAACAAAATAGCTGTCTCCGCTGGAAGGAGCATCAAGCGTCAAGGAAGGGCCCGTCTGGAGCGGAGTGGCGTTGAACAGACCTCCGCGCTGTCATTGATTTTCCGGGAAGAAAAAAATCGCCTCCGGCTACTAAACCGAATTAGTAGTCACTGATGACCAATTATTTCAGCCGCCGTGAGCGGGGAGCCGCACTGAAATCCGGTTTGTCAGACCCAAGGCTGCCTCCTCCAACACCTTTCAACGCATGTGTACCTGAGTCCCTCAGAAGGTGCCCGCAGCTCCCCTGCTCCGCCAACTTCTCCGGCTCCACGAAGTTTTAATGAGCGGCTCAGATGAAGACGGGCTGCCATGAAAGGGGCCCCTCTAATCCACAGAGCGCGCTGCGGCAGCGCGGAGCCGCGCGGGCAAATCAGAGCTGTCAGCCCTCACCCCCGCGCGCACCAAGTGTCAGCCTAATGTTTGCAAATGATCATCTCCGGCCCCCTCGCTCCCCGGCGCCTGCGTCGGAGATCAGCCCTCGGTCTGGGGTATCAATCGCCAGGCAGCGAGATGGACTTGATGGAACTAATTTGAGGTTTCCTGCAGGCCTACCCCGAGCCGGCAGGCTTCACCTCGCGTCGTCCCGGCTTTGACACCGTTTTGCGGTGAGTGGGAATGTCAGGCTGGTGAGGAACTTTCCCGAGCCGTTCCTGCCAGGTTGTCAGCAAATAATTTGTCCGGGCCCTGCGCGGCAACCTCGCCGTCCCCCAGGCGGAGAGCCTGGGACCCCCAGGACGGGACCCCCAGGGCGTGGGGCCATCGGCTGCTCTGGGTCAAGGGCACATCGTCGGGGAAGTCCGGGGAAGTCAAATGTAGAAAATGACAACTTGACTCCACCGGCCGGCCGGGCCCAGAGCTGGGTCAGCGGCCGGGCCACTGGGACAAGCCACGGGGACCACTCAGACCCGGTTTGGGGTCCTGGCCCACAGGGGAGCCCAGTTTGGAGCCTGGATCCGCCCCCTTGGCTCCTCCCAGGCCACAAGCAAACCTCAGGCAAGTGGCTTCATTTCTCTGAGCCTCAGTTTCCCCATCTGAAAGCAGGAATGCTCGTCCTCGCTCTCAGAGTCATAAGGAGTCACCGAGACTGTAGCTGAAGTGTTCACCGTGGGCGCTCAGCCTTCAGTACTGCAAGGGCCAGGGCTGCAGGGCAACAAGCCCACAGGCTCCCAGTGAAAATGCAGCACGTCACTCACTGGCTGTGTGGTCTTGGGCAAGACACTGAACTTCTCTGGGCCTCTGATTTCTCATCTGTGAAATGGGCATATTCACATCTGTCTCTAGAGTTGTTGTCCTAAGGACAGAGGACGCAGCAGGAAGCCTGAGCTCTGACTATTATCGTTACGGCTGCTGCAGGCCCTGTGACCCCAGAGTGCAGGGAGCAAGCCCCTGGGAAGGTCTGGGGCCCCACCTGGGAGTGGCCCGGCCCCCTGGGTTTGGCCTCTAGCTGCAGCCGGCCTGCTGGCCTGTCCCCTTTGGTCTCTGCAGAAGTCAGTTGCACGTTCTCTCAGCTGCAGACACTGGTCTGAGGGGTGGGAGTTCAGGCCTTGCGCCTGGAGTGTGCTGTGTGACCCTGGGCCAGCCATTTGACCTCTCTGGGCTCCGGCTTCCCCGCACCGTTCCCACCTCATTTAGTGAGGATAAATAATTCAGAGCTTCCGTGTGAACCCCTCCAGCTCCTCCCAACAAAGCTATAACCGAGACCACGGGGCCTTCAGCCTGTGGCAAAAATCATTCGTTTTGGGGGTCGGGGAGGATGCCGTTCTGCATTATAAAGAACTGCCCTTCCCTTTTAAAAAACTGAACATGTTGTAAGGTAGCAGCCGGAAACAGCTGTGGGAGAAAACAGACCTGGCTCCTAAAGATGCATCCGGAGGAGCCAAGCACTCGGGGAAGATGCTGAACTCCCCGGTGCGGGGCAGGCAGGGCCCCCAGGCCCAGAGGCCAGCCGCCCTCCACCGCGGCTGCTGTGGAGAAAAGGGGGCGTCTGGTCTGATGTTCGCGGGGCTGGGCCTGGTGGGGTGGGCCTGGGGTGGGCTCTCGTCCTGACACTGAGTCTGGGGACCCAGATCCATCTCCCCATCCCTGGCTATGTGGCCCCAGCCAATCTCACGACTTTCAGACTTGATTTCTTTCTTCCTTTCTCCCTCTCCCCCTCCCCCTCTTTCTCTCTCTCTCTCTCTCTCCCTCTCTCTCTGCCTCTCTCTCTTTCAGCTTAGGCTTAGTCTAAGAGATGGGAGGCCATTGAGGGTGCTTTAAGAAGGGGTGCTATGGCCCGGCTGGCATAGCTTCCCCGTCAGGGCACATGCCCATGTTGCGGGCTTGATCCCCAGTGTGGGGCGTGCAGGAGGCAGCCAATCAATGATTCTCTCTCATCATTGATGTTTCTCTCTCTCTCTCCCTCTCCCTTCCTCTCTGAAATCAATAAAAATATATTTAAAAAGCCCTGGCTGGTTTGGCTCAGTGGATAGAGCGTTGACCTGAGGACTAAAGGGTCCCAGGTTTTATTCTGGCCAAGGGCACATGCCCAGGTTGTGGGCTCGATCCCCGCCCAGTGGGAGGCATGCAGGAGGCAGCCAACCAATGATTCTCATCATTGATGTTTCTATCTCTCTCCCTTCCTCTCTAAAATCAATAAAAAATATATATTACATATATATATATTTAAAAAAATGGGGGGGATGATGTGATCTGACCTACACCCCGAGTTCTCCCCAGGTCAGCAAGGCCCCCACATTAGTATCCAAGTTACAGAGCCAGGGCAGACCTGCCGGATGTCCCTGTGCGCCCCCCCCCCCCCCCAGGTTTGTCAGGAGCGCCTCCTGCCTCTGCCCAGGTAAGAAGGACCTTGGCCGGGGCGGGCACAGCGTCAGCAGGCTGCAGGATGGGGAGGGGAGGGGGCAGGCTCGCTGTGATGCCGGCCATGGGGGCTGGGAAGACAGGGTCTCAGCGAAGGCCTCTGGGGCAGATGTGGCCAGATCACCGTCCAGGGTCCCTGGAAAGCATGGCTGTAAATTAGGCGGCTGAGAAGCGTGGGGCAGGTAGTGATTAAGCAATAAAGTCCCCGCAGGGGCAAAGGGGCAGGACAGCAAAGCCCTGGGCGTGGCCTCTGAGCACCTCCTGTTTCTAAGCCGCTGCCCCTCCCTGCAAACAGGGACCCCTAAGGGTCCGCGTGGGGAGCGTCCGGACTTGTACGCTGACGTCGGGGCAGAGCCAGGCTGAGGGCTGGGGTCTGGGGTCCTAGCGGCACGACCTTGGGGTGGTTTGTCGTGTCTGTGAAGGAAGGTCACCGGTAATACAGGGCTCCCAACCTTTCCTGGGGCGCACCCACCTCTGAGCCTGTGGATCCTCCCCCCAGACAACGCCTGTGCACCCGCCCAGAAGTGCCGTCTGCCATTCACGGGATTCAGGAGGCTCGGGGTGACGGCTGGATCAGGCACCCCCAGATCCACTGACGGGGACGAGGCTCTGACACTGCCCTGGGGTCCTGGGCCCCGGAGAGCAGAGAGCGCGCCGCACGCTGCCTGGGCTCCTCCCGCTGTGGGGCGGTGTCCAGGCTGAGGCCCTGCGCTGAGCGTATGAGCTGCAAGCCGTTTCTACCAGTGTTTCCCAAAGTCTGCCCGAGGAACCCCTGGGGGTCCTGGGCCTGGCGTAACAAACAGCCACAAACTCGGTGTCTTAACACAACAGAAGCGCTGGAGGCCAGGGATGGGCAGGGCTGCCCCCCCTGGAGGCCACGGAGGGTCTTTCCCTGCCTCCCCCTTCCCGCTCCTGGGGGCCTGGGCTCCTGACGGGGGCTCCCACCTCTGCCGCCTCCTCACAGCACCCTCTCCCGACCCTGCGTCTCGCTTCCCTGCATCTCTCACAGGGACACTGCCACTGGGCCTGGGCCCACCCTGAACAGCACGCACACCATGCTTTCCCCCATCTTGCGATCGCTGACCTGCCCCCAACTGCAAAAGCCCTTTTCCCAGACCGTCCTGGCCACCAGGCTCCGGGTGGGACGGACATGGCCTGGGGGAGGCACCAGTCGCCCGCTCCGCCCCCCAGGAGCCCGGCCTGTACTGGTGACTAAGCTGTTCGGGCCGGGGGAAGGCAGGAAGGAGTGAATGGGGAGGACAGAGCTTTCTCCACTGCTTTCCTTTTTCTTTTTCTCTTTTTCGCTTTTTATGAAAAATTTCAAATGTGCACGAACGGAGAGCCAATAGGGCCAGACGCTCCTGGGGTGAACCCTCACCTCAGCCGCAACTGTCATCAGTGCTTGTGGGCGACCATGTGGGGCGCCTGCTCCTGGGGAGAGGGTTTCCCCGGAGCCCAGATGGCCAGTGGGTGGCCCCCAGAGGGCGGGTGGCCGGGGGAGGGTGCCTCACACGCCGGCCTCGCCCGCAGGCCTTCCACGCCCCTGTTCGACCTGCTGCAGCACCGGTACCAGAAGCTGTGGGTGCAGGAGCAGAAGGCCGCCCAGAAAGCCATCAAACTGGAGAAGAGGCAGAAGGTAAAGGCGGCCTCGCTCCCCAGTGGCTTAGCGTCGGGCGGCAGAGGCGGGAAGGGCTGGCCCCGCAAAGCTCAGCCCCGAGACTGAGCCCCGTGCACGCCTGTCCCGGGGGTGGCTGGGAGCCACGCTGAGCGTGGCCTGGCCCACAGGGCATTGTGGGAAGTTCGAGCTCCGGGGGGTCTTGTCAGGCTGAAGCCCCACCTAAGCCCCAAGAGTGGAGATTCTGCTGGACCCGGCCCCTGGCCTGTGTGCCTGGCGCAGGATTAGAACCCGGCTCTCGCTCGCGCGCTCTCGCTCTCTCTCTCTCTCTCTCTCTCACACACACACACACACACACACACACACACACACACACATACACACACATACACACCTACCTGCGGACTTTCCACCAAACCTCCGCACGGCCTCACACATCCAGAAATGAGATTTTTTAAACATAAATTTTTATTGGTTTCAGAGAGGAAGGGGGAGGGAGAGAGAGAAACATCAATGATGAGAGAGAATCATGGATCAGCTGCCTCCCACCAGGGATCCAGCCAGGACCCAGGCCTGTGCCCTGACCGGGAACCGAACCGTGACCTCCTGGTTCATAGATGGATGCTCAACCCCTGAGCCACGCCGGCCGGGCCGGAAATTAGATTTAAATTCAGTTCTGTACAGGCTGACTTGGCCTCACAGAAAACTGCGCCGTGTTATCTTCAAAGAAAAGGCTGAGAAGGCAGAAGGCCGAGACAGCCCGCCCGGGGGCGGGGCACAGGGAACACAAGTACAGTGGGGACTTGACTTACGAGTGTCCCGACTAACGAGTTTTTTGAGATACCAGCTGTCTCTCGGCCGATTTTTTGCATTGAGTTGATAGAGTAATTTGAGTTAACGAGCTCGGTCTCAAAACTAATTAAACTCATAAGTCAAGGCCCCACTGTATTGCACTCGAGGAGAGTGTCCTGTTCCCAACGAATGACTCGGCCCCTGAAAACACTTCCGGGGCCTCAGCTACGTCAGCTCATCGGCGCCTCTCAGAAGCCCAGGCTGGGGTGCGACCTGCTTCCCAGGGTGGACTTGGAGCTCAGAGCGGCGGTGCCCACGCAGGGACGGGGAGCGGGGAGGGACCTGGTCCAGCGTCGGCCAATTGCTGCGGCACGAGGCCGGAGACCCGCGCCGTCACTTAAAGCCAGACCCCTCCCTGCTCACGGGGCTGTATCGGTCTCATCAGAAGCAGGACTTTGGTGTCCCTGGCTCTTCCAATGCTCAGGACCCATGGCGTCCCCCCCACCACGTGGCCTGCGGGGAACAGGCCGGCGCACACCCCGTCTTCCCGCTGCCGTCGTCCTGCGCACCCCGCGGGGTTGGCACCTCACCAGGTCATCTCAGTCTGGTGCATTTTCAGATGAGAAAGCTGAGGCTCCGAGTGACTGAGTGAGTGGCCAAAGTGTCAGGAGAGCCAGGCTTTTCTGGATGGCGATCACGGGAACGCTCAGGGACAGGGGCCAGTGCCTGTGACGTCCTGGGGCCACAGGGGGCTATGGAAGAGTCTTCCCGGCTCCAGGAGAGGCACCCAGCGAGGCTCAGGGGCCCCAGGTCCCCCCAGGCGCACGGTGGAGGGAACCAAGGCCGCCCAGCCCCCTGCCGCTCCCGGCAGTCAGAGTCCCAGGCGCCAGCGCATTCCAGGGCAGTGCGGGTGCAGCCTTTTACAAGCAGCGGGTGTGAGAGGTGCGTCTTTAATTAGCAGCTGGTTACCGCAACTCAGAGCATGGCAAGTCCACGGAACCCCGAGCCTCCCCGGACCCACCTTCTGCTCTAGAGACGATCCGTGGGCAGTGCCCTCCTTTTCTCAGCAGAGCACCCCGTAAAGTAGCTAATGCGAGTGGCTCCACCCCAAGCACTGCTTGGGACCCGTGGAGAAGGGCTGGTTGCAGGGGGAAAGGTACCCTCTGGGCTGCGACGCCTCCGTCCTTGCCACCCGCCTGGCAGCTCGGCTTCTCTGAGCCACCAGGGGAGCCGCCAGGTGAGCAGCCAGGTGAGCGGCCAGGTGAGTGACCAGGGGAGCCGCCAGGGGAGCGGCCAGGTGAGTGACCAGGGGAGCCGCCAGGGGAGCCGCCAGGGGAGCCGCCAGGTGAGCGTCTGCCTCTGCGTTTCTCCGGCTGCAGGTGAGCCTCGGGAAGCTTTACGAGACCCGGAGCAGCCAGCTGAGGAAGTACAAGCCGCCCGTGAAGCTGGACGCCCTCTGGCACATGCCTCACTTCCAGAAGGTCAGGCTCGCTCCCTCCCGCACCGGGCGGCGCCCATCACCTCCCGGCCGGGATCCCCGTCCTCTAGACAGCCAGCTCTGTGGGCTCCCAGCCACCCAATAATACCCACGGCAGCGCTGCCAGCCCTGAGCGCATCCTCATGCCGGCCTGGCTCAGGGCACGACCTTATGCTGGTGAGGGCAGCCTCGGGCTGAACCCGGCCGTCTGACGGCTGAAGCCTGGGGTCTGTCCACGGGGCGGGCACTGTGGGTCAAACCCCCTCCACGGAGGGGGCCGTTCAAACACCACACCCTGCCCTAGAGACTTGGGGGCACAGACAGCTCCCCAGGGGGCATCCCTGGGAAGCAGAGCAAATGCCTCCAGCAGCCACCAGCTCCAGCCTCAGAACTGAGTGGGGTCCCTGCGGCCGCATGGCCCTGCCTCGGTGGCCAGACCGGCGTTCCCATAAGGAGGGGGCACTGTGCCGAGGAGGGAAACGGGGCGACCTGGGGACAGCAGCGTCGGGATGGGGGCAGACAGCGGCACGAAGCGGCATTCCCGGCCAGCCACGCCCGGCGCCGTGTCGGGCTAAACTGCAAGTTAGGCAGTGAAGGGGCGGGCGCCTCCCTGAGCCTAATGCAACCGAACCAGCTGCCGAGCTTCGCGAGAAGCCTGCCGGCCCCTTGACGCGGCCTCTCGTGTCCGCCCGCTGGCCTCTGTCAGCGCGTGTCACTGACCATTTGCCCGCCGCCTGTCCGCCGCCCGCCCCCGCGCACGGGAACGTGACCGGCCGTCGGAGGCCTGGAGCCGCCAAATCGCTGCTGTGCGGCGGGTCCTCCTTGGCACCAGATGCCCCGCGGCTCTCGGCCCCACAGCAGCGACTCCCACCCTCAGCCCTTCGTCTCTGATGTAGGTGATGGACCAGGAGGGCTCAGAGACCTCCCCCCTGCGGTGCAGGGAAAGCTTCCTCCTCCCCGGCCCCCCACCCCCCGGGGTCCCCGCGACTGTCCTGGGGCAGGGCTCCTGGCTCACTCGCCGCCTCCCTGCAGCGCAAACGCCGGTGCAGAAACAAACCAACAGCTTCTATGTTCAAAGGCGGAGGCTCGCCTGAGCCCTGCGGTCTCTCCCAGGCGTCTCTGCCGTTGGAAAGCGCTGCTGTGCGCACAGGAGCCGACGGCACCGCTCGCCTTCACTCGGCCCTGGCATTGTGCTGTCACCCGTGTGTGTGTCATACGAGTGTCCTGACCCTTGGGCAGAGTGCCAGGCTGGGCCCGGAACCCTGGGGCCCGGGACTGCAGGGCCCAGGCCACCCCCATCAAGCCGCAGACACCGCAGAAACCGCAGAAACCGCGAGGGAGAGAGTAGGGATGCCAGCCCCGGGCGAGAGGGTGCGCCTCATCTTGTCCGACTGCCCATGCGACTCTGGGAGCCACCTGGTACACCCAGCACAGACCCTGACCCAGATGCGGCCGCCACCGACGGGACACTCAGCCCCACCCCGCCCCCCGGAGGGAAGTAACACCCGCGAGAGGGCCTCTGAGCTTGCGCCGGCCCCGAGTGCTGGACGTGCGTGACCTGCAGACCTGAGGTCCCCGCTCTACTGCCGAGGAGACTGAGGCTCAGAGAGGCCGAGGGCCTGGCCCTGTGAGGAGGGGACCCGGGTTCAGTCTGGGGTGGCCTAAGCCTCTTCTCTCAGCCACTGAGCTGTGCTACCCCCTGGGGACCCCTTCCCTTCCCTCTCCCCCGGGCCCCACCCCCGCCAACCCCCTTCCCGGCACTGGTCCACACTGCAGCCAGCGCCCTACCTGCACCGTTACTGGTCCACGTCCATCTCCCCCAGCAAGTGTGAGCCCAGCGGGACCATGCCTGTCACGCCCCATCGCGTCCCCGAGCCCAGCACGGCCTGGCACCGAGCGGGCGGTCAGTGACCGTCTGTGGAAGGAAGGAGTGTAGGGGAGGAAGGAAGAGTGACAGTACGGCCCAGAGTGACAGAAAAATGCAGAAGCCTTTCACCGACCTGATGACACCCACCTTTTCCCAAAGCACACGCGCCAGCACCAGCGCCAGCGCCCCGGGGCACCGCCCGGGCCTGGACTCGGGAGGCCGGGCGGAGTCGGGCTGCCCGTCCACAGCGGCCTCGAGCGAGTGCCAGGCCCCAGGAGGCCCTTTTCTGGCCGCTGCCCTGTCCTGTCGCTGCTGATGCCCGCCCCGCCCCGGCCCCACTAGGAAAGGAGAAAGCCCTTCCAGAAAAGCGGAGCCCGTCAGGGTGATGGATGACCCGCACGGACCCTCCCCGCTCGCGAACAGATGTCGCTGCTGAACTCTGTCAGAAATAATTAAACGCCTTTCACAGGGAGACGCTGCGGCAGGCGCGGCCTCCCCCGGGCTGGTCTCGGCCTCGCAGGCTGGCTCCTACCCGCCCGCCCCGGGCCGCCCCTCGCCAGAGGGACAAGGAAAGGAGGCACGTGCCTCGGGGCGGTGAGCCCTCGGGCCGCGGGATCCGGCACACAGGCTCCCCATGGGCTCTGCCACCAGCAGTTCCACGAGTGGCCAGTGCCCCAGGGAGGATCAGCCAACAGCTGGCAAGTGGCCTAAATGCTGAGAGGTCTGGGCTGGCCGCCGAGCCTCTCTGGGCCTCAGTTTCCTCACCCGACAGCGAGGGGCAGGGCCAGCTCCCGATCTCTGCCCACCGAGGGCTCCAGGCCCCCAAGTCCACCGGTCAAGGAGCAAGAGGACGGGCACAGGGCTCTCGGAGGCGGCGGCCTGGAGCCAGCGTGCACGTCGGGGAACAGCTCCGATTCCCACGTGGGGGACGAAGGGTGTACTCGGCAGCCTCCACCCCGAGTGAAGGAGGGCTGGGCGGGCCGTCACCCTCTGTGCTGGTGGCCTGGCACTCACAGGCCTTCCACCAGATGTGCTGGGTCTTCCAGGCAGGGGGAGCGGCCGGGGAGGGAGGGGCGGCCGTGTCTGTGCGCGTGTGCATGTGCATGTGCATGTGCGTGTGCGTGTGCGTGTGCCTCCAGGGCCAGCCAGACCTGGGTCCCATGGCAGCCCCATCACCCCCAGCCGGTCTCAATCTTCCGGAGCACCTCTGCTCCAGGCCCCGTTCTCCGTGCCAACCAGGCTGCTTTGGGGCCACTGGCCGGGCAGATGGGCAGACAGGCAGACAGGGAACTGACAGGCACACGGCCAGACGGGAGAGTTTGGAGAACTGGTGTGAGTGTTTGCAGCCTTCAATGGAGGGGAGACACCAACCTTAGTTGTCAGCTCAAGCTTGGGGTGGGGACAATCGCCATAGCGATCACCCCATCACCACAGTCCTAGCTGGGGGGCCGGGGGGCACCTGTTCCCGGGCCCCTCCCAGGCCACCGCCCTGGCTAGCCTGGCAGCCCTCCCGTGGGCCTGTGGGGAGGCGGGATCATTAATAGCTCCGCCTTCTGCTCTCCAGAGTGACCCAGTGGGAAGCACACGTCCTACCGCCGCCTAATATTAAGCCAGGAAAAATAGATGCTTTATCCTCCGTCACCACAGGCAGCCAGTGACAACGGCCCGAAGACAAAGGGGCGAGCGCTCCAACTATTTGCGTGGTGCTGACCACAAGGATAGAAGGTTGGGTGCCACCCGTCAAGCGATGGCTCACATGCATGATGTTAAACAGACGCAGAGATGATCCGTGACGTTGTGGGATAGTGCACAGCCACGAAAATGACATCAGTCTGTGCTTACTAACGCGTTACTAACACAGCACTGACGTGTGTGCGTTTGGGTAGAGGCGGCTGCGCTGGTTACAGGTGTGAGCGCCCGAGGGCAGAGCCGGAGGAGGGGCCCCGGGGCCAGGGGCGGAGGGATTGGGGGGGGGGCGGGGAGGCTGAGTCCTACGTTCTCTGATGCTCCTTCTGCATTGAGTTTTCACAGTGAGTACGCGTAGCTTTTACAAAACAAGGCAGGCGATCTTCTTAAATGTTTTTAAAGGATGAGGACTCTCCCTCTTTCCCTCCCGCCCGGTGCTTGTCCCAGACAGCGAGCCCCCTTTTAGCCCAGTTCCCTCTGACGGTCCCCACACTCTCGCCGAGCTCTGGCCACACCGGTTTCTTGTGTTCCCGGCTGTCAGGTGTGAAGGCCCGAGGCCGGCAGTGAAGGGGGCAGACTTGCAGGGTCCAGATCTTTACAGCCAAGTCCAGGTTCTAACTGAAGATCCGCAATCCATTTGGGCCCCGGCCAGTGTGGCTCAGTGGACAGAGCACCGGCCTGTGGACTGAAGGGTCCCAAGTTCGAATCCGTCAGGCGCAGGTACCTTGTGTGCACGTGCAAGAGGCGACCCATCACTGTGCCTCTCACATCGACGTCCTCTCGCGGTCTCTCCCCCTCCCTCCCATTCTGTCTAAAAACCAATGGAACAAGCATCCTCCAGTGAGGATTAACGGGTCTCCACCTCCGTCGCCTCCCCCACCACAGGGCCCACCCCGACATGACACGGTCATTCCGTCGCTAGCGTGTGGACAAATTCTCTCGACTCACCGGCTGTGGGCTCAGCCCCACGGCTCAGGGATAAGGCCCGGCGGGGACGCTAACGGCTTGGGCTACAAGCTCCTGCGTCCGGAAGCTGGATCGGACGCCTCTCTGTGGAAGACTGACCCTGCGGGTCATCGGGCCCCGGGCTCCCCACAGAATGGGGACACGGGGAGCAGCGGTCAGCCACGCAGTGACACCCCGAGACGTGCTGATGAGTGAAGGCTGCCGGGTCTAAGGGAAGGGTTTTCTCCCTTAAGCTCTTACAAACCCGCGCTGGCTGCAAAGTTAACTCTGCCAACCCCAGGGCGGCTCTGCCGCCTCTGCCCCCTGTGCCAGTCCGTCCGCCTGCCGTCCGCCCGCCGCCTCTGCCCCCTGTGCCAGCCGTGTCCAGCCCAGCCACTCCCTGCAGACCCAGAGGGGCAGCTGCCAGATGTGCCGCCGCTCCGAGTGCCCGCCGGGGGCATTCTAGGGGTCCTGCCGCGGCGTCGCTCCGGAAGAACTGCTGTAAGGGTCCGAGCTGCTGTGCGGGGCGCGGGGCGCGGGAGGAGGTGCCACCCGTGGGCCCGGGCTACGGGAAGCGTGAGTCAGAGCCTGGAGGCAGCTGGCATTGCGCCCCCAGCACAGAGCCCCCATCAGCGTGCACATCCGTGCGCAGAAGGGATGAAGGCAGGGGCTTAATTGGTTTTACAGCATCCGGCCCCTCGGAGGTAGAGAATTTTTAGGCACCTGCTCACAAGGTGACATTTCTGCTCAAACACTGGCAGGTCACAGGCAGCCAGAGCGGAGGCTCTGGGACCAGGACAAACGGCAACATTCCTGGGGCCCTGGGGAAGCTGGGGGTGGGGGAGTCGGGGAACCAGGTCAAGGGGGAGGGGTCAGGCGTCTATGCCCGGGAGGGCAGGAGAGGTCGGCATCGCAGAGGACAAGGGAGCTGGCACTTCTAACAGGACCGGCCCTGCGTCCTGGGGACCCCCAGCCGCCGTCCCCTGAATCCTTCTAGCACCTGGGAATTTTCAGTTTAATCCAGAAAACTCTTCTCCCCAACCGGGCATGAAAAGATTTCAAATGTTGTGCTGAACGTCACCCGGAAAACAGAGTAAGCCCATTGCTTGGGCATCAGCTACATGTTCCTAATCTCCAGGGATGGCGAGACACTCATGTTGAATTTTGGGTGCCGATGGGGCCGTGGGGTCCCCAGTTGACGCCTCCAGCTCGTCCCGTCCCCAAGGGGATAAACCCTCCGTGCTCTGAAGAGACTCTCCCGGGCTCGAGGACGAGTGTGGGCCACCTCGGGGAGGACTCGCTCCGTGTCACCCACGAATCCCCCATCTCCACGTGTCAGCCTGTCACCAGGCGCCGACGCCGCTGGTGCGACCGACCAGAAGCTGCAGAGCACGTGGCCAGCCGGGTCCCAGCAGATCAACACACTCAGTGATTCACTCAAGGTTCATTGTAACTGAGCTTTGTCAAAAGTGCGGGCGAGATGCACCAGGGGGCGGGTACCCTCGTATCTAAAAGCCATGGGTGTGCCCGGCCGGCGGGGCTCAGTGGCTGAGCATCAACCTATAAACCAGGAGGTCAGGGTTCGATTCCCAATCAGGGCACAGGCCCGGGTTGTGGGCTCGATCCCCAGTGTGGGCGTGCAGGAGGCAGCCAAACAATGATTCTCGCCATTGATGCTTCTCTCTCTCCCTCTCCCTTCCTCTCTGAAAGCAATAAAAATATATTTAAAATAAAAGCTGTGGCAGCGAACACATCCTCCCCCCGCCCCCCTCCCCCTGTTCCCCTCGGAGACGCGGGCCGCGGGCGCCGCAGGGCAGCCGTGGGGAGAAGGCTCTTCCTCCCCTCAGAGGTCTCGGGACTCGCTGCCTCCGAGAGGTGCAAACAACACGAAGAGTGGGGACTCTGGCCAAGTCGCTGGCGGGCGGTGCGGGAAGGGCATCCAGAAGCTATTCTGAGCCCGTTCCCAGCGGCAGCCACAGTCACAGCCGCACCTCTGCCGCGCCAGGCGGGGTGTTGATGAACGATCCCGCGATGTCTGTCCTCTCAGCCACCGGTGCGCGGAGGGGACTCACTGTCCGAGAGGACGAAGCTAAAAGCTCCGAACTTAAAGTCCGTGCCCAGGTCCTAGCTAACCACAGGCACAGCGGGTGGGGCTGGCCCCGTGGGCCCTGGCAGGGCCGAGCAATAGTAAGGCCTGCGCCCGCCCGCGGTCAGTGGTCGGGGGGGTTGGGGGCGCTAAATGCCGGGCCTGGGAAGGCTGGTGGACGGCGGTCATGAGCTCAGGGTTTCATGGGTGTCCGGGGGGCCGTGCCAGCCCTGGCCTGGCTGCTTTAAGCCTTTGCAATAAACAGAACTTTCCACGGCCCTGAACGCCTTTAGGCCTTGACAACGCCCCTGAGCATCTTTGAAATCGTGGTTTGGCCCGAAGGCTAAAGAGGAAAGAAGCCATCGACCGGGGTCCAGGCTGCGGTTACAAAGGGCATGAGGCAGGGGCGGGGCGTCGGAGGCAGGCTGAGCCTGTGGGCTCGAAGCCACGCTGTATCCAGGTCCCAGCCTGCCTCCCCGGCCGCATCTGTGAAGTGGGGACAGCAGGAGAGAGGGCCATGCAGGTGCGTGCGAAGCGCTGGCCACAGCCCGGCTGGGGGACGGTCAGAGCAATCGTCTCTGGGTTGGACGAGCTTTGGCATCGGCCCTGCAGGCGGTTCTCAAGCTTGACTGTGCCTGCAGGTCTCCGATGGGAGGTCTGAGCTGGTCCAGTGGGTGGGGCATCCACCAAGCCTGAGCCCTCAGCTCCCTGCACCCTGTCAGCGGCGACTGCACAGCTATAATTAAAGTATTTCCTGTGGCAGCCCTGGCTGGTTTGGCTCAGTGGATAGAGCGTCAGCCTGCAGACTGAAGGGTCCCAGGCTCGGTTCCGGTCAAGGGCACATGCCCAGGTTGTGGGCTTGATCCCCAGTAGGGGGCATGCAGAAGGCAGCCGATCTATGATTCTCTCTCATAATTGATGTTTCTCTCTCTCTCTCCGTCTCCCTTCCTCTCTGAAATCAATAAAAATTTATTAAAATAAAAAAAGTATTTCCTGTGGCAAGTGGCCACGCTTTCATGCATTCCATACGAAACTTGCTGGGGCTTTGAGAAGAAGCAAGGAATATGAACTTCAGCCTTAATCTGCTCCAGCTGCTACAGCAATACCCACAGCCTGGGGCTTAAATAGCAGACGTGTATTTCTCTCAGTTCTGGAGGCTGGAGTCCAAGATCGGGGTGCTGGTGTGGTTGGGTTCTGGTGAGGCTTTTTTCCTGGCTTTCAGATGGCCACCGTCTTGTGTTGAGAGAGAGGGAGAGAGCTGGTGTTTCTTCTGAGAAGGACACTAATCCCATCCTGGGGGCCCCACCCTCATGAGTCTAATTACCTCCCAGAGACCCCACCTCCAAACACCATCCTATTGGGAGGTATGACTTTTAGGAGAACACAATCACCTGTTCCCACTTCTACGCAAGAGCCATCTGTCCACCCATCTATCTGTTCATCCATCTATCCATCCATCAGTCCATCCATTCATCCACCCAACCATCCATCCATCTATTCATCCATCTGTCGATCCGTCCATCCATCCATCCATCCATCCATCCATCCATCCATCCATCCATCCACCTATTCATCTGTCCATCAGTCCATCCATCTATCAGTCCATCCATCTGTCTGTTCACCCAGCCCAGACTTGTTGAGTGCCCACAGGCTGTCCCTAACAGCAGTTACCCCGAGACCTCTGAGAGTCTCCTGTCTGTCCACATTTCCCCAGAGCAGGGCCCAGAAGCTGGCATCCAGAGCCTCGCTGTCTAGTCGAGGACACTCAACTCTCAGATTCTTATTCTTATTTGCCTCTTCTTAAAACACCCCCCAAACACTTCTTCCTGCTCATTATTCCAATAAGAGAAAAGGGGAAAGACGACACCACACCTCGCCGTGTGCATCCCGTCCCAACGGGCCATGGATGCCACCCATCCGAGCCTGTCCCCGGCTTCCCCGGCAGGAACAGGGGCTGCTCCACAGCCTAATGCGCAAGCAGCGCGGCCCTGCCGGGCACTGCACGGACGGCACAGCGAGGGCTGCATCTGCAACCAAACACAGAATCAAAGGCTGTCGACCAAGGAGCCATGCGCCCGGATAACCACCTGGCGCTACCTGAGAGGGCACCGTCAGGGAAACTTCCAGAGAAAGTAATTAAGGCGTCCCCGCCGTCTAAATTCGGCAGCAAAACTTGGAGCTCTGAAACTGCATGCTCCCAGGGACCTGGTGCCTCCTCCCGGCCTGATCCTTCATCAGAACCAGCAGAGGTTCCTGCGGGGATCGGCTGGCGTGTCCCCCGAGCCCCATGTGCCCCCGCAGGAGTCGTCTCGTCGAAGACGCGGCAGGCAGCAGACGGGATCGCCGCTTGTGGGACGGGGTGAGATTAACATACAAATGTATAGGCCTCTCCGAGAGCTGGCAGGCGCCCATGAATATTCATCAAGTACCCACGGCGTTCATGATACCAACATGCAAAACATACAGCCCTGGCACCGGGGAGTCTGCACACAGATCCGTGCTCAGCGCCTGCAGCTGCCCCGGCGGGGGCTCAGGTTAATATTTATAGCAAGTGGCCTCCTCTTGCGTCATCAGCACCTGGCCCCCCGGGGGCGTCCTGGGAGACACCAGCCCCATCTCGGCGGGCTGTCGGCTCGCAGAACCTCCCTCCAACAGGCTCGTGCGAGCCCTCCTTAGCTCTTGCTGTGCGCAAAATAGAAAGTCCCACTCTAGCTCTAGCCAGTTTGGCTCAGTGGATAGAGCATCAGCTTGTGGACTGAAGGGTCCCAGGTTCGATTCCAGTCAAGGGCACATGCCAGGGTTGCGGGCTGGATCTTCAGTAGGGGGCCTACAGGAGGCAGCCGATCCATGATTCTCTCATCATTGATGTTTCTCTCCCTCTCTCCCTCTCCCTTCCTCTCTGAAATCAATAAAAATACACTAAAAAGTCCCTCTCTCTACGGCTATGCACCTCCTCCCCATATCCTGCTACCTCTGAGTGGGGTGGGCAGGGAGGGTAGCACGGCCCGGACTCTCCCGCCGCCCATTTGCAGCCAGGCCTCCCGGCCACCTCCCAGGAGGACAGTCCGGCTCCGGGAAGAAAAGGGGCCTCTTCCTGGCAGTTCGGCCTGTCACCGCATTTGTTGACAACCCGCTGAAAACAGCCCTCACTGCCGTGTGAAGTCTCCTTCCAGCTCCCATCCAGGCCTCGGCAGACAGGTTTGAAGGGCGAAGAATCTGGGAAACACAGACACTCGCCCACCCCCAGCCCCGTCACCGAGGGAGTGGGAGGAGGCGCAGCCGGGCGCGCAGGGCGGACGGCCCCTCACCTGGCCGCGCGGTGCACCGCCTCCAATTAAATCAAAACGGTTTGTTTTTAATGGTCTTTTACACTGACAAGTGGGCGATCATTCTGGGCCCACGAGCTGTCAGGGAACTGAGGCAAATCCTCCGTTGATAATGCCCAATGCTTCCAATTAGGAGCCGAGGCCGCTCCTGGCGCGCTAACGATTCCCCAGCCGCCCCCCGGGCCCCTTTGGCGCCGGCTGCTTCTTCTCGCCTCCGCCGCAAATTACTGACACCAAACGGAAGGCCCGTCTCCTCGCCACGCCAGGCCCGGCCCTGTTGGGCTTAATGAGCCGATGGAAGTTTCGTGGCTCCGGCGCTAAATTCTTTTCTTGTTTGACAGCTGCTCGGCTAAGGCGCGTGTTGACCTTATAAAAGATTTAGTGTTTCTCATTATTTTCTGTCGAGCTTCACAGTGATGGCTCGGCGGGTATCATTTGCATCTGGGGTGCGTGCCTGTGCACGCGCGCGTGTGCGTGTGCGTGTGCATGTTGGACGGGGCCTCCAAGGTGGAGACGGGGAAGGGGGAAGGGGCGTCTTCTCCCGTCTTATCTGGCTCCTGCAAACAGCTTCCAGTGTGACATTCCTCTTGGAGGAGGGGTTTCAGAGAGCAAAGCCCAGATGGTGGATGGGTGCTTGGCTTCCAGGCCTGGGGGGGGGGGGGGGGGAGAAGGGGGTGCATGTTTGGGTGGAGCCTGCAGGACAACAGCGCAGATGTGCACGACCGGAGGACACCTGAGCCAGACTCAACGCCCAGGACCGTCCAGGGCCATGCTCGGATGCCCCCAGGAGGGCCTCCCTTTCCGCTCCAGGCCCTGCGTGGAGCCAGCAAGCCTCCTCCCTCAGCCCTGATCCTACGTAAGGATTTACTGGTTGTAAAAGCAGAGCCACTTATTTAAAGGTGCACATGTTACTGCCCCTGGAGATGGCTGCGAGCACCGCGAGTCCTCATTTGGTCCCTGCACCCATGCCAAACCAGCCGCGCTCGGAATAACAAGGCTCCAGGGGGTCCCGTGGCTCCTGGGCCGGCCTCCTGCTCTCCGCTCCGGCTCATCGGTGCCCTCTCCACGTCCTGCCCACCCACTGGCCATGCCAGCTGAGGCGGCCCGAGGCGGCCTGAAGAAGGAGGGACACGAAGGGCAGATGAGCACGTTGACTCTCTCGCTGGGGCTCTCTGCCTTCATCCTTGCCACTCAGAGACTCTATTTTGATCTTTTAGAGCAAAAACACGGCATACTGGGTGGCAGGTTTGATCCCCGGCTGCGGCACACACAGGAGGCAGCTAATCGATGCTCCTCTCCCACAAGGATGTTTCTCTCTCTTTCCCTTCCTCTCTCTCTAGAACTCAATGGAAGCATATCCTCAGGTGAAGGTATAAGTAAATAAATAAAGAAGAAAAGCCCTGACCGGTTTGGCTCAGTGGATAGAGCGTCGGCCTGCGGACTCAGGGGTCCCAGGTTCGATTCCCGTCAAGGGCATGTACCTTGGTTGCAGGCACATCCAGTGGGGAGTGTGCGGGAGGCAGCTGATCGATGTTTCTAACTCTCTATCCCTCTCCCTTCCTTTCTGTAGAAAATCAATAAAATATATTAAAAAAAAAAAAAAAGAAAGAAGAAAAGAAAGTGAAAAGACAACTCACAAAATAGGAGAAAATAACTGTAAATCATACAGCTCATAAGGGACTGGGAATGCAAATGTTACTCTTACACCTCAGTATTGAAATGTAAATAACCCAATTTTGAAATGGGCAAAGGGTTTGGATAGACATTCCTCCAAAGACGAAGCACAGATCACCGAGAAGCACACAAAAACTTCTCAACAGCATTCGCTTTTAGGGAAATGTAAGCCAGAACCACCGTGAAAGACCACTTCATGCCCACCAGGTGGCTATAGCAACAACAACAACAATAATAAAAAGACACACAATAACAAGTGTTGGCAAGGATGTGGAAAAACTGGAACCCTCACGGGTTGCTGGTGAGAATACCGTCACAGTTTCCCAAAAGGCTAAACCTAGAGTTCCCACATGACCCAGCAATTCCGCTCCTAGGTGTGTACCCAGGAGAAATGAAAACATACGTCCAGACATGAATGTCTCTAGCAGCATCATTCATAAGAGCCAAAGAGTGGCAACAACCCAAATGTCCATCTTTAAATGGGTACATTTTATAAATTATATCTCAACTAGAGGCCCGGTGCATGACATTCGTGCACGGGTAGGGTCCCTAGGCCTGGCCTGTGATCAGGGCCGATCGGGGCCTTCCTTCCCTGGCTGCCGGGTGCCAGCCAGGGCCTTCCTTCATTCCGCGCCACCCCCTGGTGGTCAGCACACGTCATAGCAAGCATCCCAGTCTCCTGGTTGAACTGCGAGGGGACACTTTGCATATTAGCCTTTTATATATAGAGATACAGCTGTTTTAAAAAAGAAGATTCAGGCCACTTGAAAAAGAATAGCCCACGTGAGTCAGGTCAGTGCTCAGCACCTAGGTTCAGTCTTTGGAGCCTGGAAGAGCGTGATCGTGGCCAAAATGGCCTTGGATGATGAGGGAGGGGCAGTGTCCTCGGTTTCCCCCAGGATCCACTGTGACTCTCACTCGCCTGAAACCTGTTAAACCCAGAGGCTTAGGAAGCAGAACTGGGTCTTCGGGGAGTTCAGACAAACACCCGCGTGGTCACCCGGCCCTTCGTCCACCAGCATCTGGCGAACAGATTTGCTGTTTGATTCGGATCTGAACTGGAAATGACCAAGGGATATTGGTTTGGCTTCTGGAAATAGCAACTCAATTCTCATTTTCAAAGGCATCAGGGCTGCCTCTGCTTCTGCCCCAGCAAGTCTCGCCAGCCCTGTGGCCCGTGGACCCTGGTCGCTTAGCAGCTGGGTGAACCTGGGCCAGTGTCTCCACCACCCTGAGCTTCAGCCTCCCCTCCCTTCAGGTGAGCACGCCCCTGCCCTCGGGGGCCGTGGCTCTGCCCCCCTCCACCCCCGCGTCCTGGAACCTCCCGTCAGAGCCGCGCGGAGCAGGAGGCTTGTTTCCTTGCCGAGCTTGGCTGTTCTCTGAGACGCAGCATGTGTCGGCCGGTGTCCTTGTTCTGTCTATTTTTGGACCACAGAGAAAAGAGAGCTGGGAGCAGAAGAACGATTTCGGAGAGACCAGCTGTCCCGGGAGAGCCTGGCGCCCTCGCTAATTGGTTCACCTCCCGGACCTGCCCCATCAGAGCGCGGGACGCAGCGCCCGCCGGTGACGTCCTGTGCGGACCTGTGTTCTGCGGGGCCTCTGACCCCCGGCGGCCCCGGCTTGACAGGAATTACTGACCGGGGACGGATCCATAATCTCCAAGTGCCCTCATTAGAGGAGACAGCCCCTCAATCTTTTCAAGAAAACCTCGCTCCCCGTCACCTGAGCACTTGTCACTTAGAAAAAAACAAACCTAAACTGAAATCTCTATAGCTGTCATTTTTTTTTTTTTTTTCTGTTTGGCAGGTTATTTTTTTTAAATCTGGCTATTTTTTCTCAAATCCTGCCTTTTGATTTCTCGGTCCCCAGACCTGGCCGATACTTGGCATCCTCTGGGGGGACCGTCCTGGGGCTGTGAAGGGGGTTGGGGTCGGCCGGCCCCGCTGCTCCTTGTAGGACGTGTCAGGCACACGGGAAGCCGCCCAGCCTGTGACTGGGCTGCGGAGGGTCGTCCTTCCTGGCTGGTGGACGCACACACCGTCCACCGTGCGTGGGTTTGGCTTTACAAAGCAGGCCCGCGCTGGGGAGATGGCGCCAAGGAAGCCACTCCCCACCGTACAGAGCCCAGGGCTGGGCTGCCTCAGTGTCCCCGCTCTGCCCAGGCCTCCTGCTGAGGGGAGACGGGGCAGGGCAGGGGAGGAGGAAGGCACAAGGCCACTCCCTGTTTAGCACGTGGGCCAAGCTGCCCCTCCCCGCCCAAGGCCACGGCCACCAGGCAGAGGAAGATGACCAGCGTCTCGCCTCCGGGTCTTGGACACTGTCTTTTATTTATTTTCTTGGTAATCCTCACCTGACGATATTTTTTTCCATTGATTTTTAGAGAGAGTGGAAGGGAGGGGGAGACACTCAGAGAGAGAAACATCGATGTGAGAGAAACACATCGATTGGTTGCCTCCCACACACGCCCAACTGGGGCCAGGGATTGAACCTACAACTGAGGTCGGTGCCCTTGCCTGACTCTCTTTCCACTGAGCCACACCGGCCAGGACTGTGATTGTGTTTTATCACCATTTCCCCGGCTCTGCCAGACGAGGCTCCCTGAGTCCTCCCTGTACCCCGATGCCCAGCTCGAGTCACCACAGGGTGATGCTCGGTGGGTAAGTGTGGAGTGAAGTAATTCATGCATAAATGAAAGGACCCATCGGACCCCCTGGCCCAGAATGCGGGCACTCTCTCTGTCCCGCTGCCGGCTCATCGAACACAGGGATTTCCTGGTGAAACTGGATGGGGCCTTCCAAACTGGCATAAACTCCAAAAACTCAACAAATACTGACAAGGCATCTGAATCACACAGATCGCTTTGGCACCAAAGACTTTAAATTAGAAATCAATCACAAAACGTAACTAACGAGCTTGCCTGGCAATTGTAAAGCGTATTCATAAATAACTTACGGGCCAGAGAAGAAATCCGAACAGAAATTCGGTAGGCAGGAAATGAGAAGAGAACTGAGCAAAAATAAATATACTCAACACTTGTGAGGAGAGACGAAAGGAGATGCAGGGGCGACATAGTTGCCAACACCATCTATACCAATAAAAGCCTAGGTGGTCGTCACGCCGTGATGCCCTCACACCGTCACAACCCATCACCAGGAGGCTGCGTGCGCAGTGGGCGCACACAAGTGGGCGGGGACTTGACGCTGTGTGCGTAGCGCAGAGGAGGCGGGCCCCAGCAGCTCTGCGCCACGAGGCCTAGGGGTCTGCAGCTCCGGCCTACCTCTTTGGGGCAATCGATCATGGGGCTCCTGCACTGTGAAAGGGCACAGGCCAGGCTGGGGGAGTTCCCCGCCCCCCGGGTGCACAAATTTCGTGCACCGGGCCTCTAGTCTTTCTCTCTCTCTCTCTCTCTCTCTCTATATATATATATATATATAAAAGGCTAGTATGCTAAGTGTTTATCCGACTGGTAGCGATGATGCACACTGACCACCAGGGGGCAGACGCTCAACACAGGAGCTGCTGAGCTGCAGTGACTTGGCAGCGGCGGTTCTCGGGTGACGCACCCCGAAACCAGAGAGGAGGAAGCCCGATTCCTCGCAGGGTCGCGCAATTCCACTTTTGGCCATGGGTTATGTTGTTGCTGGGGCACTCTCAGCCCCGAATCTGGTTTACTGCACACTTGCGTTTGCGTTCCACACCCGGTATGACAGCAACTTTGCAGAGTGCCCTCTCGCACTCCGGGACCCCTCAGGGGATGTCAGAGAGCTGGTTTCAGCCTGATCCCCGCAGCCCAGGCTGAGGGACCCCACCTGCTGGAGGGACCCCACTCACTCCGCAGACACCCTTAGAGCCTTGGCACCACCCCAGGTGTGTCCGGCCAGGGAGGGACCACGGGAGGTTGGCTCCAGGGTGTGTCCGGCCCATCTCACCCAGTCCTGCCCCACCAGCCATCTTCTAATTAATTAATTTCCTTTCAATGTGCATGAATCCGTGTACCGGGTCACTAGTGTTATATAAATGTCAAGGTTAGAAAAAAGAGGATTAGAAGGGGATTAGCTGAGCAGATGCCTCTAGATGCCAGAAAAGGAAGAACAGAGAAACCTCAAAGAAGGATCTAACGAAGTCAAGAGCAAAACTGGCGAAATGACGAGGGTAGCTAATAACTAAGAGGATCAACCAAATGAAACGCTGCTCGTTGAAAGTGGACCAGAAAAGTGCGATGCTTCTGAATGGCTGGGAAATGGAACCCGAGAATCTAGGTCCAGCGCGAAGTGGGGACCACAGTGGGCAGGGAGCGGCCGGAGGAGAGGCGACGGGTACACTGGCTGCCGGGCTCAGCTCTGCCCGGGACCCCCAGGGGCCCTGGGAGAATCGCTTTCCACCTTTGGGCCTCAGATTTCCCACCTGCAGAATGGGAGAGTGGGGTCCAGTGACCTCCAAGGTCTCTCCCAACCCTGGCTGCCTGGAAATCTTGTATTCCAATAGGGGGAGGGAATTACGACTCCTCAGGGCAGCGTTGGCTACAAGTCTCTCATCAGATCTAACGGGCACCCTGGCTTGCTTGCATTTCTGTGGAGAGCGGCTACAGTGTTTGGACAGGTTCAAGCCTCAGACTGACTGGTGGCAAAGCCACATACATGTCCCAGCTTGGAGGGCAAAGCCCTCCCAGCACAATTAGAGCCAAAGGCTATGGTTGTAAGCTTGACCTTGTAGTCCGACCCTGCAGGCCGAGGTAGCTAAGGGCTGTGGGCTGAGGGGGGTGAAGCAAGTGCTGCCAAAACAAGGCTTGATAGAGTTCAGAGAATGGCAACAACAGGAAAGAAGCACATTTGAAATTCGCAAGAACATTGTAAACACCTTGCCCTTGCTTTGCTTGTGTGATCTGACTATAAAACAGCGGTTCTCAACCTGTGGGTCGCGACCCCTTTGGCGGTTGAACGACCCTTTCACAGGGGTCGCCTAAGACCATCGTGCATATCAGATATTTACATGACGATTCATAACAGTAGCAAAATCACAGTTATGAAGTAGCAACGAAAATAATTTTATGGTTGGGTCACAGCATGAGAAACTGTATTTGAAGGGCCAGAAGGTTGAGAACCACTGCGTATAAAATAAAGCTTCGGCTTACAGGCTGTGTCACTGTTTCCTCATCCAGGCACAGTGATACACCTGGTCCCAGCTGTATTCTCTTGTCTGTCTTCTTTCATCCTTCACCGCCCCTCCTCAGGTTCACCCCTGGCCGTGCTGGACACGGTTCACATTTCCTCTCGTTCTTCATCACCAGGGCTTGGGCTGGTCCCCACCCCTAGGACACTTTCCCCTCCTCTTCCTATCTTCTCTAGAAAGATCTTGTGGCCCCCGAATGGAGTCAGAGTTCCCCAGACCACAGTCTTATTGTCGTCGAAGTTAATGATAGCAGAGAGCGTAGACCAGCGCCCGGCCTGTCTTACTCGCCAGTGTCCCCCGTGGTGGCGGCGCCTGGTCCTTATCTGGGCAACACTGTCCATTCGAACAGGCCCAGCGCCTTGGCGCACCTGGGTATCGCCGCCCCCGCCCACCGGCCGGGCCCTCGGACCGCTGGCTGCCCTGGCACCAGCCCCTATTTACCTGCCTTGACCCAGCGACTCAGCTCCAGTCAGCAAAGCCGCCTCCTGCCAGAGCCGTCACAGTTCCCGCTCCGGGCGCGGGCAGCCTGCGGACGGCTTAATTTAGAAGCATCTCTGAAGGAATTCCGCGCTGCTTTCACTCGGGGGTCCGCTGGGTCGTGACCACACACAGCGTGAGGCCTGACTAGTCATTAGGATCCTCATCGCTGGCGGAGCTGCCGGTTCGGGAGGAGAGTGAGCACGTGGGACCGGAGCCCACATTCCCGGCAGAGACTTTCACACGACGCGTGTCATCAGCATTTAACATGGGGGTGAGTGTCGCCACGGAGACCTGGGCCCAGAGTCCCCGCTCTGGGTTCACCCTGTGTGACCTGGGGCGTGGCCCTGCCGTCTGGGGCCCGTTTCCCCATCTGCACGACGGAGACACACCTGGATGCTCCGAGGCTTGTGCGGAATAAATGCTGGGCCCCGCAAGTCCCAGGCCCGTGGTTCTGACGTTGCTATTGACGGGGCGCCCTGCTGCTTCGCCTCTGAGGGCTGAGCCCCTCTCCGTGGGCATCAGGGATCCCCGGGACAGAAAAGACTCACCCCGCACGGGGGTGAGCTCTGGCTTCGGTCAGCTTTTAGGAGAGCCCGTCAGCACCAAATCAGCACCCATCCACCCACCTACCCACCCACCCACCTACCCACCCACCACCCAGCATGAGCCGTACCCATCGCCTCACCCGGCTCCCGGTGGCTCCCGGGCTGTGGTCACATCCCTCCAGCCTCTGCCTCCATCTTCCCACGGCCTCCCCCCTACGTCTGCATCTTTGTCTCTTACAAGGGTGCTCATCAGGGTGCCCCTCAGAACAATTAGAATGTTCTCATCTCTACATCCTGCATTACGTCTTCAAGGGCCCCTTTTCCAAATAAGGTCACAGTCACAGGTCCTAGGGGTTAAGACACAGACACCCCCTCCAGGGTCACCATTCAGCCCTCTACCAGGGCCGCAGTGTGTGGAGACCGCAGACCTGTGGACCGAGGAGCTTCCTGTTAACAGTCATCGTGCCTGGCCACCAGGGACCAGGCTGTTGCTGCTCTGAGCGCCACGGAAGGCCCTGGACCCGGGAGTCCCCGCCGGCTGGGCATGCGAAGCAGGCAGGGTGCCCGCGAGGCCCCCAGAGACCGGACGTGCCAGCCGCACGGAGCACCTCCAGCTGCCTTCTGGGAAATCATGTCACGGTGTCAGAATCAAGCCGTCCCTTGCCAGAGGCGACACCACAGTGCACAGACGCCTCTGTTTCTGGCTATTCTCTCTGCTCAATAACCTTTCCGAGGCCACGTGGGAATTTCTCTGAAACTGGAGATTAAGCTGGAGACAAGATCATGGTTCCATCAAATGCCTTGAACGCCAGGTGCTGAGCCCTGGGTCGGGTGGGCATCAGGTTACCAGAGCCGGGCATGACCCTGACACAGCCAAGAAATCTGAGACCTGCGGCTGGGGCCCCGACGGCTCCGGAAACACCGCCACCGAGGGCCCGCGAAGGGACAGAGGGTCCGCGAAGGGACAGAGGGCCCGCGAAGGGACAGAGGGCCCGCGAAGGGACAGAGGGTCCGTGGACCTCCGAGTTAGGACTTGGGGGTATTTTTCCTCCCTGAGGAGAGAGTCCATGGCTTTCTGTAGAGTCTCGAAAGAGCCTACACCCGCCAGAGATGAAGACTGTGGTCTTATGTCCTGGAATAACTAACCAACAAACCTCAGCATGGGCAGAATATTCTAGAAAGAATCCGGAACGTAGTGCCTAGAGATTGGGGGATGGTGCTATAACAGAGCTTGTCTGCCTCTGATTCCCTGTGGAGCCAATCCTAGGCCAAACCCTCTCTGGGCCTCAGTTTCCCCATCTGTAAAATGGGGAATAGCCAAGTTGGATTCCACTGGGCCCGTGTGCACCCTGATGTTCCCGCTCTCCCCTGACGGTGAGCCCGGCCCCGGACCTGAGGCCAGGACCTGGGTATGGGTCTCGTTGGCCCTAAGCAGTGCCCAGACCTGGGGGGTGCGGTGACAGTGTCCTGGAGGCAGGCCGGGGTGTGGCCCCCAGGAACCACTTGGCCTGCAGGAAGCCACCTGGGCACGGGCTCCGATAGGGTCATGACTCCCCCAGGGTGAGATGCCCAACCTCTTGCTCCCTGAAGGGGCCGGATTTTGGGCACTGAGCACGGAGGCCTTTCCTGAGAGCTCCCCATCCTCTCCCTGGTCTTCGGTTCTCAGACTGTCGCTCGGAAAGCTGCCTGCAGCCCCGTGGGCCCACTAACCCCTGGGGGCTGGGGGGGTGGTGGTGGTTGCCAACCACGGCCTGGATTCTTGACCAGGGCCTGGGGCTTGGGTCCTGCTTTACCGGGAAGTCACGGCAGAGCAAACCCAGAAGGAACCCGCCTGCCAGCCCTTCACCTCGGCCGCCTGGTAAACCCGGCTCTGATGGGCCCCCGGGCCAGCGCCACGCTGCCCCCCAGCCCCTGCTCACCCTCCAGCCCGAAGTGCCCCTGAGTGTCTGCCCCAGAGAGGCCCCAGCTCAGGAGGCTGACTTTCTGTTCTCCCTGCACCCCCACCTCAGCGTGGTTCCTTCCAGATTCAAGCTCCGGGAGGGGAGGGGTCCTGAATAAATGCAGGAGGGAGAGGAAAAGGCAAACAAGCAAGCCTGCACCCTTCTCCAGGGCCTCCCTCGGGCTCCCCCGCACGAGACCCCGTTCCAGGGGTGTCCTCCCACCTGGAGGCGATGGGACGCGTGCGGGACACGGGAGGGCTCCCCCCTCACCCCCCAGGCCCTGGGAAGGGGGCTCGGCTGAAATGCGATCGATCGCACCACATTGAACTGCGGGGCCCCGGCTCCTGGATCTGTCTCCCTCCCATGAGCCTCTGGAGGACGGGGGACAGGCCCTGGACTCTGGTTCTGGTGCTGCTGCGCGGGCCCGGGACTCACCGCCTCCAGCCCCAGGGGAGTGAGTGCCAGGAGGCCCTGGGACAGGACGGCTCGTTGGGGTTAACGGTGGGGATGGTGGGGACGCCGCTGGGAAGGATGCGCTGGCTACTGGGCCCCCGCGCAGTGACTCCAGCCATCACCACGCGGCACCGTGACGCCCCCGTCACGCTGCAGTGACTGCACAGAGGGAAAGCCCTGCCTCTGTGCCCTGGCCCGTCACCCCCCTCCGCCCCTCCTCCCCCAGCCAGGACCCTCCCAGCTCTCCCCCTCACGCTGTGCCCCTGCTATTCTATCATTTCTCCAAGATGAAGCCCGGGGCAGGAGGTGAGGGAAGCGGGGAGGGGAGCACGGGGCGAGCCCCCCAGCCTCTGTGCCCCCCCGACCTGCCCTCCCCTCCATCCGCAGGTGGGCCCGCACCTCGACACCTTCCCCAGCGAGGCCGACCGCCAGAGAGCGTTCAAAGCCCAGCGGGAAGAGCATGCTGTGCGCCAGGGAACCCTGCGGATGGGCAACTACACCCACCCCTGAAGCCGCCTCCGCACGCGGAACATTCCGGAAGGCCCCCCCGTCCTGCCCCACTCCTGTGTTTACGTGGGTTCTGCTGCTGCAAGGACCTCAGGGTCAGGTCTTAGGTTAGTTATTTTTGCTACGAGCCCCCCTCTTCAGTTAGGCAACACTAGCTCACCTTCGCCCAGCGCCCCTCGACCTGGGGACTCCCCGTCCTCTGGCAGCCGCCCGCCCTCTCTCAAGCCCTCACCCGATGGGACAGCACAAACCCAATTACAGGGCAGACGCTCCCTCCAGGCCGGAGTCGAGGCTGTGCCGCATCAGGGACCACGCGGGAGTTTCCTGCGGAATTCCTGCCCTTAACGTGCCCGGAAAGCCCTCGTTTAGCTGCAAACACGAGTTTTAGTTGCTCTTTCTGGGGTGCCTGACGCCCCACCACGCTCGCTCCTCCGGGCCTGCTCCCCCCTCCGGGGGCTTCTCCCCCAAGACTGACCGGGAAGCGGGGCTGGAGGGCACCGGCGAAGGAATTCTCAGCCAAACCCCCGACTCCCCCGGCAGCTCTTGCCTCCATCTCTGGGCGCATCCCCGGCTTCTCCCCACAGACGATATCCTGACCTGTTTTCAATTAAAACGCTGCTGTCGTCCTCCTCTTGTGTCTCTATCTGAAAACCGGCACCGTTATAACGGTGCGAGGAGCAGCCTCAGGCGCTTCCCACGCTGCTGTGACCGCGTGGAGACTCTCCGAGGCCGTGAGCCCGCCAGGCCTCCGACAGCGCCTGCACGGAGCGCGCCTCCCGGCTTTCCAAAGCCCACCTCTGGCCTGAGGCTCGTCCCCGAACGCCAGGCTCATGTATCCGACTTGGTTGCCTCTCCTGTCGGATTCTCATCTCAAACCAGCACAGCCGGACAGGCCCCTTGATGTTCCGGCCAACCTTGCTCTCCCTCCGTTTCCCATCTCATGAACGGCACCACCGTCGACCCGCTGTCGAAGCCAAATGTGTCCCCCACCTCTGACACCTGACCCATCACAAGCCCAACGTCACTTCCAAGACCGCCCTGGTCCACCCCCTTCTCTCTGGGCCCCTCTTCTCTGGGGAACCAGCTCCCGGCTCCCCCTCACCCCACCGCCAGGGAGCAGCCCTCAGCACTCGGTGGCTTCCCTCCACCGGAAGTGAGACCCCACTCCTGCCCAGGCTGGGAGGGACCCCAGGTGAGACGGCCGGCCAGGCCAGCCCTCTGGCTCCATCCCCGGCCCACAGGTGGCGGCCGCTCACTCCTCCTGCCTTAGGTGTCCTGCCGCCTTTCCCTCCATCAGGACCCCTGGGCCACAGGTGGTGCCCTGCCCGCCCCTTCTTGTCATGCAGACCTTCGCTCAAAAGCCAGGCCCCTCCTCTGAAGGCCTGCCCTGGACCGGCTCCTGCGTTATCTCCGGAAACAGTGACCCTGTGTGGGCCTGACTTCTCAGGAGGGAAGTGGCATGGGGCCCGGAGCCCACCGTGGGCAGTGCCCCCTGATATCTGTGGGAGGACCCTCAGCGTGAATGTTCCCGGTGACTCACGCCCCCTACAGGCCGGGCCTGGCAGAGACAAGCCCAGCAGGTGATTAGAGATCTGAGTGAGTTCCCCTGCAGTCGGCCCCTCTCGCAGGCGCAGCTGTGTTAGAAGCCGATTCCACAAAAAAGCCACACACACTAACCCCTCAGGACTCGGCTCAGCCAGGGCCGTCCCGGACCCCACCCCGTCCCAAGGGCCTGAAATCCTCCTGCCACCACAGGAGCCGGAGAAACCCACCCCCCCCCCCTCGGCTAACGTGCCCGAATCCTTCCCACCCCCGGGAGCAGGTCTGCCCCTGAGCCCAGCAGCCAGCCCCTCGGTCAAGCGTGCAAAGCCCAGCTCCACCCGGTCATTCCTGTGTGACCTTCAGCGAGTGTCCTGACCTCTCTGTGCCTCACCTGAGACAAAGCCCCCACACAGGACAGGACATCTGCTCAAGCCACATCGGACAACGACTGCATGAAAGAGGGCGGCCAGCAGGTTAGCCCGGGGTCCTACGTACCCTGAGTTACCACTTTCTTATCAATAAAGCGCCATGAAGGGGCCGCCGGCCCTGTGACGCTGGAGGGCGAGGAGAGCAGGAGGTTCCGGGGAACAGCCGTGGCATCGGGTGCTCAAGAGGGGAAAGGTGTGTTTACCCAGCACACCCCTGTGCTCTGAACCCTCATGCGAAGGGCGAGGGGCACATTAGGACACAGAAGTCCCTGAAACTAGGCTCTGCCCACCGAAGGGCGGGCCGCTTGCTATGGCAACGAGGGAGATGCCCAGGGCGAGCCACCACCCGCCCATCCCACCCCCAGGCTTGCTGGGCCAAGAGGAACGTGTGAACTTGGCCCGAAAAGGCTGCGGGGAAATCTCTCCTGTACCTGATCTCACATCTCGCCCCGCAGGCAGGCAGGCAGGCAGCGCTGTGGGACTTGCTGGGGCTGTGAGGGGGGCCCTGGGCAGCGCCCTCAGTCCTCTCCCGGATCCCGGCTCTGGGTGCACCCCGCCTGGGCCCCAGCGTCTCTCCTCCGAGGGCCCCTCAGCTCCTTGTCCTACAGCGCCACCCGCTGGCAGGCCCGAGCCCACGGCCGCCAGGCAGCTGGCCCTTCCCTCCCGCCTCGCCCCTCCCCCACGTGGCTCTTCTCTCATTAATTATTTGCACCTGCACAAAGTCCCAGGTCGGATTCCATCTCACTCCACCTTCTTAGGTGTCCTGTCGCCTCTGCCGCAGCCGGTCCTCACTGGTGCTGACCCAGGCTGAGGGATCCCCCACACACAACTGGGGTCCCTCTGCTGGCGTGGCCACGGGAGTCTTCTGTTAGCATCCCTGCGTCGCCCTCCCCCTTCTCAGATGGAAGAGAGAGGTGGGCGGAGGGGAGTTTGGTCAGCAGTTAGGCCACTCGCCGTCCCAGGCCAGTGACCGCCATCCTGTATGTCCCGGAGCCCGCCCCTCGGACTATTTCTCAAAGATGGGCGGACACGGGGAGAGCCCAGCCTCATTCTGCATCCCGAGTCCCCAGTCCCACTGCGGCCAGTGCCATGTGGGGACGGCCGTCACCGGCGGTGTGGCATGCACCTGTTTTTGCTCATTCCCTGCTGATTGGCACTTGCGGACATTTTACCTCCTGGTTGGGTTTCCTGGCAACAGCCCATCAGAGATGTAACCAAACAAAGAGGCCCGTGCGGACTGTCCCCGTGAGCTGGGGGGCCCGGGGGAGGGGGCTGGTCTGGACCGTCACGTGGTCGGCCTGAAATTCTTGGAAGTCCCCTCTGCAGCGGGAGGGAGGCGGTGCCCACGCTGGTGCGCCGGCAGGAGGGGCAGCAAGGGCCTTGCGGGGAGCCTTCGGGCACGGGACCTGGGGAGACTACAGTCCCGCGAGAGGAAGAGCCTGCAGGTGCTTCGCAGCCCACGAGGGCGGAGCAGACCTCTTGGCTGGAGGTCAGCTTTTCTTTTCATGCCGAACCCCCCCACTGACTCCCGTCTATTTCCAGATCCCTCTGCTGGCGTGGCCAGGGCTTTCTACCAAAGCCCAAACCTCATTCATTCTCGCACTGCCCCTCTCTCTTTCTCTCTCTCTCTCTCTCTCTCTCTCTCTCTCTCTCTCTCTCATAAAACCAGATAATTAATAATTTTCTTGGTAAGAAGAAAGCGAGGGGGTGAGGTCTGGGATCGGGCTGCTGTGCAGGGTTTTAGCAGCGATGGCAGCAAAGAACCAGCAGAGGCAGTTCCTGCGACTGGCCTGACGAGAAAGCACTGCTCATGGGCCGAGGAGCCAAGGCCAGTCCCGGGAGTCCCCGGACGCGACAGAGAAGGCCTGGCGTTTCGGTCCCCCCATCCCACCTCCCCAACCGGTGCTGGTCTGGAGACCACAGATTCGGGGGTTCAGAGGAAGCACGTCTCCATGGCAGCAGGCAGACCAGCAGCTCGGGGCCCCCGGTGGGCCTGCGTCCAGCCAGCCCGGCCTGCGCTTCCCATCACACGCCTTCTCCTGCGTTTTCCTCCTGGAGCCAAACTGCCCTTTCGCTTCCTTTCTCTTTACTCTGAAAACCTTTGATGCTTAAACTCATTAAAAGAATGTAAACAAGCCCAGCCAGCGTGGCTCAGGGGCTGAGCGTCCACCTATGAACCAGGAGGTCACGGTTCCATTCCTGGTCAGGGCACAGGCCCGGGTGGCAGGCTCAGTCCCCAGTGCAGGGGAGCAGGAGGCAGCCGACCAATGAGATCCATGACTCTCTCTCATCACTGATGTTTCTATCTCTCCCTCCCTCTCACTTCCTCTCTGAAATCAGTAAAAGTGTATTTTTTTAAAATAAATTAAACAAAAACTAGGTTGGCTCTTTACCCAGGTGACCTGTACACTTGAGTCCACAGATGGGAAGCAATCTATGAGGGGACTTAGATGGATGGGCGCCGGGTTCCCTGGGAGCTCCATTCTGACACTGCCAGCAGCCAGCCTGCGCACCCTGTGTGCGTGTGTGTGTGTGCGTGTGGGGGGGGGGGGCGGGGACAGGGGGCAGCCTGCGTGCGTGAGAGGGAGGGCGGAGGGCGGAGGAAAAGAATAGCCTCTCTCTGGTTTCAGGAGCTCCATGGGGTTTGGGGCCAAACCAGCAAAAATGATTGAGAACAGCGTGACCTTGAAGCCCACAAATCCTCCAAAGCCTCGTCCGACCCATCTGTTTGAGAAAGCGATACTGCACCCAGGCCTGGCCTGTATCACCCACCCACTCCTCGTGGAAAACTGGTTTTGGTTGGAAGGGCCTGGGCAAAGGGGGAGCTGACCTCTGGGGTGTGTGTGTGGGGGGGGGCGACGGCTAGGGAGACCAGCCTGGGCGCTCCAACCTGCCAGGGAGCAGGCTCTGCTGTGCCAGTGGCTGTACTAGGACAGCGGCACTGCCACTCCCAGGCCCACCTGCGCCCTCACAGGGAGCAGGTGATGACTGAGGCTCAGAAGGTGTTTGAAGGGGGTCCCCCAGCAGGGCTGGGATGGTGGCGAGGCAGGTAAGGCCCTTGCCTAAGGCACACAGTTGACGGGGTTGCTCCAAAACTCAGGAACCAAGACAAACAATATATTTTGTCAATCGAAGTTTTAAAATCCCTGAAGGGCAAAACAGGAACCGTTTCAATAAAGACCTGGGCAGCTCACCTCACCTGAGTCTCAGGCCCGGCTTCCCAGCCAGGTCCGCTCCAGGTCCAGCTGACGCTGGAGTCAACACCCACCCAGGAGGTACCGGCCTCCGGCCGCAGCTGCTCAGAGCGGGGAAGGGTGGCACTCAAGCCACAGGTCATTCCTGGGCAGAGGACACCAGGGTCCTTCCCAGAGCCTGTGGCACAGCTCCCCGCGTGGCTCTGCATGCTCCGGAAGGTGAGCAAAGCAACCTGGCCCTGCTCCAGGCTGAGCAGCACCTCTGGGGAGGGAGGTGGGGCTGGGAGGAAGGAAGCTGGTAAGAACCCCGGCTCCCGGGCCCATTCCTGACCCACAGCCAAACCCACGCCAAGAGCCCAGGTACAGAGATGTGATTCTGCAGCCAGGCTGCCTCCTGCGTGCCCATGGCCCTCACTACCGACCCCTGGCATTAGCATCTGTGTCCTAAGGAAAGGCAGGGGTCGGGACCAGAGGCACGGCTGTGGAGAGTGGACAGGTCCCCGGGGCAGTGCCCTCCCTGCCCTGGGGAAGGGCCGCTCCATCTGTGGGCGTGTCTGGGGGGGAAGGTGGGGCCTTCTAGGGCTTCAGGTCCATGAGAAGCTGAAGATTTAAAAGCAATCTCAAAGGATGGCGGGCATGGACTGGAACTTGAAGCTAGAAGCTCAAAGAGGAAGGGGAAGGGGAGGAGGGCTGAGCGTCCTGAAGAGGGGCTGGGCGTTGGCTGCCAGTTCTGGGCCCTTGGCTCAGCCCCAGTGTCCGGGCAGCCTGTCCTGGAGATGCCCTGTCACCCTGGTTCCCTACCCTTCCCTGGGCTTCCTCCCGGGGAGCTGCGGGGCCAGCCAGGGGCAGGGCCTGAGGCTGGGGAGGGGCGAGGCCACCTCCTACCCTATAAACCCTAAACCGATCTGAGAGGCCGAGGAACTTACCCAGGTTCACACCCAGCCCTGAGGACCTCGGAGCCCTCATAGCCCCGGGGACACCAGGCTCCTCTCTCTAAGGCAGGATGGGCCACCCACCCCGGACCCCCTGGATGCGTCTCAGCGGAACCAGGGCCAGGGGAGCTCACACCTCACGCCAGGCCCGGCAGGCGGAGGGGCAAGGAGGGCCCGGCGACTGAGAGGAGGAAGGAGGAGGTGGGCGTGGAGCTGGGATGCCAACCAGGAATAGATGATGTTCGTGAGAGGGCGGGCCCTCCGGTAAATTCCACAGGAAACGCAGCGGAAGGTTGCATCTTATAAAGAGGCGACCACTCAGCACCAACCTGTCCCAACAGCCTTTTACATGCCCTGGGCTCCGACAAGCTCCGAGAAGCGGGAGGGGCGGGAGGGCTGCCGGGTCGGGTTCACGAGAGTCGTCTTCACCCCCCACACCCCGACCTCCCCCCGCCCCGCAGCCCCCGCAGGCCCCCTGCCGCGGCTTCCTTTCGCTGGGCCCGGGATCTAACGCTCGCCTACAGCCGGCGGGCAGGGCGGGCGCTCCGACCGACCGTCTGCCGGAGCAGGACGAGGGCTTTGTGCGCGCGCGCGGCGGTCGCGGCCTCTGAAGGCCCAGGAGGGCAGCCCCGCTGACCCATCGGGCGTCCAGGGGAGATGCAGAGGTGGGGTGACAGCGGGAGAGGGGCGCGGGGTCCAGAGGCGCCGCAGCAGGACGGGACCCAAGCGGGGGGCTGGCCGGGGAGGGCCCGTGACTTCAGCCCCGTCTCCTTCCAGCGCGCTCGGCCCGTGGGAGGCGCCAGGGCGGGGGCCCGTCGCTCCGGCCCCTCGGCGCCCGCCCCCGCCTCCCCGACAGCTTGCAGCCGAGCCGGATCGCCGTCCCCGGGGAGCCCGTCCTCGGCCGCGGCGGGGCCGCTTCCAATCTGCCGGCCGGCGCGGGGCGGGCGCGGGGAGGGCGAGGCCCGCCGACCCTGCCCGAGGGGAAGAAAGTTCCTGCGGCCGGTGGGGGGCTTCCCTGGGTCTCGGGCGCGGGGAGAGGCGGGCGGCCCGCCTTCCGCCGCGGCCTCCGGCGCCGAGCCGCACTCGGGGCCCGTGGGGAGGGAGCCGGGGCGCGCGGGCCCGCCTCGGAGACCCCGCTGCCGGCCCGCGGGCGAGGCCCCTCCGCCCTTTGACCGCAGACCCGGCCCAGACCCCGCGGGCCGCGAGGAAAGGCCCGGACGCGCTTCAGACCCGCCCACCGCGCGGGGCCGCACCCGAGGCGGACCCCGAAGGGCAAAGGCGCGGAGGGGCGGGGAGGGAGCGAGGGCGCGGGATCCACAGGGAAAAGGCGCGTTTCCAGCGCCGCCTGGGAAATAGGAAGCCGTTGGCAGCGTCTACACTCGCCCTCCGAGGCCCTCGCTCTCCCGGATCAAAGCACAGACACGCGGACCTGGGGCCGGGCCGCAGCAGGCCACCGGCTGGATGGGTCCCTGCCGCCTCCCTCGGGCCCCCCGGGTCCCTAGGGGTCCCCGGCGTCCCAGACACGACCTCCCGCACTCTCCACCCTCGGCCCCCAGCGAAGCCACCTTCCCGCCCCTTCCTGGGGCGACGCCAGCTCTCCCCACCCGCCAGACCGCAGGGCTCCGAGCGGCAGAGAAAGGGCTGCAAAGCGCCCCACGCGAAAGCCCTGGAACCCAGGGGAACGCCCCCAGGACAGGGCTCCCCCGCCGGGGTTGGCCCCTCTCCGTGGCCGGAGGAAGGAAGACCGGGGAGGGGCCGAGGAAAAGGATCTAGGACAGCCCCGGGGGCGAATCACTTGAATAACTGCCGGGAAGGGCCGAGGGAAACTTAAAAAACTCGCATCCCGAGCCTCCGCGGCGCAGCGGGCTCGGACCCCTCCCCGCCAGCCCGCCCCCCTCGGCTAATCACCCCCATTAGGGGCCTCATCACCGGCCTAATGAAAGCAAACCGCGTGGAAACGGCCGGTAAACAGTTGGGCCTGTGCGGTAATTAATTCAGTGTCTCTTTTAATCAAACTGAAAGGGAATCGGGCCGAGACTCGCGGCGCTGTGACATCACCCCCAAAATCGGCCAGAGCCAATCAGCGACGTCACTCCGGGGCCACGTGGGCTAGTCCCCTTTAAAACACACACACACACACACACACACACACACACACACTCACACACTCAAACACACACTCACACACTCACACACTCACACTCACACTCACAACATAACGAGGGGGGGAAAGAAACAAACAAAACCCCGAGCCCCAAAGTAAAAGTGACACAGGTTCATTTTTTAAAGGAAGGGGGAGGCGAAGGCGCGCTCGGAGGACCGGCTGGGAGCGCGGCGGCCGAGCCCGGGGGCGCTGTCCGCGGTGCTGACGGCCCCGGGCGCAGGGAGCGCGGAGGAGGACCTGCGGGCCAGGTGGACAGTCATGCGCCGCGCGCCGCCGCCGCCGCTCTCCGCGGTGCTGACGCCACCAGGTGCGCTCCGTTCCGCCGGCCCGTCGCCCGCTGCTCACCGCGGTGCTGACCCCGCTGCCTGCGGCCACGCTCGCCTGGAGGAAGCGTGCGGTTTGGATTTTTAAACGCCGTCCTTTATTTAGGTTCCGACATCCTCGCCTCTCTTCTGTGCCAGAGGAGCGCTCAGGCCGTCCGTCTCCCCCTTTGCTCTCCCCAACTTGGCGCACCCTCCCTCCCGTTCCTCCCTGACACTCCCACCACCCCCCCTCGGTTCGGCGACTAGGCGCGATGCTGCAGAAGACGCGCTGAGCCCTTTTGGATCTAATGCGCAGAGGAGGCTGGCCCAGCGCTCCTGGGCTCCCCCAAGGCTGAACTCCATCCAAGGTGCCCACAGGCTCCCTGCCCGCCTTCCCCATGCCAGCCCGCAGCTAGGGGCAAGGACAGCGGTCGGCTGGGGCTGGGGGTGGGTGGGGAGCTTCCGGAGAGGACAGGCCGAAGCTTGGCTATGGAAGGCTCCAATGGCTTTGGGATCGACTCCATCCTCTCCCACCGGGCGGGCAGCCCCGCCCTTCCCAAGGGGGACCCCCTGCTTGGGGACTGCCGCTCACCCCTGGAACTGAGTCCTCGCTCAGAGAGCAGCAGTGACTGCTCCTCACCAGCCTCACCAGCAAGGGACTGTCTGGAGACGGGCGCCCCGCGGCCTGGCGGGGCACAGGGCCCAGGTTTGGACTCCCACCTGCAGGCCGGACAGCTCTCAGCCCCAGCCCAGTCACGTACAGTGACCTCCTCCTTTTTGATCAGGGACATCCTTGCCGACTGCAAACCACTGGCCGCCTGTGCGCCCTATTCTAGTAGCGGGCCGCCTGCCGCCCCTGAGCCCGGGGGCCGCCTCGCACCCAAGGCCGGTGAGGACTTTAGAGACAAGCTGGACAAAAGTGGCAGCAATGCCTCGTCAGACTCCGAGTATAAAGGTAAGAAAGCGGGAGGTGGAAGCGTGTGTGTGTGTGTGGGGGGGGGGGGGGTGCTGTGCTTCTAAAAGTCTAAAAGCCGGCAGTGAAACTTGCATGCACACAGGAGGGGACACGCAGAAGCCGGCCCGAGCTCCCCCAGGGCCCGAACCTTCCCGCCTGCCCGTGGCTATGCCTTTGAGCAACAAAGAGTCGGGTGGAGACAGCGGGGAGAGGGATACTGTGCGCCCCAGGAGAGACCCCCCAAAATGCACAGAGCAAACTTTCCAAACTTCCGCTGGGTCTGCCCTTCCAGCGGGGCTGGGGGGCAGGAGCAGGCGCCCATCTGGCCAGAGGCTGAGAAAATACTGCAAAACAACCAGACCCCTAGGGCTCAGCTGGAACGCCCTCCTTATAGGAGTGAAAACCTAGCGGAAGCCAGCCGAGAACAGTCAGAATTCTCCACCCTTTCATCTGGATTTCCGAGGGGGAGAGAAACCGGGCTTTGCCTCCCCTTGGGCCCAGCGTACTCTGGGCCCCACGAATTATGCAAAAGGAACGCTCACTTCAAAGCAGCAGCAGCAGGCGGGGCTGCGAGGCTGGCTGGGAGCAGGCTTGGAGGTCTGGTCCAGGGGGGAACCCTGGTGCACCCACCCAGCGGTTCTCGCTGAATTTGATTTTTAAGAGAATTGAGCCATTTCTGGTTGTGTGGGACCCAGGGCTTCCCGAGTGACCAGCTCCCCGTCCCCTTCCCTGGGGGTCACCGGCCCTTCACCTGCCTCTCACCTCTGTGAACCTTTCCTTGTTGTTCCCTTTCATCCCGTCTTAACCAGGGAGCCGAGATCAAGAGTAAGAGGACAGGGAAGGGAGGGAAAAAGGAAGGAAGAAAGGGAAGCATAAAAGGAGCGCCCTAATTTTATTCTCGCCGCCCGCCCGGGGCCACGGCCTGGACTCAGCTCTTTGAGAGGCCAGTGGTCAGAGTTCTTTCCCCGCAAGAAGCGGGAGGCAGGCGGGGAAGGAGTGTCAGGGCTTCGGGGCAGAGCCCGTGTCCCCCACAGCAGAAACCCGGGGCCGGCCGAGGCCCTTCTGAGCCCTATCAGCTCAGAATTCATCCCGAACGCTTTTCATCAGATAGCACTTCCCTACGAGGGCATCTGCTGTCATCGCGGGCCCTGCACCTCCCAGCGCCTATTTGTACGCAGTCTTCACAAAAATGCGGAACGGCTCGCAACACTCTCCTTCCAGCCAAGAATTCGTTTGTGGACATGCCCTGACCTCAAACCCACACCCGTGTGGGGCCCCACACCCCATCTCGCTGTCCTCGGCTTCCCCACGCACCGCCCGGCCGCCTGCAGCCCAGCCGTGCTGAGGAAACGAGAAAACGGGCAGGCGGAGCGCACCCACGGGGAGTCCGGAGGCACGGGGCCCAGAAACCCCTGCTTCACCCCGGGGGCTGTTTCCTGAGGCAAAGGAAACCCGCCCCAGAGAAAGACAGGTGCAGGGGAAGGCAGAGAAGCGACAGGAACGTCTACTTATAGCAATGTTTTGTGGTTCGTAATTCTCAACAGCACCCAGCTTTGTGGTTAGAGTGAGGGGCAAGAATCGCCAACGTCGCCTGCTGCCAACGGTGGTGCCAGGCTGGGAGAACCTGGCTCTTGTCTCCTTTAATTTGGGATTTCAAGGAGAGGTTTAGTTTAAGATCATGGGAATATCAATGTCCTCCTCCTGTCAGAGAAGATATCCCAGCGGGGAGCGGGGAGCGGGGAGGGCGGGCTGTCCATGCATCACTCAAATAGGCCGGAGAGGAGGGTGGAAGGTCTTCCCACCCCACCCCGAGGCGGTGCGCCTTTGCGTCTACAAAGCCCGGGGTCAGAGGGCGTGGGGACACTCGCCGCCGAGCTGAGCCCGCGAGTGGCGGAGGCTACTTTTTCAGGCGAGCTGGGAAGGCTGGCGGGAAGACAGACACAGGAGCCAGCCCGGGCGGGCCCCCTCCGACCCACCTCCCCTGCGGCGTCATTTTCTCCACGGAGGCCCTGGAGGGGCGGTCAGGCCACCTGAGTTGCTGCTTCAAAGGCTCCTAAGATAACGAAAGTCGAAAGTGTTGTTTGAAAGGAGCTACAGCCGGGCTTTCATGGAAGGTCTGCCGTGACCCTAGCTGCTGGAGCCAACGTCTGTCCGTCTGTCTGCCAAGAAGCCAAGCGGCGAGCGGGCACTCTGCTCCAAACCCCCCGGCGGGGGTGTCTCAAACTCAGGGGCGTTGAGGTGTGGCCTCCAGGCTGGGATCAGAGGCCCCAGGGGCGAGCTGGTTCTGGGCGGCACCGAGGCTGCCTCCAAAGGCTCCCGCCCGCCTGCCTGTGCCGGGAGGGATTAGAGAAAAGCCGGATCTTCCCGACAACGCAGCGCAACCCTCCACCCCCAGCTCAGCCCTCAGCCCCCAGAAGTGGGGTTTTTCACAAATAGTCAGGCAGGCAATTAGGTCAAAAAGCAAGGTTTCCACGGGATCAAGTTGGAGTTCGGATCATTGTTTTCTTGCACTTTATTAAACTTTACCTGCGAGCATGGACGGAAATCAGCTCCCAACACCCGGAGGAGGCGGCCAGTCCCTGCGCGGCCGAGCGGGGAGGGCAGGGACGGCTGGTTGGGCTGGGAGGAGGCGTTTTCTCCCCAGAGGTGCTCTCCCTGCCAGCCGCCTCGGTGCACACGGCGCCCGCACCCTCCCGGCTGCAAAGCAAGGCCTTTCCGGTTGAAATGTCTCCCTCCCTAGTGGCTCAATTAACCGGATTATTGTTTCCTACAGAGAGGAATCAACTCGCATTCAGCTGAACCTTGTCACTGCTAACGCCAGGCACAATGAAATTCACCATAAAGGAAAGCGCAGAGAGAATAAGAGTGGGGGAGCCCCAGCCGGGCCCCCAATTGGGGGACGTGGTCTCTTTGGTTAGACCAGTGGTCGGCAAACTCATTAGTCAACAGAGCCAAATATCAACAGTACAACGATTGGAATTTCTTTTGAGAGCCAAATATTTTAAACTTAAACTATATAGGTAGGTACATTGTTCTTAACTTCATTAGGGTACTCCTAAGGCTTAGGAAGAGCCACACTCAAGGGGCCAAAGAGCAGCATGTGGCTCTCGAACCGCAGTTTGCGGACCACTGGGTTATGCCCTCGCTTTAGGGGGAGAAGGAGGGAGACCGAGTTTGTTTGAGGCAGTGTGCGCTTCAGTGCGGTCAACCCCCATCGGAAGTCGAAAGTGTTGTTTGGGAAAAATAAACCATCTTGTCGGTCCGGTCCTGGGGCCTCAGGCGTGGGGACTCTGCTGGGGCGCCCCCTCCGAGGGGCTGAAACACCCCGGCAATGCAGAGCTGGTTGGGAGCCACAGTGGGCGTAGCGTTGACAAGGGAACAGACTCGGCACAAACCCGCCGCTTACTTTTCCAAGTGCCTTGGCTCGGAGATCGCGCTGCGACGCACCCTGGAGCTCAGGCTCGGGCACTGGGTGCTGTTGCAGTTTAAGAACCGGCAGGACCAGCATTACAGATTCGCATCCACAGAGGGGCCAGGCGAGATGCGGGTACAATTTATCTTCAGGACCACGATTCGCTCCGGGGTGCACAGCTTTTTGTCCCTCCAAGCGGGTTTTTCTCCCCAGACTCCAGCCCTCAGCTCCCTCCATTTCTGGCCCATTTGCAGCCAGAGAACCCGGGCACAGTTGCGGAGCCCAGACCCGCACCCCTGAGCGCGGACTCGCGCAGCCCACGGGTGGGCGCGTACCCCTGGGTCCCCTCCCCCGGCATCCAGCCAGTCGCTGGGTTTATCCCTCGGGGAGTGCAGGGAAAGTGGGTTGCCTTCTCTCGGCTTTGGGTCAGTCCTCCATCCGGGCCGTGGTCCCAGTTCCCAGTGGCTTTGCCGCAGCCGGGGCCACTGCTGTCCCGGAGCCACGGTTACCCGGGTTACCTGACCTGCAGGAGCAGGGCGGGAGGGCGAGGCTGGGCCCTGACGCGCCCCTGTCTCCGCAGTGAAGGAGGAGGGCGACCGGGAGATCTCCAGCTCGAGGGACAGCCCCCCGGTGCGCCTGAAAAAGCCGCGCAAGGCGCGCACCGCCTTCACCGACCATCAGCTGGCGCAGCTGGAGCGCAGCTTTGAGCGGCAGAAGTACCTGAGCGTGCAGGACCGCATGGAGCTCGCCGCCTCGCTCAACCTCACCGACACGCAGGTCAAGACTTGGTACCAGAACCGCAGGTGAGGCCCGGCTGTGGGGGGTGGGGCGCCGGGGAGGGGGAGGAGGACAGAAGGGGCTCCCTCGCCTTTCCTATCCGCCCCTCCAGGGAGCATGTCCAAGGCCTGACCGCTAAGGAGGGCCCTGAGCTTTCCCCATTCTGTAAACGTGGGAACCTGGGACCCCGGGAGAGAAGGCCTTGCCCAGAGTCCACGCGAGTCACAGAGACAGGCATGAACTCGGCCTCCAGCGCCCAGGCATCCGCTCCAGGGCGGGTGGACAGACAGGCCATGGGCCACAGGAGGTCCAGGGCCTGCCCCATCCCAGCCAGGTCCCACCTCCCCACCTGGACCAGCCGAGCTCCAGTCTTAGGGCCACTGAGTCCTCCCAGTGGGAGCATCAGGCCAGAGTGGGGTGGTGGCCTGTGTCCAGAATATTTTTCGGGGAGGACAAGTAGGCAGACCCCTGGGGATGGGTGGGGATGGAGATGGTGGGGAGGTAGGGGGGCAGGAGAAGTAGCCCAACACAGCAGCTGCTGAGGGCTCTGGGTTCGACCCAGCCTCTCTGGCCTCCTCAGTCTCTCTTGTACTGAAACGGAGCAGGGAAGGGCCCGCCGCAGCTCCTCTGGGGACTGGGAAACTGGTGTTTTCTAATCTCTCTCCCTCACACATTCAGAGACAAAGATACATATATATAAACACACACGCACATACACACACTCAACCCATAATCACACAGACACACACACATAACTCACTGTCACACAGAACACTCACACGAAAGGCACACAGACACACACCCACCACATAACTCACAGTCACAGGCACACACACATACACCACATAATTCACAGTCACACAGAACACTCACACGCAAGGCACACAGACACACACACACCACATAACTCACAGTCACAGGCACACACACACACATACACCACATAATTCACAGTCACACAGAACACTGACACGCAAGGCACACAGACACACACACACCACATAACTCACAGTCACAGGCACACACACACACACACCCCACATAACTCACTGTCACACAGAACTCACACGCAAGGCACACAGACACACACACCACATAACTCACAGTCACAGGCACACACACACACACACCCCACATAACTCACTGTCACACAGAACTCACACGCAAGGCACACAGACACACACACACCACATAACTCACAGTCACAGGCACACACAGACACACACACCACATAACTCACCGTCACTCCCACACTCAGCAGAGGCCAGAACGGTGCTCTCCATAAACAAGCCTCAGAACGCGTCGCCCATTAATAATAAATACCGATTACTGCTCCGGGCATCAATAATTAAGGCCCGTTACAGTAATTACACAATGATGATGATGATGAATAATTCAGGGAGGGGAGCGGGTCCGTGTGGCGGAGCCAGCCTCAGTGGGACCTCAGGAGCTGGCCCAGCTCGGGCCCAGGGACACGCAGGGGTCCGTGCCTCAACCCCCTTACCGTCCCCAACGCCGCACACGCTCTTCCAGTGGCCTCCGGACTTCAGCGCCCGGCAGGCTACAGGCTACAGGCTACAGGCTACAGGCTACAGGCTACAGGCTACAGGCTACAGGCTGGCCCCAGGCCTCAGACCTGGTGACGGGAGAGGGTGCGCGACGCTGGTGCGCCTTCTGCAGAAGCGCGCTAACCGGTACCGAGGCGGTGCAGCCTCACCCCACAGGTGGTAGCAAACAGACCCGGCCGCCCTCTCTGCAGGGCCACCTTGCCTCCCAGGGGGCGGATACACCGGGGAAGTTCCAGCGACAGCTCTGCGGCCGGTGTGCCTCCCCAGAGCAGAGTGTGCGAGGTTAGAGGCCGGCGGTGGGCTCTACCACCTGGGAGACCATCTGGAGAGAGGGCCCGTGCCTCAGTTTTCTTATCTGCAAATGGGGAGGAGTGGCCATGGAAGGCCGGCGGCAGTTTGAAGGAGCGAATGCGTGTAACACGGGCAAGCGGTGCCTGGCGCCCCTGATTAACCAACACCTTAGTGGGTGTCCGGGGCCTCCTGCAGGGCCATGGGCTCAGCACCCCGAGGGGCGGGGTGCCCGGGGCCGCAGCCCTGACCCCACCCTGGCTTTTATTTCGGTCCCCAGGACTAAATGGAAGCGACAGACGGCCGTGGGGCTGGAGCTGCTGGCGGAGGCGGGCAACTACTCGGCGCTCCAGCGGATGTTCCCGTCGCCTTATTTCTACCCGCAGAGTCTCGTCTCCAACCTGGACCCCGGCGCCGCGCTGTACCTGTACCGCGGGCCGAGCGCGCCGCCGCCCGCCCTGCAGCGGCCTCTGGTGCCCCGCATCCTCCTCCACGGACTCCAGGGCGCCGGCGAGCCCCCGCCGCTGCCCCCGCTGGCCGGCGTGCTGCCCCGCGCCGCGCAGCCCCGATGAGGCCGCCCGCCTCCGGGGCCCCTGTTGGGCTCTCCGGCCGCGCGTTCCCCGAAGGGCAGATGCCAAGTCTCCTGCAGCCCGGACCCCGACCCCGGACCAGGCCTCCCTAGCCTCCCTCGGCGTCCTCCCTCTCGGCCAGTCCACCGGGAGCCACTTCCACCCGCGGATGTACATACATTGCACCCCCTGCCGGCGCCCAGGCCACCCCCTTGTCCCTCCCAGAAGCAGCCTGGCGCCCCGGGCTGCACTCCCCCGTCCCCACGCGCCCGCTGTGCACCGAGCCCTTCCCTGCGCCCCTGCCGCGGAGGGGGGCGCGCAGCGCTGTACATACGGTGTGCAAAGTGTATATGAGGTTATTTATTCGTGACCATGAGCCGTGACCGTGTCCGTGAGTCAGTGAGCCTGTGGCCGGTGCGCTGCCCCCCAGGCGGGGCAGGAAGCGGCCGGGGGCTTCCCACCACCGCCGCCAGCCCCCTCCAGCCTCGGTCCCAGCAGCCAGGCCCTCGGGTTCTCTCTCGATTTTTTAATGTCGAAATAAACTTCTTACAAATGACCGGGCGCCTGTGCGCGCGCAGCGCTTCTTAACCACCCTGTTCCCCTCCGGGGACTCGGCCTCCCCCCGTCCTCGCGAGGAGCCTCAGGCCCCTCCTTCCCTTCCCGGGCGGCGCTGCGCCGGGCAGGGGTCTTCCTCCCTCTCCAGTGCGGCGAGCTCGCTGCCCCCCCCCCCTCCATCTGGTTCCCGGCCGCCCCCAGCCTGTCCCCGGGGCGGGGTGGGGGGTCAGGGCCGGGCGCTCGCTGCGGCCGAGCTGGGGCCGCGGTGCCCTCGCTGAGCCGGCTCATCTGGCCGCAACAAGGGCGCCGGCAGCTGGTGACCGGCCGCCGGGCGCGGGGCCGACAGATGGGCTCCGAGGCGACTCCCCTCTCAGCCCCTCCGCCCCGCGCCCGGGCGACGTTGGGGCTCCGGCCGCTCGCGGGCGCCCAGGTGGCTCCGGTCCCGCGAGGGTAGGACCCCAGGAACTTTCACTGGGAACCGGACGCCCCAGCGGGTACCCCACTTCCGCCTCTCCCTCCACCCTAGTAAGTGGGGGATGAGCCGCAGAGAGGACCTGGGGGAAGGGGCTTCGATCTCAGCCAGACTCCAGGCCTCCAGTTCAGGGTGAAAGGGCCGAGGCCACCTCCTGGGGCCGTTCCCTCTCCAGGGAGGGGGGAGGCGGCGCGGGTGCCCCGCTCCCACCTGCAGCTCACGCGCCCAGGACCGGAGACACGCCCAGGGATGGGAGGTTTGGGGGCTCAACAGCCTGAGCCCCTTCACTTGGTGGCATGGTCGCGCCCGGAGGACTGCCTGGTGGTGGAGAGCTGGGGGCAGCTTAACCTCCACCCGCACTGCCCTGCTGCATTGACTCCCTACCCCCACCCCCTACACCCTCACACCCGCATTCCCTTTTGGGGGCCGGTGAGGGTATTATTCTAATTTTGCAAAATGCACAGCAGCTAATTAAGTCAAGGAGCCCTGGCTTTGGGGTTCTTTTGCATGTGAATGGGGGTGGTAAATCCCCAGCCCGGCTGCGGGGGGGGGGGGGGGGCACGGGGACTGTGCCCGACTCAGGGTTAATGAAGTGGGAAAGGAGTCTCTCAGAGCCTCGTGCAAACAAAACCCCCCGCGCAACAAACCCCGCCGAAGCCCTGCGCGGACGGACTTAAACCCAGGGGATAAGTGCTTCAAATTAATCTCATTGAATAAGAATGAGACCAAACAAAACTCTCTAAAATCATATTAAAAATCTATCAAAGGACAGCGCGCACTGGTGTGCTTCTCGTTTTGTGGAAGTGGGGGCGGCGGCCGGGGCGGCGCCCTCAGTCTCCCGCCGGCGCGCAGACACGGCCGCGCCATGTAATTGTCCTTGTACCTCGGAGGCCGCTCACGCCGCACACTAATGAAGAACAAGCCTCCCGACAAGTTTCCAATTACACTGTTTTACACTGTCCTGCGCTCCCCACCGGTAATAACTTCCCGGCCTTCGCGGCGAGGCGGGCTCCGGCCGCTCCGTACAAGGTGGGACTGGGTTCTGTTCCCAATCCCGGGGCTGGGCGAACCCGCACTTAAAAAAGTGTGATCGCCCCACCTCCTCCCAGCAGGCAGGACAGTGGGAGGCACCCAGAAGCCTTCCCTCTGCCCCCCTCCCAGGCTCCTGCCCGCCACCCCCAACCCCCCATAAGCCTAGACTGACAACCCGGAGGGGCAACAGGGTTGGAAAGCTGCGATTCCCCGGAGCCTTGGTGCAAGGCCCCGGGAAATAGCTGAGGAGCTGATCTGAAGGGCGCCCCGTGGCCCCCACTCTGAGTGGCCTACGGTGGGACAGATGACAGGTAATGTCCATGCAACGACGTGGCAAGATGAGTGACGCGCCCTTCCTCGCGGGGCGCCTTCTCTGGTGGAAAAGCCTCCGTTCTGTCTGGGGGAAGGGAGGGGACTTCATGGTTCCCACAGCTTTCCCGTGAGGAGCTGAAGTGCTAAAAGCAAGGCCACCAGCAGCTCGGAATAGGCGTGCCTTCAGGGGTCTCCTGTACTCCCCTCTCCCCGATCTCGCCTCCCTTCACTGTGGGGAGAAAGGAGTCTCCCAACGCCCTTCGCGGGTTTGCTTGGCTCTAAGCCCCCAAGTGGAAGATGCCGCTCCGATTGCGTCAGCCGGACTCCGGCCCTCTCACCAGGGCTCTCGCCCTTCAGTGCCAGATCGGCCCCTCTGGTGTGAGGCTTTGCAGGGTCGCAGGGTCGAGGACCCGAGGGTGGCATTAAAACCACACTCCACGGGCCCATAGGGAGGAAGGCTTTAGGCTGCAACACCAGGAAACACTGAAATCCCCCCTGGCCTGAAATATGAGGGGCAGGTAAGTTTGGGAAATTAGAGGGAAGAAAAGGTACAACGGAGAAGGCTCACAACATGTATGTGCAGTGGAATTAGGTCAAAGCTTTGCCTAATTGATGCCTGAACTGTATAATCTGGCAGGAGCTGTAATAAGACAGAGATTTCTTTTAAGGTTACTTACATTTAGGGAATAATAAGCCTCAATCTGCTAAATCCGTGTTTCTTTATTAACTGGGGGTAACAGACGGATTCACTCTGACAAGAAACCCTCACCTAAGTGTTAGCAAATTGAGTGTAAGTTTTGATCTCGGAATTTAGTCAGTTATACACTTTGCACGTTTCTGGCACTTCCTCCCCCAGGAGTGCAGAGCTCTCTGGCTCCCCCCTTTCGTGGGAAAAGAGAGTCAGGTTTCTTTGATGGTCCCCATCACTGGCGCTAATCCTGTTTCTCACACAGCTGGGTTCTGTCTATAGTGTGATCCCTCCTTTTCTCATCCAAATCATGTGAACCTTCACGCATCAGAATAAAAGGGCAGCTCTGCCCACCGTCCTGGCGTGTGCTGCGGGCCTGAGGATTACCACGGGGTCAGCAGCTCTGGGGGGCCCTGCTCTCCCTCCTGTGGAACCGGTGCCTGCACAGGGGCAGAAGCCCGCCGGCCCTCTCTCCGTGGTGCCCACCTTGCCACTCTCAGGAGCCTCCTGGCCAATCAGTCACATGGGTCTGGAGGGCCTGCTGCAGTGGGGCTCCCGCAGCACCACAGGAACTGGGGGGCGGACAGTGGAAGGAGAGCGGACAGCAGGCCCGACAGAGGTGATTGGCTTTACCCCTCATCCTCCTCGGACCCCCTGGAGTCACCCGTGCCCAAATCTTACATTTATTGAGAAATCAATACACCGAGGGGTCCTCTTTCAAACCTCCCTGAAAACACACGGGGGAGGGCAGCTGAGGCTGGGCCACAACAGAGACCCCGACTTCTGCAGACAAGCTGGACCTCGAAGCGGGGGAAGCGCAGGACCTCGGCGCTTTTTGACTTCAGAGGCAAATCAGCCCAGAGTCTTCGTGGACGTGAAGGGCGAGCACTGCGTGTGACCCTGGTGAGGAGCGGGCAGCCTGTGGACAGGAGCCTGGAGTCTGCTGACCCACCAAAACTCTCCTGGTCCCCACAAAGCCTTTGGACGTCGACAAAGTGGTTGGATAAATATTTTTTATTCTTTTACAAATTTAAATCCAGATCTCAAAACGTTTACAAAATGCATGCAATACAGGGGTAAACGTGTACTTCTTCAGGTCAGCGCGAAGGCAGGTCACAGCCTGCCGGCTGACACAGCACCGGGTCTCAAATGGGGGGGCCCACCGGTTCTGCGCGAGGACGCGTGGGCAGCGATAGGGCAAGCAGAGCAGGTCTACGGGTAGATACAGGCTAACTGGCTAAGCTACACTGTGCCGCCTGGGCCCCACTCCCCGGGGGAGGGCTGTGGGCTGTCAGGGGAAGGTGTACCGGGAGATCGGTAAGACAGGACGTGGGCCGGGCCGTGGCAGCAGAGTTTGAAACACTTTCTGGGAAGTCCTGTCCCTCGGTGAGCCTTTCTGGGTTTCTGTTTCATGGGGGCACTTTTTCTTTTTTCCCACGGCCCGGGCTGGGCGAGGGCCTCAGACGTCGCTGGAGCTGCTGGCGCTGCTCGTCGCGCCCAGCTCGTCGCCCGGCTCGGCCTGTCTGCTTTGCTTTTTGGCCTTGGCACCGCCCGCCTCCAGCCCACTTGCGTACTCGGAGCGCAAGGCCTCGGCAAGGTGCTGCTGCTGGGCCCTCCTGCGAAGGTCAGGCCTGAAGAACAGGAACAGCAGAGGGAAGAGAAGCGTGGTTATTGCCCGCTCCCGCTTCCCGCTGCAGAGGCTGAGCAGCTGGTTCCGAGCGGAGCTGCCATGCTGCCTGCAGCCAGTCCCTCCCCTGCTTGTTTTGATATTCTGTGCACCGCAAGATTAGACACGGCAATGACAGATTCTCATGAAGGTGGCAAGGTAGCACGGCATCTTTAAAAGTGAGCCTTTGTTCTGTGTTGTTTTCCGGGAGAAAAAGAACGCTACACACTCACACTCTGATGGCAAACAAGGCGTCCGATGCAGCAGCTCGCCAGAGGCTGGAGAGAGCCACCAGAAACTCCCCCACCTCCGGGGACTGCAGAGCCCGGCCCACCCTGACCCACCTGGGAAGGCCAAAGGCTGAGCATCCAGTTCAGACGCTGAGTCTTAGCACAGGCAGCCCAGACCTTGGGGATGTTTAGGGCTCAGCCCTAGGCCACTGTGATGAAGCGGGTGGTAACCTTTGCCGACGGAGGGTCCTGCCTCCGTGTGTAGACACCCATCTGTGATGCCCCATAAAGCAAGCCCCAATACGCAGAGCATGCCAGGACTGCTTTCAAAGGCCTCCCCCTCAGACCAGAGGGGAAATTTGTAGAAGTTCAATGGTACACAGGAAAAATAATTATGCAAATTAATATGCATATTAAAAAATTATGTAAAATAATGTTTCCTAATTTGGGACTTAAACCAAAACAGCAGCAGCACCGTTACCACTGAACCCACACCACCAAAGTGGCAGTGTCTTTGGGGAACACCATTTCTTGGGGTGCTTACAAGAGGCAGATGTTGCCTTCAACTACTTATATTTGCAACGTTTTTTTTTCGCTGTAATAATTGGAGGATAGGTCAGACTAACCTCGTCAAAATAAATATAACAGACCTCCTTTAAAACCCCCGAATTAAAACCAGGACTGATCAGACGGAAGCAGCTCTGGTAGCCAAACACCAGGTTAACCAGGCACACCGTCACAGCACTCGATGTAGGGTTCCGGCCGGGGCCTGCGACAGCCAGACAACAGTGTCCACTCAGGAGACACGCAAAGGCAACCTGCGCTGGGAGGAGCGAGGGACTGAGGAAGGGGATGCATGGGCCCCGTGCTGCAGGGCTGGGGTGAGAGGCAGCCAGGGAAGCGCTCTCTGGGTTCTGTGTTGTCTCATACAATCTGCTCAATGAGGCAGGGAAGGCGATCCACCTATTTCACAAAGAAACTCAGACCTGAGGAGGGTGAGTAACTTGCCCAAGACCGTCTCGCTGTAAGTGCAGAAGCCACGATGCGAACAGCCCGGTGGTCCAGGGCGCACCATCGGGTGTGGCAGGAGGGTCCAGCTCTATCACGGTGACAAAGGACCATGATGTGATGGGGAGGGGTGTGTGAGGGGGGTCTTTTGTGGTCGCACAGAAGCGTCTCAGTGGATGATGGGGCAGATGAAGGAGCAGGGGTGGGGGGGAGGGTGAAGGAGACACGGAACACATGCCCAGGCTTTGGGTGCCCCCACAGGAAAAGGGGGATGATGCTCACAACACAGCTCCGAGGGCTTTGCAAGGATCAAGTAAAACAAGACACAGAGGTGTTAGCTGGAGGCTGGCACGTGGGCTGCGGTCAGTCCAGTGAAAATGAGGAAGCCGAGGTTCAGAGATGCTAAGTGACCCCCAAGGCCACACAGGAGCCGGACTGACCCTGTGCCGATTCATTCCCGTCCCCGCAGGGCCATGGCTGTGAGCCCGGGACCCTGCCCTGCCCTGTGGGGACTGACCATCCCGGGGGGACGCCCCACCTCCGGGGGCGGTGTGGGTTTGGCAGCGCAGGAGACAGGCCGCCGCCAGCCGAGCACCGAGCTCCCCGAACTGAAGGCTGCCGTTCCGCGCGCAGGGTATTTTTAGTTGGGTGACATGACAGACAGAGTGACGGGGTGACAGGAAGGCGTGCTTGTTCTTCCCCCTTGTTTGAACCAGGCACTCACAATGTGTATAATTTTAAGTGTAACAACCAGAGTTTCAAAATATGCAAAATTTCAGTCAAAATAGACTCCCCAGCATAAGCTCCTCCACTCACCTCAGCGACGGCTCCTGTCAGAGCTGAAGCAAAGGAAAGAACCAGAATCTACCCAGTGGCTGATACACTAATGCGCACGGAGCAGGCTCAGGCTGCGGCGGGGCTGGCGCCCAGCGGACAGTGCCAAGGCCACACCCGCGTGCGTGACCTGGGGGCGGGGCCACAGTCACACACACACACACACACACACGCGCGCGCGTGCCACTGGGTGGAGTGAGGGGGGCGGCCAGGGCACAGGGACAGCCACCAGAGACCTTCAGGCCCGCACTGCGGAACGATGTGAGCCGCAGGTCGGAGATGGCCCTGAGGTCATGACCTCAGAATTCCCTGGCCATTTATGACTTCCTCCCAGTCACTGCACAGCTGACCTTGAAGAGCGTGAGGTTGGGCACCGACCCCTGCGCACGCGCCAGTTCCCAGCTGTGGGTGGGAAACACAGTTCTGCCTTGGACACCATGGTGTGACTTACACAGGGAGCCACATCGACGTGGCCCGCAGTTCAGACCGAGCTGTTCAAGGTCAACGGTACTTGGAAGGTGGGACCCAAACCCAAACTCGGAGGCTCTGGGTCTCGCAGGAGGGAGCCTCGGGTTCCACCTGCAGGGCCATCCCGGTGGGACCCACTCTCCCACCCTCCCTCAGCAGCTGTCTCTCCCTTGTTCTGAGGCCGAGTGCTGGGAAGGCCAAGTGCAGATGGAAGATGAAACGTCCTAAACCCAAGCACAGGGAGGGCGCACGCGGGCACCCTTCTCCTGGCAAGCTGTCCTTCTCCCAGGAACCTGCCAGCTTCCTTGCCCTCCTCACCCCCCAAATACCCAAACCCTCCAATGGGCTTCCTGAGCATCCACCCGCCCTCCCGGCGTTACCAGGCAACAGATCAGCTAATCTGACCACAGGAAAGCCCTGGCAGTGGAGGCTGAGCGACCCCCTCTCTAGCCGAGCCCCTCACTCCCCTCTGGCTGGCTAGCCCAGCAGGGCAGGCAGATGCCCCTCCCAGTGAGGGAGGAAGTCAGCTCGCCTGCAGATGGCGGGGGGGGGGGGGGGGTGGGGGGGGGGGTGGGGGGGGGGGGAAAGAGCCGCTCGCTGCCGGCGTTGGTAACGGCACTGCGTGGCAGGGCGGGATTTTTAATTTTATTCCTGCATTTCCAGGCCTATCCATGTCCCCTTTACGCTTTAGGGTCATACGCGGAAGTGCCTCTGCAGCCTCGTGTTTAGAAAGAGTCACAGAGTCGGGCCGGCGGGGCCCAGTGGTTCAGCATCAACCCACGAACCAGGAGGCCACAGTTCGATTCCTGGTCAGGGCACAGGCCCCGGTGTGGGCTTGGTCACCACCACAGGGACAGCCTCTGGCATCACTCCTGAGCTCAGAAAGGAGCCAGGCGTGTGGGGCAGATGAGAGGGGACAGCGCAGCGGCTCCCAGGTGGAGGGTCAGGACTGGAGCGGAACTGCAAGGGGACAGCGGGACCGTCATGCTCGCTGCTGATTTCTGAAGCGGCGCCAACTGGAGGGTCCAGGCAAGGACCAGCTAACGGAGCGCTGGGCGCTGCCCTGATGCACACATTGGTCCGCCGGGCCGGCCCCACCTCCAGACCCGGTGCTCCGAGGGCTCCAACAGCGAGCACCGTCCCCAGCGTCCACCCAGGAGGGGCGGCTGGCTCCGGCTCTGTCGTCAGCCCCGACTGCTTGACTGAGCACAGCCTGGGCTCCCGCTGTCTGCAGGTGACCCAGGTGTGCAGGAGGCGCAGGGTCACCCTGAGAGCCCTCTAATCGCCTCATTAGCTGGTGGGGATGCGGGGTGCTTGTTCCAGGAGGCAGAGAGCTGGCAACTGCACGGCGTCAGAGAGAAAGTTGGCGGGAACAAAAGGCCACACGTACCAGCTGCGCGTGCACAGCTGTAACGACACCAGAGCCTGTCGGGGGGTAAGGACCTGGCGCGGAGGGAGTGAAAGCTCGGTGCCGAGGGGAAAGGAGCGAGGCCCCACTGCGGCCTGCGCCCGCACGGCCACCTGTGCGGACCCTCCTGTGAACGCAGCCATCAAGGAGGACGCAGCCCTGAGACCATCTGTGCCGGGCGTTCCCACCAGGGGACCCAGCCACCTCCCACAACACTCTTCCTGGCCCTGTCCTGTCTGGACACTGCTCCTGAGCACAAATGCCCCAAAGACACAATCCAGCGTGGACTCCTGGTCCCTTGTGCTGCCCCCTCGCAGAGGCCAGGACATGCTCCTGTCTACAGCCTGAGCGGCTCACCAGGCTGTTCCCACGTTAGCGATCCATCCCAACTCCCTTTAAAGCAGAGGCCCTCCGCCAGCACCTCCCCGCCTCCTGTGTGGAGGACATCCCAACATCTGCTCTGAGGACCACATGCTTTTAAGTTCCCAGGATGGGGCCTGGGTCATGATTGGGGGACTTGGTAGTCAAGTTCATGATCATGCCCGTCTCACACTTGGTGATTTCCAACTTGACTGAACCAAGGCCTCCTGGTTGGGGCCTGGGCAGGTGTTTCTGTACAGCTCCCAGCAGCTCTGGGAGAAGATTCTGTCCCCTGCTCACAGGACACGCGCATCTGTCCCGAGAGCTACTCCTGGCCCCAGCTGTGTGCTCTGCTCTTCAGGCGGAGGCTGGGTGACCTGTCCCGACCGCTCATCTCCGCGTCCTGTGGGCTGGTCCCAGGCCTCTTACACCTGCTAAGTTGAGGGTCATCAGAGCACAGCAGGAAGGAGAGGTGGGAGGGGGGGGGTTGTCTGTGGACACAGTGGCTGCAAAGCACAGCGCAGCTGCTTGCTCTAGAAGTCCAGGTGACACTGAGGGGCCAAGTGCTACCAGCCACGAAGATGGGTTGGGAAGCTACGGAAAGAGACTGATTCAAGGAGGCCCAAGGTTCCGGTGGAGAACGCGGCTCTGGAACCGTGTAGCGGGTCTACACGAACGAACCCCTGGGTCCCCAGGTGGCTTCGTCCAGGCCTGATCTCGTTTACAGGATAACTGGCTCCACAGAATCAAGGAAACTGTCCCTGGGCCAGGTTCCAGCTCTGCCTTCAGCTGAGGCAGTGATATTAGAAGGCTGTAAATGCCCCTAAAGCTGACAGGCCAGCTGCTTCCAGGCCAGAGAGCGTCACTGCGGGAGGTGCCGCGCAGCTTCCCGGCGCTGGGCTCAGCGGATGGTCTGTGGGCAAAGCTGTTCAGGAAGGAAAGTTCCCGTGCGGAGACTGACAGCTACCTGACTCTTCTATTCCAGAGACAGGTGGGCGCAAGGAAGGCGTGGGGGGAAAGAACGCTGTGTCGTCCTACGAATACGTGCTCCGTGCGTCCCCGGCCCAGACACATGCAGATGCTCTGCACTCACCCTCTGCTCTGAGCCCCAGGACAACACCGCGAGGCTCCGGCACCCCGTGTGAGAGCTGAGAGGATGGGGGCCCACAGAGGCTGAGTCTCTCATCCAAGGGCACGCACATGGTCAGTAATCCAACCTAAACCCCCATGTCGGTGTTTAGAAACAAGGGGAGGAGCAAGGGCACAGATGTCTCAAACCCCGAGGTGTGTGCAATACAGTAACTCCTCCTCGTTACTTAACAGTTACCAACGAGTGCGGGTGAGAAGCAGAGAGTGACATAGCCGGGGTTCCAGAGACCAGAGGCCCCAAAACGGAGCTTTGTGACAAGCACTTGTGGCCCTTCAGAACGTCTGGGGAGTCAGGTTTGGAGGACGGTCACGTGCGTTAGAGACCACCCTGCAAGGACAGCTCTGGAGGTAACAGGTCGGAGGTGCCTGGCGGGGCTCGGGGTGTGGCTGTGCTGTGACCAGGCTGAGGGCGGCCCCGTGCCTCTGCTGGTGACCACAGGCTGCGGAGCACTGACCACGCACGCCCAGGCCTGGGAAGCACTGAGGGGTAAGAGACCCTCATTTTAAACTGCCTGCCTGTTTGACAAATCAGCAACTAGCAGGTAACACTTTAGCGAGGCTGGTTTGAAAAAAGTTATACCAATAAGTAAAACTGTATTTCTTTTAAGTGTCGCCGACAATTCAGATTTTCGTTCTGCTACTAATTTTAAGAGGAGGGAGCTGAGAACAGGGGAGCGAAATGCTTGAGTAACCGATGAGGATGATGGCAGTCTCTAGGCACCACGGCCAGAAGACAAGGGCATGGCGGGGGGGTAAGGCCACTTAGTGGCTACAAACTACAGCACCCGTGAGCAATGGTGCTTTTTGTATTTTATAATTATCGCATCAGCTCGCTCCGATGGGGGCAGACAGCAGACGCCCGGCAGGCTGTCACCACAACACCCAGGCCGCAGGGCCCACCCGTTTCTCTCTTCCTGAACCGTTTTCCAGAGTGTTGGGCAGATGAGAGACCTGGGCTGGCCCACTGTGCCTGAACACGTTCTGCTCATGTGAAACAGCCCAACTCCGCTCCCTCACGGAGAGGGTGCTGGCTCTCAGCGTCTCCGGGGCAGACATAAGCTCTGGAAGGAATGTTAGCTTCGCTTCTCAGGATCTGCTGATCCACATGCTTCAAACCCAGAACTGCCTTTGCCGGGAGGGAACCGCTGTTTGCGCCGGATGCTGCCGGGGGCCAGTATTTCAGCACAGCGCCAGCTCCCCGTGTGCGTGTATAGGTGTGCGGGGCGGGGCTGTTTTGACAGGGGTGTGTAGGTGTCAGAAGAGGTTTTGTGTCCTTCAGGACTGAGGACTGGGAAGCAGACAGACGCCTGGTGATTAAGATCGCATATGGGGATATTAACCATTGGTTTTCTCTTCCTGAGAAGTGGTCAAGGAAAGGCATAGAGACGAGATAAAACTTCCCTCTGTCACTGCATGGAAATGCCCGATAACCCCCAGCTACCCACCTGCCCTTCTGCACAGAAACCTGGGCTGGTAACAGGGGAGGAGGATCCGCCAACAGCTGCAGGTCCGGCTCGCAGGCATCAGAGGTCTGAGAGAACACATGTCGTCTGGGCAGGCGACACCACAGAGTGGACTGCGGACAGCGTGGAGAACGGGGTGCTATTATCTCATCGCCCACACAAAACAGAAGGACCCCTCTCTATCGGGACAGATGGGTTTCATGGGAGATGCCACAGCACAGAACAGTCACTGGTCACAGCCCAGGCTCTGCACTCTGTGGGTTTAGCGGACTTTGCTGTCCGGTCCTCAGAGCAGCACTGGCACTTGCCTGAGCCCTGCCGGAGGTGCGGACAATCTGTCAGGTTTCTGCCGCCGCTTGCTCCGACCACAATTATACGGTCCATGTGCAGATCAGCTGCAAAGTCATTCTTCCACCGGGAGTGACAAGGTTCCCCCAATAAAGAAGGTACCCACTGGATCCGAGTGCCGTCTGCATGGGCAAGGCAGGGCAGGGGTGGGAGGATGTAAGGAGAGCGGAGAAAAATGCCCTCAAGAGAAGGGCACAACCACGGGAAAGCGCCGTAACCGAGTGGTGACATGGCAAGAACAGAGAGCTGTATTGTCACGGCGCCGTAATCCCGTGACACACTGCTGTCACTCACTGCCGCTCCCCGCCTCGCCAGCCAGACATCAAAGGCTGCCCCATACCATCTTACACGCTCTTTATCGGCTAATCAGCCCATTCTTCCCTGAAGAAAGCCCGTGAAATCCCCACGCAGGGGCACCGCCGTCCTGGTGCCCATCTGCCAGGAGGGTCGGCAGAGCAGGCAGTACGCTCCCTCCCAGCGGCTTCTCAAGGTAAGGACAATGCTGGCTCCAAGCCCCTCCCAGGGCCTCCGGCCTCCGCCCTGCCCTCCAGGATCTGGGTGGGAGCTGAGGACATGCCAGTCTGGAAAGCGGCTGCCTGGATAACACTTGCTAATGACACTGCAGTCACAGAGGAGTCACCTGTGACAACGGAATGCCGGGCTTCACTGAGGTGCAGGGAGAGCAACTCACAAAATGTGCTTCTGACCAGTCTCACCTGGCAGGTCTCCTCCCACCTCCTGAGGGTGTCAACGTCCAGAGGTGGTGTCAGGGTGGCCAGGTCACTCTCGCAGTGCAGGCCTCGTGGCTTTGTCACATGCTCAGAACCGGAGTTAATAAGCGCAGACACCAGCTACCCCGAACCCAAAGACAGGGGCAGCCTCTGGTGCACCGAGCCCGGCCCGCACAGCCGGCACCCGGCGCCCTGCCTGGGGGAGACTGGGCAGCGCAGCGCTGCAGCGTGTGGAGAAGCGCCCGCCTCAGACACTGTCCTGCACGAGTGGGAGCTGGTAACGAAGGAAGCAACAGCTTTGTAACAACACCAACGCTGGAACTGGAATCAGGCAGAATCTTACCCATTATGCAGAGCCTGTGGATGCCCAGCCCCTGCTCAGATCAAGCCGGAGGTTCCAGAGTCTTAACCCTCCGGTTTCCAGCTCTGGGTCCTACGGGGCCTCATGTAGGGCCCTTTATGGTCCAAAAGGAAATTCACACGTAATTTCTCATTCTGGTTCTCAAGACAATCTTGTCAAGTAGCTAAAAATAGAGACTTCCTTTTCTCCTTTGTCACCGAGGAAATGGAGGCAAAACAGGGCCCAGAGCTCACAAGTGCACACCAGATGGGGCTGGACCTGTGGCCCACGTCCCGTGACTCCAAGACCAATGGTCACGCCCCACGCCGGTGGCCCTTCTCCCTGCCATTTCACGCCAGAGAAACTGGGCCCTGACAAGGCCGATGCCGCCACCGGCCTCACGGTGATGCTGTCCTAGAGCGTGCTGGAGAGGGTGCTGCCTGCAGGCTCGCCACCAGACAGAGAGCATGTGGATTGGGGCATTTGCAATTAATGTGCAAAACTAAGGCGACACAATGCCAACTACCTGTCCAGAGCACTCAAGGGTTCTTGGTGCCCACACATCTGTGCAATGTGTCCTCCACTAACAGGCCGCAGAAGCAATAATGCCAACCACCCAAACTCCCTGCGGACTCGCCTCCACTCCTGGGATCTCCAGCACTGGTTCCGGCCAGGGCTGGGCCAGCCGCTGGAGGAACAATGGCCGAGAAAAGAAGAAGTCACACTGTCCTTGCGGAGGGACCTCCTGATGTGTGAAGATGGGCTCAGGGCCCAGCGCCCCCAGGCCACGCTCCTCACTGACTCTCCTCTCCCAGCTTCCGAGGGAGGGAGTCACTGTGCTCACCTCAGGAGCGCTCAGCACTGGGGGGGCACTTCAGCTCCGAGGACAGCGGCACGGGCTGGAGCCTGCCTGGGGCAGGGTCGCCTGCCTAGCTCACCCCTCACCGCTCAGCTCACTGGAACAGGTGCGCCACCAGGTCCAACTTCAGGGAACCCACCAGGAGTCTTGAAACAAGCCCAGGCTTTCCAGGGAGTAGCTCCGACAGTGGTAAGTCCCCAGTTACTCCACACGAGCAGTGAAGTCAGCAACAGGTTTGTCTTGCTGCTCCCGCCCATCGGGACCCGACTGAAGACACCACTAAATTTCTGCCAGTGCCTTAAAAATGTTACAATTAGGTATTTTATCCTCTCGCTCCAAGGACTTATTAAATTGAGAGAAGGACAGATACTGGTGATGACTTACTATGAAAATCAAAGAGGGCAGGTTACACAGAATGCCAGCAGCGACTGGCCCAGCTCACCACTGCGAACTGGATGCAGCTCTCCATACCCATCAGACTTTGGGCCACTCGTCACAGGACGAATTCTGTGCATCTTACCTTTTCACGTTCACTTTCCTCTTCTTCACAGTTGAGCCACCAAGGTTTTGGGGGGCGTCTCTCAGCCCGAAGCTCTTAGCCACATGGCCCAGGTGGAGCAATCGGATGTGGAAGATGTGCTTCAGCGACCGGGGGTAGGTCGCGTAGGCGCGGATGAAGGACTGCAGGGCTGCCAGAAAAATGAAGGGGAGGAAGGCAGTCAGGGTGGGTCCCGAGGGCTGCACGCACCCCAGCCAAAGGCTGTCCTGGGCAGGGCATCTTGCCAGGCCACAGCCAGCAGTACAACATACATCGCAATGTCAATCTACACTTGCATGCTTCTTAATTTTTCAGAAACAAACAAAAACCCTCCAACAACAACCCTATAGGCTCCAATCATCCCTTGAATAAACCCAATTTAACTTCAGACTTGGCTGTGTGGCGCTAGTAGCTCCGGAGGGCAGGGCCCGTTTCCGCATGAGCCCCGAGGCCCAGCTCAGCGCCTGGCACACACAGGGAGTGTAGACGTTGCTGCAAGTGCTGCCTCCACCACAAGCCCCGCCTCCAGCTCCCCAATCCAGAGGAGTCACTGGCACCACTTCACCCAGGACTCATGGGGTTTTAAAACCGAATTCATTCTCAAGTATCCAAGACTGACACCGCGCAAAGAATGTGCAAAGGAAATGAAACAGAATTTTTTATTGGTTTTCTTTCCCTTTTTTTTTTTTAGAAAGAGGAAGGGGGAGACAAACACTGATGTGAGAAAGAAACATCGATTGGCCACCTTCTGCATGCACCCCGACTGAGGATCGAACCCACAACCTGGACGTGTGCCCTGACTGGGAATTGAACTGCCACCTTTTGCTGTACAGATGGTGCTCCAACCAACTAAGCCACTTGGCCAGGGTGTGAAGCATAAATTTTAAAGGAGAAAGAAAAGGATTAAATTTCTAAAACAGTCCACAAAACAGCTCACCCCTTGAGGACTGCTAACGGCTTAGAGATGACCATCAGACATTCTATCATGAAAGTTTCCGTCCTACTCTAAAGGTAGGAAGTGGTCCCGTCCTAGACCCGGACTGGGTGACTCAATCCCAGGAGGGCGGAGCTCTGGCCACCTCCACTCACACCCCTTTGAGGAAAGATTTCCCCTTGAATATCTGCAGTAACAATGAAAACGGAGTGTCTGCCCTTTCCCACAGGCAGGGCAGGGCAGGGCAGGGCAGGGCAGGTGGGGTTGCTCTTAAAGCGTCCCTGGCCATCGCTGCTCCCTATACCTCCCAGCCAGTCTCCTGCCACCAGAGCCCAGCGGGCATGCCTGGGGGAGGCGGGCACTGAACAGCAGCCTCCCTTGCCGGCGTGCCGAGCCACTGGACTGGCAAGTTTGCCCGCAGCTTAACCGTAATATCCCAGCAGCACCCGGGACTGGCGTTTATGAACAGTAATAAAAAGTGTCATTTTAGCAGATCAGCTCCAGGAAGGTCCTGGGAATCCATCAAAGCTCTATTTACTGAGCAAAGTGAACTCCTTTTCCCAATCGATGAGAAATAATAACCAAGGCAACTCCTCTGCACCCCTCTCTAAGTCTGTGCTTACTCCCCTTTTTCATATCTGGGGACTGGCTGCTTTTTCAAAGAAAACCTCTAACGCTTCCAATGGCTCCTGCTGCCTGGAGGGTTCTGACAGCCGGCTCGACACAGAGCCACAGATCCCGTCCTCAGAGAGCACAGCACACACCTGCCCGGCCCGGGAGCCCAGCCCACAACATGGACTCGTCTGAGAAACCAGACTGAAGGCCAGCCAATGAACGGCGCTTTCCAAGCCTACACCCAACCGCTGGCTCAGGCCTCCTCCCTCAGCCCTGTCCTCCGCCGAGCAGGCCAACCCCCCCTTCAGCCTGCTCCCCGTTCCTCCTCGCCCCACACCGACCCCAAGAGCCTCTGCCCAGGGATGCTGAGTTTGCCCAGAAGTGGCGGGAGGTGCTGTCTCCTGGGACCAGTGGCCAGGCACTATTTTGCACATTTTTTTCTGAACCTCCCTGTCCTCAAGGCCCCCGTCTCACTGGGGACGGGGACAGCTGGTCATCCTCATACCCTAGTGTGGGTGCCCACGTGTGGGTGATTCAGAGAAGCTGGCAGTTCGGGGGCATGGCAGCCTCGTGAGGACCTTCTGAGGGGCCATGTCAAGACTGTAGAGTGAATGGGCTGTGGGGCCAGGACAAGCGGAGAGCAGAGAGGGAAGGAAAGCGGACATTTACTTGGGACGAGGGAGGAAGCTGTGGCAAGAGTGGGAGCACTCCACAGTCCCCGAGTCCCGGCTCAGAGCCAGATGGCTGATGAATTAGGGGAAATCTATGTTAAAGTACCCTGCATGGACATTTTGCCCCTTTTCATAGAATGACATTTATTCCTGCATCTGATCAGGAAAGATGGGATCTTATGGACGCTTAGGATCAAGGAGGCAGCAGGGAGCCAAGTCCAGCCTGGCCCCAGAGGAGGACCCGTCTGTCCAGAGTACAGGCACACACACCTCCTGCCCTGACATCACTGAGACCACCACCCAAAGGGGGCGGGGCTGGGGGGGGCGGGATAGGGCACGGCTTGGTACCCTCCTCTGAGCGACAAAGGCCTGGCCTGGCCTGCCTCTGACCCACTGCGGGGAGTGGCTGACCTGCCCCGGTGCCTGGGCTGTCCTGACTCTGAGAAGATCCCTTCCAAGCCAAACATAAACTCCTGCACACAGCATCACCTGCTCTTCAGGGAAGCCCGGGGGGTGGGGGGTGGGGGGGTGCAACCGCAGGAGAAGTGGGAATTTGCAGGGAAAGGATTCCACTTACGAGTCTGGAGCTCAAACTTTCGTTACCACTATATTTGCCATTTGAATCTCTAGTTAAAAAGATGCAAGAAATGAAGGAAAAAGGGGTTAGTGCTTCTGGAAACTGACAACAATTACTGGTGGTTATGAACAGTGACTGGGTCAGAAAATTTGAAAGGAAAACAAATGCGTACTTGGCCCAGTTTCCAACTAGTTTTCTGCCACAAAGGCAAAACCCAGCTGCTTTGTTAATTATTCATGAGGTGGGTTCTGAAAAGGCATAAAGGGAGGCATGTCAGGAGTGGGGTTTTGCATATGCAAAAGACTGAAATGCAAAAGATAGCATCACTTATGGGGTGTGGTAGCTGGCCCCATGTTGTAAATTCAACATGTTTGCAGTGCAATTACATGTATATCCCCCAACCCTCCGAACGCAGTCCTCAGTGACAGAAGAGATAGGAAGAGCAAAGAGCTGGATGTCTGAAGGGGTGACGGAGACTCGCCACATGCAGTCTGTCCCAGGCCACATGAAACTGGTGTGGAAATCAATTAGCCGATAAGAACAAAGATACATTTATTTCCTTCCTGGGATGAAATGGATGGGGAGTGGCCCCACTCGAATTGCCTTTTAAAGGAAGACAAGTACCTCTGTTTGCTTCTTGGTCTTAACAAGGTCAATGGTAATGATGAGAAGACACAAAACCACATTCCCTAAGGATGAGTTACTGTAACAGTCACTCCTATGACCCAGACACCTCAAGTAGTTCTGGTCTCGCCAGAAAACTGCAAACACCTGTGGTCTGGCTTATTGCTTTCATTGCAGTGTGCTTTACACCTGCCATTCTGCAGCAGCGCCTCGTCATGTACAGCGCAGCAAGCTGAGTCTGCCTAACTGACTGCAGATATCCGAACTCTGCAAAGCCGCTAAGCTAGGTTCTTTGGAAACCCCTTAGGAACTGTTGGACTCACTTCAGGGAAATGCCAAGACTGTCTTTAGGCCAGAACCAGGCCCCAGGCTGGAAGGATGCATGCTGATCTGTTCAGCGGGGATGGGGCGAATACTGGGACTTCACCTTCACCTGTGCAGCTGGCCTGCTCTCTGAGTGCGAAGGCCCATGACAGGCACTTGGTGATGCTGGCTGGCTGACCTCATTTACCAGCTCCTTCCTGACGGCCATGGTTGCCCTGCGGCCCGTCCCCCAGCTTTCACCCTTGCCCCCAAATCCATTCTTTTGAAGCCCCTGTGAGGCCACACACAGCGCTGCCCCTAGCCCCGACAGCTCCATCCGATGCAGGGTGACCCAGGCCCTCGCTGTGATCTGCGTCTGCCCCCAGCCCACACGTGGGCTGCCTTCCTGAGCCCCGCTGCCGGGAACCCCACCAGGGGCCTGGCCTCTGAGTTTTTGCTGTGACCTTCACAACAGCGCTCACTCTGACGCATTTACAACGCACCCTGCCTGCCACCCCTTCACAGCCCGTCTTCTGCTCCATGTCTTACATAGTTCGGATCACCTTCTCATAGACTGATTTGTGTGTAATTTACTTGTTATGTTCATTGTACTCACTGTCACCCTCCCGCCGGAATGTCAGAAAGTTAAGGATTTTTGTCTGGTTTGATCCGACGTATCCCAAGCACCCAGAACAGTGCCCAACTCAACAGATATTTGTTAAATGATTTTAAAAAGAAATTTCGATTTATAAAAAGAAAAGAAAGGATGTCATGGTGTTCGTACACAGTAAGTCCTCATTTAACATCGTGGATAGGTTCTGCGGCTTTAAGCAAAACAACATATAACAAAAATGGCTTTGTCACAGCCTTACTGATATGAACAAGAGTTGAGTTCTTGCAGCATCTCATCAACATTTTAACAAAACAATGTTGGACAAACAATGTTATCCGAGGACCTGCTGTATTGGTAAGACAGCCAGGCATTTTTCCTCAAAAACAGTTGCTCAGTGGTTAGTGTTGGCCCCAGCACCAAAGGGTCTCAGGTTCGATTCCTGATCAAGGGCACGTATCTGGGTTACAGGTTTGACCCCTGGTCCCCAGTTGGGGTGCATTCAAGAGTCAACCAATAGATGTGTCTCTCTCACATTGATGTCTCTCTCCCTCTCTCTCTCCCCCGCTCCTGCCCCCTCCCACTCTCTAAAATATCCTTGTGTAAAGATTAACAAAACAGACAGAAAGCCAGCAGGGAACTATCCAGAACTGTGGCCTCCCAACACGGAGGAAGTCGCACTGGCCCAGGTCACACGGGGCTCCACCACAGAAGCCGCCAGCCCTCCCCTCCCCTCCGCTCCGCACCTCATGCTTGGTGATCCCAGGAGACAACTTATCCCATAAAGGGTCTGAATATTCGATTAATGCCCGACTCTTCCATAAACGCCCTAAGAATTGGGTTCGTGGTCTACAGCCCTTCCTCAGCACTGTTCTTTCTCATCTTTCTTTGTACCTTTAAACAGGCGATGCTGAGGTCGAATACCGCCAGCCCGCACTTCACCTCTGATTTCCATCTCTACAGGTATTTCTACTGACAGGTCAGATCTCTCCTATCCAGTTTTCAAAGGAGAAAAATGGATCGCTAAGCCCCACGCTGCTGGGTCAAAGCTCTAGTCGTGATGTAAGCCGAGATAAAGCCTCATTTGTGCAAACCACACGGAAGAATGAAATTAACATTTAATATCACTGTAAAGCCTTCCGTGCCTGCCTCCCAACCCTGCAGCATTAGGGAGATTGAAGGCTTTTGCTGGTGAGCAGAGACGCCTGTTTGGCCTCTCGACCTGTCTGTCGGGTGTGCGGGCGGAGGTGAGCACACGCTCTCTGCTGGACGGGCCACCCACAAGCACCTGGAGACGGACTGACCTCTCTTTGCCCAGGCGACCGTCCCCTCGCAGGAGTGCACGTAATCCTCAAACACCGTCTGCAAGACTGTGGCTCGTTCTTGGGTTTCCTGGGGGCCAACAGCCTGGGGTTGCTGGGAGGGTGATGGGAGGATTAAAGGAGAGACAGTCAGAGGCAGGAATAATGAAGCAGTTTATAATAGATTTAATAACAGTAAAATCACACAGTAACCACCTCGGGGCCAACAGGGTAATCCTTTCAATATTACCAGGGAAAAAGGGGCTATGAAGATGTTAGTCAGGCAAAGACAAGGATGGCTTTGTGACGGAGCAGACCCGGTCTGTTGGTTTGTTTATTTATTTACTTACTAACTTTTCTTCCTGGCCTCTTATCACTCACGTTCAAATTGAAAGTCCACTGGAGACACTCTGGAATTTTCCGGGTCCAATTCGGGCATTTAAAACACCAATGAAGCAAAGTTGTTCTCAAATGACTCTTGTACCTCCTACAGAGGCCCCAGATCTGCCCCTCCCTCCTCTGGGCGAGCTCCCGGTGAGCTGCCTGAACATCCCCACCCTGGATTCCAGAGGGCACGTCCTCACCCCCAGGCCGTTCGGATCATTCCTTCAGCCCACCGTGCCGAGCTCCCAGGAACCTGTTAAGGCATGGGCTGTCTCAGCAAACTGTTCCCTATAAGAAACTGCATCTGTATGCATTGAAAGACCCTACAAAGGGGATGCGTTAATAAAATACTTTCATCCTTAAACCATCGCAAAGATTTCCATTCCTTGTCGCCTCCCCGACCCCCACCCCAATGAGTGTTTTGTTTCTTACACATCTTAAAACACACACGCAGGCTTGAAGGAGAAACCGAGATGCAAAAGAACACGTTGTGCAGCCCCATGTGGCTAACACGTTGACTCTTTGAATGGGGCGATCAGCCTCTGCTGCACACTCCCCTCGAGTCACGGGGGAGACGAGGCGGCCCAGCTCATGGTCCCTCTGACCCCGCAGAGGACCGGGGCGCCTGGCCGGCTGCCGGCCTGCCCCAGACGCTGAGCCTCTCGCTTCGAGAGCTGCCAGGGAGGAACAAAGGGAGAGAAGAAAAGTCCCCTTCTTTAGGATCGACATTCACCTCTGTATTAAGAGAGACGGAACACCCTGAAAATGTTTTTAGTTGAATCAGATCACCCTGCTACCTGTTTGGCTGATGACAGTCTAGCTGATTTCACAGTACATGCCCCCTAAGGGCATCCTCCGCTCCAATGTCAGGAGAAAAGTCACTCCGGAGCCGTGTTACGAAAGTGGACATTTGCTGTTGTCATTAACAAGGATTTTTTCAGCCACTTAACTGATGTGAAATGCAAACTTTCTGTGCTGCCCTCCTTTCGTTAAGCCACCTCCGCAGCGCGACTGTCACCTTCCTCGCGTTTTCTTAAAGAGACGAATGTGAAATTAGCGAGGATGCCCTTTCCCCTGGCGGACAGAATCCTCTGTTATTAAAAAGTAAAGCACTTTAATAATGAAAACTTTTCCCTCTTTTTCCTGTGTTTTAACTGTTTAAAATTAATGAGAAGGGCAGAATGGCTGTCAAAGCGATATTGAAAGCCGGGCAGCCAGGACCGAATAAGCACAAAAATCCCTCCAGAGTGTTAAATAAACAGACTCAGCCTCCGAATCCCTCTGTTGGTTATTGTATACATTCTGTAACAGCTCTCAGAATAGATCTGAGAGCCAGGGAGGCAGAGAGGGTTCAGAATTCCAATAAAGGCCTCAAATTAAAGACAGCCTGGTGCGAATTCCAGGAGAAAATTAAAGAGACCTCAAGCTTAAGTGACAGGTGACTTGCTTCTGTGACACAACTGTCAGGGGACTTAGTGATAATATGGCAATATATTACAAAGGGCTTTTCTTATTCCACCCTTTAGGTTTCAAAATGAGGCATCTTTTTTTCCCAACCCCCAAAAAATTACATATACACACACATATAAAAATGTGAGTGTGTATACAAGTGGAATATGTAGAAAGAGGCATTAAAACTGGGTTCACACGTCTGAAATGATGAGGTCAGTTTTAGTAAAAATGAGGAGTTAGTGGCAGAAAATATACTTTGGAAAAAGCATGCCTTGCTACCCCCACCCGTTCCCAGAAATACTCTATTTTAAAACTGCCCCTCCTGAGAGTGAGTGAGGCACTTCTCAGTTGTCTTTTGGGGAGGACAGTCTAAATTTAAACTGAAGACAGGGGGCAGAGTGACGCAGTGCGGCTCAGCCCAGACAGGTAAGCTGCTCCCCTAATGAGGGTGGGTCAGGCCCTGAGGGCACGTGAGCCCCACAGGACGCTCTGGCACCTCGAAGGCACCAATTCCGTGCTGGCTAATGAAGCCAGCCGCAACGAGTGGACCGAGGCCGTTTGGAGCCACGTTTCCAACAGCTGCACGCACTCAGGCCCTCTGTCTGGGAGACCCTGCTGATCTGGAGAGAACAGACGATCAAAGGGCACGCTGCAAGGGCTGGTGATCTTATTTTAATTTCAATGTCTTTCGAGGCCAGTGACAGGTTTTTGTTAGAGTAAGTTTACAGGCCTATTTCACAGGACAAAAAATCTCACAGGAACGTGCCCGCTTTGAAGACTGAAGATAGCAATCCCACGCTTATCAAGAAACAACAGATGAGTTGAAGATAACTGCACCCAATTGTTGTTGTAAAAGTGTTAAGTGGGAGCAGTAGTGGGGAGAGTGGCTTTTCGGAGGGAAGCATGTGTCTTGATATTGCTAACTTCTAAAGCATTTTAAAACTAAATGGAATGATTTTGTTTTAATCACTTTATTGCCAAGCTGAGTTTTATTCCCTAGAAACTTCTGAGTGCTTCCCAGAAAAGTTGAAAGATCAAATGTATTCTCTTTGTAGGTGGGTGAACTCATACACCCGGGCGCGGCTATATATATTTTATATGCCTAAATATGAAATATACATTTTACAGATGCTTCCCCGGTTTGCTTCCTGTTCACAAGAGCCCAGAAACATACATGCCAAAGGGACATTTACAACGGACTTCAGCCAGGCGAGTGGGGAGGGCAGTGTAGTGAGCCGCCCGGCTACGTGTAGGCAAGGTCCGTCCCCCGGGCCCACTCCTACCTGCCAGCACTGGCCGTGCTGCCCAGCTGAGAACAGCCAACAAGATGCACTGCACTATGGCAACTAGAACTAAAAGCCGGACCCAGCCCCCACTATATTCCTCCTGCTGTTCACAACACTGTCAGGCTGTGTATCCATGTGATCATGAGTAATATTATCAATTTAGTTTATTTGTTCTTTGTCCTCTGAATTCAAGCTAAAATGGGTCAAACAAGTCAGGTTTTCATCAACAGGACGCCTAGAACCCAGAAAGAGTAGTTTCATTTTCTAAGTTAACTGGGTGTTTTGGTGTCAATGAATGCCCACCCTTGCCTAGCACTTTTCTTTCTAAAAACAAAGACCATCAAACCTTAAAAATATCAAAACACTCCATCAGGGCAGGAGCCTGGGGTGTAGAGTGTGTGCAGGGAGCTCTATGCCTTGACTCATTTAAACCTCCCGACCGCCCTACGAGATGGGCACTCTGGTTCTCCCCATTTTACAGATGGAAAAACCAAGGCTGGGAGAGGCTAACTCGCCCCCAGTGCAGAACCACTAGCTGTGAAGCAAGGACTCACACCCAAGTGTGCAACCCTGGGCCTAGCCCCTCTGGGCCCAGCAGGCTTCAGGGCTGGCCTCGAGCCAGGCACAGGCTGGAGGAAAACCTGACTGCAAGGCCACAGCGGGCGGATGCTAGGAAAGGGCCCCGTGTCCTGAGGAGCAGAGGGGACCGCAGCTGCGTTGCTCCTCCTTTGGGGAACATCCTGAAGGAGGCCCCACAATGCACCCCACGACCCGGGCTGACACCTCCACCAGGGCCCGGCGCAGAGCGTCTCCGTGAAGAGGGGCTGAGTGGACCTTCCTGTCTCAGCTGCGGCCTCACCGCTTTGCTCTCATTTCCGAGGAGCAGGCAGATGCTAACCTGCCGCTCCTGGTGCCACGGCAGAAGGCTTGGTGTCACTGCGGGGCTCTGATGCCACATCTGCTATGAACTGATGTGACAACATGACAATGATGAGTAAGAACCACAGCAATAATAACCAAATGCCCTTTGGTAGCGGTGCCGGGGTTGGGGCTATTTCTTACTCCATCCTCCAGCGTCCTCATGAGAAGAAACCACCGTCATCTTTACTTCGAAGAAACTAAGGACTAGAAGGGCCAGCAGTGCCCAGTCACACCGCTGAGAAGGGGACCAGGAGTGACCTGAGGCCACGCTCCGAACCACTCTGCCCACGGCCCCCTCAAACAGCTCCCCCGGGGCCCTGTGCAGCCCGCAGAGCTCTCCGGGGCCACCAGGAAAGTTGTGGAGGCAATAAAAACCCTAACTAGAACCTGCAATCGCTCCAGAAGAGCAGAGGCGTCAAGACCAGGCGTGCCCTTGTCACTGGTCAACTGTCTTGATCGTCCACTCTTAGGAAAGGGGGTCCTAGTCCACTGTGCTGGGAGGTTTGCCATGAAACATCGCCTCAAACAGCTTGTTGATCAGCTGAGTCTTTAATCACTTTTCTTACTCACAGGGAGCTTGGTTGTGTGCCATTTATTGACCAATTTTCACTTCTATAAGAATGGTTTCCATGACCTATATAAAAAGGAATGTAGTTCCATTTTCCTGGTTTGGTTACTACAAGGGAGGATGTTGGTGATAAGGATGTGTGCTTTGAAATCAGACCGCTTGCTCTTGCATCCCAGGAGGACGAAGGGCTAGTGTGCCCTGGCCAATGTCCCTTCACCTCTGCGCCTCGGCTTCCTCATCTACAGAGTGGGAGGTGAAATGGGACCGAGCCTGTGAACAGCCTCGTGTAGTCCCGAGTCCAGAACCCACAGAGGTGACAGACGCTGGGATATTCCTCTCCTTTCCCTACGTATTCTCTGACCAAGAGAACTTAAGTCAGGGCCAGTCAAATCCAGTCCCCGACTCGGGGAGAATATCTATCCAAATTAACACACACACCAGCAGATAAAAAACCTCTTCAGCTTGGTCTCTTTGGCTCTGATTTTCCAGTCTATCCTCAGGCATCAGAAAACAAATGTGAAATATCCAAATAATTAGTGTATCACAGACAAAGTTACTGAGAGCACCACCACACACTCACTCTCACACGCTCACTCACACGCTCACACGCGTGACGCTCTGAGTGCAGGACTGGGGGGTGCCTGCCTGGCAGGAAGACAGCCTCAGGAAGAAGCGGCCGCTGCTCAGGATCCCCTTACGGAACTGCACGGGCAATAAACATTTTTCCTCTTACTGATTCACCTTTCCTCTCCCTCTGTGTACTGCACACAGTAAGCAAATGGATGAACTAAGTGTGTCTGAAAAGAGACATGCTGTCTTGGGTGGACGGCCTAGTCAGTTGTCCTTGGTGACAATGGGAGAGGGCCCGCCGGGCTGGGCGGGAAATGCCCGTGGACGCGGTAAGGCCGAGGAGTGGCCTGGGGCGGGAAGCCTGCCTGCCGGGCGGACTTCCAGGACGGACACTGGCCCATGCACTGGATGCGACGAGCAAACACTCAGAAGCAATGGAGAGAAAAGACACAATCAGATTTGGCCTCATCTGATGTTGCTGGCCCTCAAATGTACACTTTACATGACAGGAAACAATCGTCCACAGCAAAATCTCTGCCACCCCAAGCGGAGAAGTGAGTCACATCTGTTGGCAGCAAACAATAAATAATAAAGCTCACCTGGCCACCACCTCGTCTGGCTTGGAAAGAATCATCCCTTGTCAGAACAGACAGAATATCATCCATCTTCATCTCAGAAGTGCTGTTAAGAGAAAGAGCACAATAAACACTCCTCTCCCAACCACCCCGATCCGACGCCCAGGACCAGCCCTTCTCATGGCAGATGTCACGCAGAAGGAGCACCGCACAGGGAGGGCCTGGCCTCACCCCCAGGAACCTGGGAGGAAGGGACTGGGGGACTAGTCCCAATATGTCCCTTCCTCCCGGGTGAGTTTTAAGTGGGCTGCATTTAGAATTTCCTTTATAGGGGTCACCTCTTTCTTTCTTTCTTTCTTAATACTGATTTTAGAGATGGAGAAAGAGAGATAGAAACATCAGTTTGTTGTTCCACTTATTTATGCATTTACTGGTTGATTCTTGTATGTGCCCTGACCGGGATCCAACCCACAACCTTGGCGTATCAGGACGACCCCCTGACCAAAAGAGCTACCTGGTCAGGACAAACGTCGTTGTTTCTTAGTAAGTCTCAAATACTAAATAAGCAGGCCTGGTTAGTGATATATTACGTTGACTTGAGCAAGAGATGATGACATAAAAACATTTCAGATAGTCCCTTTTGTTTAGAATTTAATAAAAAGGCGGGGGCGAGCTTAGGACCCTTAACTGCTGGGTGAACACCCAGTGAAGGTTAACGGGGCCGCACCTGCTGCCCACTCCCTCCCAATCCGCCCGACGGGCCTTCATGCCTGTCCTTTAAACACTAGGGGTGAGGAGCGTGCTCTCCGGCGAAGGCAGAGCTACGTGCAAACGGCCGAGAGAAGAATGTGGGCACCGGCCATGGCCAGAGCCACGAGGGCCCAGAGAGCCGTCGCCCTGCCTGCAGTGGAGCCCACCGCACAGCCGTGGGAAGTGCGTGCCGTCACGTATCAGAGACCAAGCAACCGGGAGCGGCTGACGCTTCCCAGGGAGAAGGGAAAAGGAAGGGGGAGTTCTGGGGCAGAAAAACAGATCATAAAAAAAAATAAGTGATTTTCTCACACGTTGTTGTTTGTTAAAAAATGTAAAGGCAGATTAAAACACGAACAGCAAGCTCTAGTGTGGGACCAGGCACCGCTCCCCCTTTCCCCTAAAGGTTACTCTGCCGAAGCTATGAATGAAAATGTCACGTCTCCGACAGCTATTTACCTGAAATGTGTCACCACATCCCTGCACACCCCAGCCCGCAGCCCCCTCTGCTGCAGCTCCGGGCCCGTGGATAGGGGAAATCTTTGCACAAAAGCACGAGTCAGCCGGGAAGGCAGAGTGCTTACTGGAGGGAAGGAGTGGGGGAATGCCCATGATTTCTTGGGAAATCTATTCTTCATATGCGAGAGGACTGTTACGGCTTTGACCTCGTCTCTTATTTATGCCTGGATGTCTGAAGGGGGGTGAAAACACAGCCCAATCCTATCTTTTCCTTTGACTGTCTGACTTGCCTCTATTCATCCCTTTCTTTCTTGAGGACAAATGACGGAGGAATACAAAAGTAAAAGAAGCATAAGGACTTGGGGTCAAATCTTGAACAGGCAGAAAAGAAGGAATAATGCCATCACAGTCAGGGACACAAAGAACTGAACACGGCACAGAAGGCCGGCTTTCCCCAGTGCATGGCAGCGCTGGCACGCCCGCCAGGGCCCGCTGCGATGTGGTGTGCGGGTCCGCATGACAAGCTGGACCACTGACCCTCCAGGAACAGGAGCTGAGCGTGCACTGGGCGACTGACAGTGTGAGGGCCCTCCCGTCCTCAGAAACCTCTGCTTCTGAGGAACAAAGCGCATCTGCTCTGCTTTCTGATGGTTCTAGCAACAGATCTGAGCCACCCACCTTGCCAGAGAGGAGGGGTAAATAAATAAATTCAGGGAACTGTCTTATGCCTGATCTAAGAAACACACGTTTTGATGAAGCACTTACATTTTAATAAACCAATGACGCCTTTCATTAGAAACTTCTCCTTTCATTAAAGTGGGGCAAGTGAAGGAGCTGGCAAGTACAAAGAAGTCAAAGGACTAGAAACAAAGTCCTCAGCGTCTAGCCCAGGGGTGGGCAAACTTTTTGACTCGAGGGCCACAATGGGTTCTTAAACTGGACCGGAGGCCGGAACAAAAGCATGGATGGAGTGTTTGTGTGCACTGATATAAATTCAAAGGAAACATCATGACATAAAAGGGTACGGTCTTTTTTTTTTTTTAGTTTTATTCCTTTCAAACGGGCCGTAGTTTGCCCACGGCTGGTCTAGAACGAGGCGGCCATAGGCAGGGCACTGTCTCTCGCCCCGTCTGCTAACGGGAACTGCGCAGTGTGAAGCAGGCAGCAAGGTGTGTGAGGGCCTTGCTGCCATCCCGTATCTTCTCCACAATTCATCAGCCATCCCAGCATGCTGCTGCCTGGCTCTCGGGTTCTTGAGCATAAAACATACACACATTCTCCTCCTTTAAATTTTTAAAAAATATTTAGGAGTTCCACCCTGGCCAGGTAGCTCAGCTGGTTGGAGCATCATCCCGATACGCCAAGGTTTCAGGTTTGATCCCTGGTCGGGGCACATATAAGAAGCAACCAAAAAATGCAGCAGTAAATAGAACAACAAATCGGTATTTCTCTCTTCCTCTCTCTGAAAATCAATTCATAAAAATCCTAAAAATAAATAATAAATGTTTAGGCATACCTTTTGGATTCCAAAAATGTTCACATCTGCTTCTTTCCACAGTGCACTCTGCCATTAGTTCTTATGAGATTTCATTTTTTTGCATTAAGTCAAAGAACAGTCTGTATTGGATATCCAACATACAACACCCTTCCTCACGTGGACACGGGACGCTGGCGCCTGGCTGTGCACCGTGACCGGGTCTGAGCGTCACTGAGCGGCTCGCACCAGCCCGAGACGCAGTCAGGGGTTTGGGCACAGGCACTTCCATGGGTGACTTTTTGGGGCAGAAGCCAGTGAGGTTGGACCCTACAGGCCTTTCCCCTAAATGAATGTTCTCACACCAGCTGGTATCCTGCCTCCACAAGGCTACACTCCCTCCCTCTCTTGGTATTCCCTGTCCTCATCCTTCTGAACTTCCTCTCCAAGTCCAAGATGAAGCTTTTGGTGACGAGTGAGTGGCCAGCGTGAGCTCTCTCCTGAGTAAGGTAAAGTATGCAGGTGTTCCCGACACAAACGAAACCACCACTCACTGGGAAACTGTCAGGACGAGAGACATTAAATGAGCCCACTCGACACTGACCAGGCTCACGGGGAGTGGACCCCGCCTGCCCCACCCAAGGAGATCAGACACCTTTTCTGAATAAGCCGCAGTCCATGAACACTCACGCCAGCAACCCCGAAAGAGTGCCACGAAGGTGAGAGCAGAGCCCTGCAGGTACTGGGGGGCCACCTTGTGCACCCATCTCTCCCAGTGGGTGGCCTGGGGTCCCCCAGAGCAGGTTCCGATGAGGGGGGCAATGAATTCCCAGGAGAGAGCCCTGCAGTGTTCCTGGATGCCTGAGAGAGAGCACAGGCCTGGGCAAAGGGAAGTACCAGCAGGGGAGGCCCACGCTCAGCTGCGCGGCAGAGCTGAGCGCCGGCGTCACCGGTGGCTCCTGGTGGCTCTCAGGGTGCCCCCAGGACATGGGGTGCACCGCTGTGCTATGTCTGAGCAGAAGTTCTGGAACGTGGACCAGAGTAAAAACTTTAGAAGCCCATTATTAGACTTGTTACATCAGGTGCCAGAGACTGTGTGGAAAATATGATAAAATATTAATTCCCGGCTCCCGTGGATTCCTCCCGCTTGCTCTGTAACTCCTGGCCAAGAGGAAGCGCCACTCTCCCTGCGGCTTTCTCTGCCTTTCCTCAGGGAGTCAGGTCTGGCAGAAGCCCCTGGCGCAGCTCCCATGCCACTGAGTCCTCTGCGCCGTGACCAGGGCTGGGCCGGGGCTGCAGGAGGGGATGGGGGGCGCTGCCACCTGCCCAGGCCTGACAAGATGGGGGCCAGAGCTGCCTGCGCGTGTGCACACACTCCAGTGGCCACCCAAACACTTCCTTCCAGGTTGGTTTTCCTGAGGGAAGGGGAATTGTGTGATGAGTAAAAAGTGTTGTTTTTTTCAAAGATAAACCATCTTCACCTTGGCTAATGTTGCTAAGTGGTTAGAACATCAGCACATACACCAAAGGGTCTCGGGTTCAATTCCCAGTCAAGGGCACAACCTGGGTTTCAGGTTTGCTCCCTGCCCCCGGTCAGGGCGTGAGCAGGAGGCAATCAATTGATGTGCCTCTCTCACATGGATGTTTCTCTCTCTCTCCCTCCCTTCCACTCTCTCTGAAAAGCAATGGAAAAAATATCCTCAGGTAAGGATTAAAAACAAAACAAAATAAAACAAAGATAAACCAACTTTAAAGGTACATTAATTGCAAGAATTAAAAATTGTGAACAGAACAGTCTACAAGAAGCCGGCTGTCAGAGAACGAAACACGGGCCTCCTTGCATGAAACGCGGAGGCGACAGATCATCCTATGACTTAGTCTTGCAACGCAATGGAAGTTGTCATGTGCTGACGGCATGAAGGGTTTTGGCTGTTGCCACTGGCTATTCTGGGACTCATTTAGGGATCACAAGGGTTAATGGCTCTTCGTCAGCTTACAAGGCCCAGCCGCTATAAGAAGCGACAGAAAGTTAATTAGGTGAGATCAGCCGGAGCCGCTCAGGTTTCTGACTCACTTGATTTTGTGAGAAGCCAGCGAGCTGACATATTCTGCCTCCGAAGGCGCCAAGAAGAGCAGGCTGCTCCCGTGGCAGCCAATGCGGGCGGTTCTCCCGATCCGGTGGATGTATTCCGCGGCTGAAGACGGAGCGTTGTACTAAAAAGGGCAACAGAAATGAAGGCATTCACAGATCAAGGGACTGCCATTAATTGGAAGTGCAATACCCCTCACCTGCCTCCAGGTATCCCAGGAATTAAATCCTGGTGCTATGGTTACCCTAACACAATCACAAGGCGAAGTCACTCAACCCTGAAACTCCTGCTTCATTGGAAATAACAAGGCTCTGACAGGCCGACGTGAACAGTGGCCAAGTTTCAGATAAACGAGATGTCTCCTCGTCCCAGTATCTCCTTTCTAATTTTACTTCTCCACAGGTCCCTGCAGCTTCCTATTTGCATCTTTTCACGGAGGTGACTGTGCAAGGTGAACGCGTGGGCAGGTGGGGAAACCTCTGCAGATGACCACATGACCTTGGCCAACTCCCTGGCAGACAAGCAGTGGAGGTGAGGAGCCTGACAGGTAAAGAGCCAGGGGCCGATGACCTGGACCAGAGGTCAGCTCGTGGGCCCCAGGAGCTGGTCTCTGCACCTGCCTGCAGCCCTCGGTCCCAGTGGAGCAGGGCTTCCTCCCCACAGGGACTTGCTCCTGCCCCACGGACAGTGCTCCTGACTCAGGGAAGGGGTCCTAGAACTCAGCGGGATGAACTGCGCACAGCATCATGTCGTCTACGGCAAGAACTTCGCCATCATCAAAACTGACCCTTTTCACCCTCTGCTGCTACATGAATCAAACGTCAGAGGGCAGATCACACTGGTCAATATTCACAATATAAGGCTCTACATGGCCGACTCTGTGTCCAGCCTTGCACACATCCCAGTCACCCTCGCCTCCTCATCTTTAACTCGCTTGGAGGCCAGCGGGAAGACAGCGCCTCTCGCCAGTGATCACCTGCGGGGAGCAGAGATTCCCCACCAGTGTCAGGCATGTGGCTGCACCAGAACGTGAATAAACCATGATTCACGTAAACAGGGCATGTCTCCCCTGGCCCACACTCAGAAGGGCTTGAAAATACCATCTGCAGACTAACGAAAAGAAACAGCAAAACTAAAACCACCGGCCCTAGCGCTAACGCCCATACCCTCTGGCAAAGTGTCTAAGGCTCGCGGTCTGTGTGAGATGCTGTCAGGGACTTAATTGCCCCCTGCAGGTCAATGTACAGGACACGGCTCTCAGGACAGCTGAGCCATCTCCTCCTGGACACCATGAGGCCTCCCAGGGGCCCGGGGAATTCCTGTTATTATCAAATTGCTGAAACTTTGCGTGTGACATGCGTTAGTCCGGAGCCGAGAGCGACCCCCTCCCACGATTGCAGGCTGGCTGTTCGCTGCAGCAGTCAGGGGGGCTGAGTTAAGGAAAGATGTCAGGAGAATTGTGCAGATACGGCCGGTTGCTGCCTGGTTACCAGGGCAACACCCAGGAGGGTAATAATTATTATTCTACTTAAAGCCAGCGCATCTACTCATGATCATATATTCCTGCCTCGAGCTCACACCTTAACAACTAAAAAATTACCTGAACAATCCATGTGACTTGAGGGAGATCTAAGCCTCGAGCTGCAACATCCTTCAAAACAGAAAAGAAGACGGCTTAGGACTGAGTTTCTGAACCATGTGGGGGTCACAGATCCGTCGATAACCTCATGCAGAGGAAGAGGGTTCACATGCTCGCTCACACGCTCACACACGTCTGCACACGGCCTCAGGAAGCCACCAGTCCATCTGTGGTTCCAAGTTCTGACTAGGGGTAAATGCTAGGAGCCCGTTGGTGAGGTGGCCACAGCCACTTCCCCACATGACCGTCCCCCGCAGGGAGCCCAGGTCCTTACACGCGTCGTTCTCCGTGGTGCCTTGGAAGAATTCTGAAAACTTCCAGCGTGTCTGACCGCTTTTACATTTTGTCTGGGACACTCTATGAGGAATGCATTCCTGGGTTATCAGCCCCATCCCTCGCCCACCAGCAGAGCGAACGACCAGCACTGAGGTGGGCTTCTGGAAGGTCACCCAGGCACCCCTCGTGGAGGTGGCCGCAAAGCATTTCCTGCGCCTTTGCCGGCAGCCTCCAAGCAGCAAGGCCAGGCAACACCTGCCTCTCTGTCGCCTAAACCGGAATGCGGGCCAGACAGGCCAAACTCCAACAGCAATGGAGACTCCGGTTTTCTTTCCGGCTGGTTGCCACCTGCAAAGCGGACCCCACTCTCTAGCTGTTCTGGCTCCTCCAGCCCCCAGCAATCTGCACTGGCATCATCTTCACGCTGCCAGTCGGAGCAAGAGCACCCGCCAACACGTCCTGGGCACTTCCTACACACTCTTCAAAACAGCTGATTCCATGGCCATATTACATTCTCTGCTCCGACCCCAGAGAAGGCGCCACACCTTCCTGCGCCGTGGTGGGGAATTTGGTAACATTCAGCAAAATTGCTATGTACTTACCCTTTGACCCAGAGCAATCTTACGTCTCAAAATCCATCCTGAGGACACGCTGGCAAAAATACAAATGGCCTCTCACGCACAAGGCTGTTTGTGTGGGCAGCTTGTGGCTGCAGGCCTGGCAAACACCCCAACGTCTAGCAGGAGACAGTGTGTGACCCTGATACGGCAAACCCGCCCCTTACATACGGTTCCACCGCCATGAGAGGGAGGGTTCCCATGGAGACTCACTAGGGTACATTTCGAGTGTGTATAACATACTTTTGTGTAAGAAATGAGGGAAATAAAGTATATTTGCCCATATTTCTAAAAGAAATAATAAAGGGGAAATCCCAAAAGCTTAGAAAAATAGTTGCCTGGAAAGGAAGGGAGAGAAGGGGAGAGGAAGGATGGAAGCGTGACGCTGAGACTGAGTAAACGTCTGCAAACTAAAAAGTAAGATGACTGGCTGTCGTGCCAAAGCAAACCCCCAAACCCGGGCCTCATTAGGGGTCTGGACGTAACTGCTAGTTTAGAGGAACTATGGGGGGGAGGGGCAAGGTAGCCACCATGAGGAGAGACAGGGCAAATCCATGGGACACATGGTCTGGTTTCCTCCACCAGAAATCCAAGGGAAAATAGGTCAGCAACACACACCCAGACGAAGCAGCACTGGGTGGAAGAACGGACAGATGGCTCAGTGGGTCCCCGAGAACCAGCACCCGGAGAGTCCCCCAAACTGCCAACTGACTTCTCTCCAGGCAGAGGGGTTGGGTGATTTTCACTTTTCTCTTTGCATTTTTGTTTTATTTTCCTCTTAACAATAGATGGATAGATCCCCCAGATTTTCACTTAGAAAAATGTCACCTACTGAGAAGTTGGAGTAGCACAATGAGCACCTGTTTGCCTTCATCTGGACGCGCCGATGAGGATGGCCGGGGCGATGCTGATGGCCGGGCGCCCGCCTCCTCTTTCCCTCTCTACACACACGCTTCTCTGAACCACTGAAAGTCCCTGGGACGCCAGGACGCTGTACCCCTACATACTTCAGATGCGCCTCCTAAGTAAAAGCACATCCTTCTACATAGGAAACTCAGTGCTGAGTCACACTATCTCCGAGGAGTCCGGTGCACGTTGCTCCAGCTGCAGCAGAGGTGGGGGTGGTGTGTCCCTCTGCTGTCCGTCCTGTATGGTGATGACTGTCCACTCGCCGGAGTGAGGGGCGCCAACAGCCTCTGCATCTGAAGGCACCTTCGCCTTTCTAATTAGTAAGAAATTGGGAGACTGTTTCCCAAATCCTTTCACCCAGTGTTTCCGCCTCTGTGGGTGGTGCCTGCCTGTTCCCTGATGACTGTGAGGGATGACTTCCTGTCTGGCACACCTTCCTCCCATTTGAGAACTGGCATCCTTTGCAAGAGCAGCCTCCTCTCCCACCTCTCTGAAGTACCACTGAGGAATCACATGTATAGTTGGCTTTTTTGAAAAATGATAATCCTATGCAAGTTTCTGCAAGAAGCACATTAAAACGATCGCTGCCTGGGACTGAGGGAGACTCCGTGCCACATCCACCTCGCCCAGCACGGGGGCGGGACAGGCTGGTCAGCCTTCCCTGCTCTCCTCCCAGCGGCGTCAGGCCGCCTTTCTGACGCATTAACAGGAGTTTAATGTACGAAGGGTGCCGAGCACGTCCCAAGCAATGCCTTTGAGAAAACTAGTGCTCCCCTAAGGGGCCCGGGACCTGCCTTCTGCACTGACCACAGCTGATGGCGTTGTTAAGAAATGACGTGTTACTGACGTGCTCCGTAGGGGGGGTTGCATGCAGACAAGGGCTGCCAGAGCCAGACAGACAGGAGGGCTTTGCAGAAAATGTAATGTTCGTCAATTTAGTAAATTCAACCAAGAATCTCTAACATAGCGTCTGACGTTCACACAAGTCACGGAGCGCACATGCGCTGAAGCAGTGAGTTAGGAGTGACTGCAGACCGCAGCCTCCCAGCCGGTGGCCTGGCTCAAGGCACCAGCTCAGACAGTCCTCCCTGTGTCCCACTTCTTGTGTTGGGGAGGGGAGACCTCACCAACAGTCAACCACCACTCAGCCTTGATCAGCTATGCCTTTAAGCACGGCTTTCCATTCTGGGCCTGGCGGCCACAGAGAGCAAGAAAAAGTACTCTCCCTGCTCCAGGAATGGAGGACGGACTTCAGCAGCCATTCGATTTGGGCGAGTCAACTGAGCCCCGAGCCTCAGTTCACATGCCTAACAATGGCTGTAGGATCCACCCTATTTCTCTACAGAGGTGACTGAAGATCAAATGAGGCCGTGCATATCCACACTGAGCAGCAATCCAATGTCACTTCCTGATGAAGGAGGAACTGGGATGGTGGTGACCAGCCCGCCCTGCTCTCTTCCCCGCTCACACCCTCCCCCTGGGGTGGGGGACAGAGGCAGGACCCTGCTCCCCGATCCTGCAATGGCATCAGCGGGCACTGGGGCACCAGGAAGCTGACCTGCTGAGGACTCAGCAGAGGCCTCAGCCTCAGCGCCCGCGTCAGAGCTCAGGCCCAGCCCTTGTGCTGCAGAACCGCTAAAGTCAGCTCTGAAAGACACTCGGCGGTGAGGCCGAGGGCCCAGCTTGACGACCGGCCGCCTCCACGAGACGGAGGAGCACAGATGGAAGGCAGCTTGCTCAGGTGCCAGCCTGTCAGTTGGATTAAAATGACTCATTTATTTACCCAAGATCCTCACAAAGTGCTTTTACTAACAGGGAGAGGGGCCGCCGGCGCTCTGAGGAAGGGACGCAGCGAGCTCGCCTCTGCGCCGCCCCGGCCTGCCAAAAGTCATTACTGCCGTGTGTGGGAGCCATCAGCGGGGTACAGGCCCCCGTTGTCCGGGTGACAGATTGGGCTGTGCAAACAGAGGAGGAAGGAGAGAGCGCAGAAGCTGTCAGAGGCGAGAGATCTTGGCTGGAGCCGCCAAAAAACTGGCAACATGAGTTAGCGTAACTGAGTAAACAGCCAACAGTCTCCCAAGGATTTTGCCATTAACACAATGAAATAAAGTGGAAAAGAGACACTTCACCTAAAAAATAGGCCCCACAGAAAACCGAGTGCCTCCATGCACTCGGGCTGTGGCCGGATCTCGTGGGCCCTGCGGCCGTGCTCCTTTGTCTCGGAGCCTCCTGGCAGCGGGACTCCCCCGGGGGAGGGAGTTAAGAACTGCGACATAACAGCGGGCTTCAAGCAAAAAGAAGCGAAGGTGGAGGCGAGCAGCACAGGTGACTTGCCCTGGACAATCCGTGAGGACCCAGCGGAGGGGGGCTCTGCCGGCTGGGGCCAGTCCCCAGGGACAGTGAGAATGACACCTTCGAGGACGTGAGAGAAGGGCCGGCTTGGCTGAGGGTGAGGAACAAGCGGGAAGTGGGGACAGAGGAGACGGGAAGGGGTCCGGCCCCGGAAGGTACTGGTGGACATGAGAACTTTTGACAAATTTCTTTATCAAATAGATTATCTGGACTCGTCTGCAGTGTTGGCCCGGCCTTTGAAGAGAGGGAACACCAGCACCCGACTTGAGCTCCTAGAGGAGAGGGCTGCTGGGGCGGACTCAGACCTCCGAGGCCAGCTCTCCCAGGAACTGTTCTCCGTCTGACCAACCACGCTCGGCACAGCCAGGCGGCCACACGTGAGAATCGGCACACTGCTGGCTGGCAGGCCGTCTCCTATAGGACCTTACACAAGACAGACAGGAGCACTCACCCATACACTCGGAGTTCAGGGAGAAAACCACCGCTAAGTCACACTGAACACAGAGCAGGAGTTCCTTAAAGAGGAATTCATTAGAGGCCTAGCAGGTGGTCAAAGAGCTACTCATCTGCTGCTAAACAGCACGTCATCACCGGGTTACTCCATTTACAGTGCCGTTTCCCTGCTGCGTGGACAGGGATTTCTCAAATCATCAGGGATTAAGCTGCATCACCCATGATGGCACAAGTAGGGAGGGATTTTAATCTTGGGAGCGAGCAAAGCCCCGGTGAAGTGCATCCCCAGAGAAGGGCCATCGAAGGCGGGACTCTCCATCTTGAAAGAGGCCGAGACATGCATTCAAAGGGCCAGCGCTGGGCTGGAGGCAGCCTCCAGGGTGGCAGCGCGGGGCGAGGGAACTGCCTCACACTGCAGGGCAAGTGCCAGACACCAGCAGACACACTGCCCGCGGCAGCTGCTCCTGGAAGGGTGAGCAAGGTGCACAGAGTGATTTTGTTGTGGAAAGACTCTCAGCTCTAATTACTCCCGATAGCTGTAATTTACAAGTTTTTAGTGGATAGAAATCAGCAAGATTCACACGTTTTCAGACCAACAGCTGCCACTATTAGTGAGCAAATAGCTGAGTCTTCTGCACAGCAGCAGCGGCTACCTGTGACTAAGTCAGTGACAAACCAGAGGTGCCAAGGGACCGGCCACACCAGGAGCCCTGGGATCCCCGCGGTCCGTGGGGCAGCTGCAAGGCAAATCATCGAGAGAGAGACTGCAGCCACCCACTGCGGAAATGCTCCTTTCGCCGGAGTGGCTCTTACGTACCGTGCAGAAGAGGACGCCAGGGCCGGCCTGTGCAAACTCGCGGAACACTGCTGTTCTCTCCTGCAAAGACAAGGGAAGCCTCAGCGCTGAGTCACCCCAGCGGGCAGGTGCCCGGGCTCCCGGTCTCCGCCCGCTGGGACTGCATTCAGGCCCAGAACAGAGAGGCTTTGGAGGAAGCGAAGCAACGAGTGCTCACATCTAACAGGCCCAGGACTGCACTCTGGGCTGTGTCAGGAGGGCAGCGCCAGGCGGGCCCCTCCTCCAGATCAGCCCCCCGGAGCAGAGACAGTCCACAGGGACACACTTTCCTGCAGGTGGGCGAGAGGAATGATGAACAACCCACTTTTCCTGCAGGGGAATTTTGTTGACTGATTTTTTTTTAAAAAAAGGTCAAAAAAATATACACCCCATGTATTTTAACTGCAGAAAATTACATTTAAGACGAAGGAAGAAAACGCAATTTCCCACTGCTTGAAGCACACCACCGCCACTGGCAACCCCGTGCCCCGGGCCTGTGCAAAGCATCACCAAGAAGGGGCTCTGGAAAGATGGCCACACGACCTCTACTAGCAACACACTCTTATCAGAAACCAACAGGACATGAACACCTTTCCAAACCACATCCTCTCTCGTGGCGACACTGTTAGCAACCAGCAGGGTGGGTGTGCCATCATTTACCTGGCCGATGCCCCACTGTTGGCCCTGAGGTTGTGGCCGACTGTTCTCCGTTATAATCTGTGATAAAATCTTTATTGGCAAGTCCTGTGCACATCACTGTTCCCTCTGGGTGAGTTCCTAAAGGCTTTTCTGTGAACTTGCAAAGCCAGTGGTGCAAGCAGCTGACCGTGGCCATGCCCACCTGTCCGCCACAAAAGAGGGAAGTGACCAAATTACTACAATTTTGGGGAAAAGGATGTCTCTCCCTCCACTTAGGCGCAGCCCTGTCTCCGAGGGGAACTTCACCGCCGTCTTTCACATGCACGTGTTGTCGCAGAAGTGGGACCCCCCCCCAGGGACCCCTCGCTTAGGACAGTGGACACGGACAACCAGCGTGCACTGAGCGCAGCCACGTACCAGACGCTGGCCTACGCTTTACACGTCTGCACGAATCCAATCCCCATAGCCCTCCGAGCAGGTACCATTACCACCCCTTTCCAGGCAGAGAAACCGAGGCTCGGGGCTGAGGAACTGCCAAGGACACCCACACACAGCACAGGGCTGACTGCACTTGGACCCAGGGAGCTGGCCAGGAGCTGAGCTCAGACCCTCCCGAGGACGCCTGCGTTGGTCCGGTTGCTGCGCAGTGTTTATAAGGGACCATTTAACGGCTGTGGTGTCCAAGCAAATCAGAACAGTTCCTGAAAGCCCATCCGGATGGATCCAGGTCTGGGGAGAGGAGGAAACCTAATTCCTGAGCTTTCATCACCACCACCAGGCAGCAACTTCAAACTTCACTTCTCTCCAATGCCCGTAAACTTGGTTGGGGTCATGACATTCATTTAGGGAGACCACAGGTCATGTGGAACAGTGGCCAGGAATCTGTGCTTGGGGCTGTTTTAGCTCAGTCTGGGGTGAGACACTTAACCTCAGATTCATCAGATAAAATACAGATACTCCCTCCCATCCTCTACTCATGGGTAGGCTGTGAAGGCTACTCAATAAAACAATATAAGTAAAATATTAACAATTACCAAACTAAAGAGCGGAACTATTCCTGAAGGAGAAATAACATTAACAATGGCCCTTAACATTTACTGAGCACTGACTATGAGCCAGCTCTGTGCTAAGCACTTTAATCTGCATTAACTCAATGAATTGTCTCAACCACATGAAGTAAATACGACTACTGGCTCCATTTCAGAGACATGGAAACTGAGGCACAGAGAGAGTGTCCTGAGGTCACACAGCCAGTGAACAGCGAGGCCAGGACTAGAACCAGGAGGCTGCCTCCAGGGCACACAGCTGGCATTACAACAAGAGCCCGAACACATCTGACTCTGTGTGATCTGCTCAAATTCCCAGATCCCTCCGAGTCCACAGCCAGCTCCTCCGTCACCCCAGACTCCCCTGCAGCATGCCTCTGGTGAAACAGACCCAGAGGACCAGGAAACTAATTTAAAAAAAAAAAGAGAGAGAGAGAAACACCATAAATGGTAATGCATTATGAAATCAACAAATTCGATTGACTCAGGGATCCACAAGGTAAAAAGAAAGAGCTTATAAAATTCACAAAGGCTGAGACAGTCGGGAAATACTATGCTATCTTGTGGCAAATAAGAAGTTGTGTCCTTGAGTGACCTTGAGCAAAATCCCTTTTTTGAACCTCCATTTCCTGAATTGTCACACCAAAGCAAAAACAGGAGGGGAAATGGACTTGATGGCCTGTATGGTCTCCTATACTCTGAGAATGTTACCACTTTAAGTGTGGCTCTAGTCCCAGCGCACCCTCATTTGGGGCCTTTCTTCACTCCTCCTCCTTTCGGAGCCGCCTGGTAACAGCCTCCAGGACAAGATGGCTCCCATCTCAGGCCCTGTGCGTCCCTCCCTGCACGAGGCAGTGGCTTCACCCCACTCCGCGCTCCGCCCCAACTCCCCATGGACCGAGTTTTGCAGCTTAGAAGCTAAAACAAGGCAAACGTTCTACTCTTCTTCCTGGACAAAAACGTTACTCAGAGCCGAGGCAGAGCGAGACACACAGCCCCTCTCGCAACCCGAAGTGCCGAGAGCGCTGCATCTTGTTGACAACGACAGCAGCCACGCTCAGCAGTACCATATGGGAGCCACAATTTAGCTCCATTAATGCTCTTAATTTGAAGACATCAAGCCCTAATTACACACTGGGCACTAAAAAGGCAAAACCCTTCCCCAGTGCCAGCTACTTAGTGGTGCTCTGTTGCCTTAACAGCTGGTTGAGGTAGATGCAGGCCAAGGGCCTGCGAGCTCTCAGGTGGACGAGCCCAGCTCCGGAGCAGGCGGGCGGAACAATAGGCTCCGCTCGCCCACATCACGGGCAGGGCGGCCGCGTCCAGTTCCCGTGCGCCACCCTCCTCAGGGGACACCTGCCCGAGCCCAGCGAGAGCCAGTGCTGACCCTGGAGGGCGTGATCAAGTTGGATGGGCCCCGGGCTTGCTCACCTCCTGGTCCATGTTGCCATGCAGCCGCAGGAATGTTAATCGCGGGCCGCCAGATGGTAACTGCCCTGACGCCGCGCCGCCCAGCAGGGTCTGGAAGAAGAGGTGGTAGTGGAACTCCACCAGCTCGCAACTCGAGAAAAAGACGATCAGCTTCTGGTCAGTTTCAAACTACATGGACACAGAGGGGAAACCACCACAGGGTTATGAGGTGACACTACAACGAGTATCTTTCTAAAATACAGTCACACGGGCCCTGTTTGGAAAGAGATGACAGACGGCTTGGAGTTACTTGCAAAATTAACACGGATGCTCCATGCTCCCAGACTGCAGGAGAGGGAGCTGACAGCCATGACCTTGATCACGCTCCCACACCTGAGCAGAGCATGCTTCAGGGTAAGGCTGCACATCAGTGCTGTTCTTCGTCCTCTCAGGCCTCAGCACACACGCCACGTCCAGTGCATCTAGAAGCTTCACTCTCAAGCCTTCCACCTACTGCTTCCCTATGTCCCAGAGAAAGTGCTGCCGAAACTAGCAATAAATACGCAAACACCGGGTGTCTTTTAAAAACGCAAGCACAGGCCCCTAGCTCTGTCTCACATTCATCATGCTCCTGCCACCTCTGCTGTTCCCAACATCAGTCCCAGGAAAGATACTTAAGGCAGATTTCAGGTTGAACATAATGGCTATCACTGACCTCCAAGCTTTCCCACAATCCTAAAACACTACATCCACCAGCAGTTATGCCAGAAAACCGCATCTCAACCCGCTGCCAGCAATGCCTGATACAAACGACACAGGCCTCCCCTCAATGGAGCTGACTGGGCCCATCCTACCTTGCACTTCTGCAGGATGAAGGCTGCCAGGCAGACCAGCCTCAGTTTGCTGGGAACCAAGACCACATACTGCTCAAGACCCTCCGGAATTGCAAAGCCGTCCAGCTCATCATCATCATCATCATCGTCATCCTCATCGTCATCATCATAGTCGTCATCACTTAGTGAGTCAGAGTCGTCAGAAGACTCTTCATCTGTCAGGTAAGGCTGATCGAAGCTATTATCCAGGACAGAAATGCTGACTGGGTTGTGTAAACTGATGTCAGCGAGCCGTGTCACACCTGGGAGAAAGTGAAAAAGTCAAAACAGGGGACAGCACACACAGTGGAACTGGTCCCTATGCATGCCCGGGCACACCGCACACTCAGGCAACTAGGCAACTGCTGGCGGGTTTCACCAAGGGCCGTGCTGATCTGCCCAATTGTCTATCTGGTGGGTGGACCCCCGGATTTCTTCCCACAGCCCAACAACCCCTCACACCAGCCTTTCTAAGCTCGCACCTGTGGGAAACCACTGAAAGGGACATTAACAGCGGTCTGCCCCCCATCCCCCAAAGGGTTCTGTGATCAAGTTATGAAAACCCGGATAAAAAGGTCCCACAAATTCTTCCGCAAGGTTTTGCAGGCCTTCTCAGGACCTTTACTGTGTGAAGGTGCACCACGCATCTCCAAGAGGAGGTCATGTGTGGCATTTCCCAAACTTTTTGAGCACAGAATCCCTTTTCCATGGATTATCTCTGAAAATTAATGTTCTCGGGAATACACTCAGAAGTGCTGATGAGGCGTACTGGTGGCAGCTGGTGTGCCGAGTGAAGCAGACACCAGACAGAAGCTGTCCTGTCGCTGAGACAGGGCCTGCTGCGGGGTCGGTGCAGAGCGCTGCCACTTGGCCACGCACAGTGTCCCATCTACGAAAGGCAGCTAAGAAGCTCCATCTCACGAGGATGAAAAACAGAAACAAGCTTAAAGGACAGGAGTACTTTTAGGTCCATCGCCTCTTCAGGAGAAAGGCAGGCTGATCGCAGTAACAATGCGCGTGGTGAGAGGCCGTCCTTGTCAGGACCAGAGTCCTGCCCTCCGAGGGTCATGGCAGCAGTGAAAGGCTCACGCAGGCATAGGTGGTGGCCGCTAGCCTTCCCCGTCCTCCCCACCTGCAGGAGCTCCTGCAGCACGGTCCCAACTGCTGGCCCTCTCCCCGTGCCCCGGGGGCACCCTGAGACTCCTCCCCGGCCTGAGGCTGAGGGCCAGTGCCGGCACACAGGCCCCTGGCAGCGGCATCCATTCTCTTCGCTCACCTTCCGTGAGAGTGGCCGACAGCAAGACGTTCTGTCGTTCCTGGCACTCTGCGTTGATCGCGTTGAGTATCACCGTGATAGTCTTTTCGAAGCCCAGATCCAAGATTCTGCGGTTTCAGGAGAAGAAAGTTAAATCTAATGCAGACGCCATGTAACCCAGGCTGCAGTCAGATGGACACAGACACAGCCTTCCCTGTGCCTTTCCTGCTTCCAGATCAGCCTCACCTGTCGGCTTCATCCAGAACCAGCCAGCGGATGCGGTTGAAATGAATGTTCTTTGTGGATTTTATATGATCCACCAGACGTCCAGGAGTGGAGATGAGGATATTGATTCCTTTGCGGAGCCTGTGGAAAATCACATGCCAGAGGAGACAGTAAATCACACTGGGCTGTACCAGTGGAAGACACAGGAAAAGGCGAAGGAGACAGATTCGTGTCTAGCAGCATGTGCCACAGCTTGAATCATGACAAACGTGATGACAAGTGGATACAAAGGTCAGAGTTTTCATTTTTCTCTGAAGTTTCTCTCCTATAGAACAGAATTGCTAAGATCTGCAATTACATTAAAATCATAGAACCTTAACTTTGAAAGGAATCTTGACTATGTAATCCGATGCCTTTTACCTGTCCACGGGTCCCTTCTAGCACATTCCAGACACATGGTCGTCTAGCTTGCTCCTGAGGCTTCTTTGCCAGGGAACCTCATAGCTGAATCAGTTATCCCAGAATGTTCTTATACTGAACCTTGGCTGCGACTTCCATGTAACAGGCCTAGCTCTGCCTCCATAGACGAGGTACAATAAATCTAATTTATGACTCTCCAAACATCCTTCGCCCATTAGCCTGGTAATAAAAGCCTCCAGTTTCTAGCTGAGTATGCTTTCTAGCTTCCCCTGCAGGTAAGCATGATCCCAGCCTACGCTCCAGAACAAGACAGGAGGACAGAGAGACAAACGCCATGAGCCCCTGTGGAGGGAGGGCTGATGATCTTGCTCCCGCTGTGGGCCTTAGCTGAGGGTGGGATGGCTACAGTGAGGTGACCTTGGAAACGGAAGCCTCGTGTCACGGCACAAGAAGAGGAGGAGCCCGAGTCCCAACCCTGGAGCACATGTCGGTCTCGGCCGGGCTACCGCCAGGCTTAACTATTTGTGAAAGAAAAGCACACCTCCCACCGCGCTGGTGGCACCGCTGTGTGCTGCCACTGTCATCCAAGCTGAAAGCAAGCCTAGCCAATACTTTCACATTTCCACATTAACATTTCCTCCTCAGGAACAGGCCACACACATAGTTGGGTGTTACTACTAAGCACTACCCTAAAATCCAATGCAAGTTGTTTTAAAAGAATGCAGGCCATTTGGAATTTACTTGTCCCAACCATTTTCTACTGACATAATGACCAGTTCTAACACAGAATTAGGAATCAATGTTTTGGGGTGTAATAAGCAAGGTGCAAAGCAATATGTAATCTTATGATCTTGATTTATAAAAAACACCCAAACTCCAATGTACCCACACAGACTGTCACCAAGAGAGGTGCACTGAATAAGGGGGAATGTGGGGACCGGGTGGGTGGAGTTAAGAAGGTCGTGATCACATGTAACATTATTATATTTGAAATCATTTTCTTGAAATACTAATGTTTATTGCATGTAACATTATTAAAAAAAGAAGGTCATGACCAGATCAGAAGGGAACCCCACAGGTTCAGGACTACCTTAAAAACAGCCCTGTCTAAAGGTGACTGCTCCCTGCTGACTCCGTCTTTCCCTGCACATGGGGCCATGTTTAGGACTGAGTTTTACTGAATAGGAAGACAGAACAGACAGATTAAAAAAGGAATTAAACCTCCCCTACCTGGCTTTTTCAGACTTTCTCTTCTCTCCTCCCATTAACACTCCAGGCACAATCCAGGTAAATGGCTACAGAAAGACATCAGACCAGAATCAATGCACAGCCTGTTTCCTACAAACAGAGACAGGTCTATCCTCCTTCTCCTCAAAGGCATCGGGAGGGGGCCCAGCCCGTGTGGCTCAGTGGTTGAGCATCGACCCATGAACCAGGAGGTCAGTGTTCAATTTCTGGTCAGAGCACAAGCCCAGGTTGCGGGCTCGATTCCCAATAGGGGGCAGGAGACAAACTATCAATGATTTTCCCTTTCCCCTTTTCTCTTTGAAATCAATAAAAAATCTATTAAAAAATAATAATAAGGGCCCTAGCCGGTTTGCTCAGTGGATAGAGCGTCAGCCTATGGACTGAAGGGTCCCGGTTCAATTCCGGTCTAGGGTGCTTGTCCAGGTTGCAGGCTTGACCCCCAGTAGGGGTGTGCAAGAGGCAGCTGATCAGTGATTCTCTTTCCCCATTGATGTTTCTATCTCCCTCCCTCTCCCTTTCTCTCTGAAATCAATAAAAATTTTATAAAAAGGGAATTGGGAGGGGGGTCGGGCTTCGCAGGTAAGAGGTGTTACTGTGTAGACAGGACTGTTAGCACTGCCATACCAGGTCACTGTCAGCAAGAGCCGGATGTAAGGCTGGGTGACCTCCTCCCAACACAGACGGAAACGGGAGCTCTGGAAATGGTTCCAGTGAGTCCCTGCCTTGCTCCCCGGAGCCTGAATGAAACACACATCTCAGTGAGGTGTGTGATCTCTGGGGCTAACATGAAACCTAGGCACAACCCCCACCCCGATGAAGGGCGGACAGGGCAATTCTCAGCCAAATCAGGTGGGCTGGCCGGCTTGGCCTTGGAGCCTCTCTCGTTCTTAAACCCACATGCAGCCTTTCAAGTGGCTTTGCACTGGACCATCTCAAGGTTGCGATACCTGTGAATGTATGTGGCTTGCTAGTGCCTATGATCAATGACAGAACTTTAAGCTCCAGGAAACACCAGTACTCCTGCTCAGCTACAAGCAGGTCGTTAGTGAGGATCAGACCAGTGGAAGCCTCCACGTTATTCCTGGGAGGAGCAGAGACACCCGACGGAGGGAAGAGACTAACTGCGAGCTCTCTGAGAACAAAGAAAAGGCTGCGGCATAGTTCTCTTTCCTCAAAAAGTCAAGAAAAAAAGGTAAAGCTGAAGTCCTGGCGGCCTTACCTTGAGCAGTTTCTGGAAAGTGTCAAAGCTTTGTAGCGCCAGCTGTAAATATTAAGAAGTTATAATGAGCAAGGCATCTTCTTCCTTTATGAGAAATTTAGATGATGGACCAGTAGGGTGATTCATATCCAAACCTGGACCTCCAGTTATGATTCAAGAAAAAATTAATCCTAGCACAGAATCGACTGGAAACATATACATATACTTGTGTGAGACTGACTGTGAGAGCTGTCAGTTTGCAGTGCGGGCAGCCACAGCACATCTATTTCTGGGATGGACACAGACAGCCGCGTGCTCCCTCTGCTGGCTCCTGTCCCCAGAGCGCACAGCGCAGCACAAGGGAAAGGGAAGGCGCCGACCTGGACTCGGCTCTTTAGAAAGAGGTGTAAGCACACGAAGGGGGCAGGGAGCAGTGACGCCGCAGCCTGGCCTTCGGGCTGTGAGGCTGATGTGACTGTGCCCAGGAACATGCCAGGGCCGCAGCTGAGGACCCAGAGACGTATAAAGGAAAGAAAACCAACAAGCCCTGCGGCACCGAATGAAAACGAATGAGGTTCCATAAAACCTGCCCATAATCCCTTTGCCCAAAGATATAGTTCCCACGTGTTCAGGATTCACGAAGCGCCCTAGGAAACAGCCAGTTCGCTGTGGTCAAAACTTAAATAGCCTCACGCCCGCTCCTCCATTGGATGGAGCGGACTGGGCTCTGCAGGACGTGAGGTGAGTGGACCCTCCATCGCCATGAGCAAGTCTCTGCGGGGAATGGTTACATCTGACAGAGAAAATATACCTTCATCGGAAATTGCTTCCCAGGCAAATAAAATATACCAGACCAAAGAGATTTCCACCAGGGAAGAAGACAGATACCAGGAAGCTTAACTTTCAGGAACATTTGTTGGCACGGTAGCTTTCTTTCTTTTTTTTTTAAAGTTCATTTTCAGGGCCGATTGCTTTTATTTTTTAATGAAGTTGGGGTGTAAAAATGAGATTATTTAGGTTTCTTTTAAAAGGACAGAAATGTATAGTGTGGTCAGTGTTTAGATGACAAGGAAACATGATTTTTCAGAGAAGCTGAGTTTCTCTGGTTGAGGACCAGAGGTTGGTCCCCGAGCAAAGGAAAGGGCAATGTGAAGTGATCTGTAGCCAAACACGGACTCAAGTTAAGGTTGGCGCGGCGGAGAGGAAAACGGGGACTCCACTTACAAATCCAACAGGACGTCACTGACAACACTCATCCGCACGTGAGACCGCTTACCTCTCTCGTCGGCACCAGCACCAGCGCGTAGGGGCCGTCACCGCGCTGGGGACAGAGAAGGAAAGAAATGCTCTGAATGAAGGTCCTAAGCGCCAGACACCAGGACCTAAGAGTGGCCACTGGTCACACATCACTAGCCGTCTCAGCCAAGAACAGTGACAAGCCCTGGCGGCCAGCCAGCTGGAGCATCATCCTGTACACACAAAGGCTGCAAGTTTGCTCCCATCAAGGTGCATATGGGAGGTAACCAATTGATGTTTCTCTCTCCCTTCCTCTATGAAAATCAGTAAAAACATACCCTCAGGTAAAGATTAAGAAAAAGGACAAGAGTGCCCACCTCCCTCATTATCATGGAACACTGTTCTAGAGGCTCTGGCCCATGCAATCAGACAAGAGAAAGAATGTCTAAAAATCTGGAAAGCAGAAGGTAAAACTGTCATTATCAGCAAATATTTTATCCTAAAAAAAAATCACTTGAAGCTCTATTATAAAAAAGACAAGTCAACTAGCTAAATGCAAAATTATATATATATAAATAAACTGCTTTTAACAGAAAATGAGGAAATCGAAAGGAGAAAAAAATCAGTTATAATAGCAACAAAAAAGATAAACTTAACAGAAATGTATAAAATCTACATAATGAGAATTTTAAAATACCTCCGAGGAGCATAAAATAAAACCTGAATAAATGGAAAGATGTATCTTGTTCTTGGATAATATTATATATAAGCGAATTCTTCCTAATCAATCCATAAATGTAATGCAATCTTAATAAAAATGCATATGGGCATTTATATGCACATATAAATAAATGCAATCAAGCTGATTTCAAGTTCATATAAAAAAATGTTTAACGAAAACATTTCTGAAAAACATCAGATATTTGAGCAATTTAAATCCACAGTAGTTTTGAAAAATTGACACTGATATATAGAGATTTACAACAGTAAATAGGGTCTAGAGTAGACTCAAATACATGGAGAAATTTAGGAAATAAGGAACATTTTATATCAGGGAAAGAATGGATTATTCAAAGGTCATTTTAGAAAAAAATTTAGAAAAAATTAAGTTGGAATTAAGTTGGCCTTTTTATAGATGACATAAAACTCAGAAACTATAAAACACCGATAAATTTTAATCACATAAAAATTTGAAATTTTGCCCTAGCCGGTTTGGCTCAGTGGATAGAGCGTTGGCCTGCAGACTGAAGGGTCCCAGGTTCAATTCGGGTCAAGGGCATGTACCTTGGTTGCAGGCACCTCCCCAGCAGGGGGCGTGCAGAACATCCCTCTCATCGATGTTTCTAACTCTCTATCCCTCTCCCTTCCTCTCTGTAAAAAAATCAAAAAAAAAATTTTTTTTTAATTTAAAAATAAAAAAAATAATACCCAAACAAAATCAAGAGTCAAATAACAATGTGGGGAAAATTACCCTACACGTAAGAGAAAGGCCAATTTCCCTATCTTATCAGGAAGGTCTATAATTCAACTAAAACTAAAAACATAAAAGAAAACTCAAACAGAAAAATGGAGGCGGACACAAGAAGTTAATTTATGGAAATAATTCAAAATATGGCTTTTACACATATGAAAAGATGTTCAACTTTACTCCTAGGAGAAATTCAAATTGAAACTATAATACAGTATTTTTCCCCTGTCAAATGAGCAAAATTAAACAGCTGATAGTGTGGATAAGGGCATGGGCAAATAGGAACTCTCGTACAATGTTGGTGAGAGTGCACATTGGTATAACTCCTTTAAAGGTCAATTTTGACATTATCTAGCAAATAAAAATGCAAATTCCACTTATGGGAATTTCTCTAAAAGATACACCAGTACCTGTACATAAACTTGTATTTTCCAGAATGTAGAGTATTTATAACAGCCCTGTTTGTAGTAAAATACTGAACAAAATGTACATCCCGCCAATGAAGGAATGACTCAGTAATTTACTGTACAGACAGTGGAATACGAGGCAGCCCTTTAAACACAGGCTTCTTCAACAGATAAGAACTATCCCCACACACACTAAGTGAACAAAAGCGAAGCACAGGACAGCGTGCAGAACAAGCCACCGTTTGTGTAGCAAACAGACAAATGCTTCCATTAGAGAAGCAAGAGGACCTGTACACGTGCACATTTGCTTTATTGGCAGGGCATACTCTAAGAGGACATGCTCTTAAGAGACTGGTGACAAGGACGACTGCATCCTGACAGAACGTCGCATTCAGAGAAGGCAGGGGAGGGAATGACTTGACTTTCACTCTCAATTTTTTGGGTACTGTTTACATTTATTTGCCATATACATTATATCCAAAAGTAATAAGAGTAATAATAATAACAATACAAGAAGAAAACGAAGTAATGTGATAAAGGCCCCGAAAGCAACAGTGCCTTGCGCCTCGAAAGCGCTCACAGACAGGGACTGGATCGAAACAATGAGAGCAGCAGCTAAGTGCAGACTTAGCCGCCAATTCAATCACAAGCATGGTTTGCATGTTTTGCATAGGAGACATTTACCCACAAGGAGAAAAGGATTTGGAATTCAAACTAGAGCCGCCTGTACTCAACATCAACTTGGCGAGCCTGCGCTGAAGCCGGGCGAGGAACGGTAAACATGTTAGTACAACGGTAGCGACGTGCCCCAGTGTGACGGTAGGAGATTCTGACATTTCAAAGGTGTTACTACACAGACGGAAAGAAAGAAAAAGCAATTCCTCACCGAGCAGAAGTGAGTGAAGAGGATGGATGTGATGTCAGAAGAATCAGAGCCAAAATGACTGAGCGAGTGTGCACAGCAGAGCAGCCCTTTCCCGTTTCATTCCCAAAGTAATGGAAGACTCCGTTGGGGGCCTTGAATTTGCTGCTCCCTCCACATATGATTTTTACAGGTCAAATCATTTTACAATGAACTCCAAGGGTCTATATGAGTATTACTTGAAATCAGTGAGTTAAATTTGGGCTTGGAAAACTCTCTCTACAGAATATTTCAGTCTTGAATAGGATGAGTTGTTAGTGATATTAAAAATAGTTGAGCAAATTAAAAGCAACTGCCTAGCTTGTTAATGGTTCTGAATATAAGTGAATCAAGCCATTGCCCTTTAAACAGCCCTGGGAGCGTGTTGATGATGATGACAGCCCCCACAACGAGCAGGTGGTTCCCAGGTGACAGGCACCATTCTCAGCCCTCCATGTGCACCCAGCTGACTTGCTCCTCACCCCAGGAGAGAGGCACTGCAGTCGCTATGGCACCGGTGAAGTCAGGGAGGCAGAGGGTGAAATGGTCTGCCTAGAGTCACGCTCAGACTGGAGCACAGCTGCCCACCGCACGGGCTCCCCAGTGTGTAATCTAACCTCCCCTGTCCTCAGTCCCCATCTATGAGACCAGACAGGTGGGCTAGCACTGCAGGACCCACCCCAGCTCCAATACCCCCCAACTCCCCAACTCTGAGTGAACTAACGCCTTGCCCTGGCATTTCTGGAGCATGTCAGGGGGGAGGCTCCACCGCACTGTCATGATGACCTGCTTCTCCTCTCTGTTCCCCGTCGACGCTAAGGAGTACTGCGGACTCTCACTGAGTGCCACGGGAAGGAAAAGGCAGTCACCGCAGGAAATAAACATCTCACTCACCCCTTCAGAGAAAGCTAGCATTCATCGTCTGATAGGCATCTTTCTCATCTTTTTTATATACACACAGATTTCATCATCATTGACGAAGTTGGAGTCATACGCTATGTGCCTGTTTGTAACCTGCCTTATTTCAATTACATGGCAAGAACACAGTTCACAAATAATACTTGAAAAAAAAATAGCACTTTTACTGGCTCTAGAAAGTTCCATAATTTGGATGATTGTGTATGACTTCTGTTTTATTCATTTACAATCATTTACATAGTTTAAATAAAATTTAAACTGACTCATTTTGAAATAGTTTCAGATTTACAAAACAATGCACAGCCCTGGCCATGTAGCTCAGTTGGTTAGAGCATCATCCCAATACACCAAGGTTGCAGGTTCAATCCCCCGTCAGGGCACATACAGGAATCAACCAATGAATGCATAAGTGGGACAACAAATCGATGTTTCTCTCTCTCTCTCTAAAATCAATCAACCAACCAATAAAAATTGCAAAAGTAGTACAAAGAACTCCCTGAAACCCTTCTCCCCGCTGCCTCATATGGTATGGATTCTCAAAATCACAGGACAATGATCAGAACCAGGAAATGAACACTGATTAAACACTATTAACTAACCTATAGGCCTCATTCAAATCCCAGTAACTGACCTACCACCGTCCTTTCCCCAGACGAGGATCCAGCTCCGGACCAGACCTGCATTGAGTGGTCACGTCTCCTTTGTTTCTTACTCTGGGTCGTTCTGTGGTATTTCTTTGTCTTTTGTGACCTTAATGCTTTTGAACAAGGGTACTGGTCAGCTGTTTTGTAGGACATCCTTCGATTTGGGTTTGGCTGATGTTTGCTTATGATTAAACTCAGGTTATGTGCTTTGGGCAAGAAGACTACTGAAGCGGAGCTGCGTCCTCCGGACCTGCAGCACACAAGGGCCGTGAGGCCCACGTCTTAGCGCCGGTGGCGCCAGCTGGATGGCTTGGTTAGGAGGCAGCCAGGCTTCCCGCTGGAAGGTTAGTTTCCCTTTGTGATTAAGAGCGCCTTGTGGGGAGCTGGTCTGAAACCATGTAAATAGACCATTTCATCACTTCCACCCACTCAGTTAGCAGCTGTGACGATTCCTGCCTGGAACACTCCCCCTGTGGCCCTGCCTGCCAAAGGCTGCTGCTCTATTTCCATCTCTCGTCCACATTTTCCTTCGCATTTCTACTGTGAGGAAGGGCTTTCCCTTCCGCCACTTATTTACTCAGGCATTTCTTCTTATCAGTTTGGACTCATGGAGTTTGTTTAAGTTTATGGGCTATAATCCAACACTCTCATTATTTATTTTGGCACTCAACGATCAGATGGGCTCGATACACATCTAATCGTGCATGTCCAAACCGAGAAAAAAGGAACCAATTAGCTCTTATCTGACTCCTATTTCTGACCTCGCTGTTTCCTTTAGAGACGAAGCAGGGCTGTATTTGTGGGATTCTGGGCCGGGTTTTGAGATGACACCTATGTCTGTGGAAGGTGGCGGTTAACTGGCTTCCCAGGGAACACCAAGGACCCAATTGTGGCCCAGGCACTAACTGTTTCACAACTGAAGGAAGCTTCTAGAACAGCCGTGGGCAAACTATGGCCCACGGGCCGGATCGGCCCATTTGAAATGAATAAAACTTAAAAAAAAAAAGACCGTACCCTTTTATGTAATGATGTTTCCTCTGAATTTATATTAGTTCACACAAACACTCCATCCATGCTTCTGTTCCGGCCCTCTGGTCCAGTTTAAGAACCCACTGTGGCCCTCGAGTCAAAAAGTTTGCCCACCCCTGTTCTAGAACATGCTCAACACCAGGCGGCCCATTGTCAAACTCACTAATTGGGTGCTTATTTCCACATCTACTATTCATGCAAACCACATTTACATATACCGCTCACCTTTCTTAGGCAGAAGAGCTTGTCTCTGGAGCCACAGAGACCTGAGGTGGGAATGCAGTTCCCCATTACTCGCCACATGGTCTGGGTAAGTTACTGAACTTCCCCAAGCCTCCATTTTTCATGTAAACCTGGGGTAACAGTAATACTGACAACTCGGTGGGGCCAAGGCAGCTAAAGATTCAAGATCACACAGGCAAGGCATCTGGCAGCACCTGACATACGTCCTGTTAGACCTACTATGATGGTGGTGAATCCCTTTGCTCTGCTGCATGCTGGGCAGCCCGCGGAGGCAGCCGCTGTGAGAAATGCAGTAAACAGGCGAGGAAACAATGCGAAGGGAAGGCGGAGTCTTCCGGTCCCGGTATCACGGCCGTGCTTCCGCCTGATGGTTCCCATGCGCTATGACCAACATGGAGAAGCACACTCACACTCACCTGTATTTTTGTTTTCATTGCTTGAAGGGACTGGACCACAGGGATGCAATAGGCAAGAGTTTTACCTTTTAAAAAAGTAAAAAAGACATTAAAACCAAAGCCCCTGTGGATGACAGTAAGGAAAGCAGCCCTGCTCCCCACGGGCAGCCCTGAATCTGGGGAAAGGGAAGAGCAAGCCCACGGCCAAGAGGCAGAAACGGAGCCCACTGTCTCACACTCCTCTGTACACTCGGTCCTCCTACAAAACTGCAGCTCCAGCTCCTTCCTTCCTCTAACGCAGCGGTTCTCAACCTGTGGGTCGCGACCCCTTTGGGGGTTGAACGACCCTTTCACAGTCGAACGACCCTTTCACAGGGGTCGCCTAAGACCATCGGAAAACACATAATTACATATTGTTTTTGTGATGAATCACTATGCTTTAATTATGTTCAATCTGTAACAATGAAAATACATCCTGCATATCAGATATTTACATGACGATTCATAACAGTAGCAACATTACAGCTATGAAGTAGCAACGAAAATAATGTTATGGCTGGGGGTCACCACAACATGAGGAACTGTATTAAAGGGTCGCGGCATTAGGAAGGTTGAGAGCCACTGCTCTAACGGGACTCGGTGATACATTCCCTAAACTACACAAAAGCTTGAGGGCTGTCTCCAGAAGCTAGACAGCGCCTCCTCTGCAGTGTCTAACCTCTCGAATGCACTCTGTGGCAAGTAAAGTCCTCTGTGGTGCTAGAGTGGGAGGGGCCCGGCGAGCCCCAGCCGCTAGAGACTGGGAGAAACCCAGGATGGCGACAACTTGGGGTTTCCTCCCCAGAATGACGGCTGAGTTGGGGGGAGTGGAGAAGAGCTGATGAAGGGCACAAGAGGGTCAGAGAACATGCCTGAGTTGTTCTGGAACATGCCAAAGCAGGTTCCATGTCTGAGCAACCGACTGCATCCCAGCAGTGTGTGCTCGGGCCAGAGCTCTGTGTAATAGCAGAAGAAAATACGCATCGCCAATGGAGTAAGGACGGGCAGCTCTGGCACAGATCGGGGGACCTGGCCCAGCCCTGAGTCAGGCTCTGAGGAACGAGAGCAGAACTGGACTCGCACGGCTCTGTCCATCGCCCCCTTCCTATCACTATGTGAATTAATCCAGGGCTCTGATCGAAAGCATGGCCTCCCCTTCCTCAAACACAACAAAGCAGCCACTACCACGAGCAGACACCTCTCTCTATAACCCAGGCCAGGACTGTGGCTGGGCTTCTGGGGGGAGGGCAGAAGTTAAATGACGGCTGACCTGAGCCCGTCTGAGATCTCACGAGAGCGTCTCTGCCTTCCAGCAGCGCAGGAATGCTTTGCTTCTGGACACTTGGGCCACCCAAAAGAAAGAACATGGTTAGCCACACACATCACCCACGTGCGTTTACAGGCAGACATGCAGGACACACCGAAGGCAACTGCCCATGCGCTGCTCTACCGGCTGCCTCCTTAGAAGTTACCGAAACAGTCAAGTGAAGATGCTGAGACACTTCTCATGAGCAGGAGAATAAAACCCTCAGCTACGGTCCTGGAACTTAGCTGAAATGCTGAGGCAAGCCAGAGAGTGGCCGTCCCATCATACCAGCTAAGAACAAAAACGGGACTGCATGACGACAGCCTGGCGCTGGTGAAAGCATCTGCCGTGCCCTCTTGCCTCTGGAAGAGGGAACACGAAAGGCGGCAACACAGTAGGGGAAGATCCCCGCACAGAGGAGTAAAGGAAGCTGTGAGCCCCCGAGAGCCAGGAACTGCTTCACGCTGCAGAAAACCAGGACATAACTGCAGGGACACACGGGGCATGTGTCCACTTGCGCATTTAAACACCAGCAACCGAAAGGGGAGAGGAACCATTTAAAGTGGGTCGACAAAACTGAACAAATGGTGAGGGTGCTTCCTTTATTCTTAACATTCCTATTTTTACCTATAGAAGCACACACACTCAGAGAGGACTCTCGCCTCTGGGAGTCTTCGTTAGTCACAAACCTTTTTTAAGTTTTTCGTATCCCATTACACCCAACCACATATTCACGTCTGTCTTTTAGGTTGACTATATCCTACTACCAAGAAACTGCACGAGACATTCTGTATTTTTAACAAATTACTTTCAGGGAAGCACGAACAGCAGTGAGGTCTTATGCAGACCATCTTCCAGGCCAGAGACCTCCTACAGTTTAGAGGTAAGGGTTTCCCCATTTGGCAGGTGGAGAAACCGAGGGGCTGAGGGACAGGCTGAACCCTCAACAGCCAACAACCTGGCATTGTTCTCTAACACTAACACACAAATTGGCTCAGTCTTCCACAGACAATTCAGATTCCATACAATTTTACCCACTTAAGTCCTAAGAACATCAGGCTTCGCCTGGAACTCTTACCTGGTCATATGAAATATGTTCAAGACTGTATTTAGTGTGGAAATCTGAAAGAGAAGAAAAAAATATATATATATATATTCTTTAACTATCAAACTTTTAGTATAAATTTATATAAAATAAAAATATATTTATATTTGCAAATAAGGATGCAAAAAAACAACCCAAAAAACCCCACCACAGATGAAACTGGTTACCACGGTGGTGCTCAGCAGGGGGTGATTCTGCCCAATGAGGCAACCCCTGGAGAAATCTCTGGTTGTTAAAACTGTGGGAGGGGCGCTACCGGCATCAAGTGAGCAGGGGCTCGGGATGCCGCTCAACACCCTACAGTGAGCTATCACCCCAATATGCGCGCCGCCGCAAGGCTGAGAAACCCTGCTCAGACCTGTGGGTGAGCCAACGGGCTGTGTGACCCACCCTGAAGGAGGAGGTAAGCCAGGACCATGCGAGCAAAGGGAATCCCTGAAGTTCATGGATTTCCTCTCCTTTCTCATAAAGCATGGCAAACTCAGTCATGGGAAAGAAAAAAGGGTTCATTTGTTTATAGAAAATGCACGTTAAAATAGTCTCTTTCTCCTTCGATTCTTTATAACCATAGACGTTCCTTAGCAGCAAGATGCAGCTCAGTCCCCCCTTATGGCCACTGTGACATCTGTGCCCAGAGAGCCTCAAAGTCACATCTACCCAGTCATGAGGAGGCTGAGTTAAAGCCCTGTAAACGGATCTCAGTCCTAAACTGAACTGGGGAGGGAACGGGTGAGGGGGAAGGGGACACAGTGAGCGGCTAAGCTCGCCGCGCGCCGCACTGCCCTGGAAGAGTGCTTACCGATCTGAGCTCACACGGTAACTGGGAGCAGAGCCCCTGAGCGGCGATGTCTCTCTCCCTAGGCTGTCCTTTCAGACGTTCAGCATGAATAAGTCCACCAAACCAGCGACCCTCTGAACCACAGAGAGGAACTTACCAGATGTGGGTGGAGGTCCAGCTCATGAAAAGCATCTGAAGAAAACACCTTTTCTTGCACCTGCTTGACCTCAGGTCTGCAAATGACGAACAAAATCGGGTGTGAGTTCCCACTAACAAAAAAAAAGGCAGAGTCCACCAGCCCTTTCCTCCCGAGGTGCGCTGCCCTGGGCGTACCTGGGGAGCTCCGGAATCTCAGGGTTGTTTTTAAACAACGATGAAGTCTTAACGCCCGGCTTCTGCTCTTGGCTTTTCTCACTCGCACCAGCCAAAGCCTTCTTCCGAGAAAACACCTTCTGCGCCTTCCCCTTCAGGCCCCTCTGCGCTGGCTTAGCAGCGGTTTTCTTGGCGGGGAGAGAGGACGCCGCATTCCCCCGTTTGGCTGGGGGAGCCTCATTGGACGCTTGGCGTTTCCTTTTGGTGGCCTGTGCTCGCTGTGTCATTCCCCAAAGGAAAGAGCAACGAGAGGTGCATTAGTCCATGAAGGCAGACCTCAGAGTGAAGCGTCACTGCCCACGGAATGGCATCTCCCCGCAGAGATCATTAGGCCCCATATGTCAAGCGACAGTTTAGGGCCTGCCATCAGGCTCTTTGACTCGGCTTTTTTCCTCCAAAAGCAAAACCCCACAAAGCTCAACTCACTCACCTATGAGACCTCACCATCCATCGTAACTACCAACTCAGCCAAGATGAGGGGGAGGAGCAGGAGGGAGAAGCATTTTTCGGGCTCAATATTAACCAGCAAGTTTATTTTCAGAGAAGTCTGGCTGCTAAGTCAGTCCATACCGCTAGGGACCCACTACATGAGAACCGGGGTGGGAGAGAATAAATCTTCTCTCTCTACCAACAAAGCCCGGGGGGACTATGCTGCGTCTAGCTCGTGCCCAGGAAGCAGAAACCTCCATCACTGCGGCCCCAGAGCGCTTGGATCACCCCATCTTCCCCTCGAGCTGCGCCCCCAGATTCCGATGGCGTGGAGACAATTCCTACTCGCAGTTCCCATTCCAAATGGGAATCCTGTTCCAGCCATCACTCCTCCCACAATTCTTCCAACTCCCCTCGCCCTTCAATCCCCGCCCCCCCCCCCCCCATCACTGACCACAGGCTACATCACCAGGTTATTTTCTTGCCTGTGGGGTCCTATTTCCATAACGTGAATGTGATTGAGTACACACTGTCCAACTACCCCAGGAGGAGAAACATCCAATCCCTCCATTTTCTCTGGCCTTCTCTTCCAATTCACACAGGAAAAGAAAACATCGTGTGAGTGGCCAGTGCCTGCTCCTCTGGAGCTTTGGTTTCTCTGGGAATGTTCTTTTCCTCTTAGCTTGAAATGATGACTTTCATGTGCGCACCAGCTGGTTTTATGTTTAGTTTTAAAATATATTTTATTGACTTCAGAGAGGAAGGAAGAAAAAGAGAGATAGAAACATCAATGATGAGAGAGAATCCTCGATAGGCTGCCTCCTGCATGCCCTTCCTGGGGATCGAGCCCAAAACCTGGGCATGTGCCTTAGACCGGAATCAAACCCAGGACCCTTCAGTCCACAGGCCGATGCTCTATCCACTGAGTCAAACGGGCTAGGGCCCTTATTATTATTTTTTTTATATATAGATTTGTATTGATTTCAGAGAAAGGAAGGGAAAGGGAGAATCATTGATAGTCTGCCTCCTGCCCCCTACTGGGGATCGAGCCCACAACCCTGGCATGTGCCCTGACCAGGAATTGAACCACGACCTCCTGGTTCATAGGTCAACGCTCAACCACTGAGCCATGCCAGCTGGGCACACACCAGCTTGTTTTAGCCATGACAATTTGCTTCAGACTAACCTACCAATAATAGTTATTTGTTCCTGGCAACCATAAGGTCTTCTATATCTAAGTAATTTAATAAACACACTTCAAACATTTAATATTAATCATAAGTACTGACCTACTTCATTTTACAAATTTTTTACAAAGTCCCAAGTGCATGAATTTTCAGATTAAAGAAAGAAAGAAAAAGAAATAAAAAAGAGATGAAGTCAAATGTCAGGTCTGTTGAATCATCTGCAGGGCAGAATGAAATGTGCAGATTTTATCCCGTTCATGGCACATGGACTACCGGAGCATGAAAAGGCACAAAGGCCACTCCCACCAGGCGCACACTTCCCACCCCAGGCCCTGACAGGTGGCCTTGCAGTTGCTGTCTATATACCTCCTCTTCTGGTCTCATCCCTCAAGGCGGCCAGATTCTAGGGGTTTAGAAGCTGTTTCTGACCTTCAGGCAGGATCTGCCGCCTTGAACATCTACCTCTGAGCCTGAGTATGCTTTCTGCAGCAACACAGAACGAGTGCTTCCTCTGCACATAATATTCCTTCGTACATCAAATGACTGCCTTTCTCCCTCCTCTTTGGACTAAATATTCCAAATAGGACACAGATTTTAGATCCCTTACTATCCAGCTCACCCTTTATTCCCATGCCATCTTCTCTCTAAAAACAAGTACTCAGAGTTAAGCACAGTATTAGACAGGCTTTCCATGGCTCTTAGGCTAAAATAAAAAATCTGTAATTTGATCTACAAAGCCCTCTAGAATCTGGCTCTGCCCATCTCGCCAGTCTCAGCTGTACCCTCTGCTGTCCTGGTCGTCCTTAATTCTTAGCTTGTGCCACGCTCCTTCCCTCCTCAGGGCCTTTGCACGTGCTGTTCCCACACCCATGTCTCCAAACCTCCCTCTGGCTGGCCAACGAACACTCATCCTTCAGTTCTAGGCTTACTTGTCCTTGGAAGAGTCTTTCCTGGTCTCCTCTCTCCACCCAGGCCGCCCCTGCATTGGCTCATGCCTGGCACACAGTGTGTGCTCAATAAACATGTGTGAGGTGAACGAATTACACGCAATGGAATTTTCCCTTTCCACAATCTGGACACTTCGACTACTGTTAGCTTCCCCCACCCACAATACATTAACTTCAAATACTGGCCACTCAGCAGCTATCCGCAGCCTGATCCTTAGGGTACAAAGCTGCAAGATTAGCACGCTCGTGAAAGAGACCAAAGTGCAACACCCAAAACCCAAACCTAGAGCTGTACCATAGAAGAGTCTGTGCATAGGGTTAGGAGCGCCCATGGCCAGGGGACAGGAATGCTTCTCGAGGTGGCATCTGAGCAGAGAGGGGCAAGGACATACCTAGATCTACTTAAAATTAGCTGCACAGCACTAAGCAAGTCACTTCTCTCTGAGGCTGTCCTTCCCCTGTAAAATGAGGGGCTATGGCAGATGACCTCTGGGGCCTCCTAGCCCTAAAAGTCTAGATACCACGTCCTTGATGTTAATAAACATACTGAGTAGTTAGTACTTATGTGAATTAACTCACTTATCAATACAGGTATGGTATCATCTCTTTGAGCTGAGAACACTGAGGTGTGAGATGAGCTGCCCCAGGACCACAGAGGGACCCAGGCTTTGCCCGGCATCATCTCACAGCCCAGGTTCCTGATGATAATGCTATGATACTACTTACTTGCTGTATGATGTTTCGTTAGAAAACATCATGAATAGTTTGATCCCTATTTTGTTTTGAGTCGTTTTCTACAAAGGACAGATACCAAAATGTTAACCAGGCTGATGGGTGTGTGTTTTTAAATCTACTTTTGGAATTTTCTAATTATTAATTAATATTTTCAAAATCATTAACTTTGTTTTAATAATCAGGAAAAAAAAACTTTAGAAAGAAAATATCCTGCACCGAGTTCGAAGTCTTTCCAAATCCAGTGCACTGGCTACCCATCCCAAGTGCAGGCTACTGGCAAATTTGATCAGCACAATCCTCATTCAAGACCCAAATGAAGATGTAGACAAGACCACTGCAGACACTTGTCATCACCTCATTAACACCCTTTTGACACAATCATTCAAACACTGGTAAAATCAGACATCCTACGTTTATTTACGCAACTCACTCAGAATCAGTAAGTGCTTCTTATGTGTTAGTTACAAGGCAAGTACCTGGTACAGGCACCCCACCGCCCTCCCGATGTAGCAATACTATTGCACAAAATGGAGCCCAGATGAACTGACTTATGTTTTATCATTTATTAAATGCCTGATTCAGGAAATGTATAGTTTTTACGTACATCACCTTTTCCACCGTCATAATAACCTTATGTAAAGTAGAAGTGACTGTTCTCACTTTATGGCTAGGAAAAGGAAGGTCAGAGAGGTGAAGTAACTTCCTCCAGGTCACAGAGCTAGTGGGTGGCAAGGCCGGCACCTAATCCCAGGTCTGTCTCACTCCAAACCCCACGCTGCCCCCACATTCCTTCCTTCCTCCTCCTACCTCATCCCCACCCCCCCATGCGGCCACACCACTGGCAAGCCAGAAACTTTACCCCCAAACCTGCAAATCCTAAAGTTGGTCGCACACGGGCACACAAAAAAATAAATAAATAAATAAAAATCATCAAAGAGCCCTAACCGGTTTGGCTCAGTGGATGGAGCGCCGGCCTGCGGACTGAAAGGTCCCAGGTTCGATTCCCGTCAAGGGCTTGTACCTCGGTTGCGGGCACATCCCCGGGAGGAGGTGTGCAGGAGGCAGCTGATCGATGTTTCTCTCTCATCGGTGTTTCTAACTCTCTATCCCCTAACCCTTCCTCTCTGTAAAAAATCAATAAAACATATAAAAAAAAATTTAAAAAAAATCAAAGAGCAGCGAGACACTGGGTGTTAGTTTATAAGAACTCAAGGAATTTCGGCCGCCCCGAAACTTGGCAATAGAATTTTCAAAGGATGATCTGTTGCTTTTTCCAAGAATACACACACACACAAGTTTTTGGTACGAGACTGCGCTTTTCCTGGGGTTTGAAGTCACGCGATTTTTCAAGCGCTTTTCTGCCCGGACCCCTCCCCTTTTCCGGGCGGGAAGTCCATCCTCCTGGACACCAGTTTCCCGCCCCCCCCCCCCTCCCCGCCGAGGGAGTTACCCCGACGAGCTGGATTTACTTTCCCCCTCTCTGCACAGGGATGGCGTCCAGGTCATTTTCTGAAAGCACTTAGAGAAACCCCGGTCTCCAATCCTCGCTGCGGGAACCAACGACCCTGGCGGTCGAGAAAAAACGATGGCCGCGAGACGCGGGTGGGGTCAGGGCTGGGCCTCGGGCCCCAGCGTCCACGCTCGCTTCCAGGGGAGGCGGCTCCAGCCCGGGCCCCCGACTCCATCGACCAGCGGCCCCGCCGGCTCTCCCCCCGAGGGTGGGGGTGTAATCTGCCCTTAAACACCCGTGGCTCGGCGACACCTCCAGAATCGGTCCGACTCCCCCCCACCCCCCGCCCCTCAACTCCGGAAATCATTCCAAATCGGGCCGAGGCCACACGGCCTCTCGGGCCTGTGCAGACGGGCCTGTGGGCGGTGGGAACTCACCCGCCTCGCCGGGGCCGCGCGGGGCCCGGAGGACGTCCCGGCGGCGGCGGCGGCGGGCTCGGAAAGCTGGAGGGGCGCTCCGTCGGTGACTGCCATGGCCGGCGGGGAGGCACGGACACTCGCGGACCAGCGGGCGCGTCTGGACCTCGACAACTAGGGCCGTGGCTCCGCTGGCGCTCACGTGGGACGCGCGCGAGGACCCCGCGTAGCTGCCCCGCCCCCGCCTGTGGCCGCGCCCCTTCCGGGTCCGCAGGGCCCGAGAGCGTTCGCACGACCCGCCCCCGGGGTGACCGCAGCCGCGGCGCCGGGGGGCGAGGTGGGGTGAGGGGGGCGCGGGCGGGGGGGCCGTCCCGCTTGGCATCCCTCGGGGCTCGGCCTGTGGCGGCGGATGCCAAGTGACACTCAAGCCCAGAGTCCATGCTTGTGAAGTTCTTTGTATTCCTCTGCAGAATGAGGCCGCGCGCCATCTAACCAACATTTCCTTCGTTTGCCCTCGGGTGACTCTTTCCTCAGCAGTTGAGTGGCCCCGGGGAAGTCACTAAAAAAAGGTCTGAGGCTTGATCACCCCGAGTGGGGGCTCGCTAGGCTCCTTGCCCGCAGCCCACCCGTGAGCCAAGTGCAGGCGCTTGGGGCCCGCCTGTAGAGGTGGCACTTTTTTTTAGACAGGCAGCGCCTTGGCCACCCGGCCAGGCTGGGTCGCCTAGCAACGGCGGGGTCCTTCCTGGCTCGGCGGCGCTTTGGGCCTGAGGGGAGAAAAATCGCCGCGGAGGGCGCTGGGGAACCACCGGCGGCGGGCGCGGGAGGCGGCAATCGGCCGGCGACGCGGGATTGGCGCGCCCGGGGATCCGGCCGCCGCATCTAACGGGAGATGAACACGCCCGACAAGAAGCGGGTGCGGCCCGCGGCCGACGGGCCTGCGCCGCCCGAGGAGGAGGAGGAGGGCGAGGCGGGCGGGAGGGAGCCGGCGACCGACGCGACCCCCGGGCCCAGCGACGCGTTCCGCCTCCTGGCGACTCGGCGGGAGCCGGCCGTGAAGCTGCAGCACGCCGTGAGCGGCCTGGAGCCGCTGGCCTGGTCCGAAGACCACCGCGTGTCCGTGTCCACGGCGCGCAGCATCGCCGTCCTGGAGCTCATCTGCGACGTGCACAACCCGGGCCAGGACCTGGTTATCCACCGCACCTCCGTGCCCGCCCCTCTCAGCAGCTGCCTCCTCAAGGTAAGCCAGCCCCGCCCTCCCGCGGCCGCGCCTCCGGTCCCCGGGGACTCCCCTCTGCACCCCGCGCTCGGGGCGGAGCGGCTGGGGTCGCCGTAGCTGACGACACACAACCTTGCAGCGCTGTGTGCCCGGCGTGCAGGGTCACGCGCCCCTCCCGGCACGCGCAGCCCCTCGGGGCCCTCGGAGCCCGGTCCCCCGCGCCCGGCGGGCTGCGGCGCAGGAGGAGCTCGGCGCGGTGCGTCCTGAGACTCCACCCCCCGGTGACCCACCCCCGGCCCCGCCGCGGCTCCCATTGTCTGGGGCTCACGCCCCGAGGCCCCCGGCTGGCTTTGTTCGCCGACGTGTGCCTTCCTCTCCCTCTTCCTTTGCTTTTGGAGAAGAGAAGTTGGTCCTTTCCGTGGTCTTACTTGTTGCAGCGACTCTGTTATGAATGGGTCTCACCCTGGGCAGGTGGGCAAGTGCTGGATTGGAGCGCTCGCCCTGGTGTTAGTTTAACAGCGAAAACCCCTCGGGGAGTGGAATGGTCTTTGTGTAGTTAGTGCTTCCAGCTTCATAGAAACGAAGTTTGCCTCCAGAACTTGGGGTTTCCTAAGTCTTTCTCTAGTAGTGTTCTTTTCAGGGTTTTGTTTTTTTCCCCCTAAGATTCTTTTTCATGGTTTAGAAGCCCAGTGTAAACACTTTCGCTGTTTCCTGTAAAGATCTGTATGGGTATATGTGATCTATCAAAGTGTAAATCCACTCATTGGACAGACGCTCGGATGCCACTCTGTCAGCGGGGTGTTGACTTAGGTCCTGAAAATGAAGCAGTCCTGCCCCGGGAGCTTGCGCTCTTAGCGAGTCCTGAAAAAATGCCAGGGTTCTAGCAGGTGGTGATAGGCGCCGTAAAGTTACGCATCTATAGGGTGTCCCCCCCCCCCCGACATTATATATGCCTTAACAGCTGGCCGCTCAATTGATGCTTCACTTTTTTAGCATAATTCATTCAAGTTTTAAGCGGACAACTTGGTGTTGAATTAGGTCATTACCAATTCAACAGTCAAACTTGTATGACTAAGCCCGCTAAGCTCTTCTTGGAGAAGATATGAACAAATTGGTCCAAATATAAACAGATCAGGTGGGCAGGGGCTGGCGGTGCAGTGAAGTTGAGAAACGCTGGAGGAGGGAGGCAGGAGAAAGGAACTTGCCCTCTTTAAGGATGTTCCTATGTACTTCCGGAACGACCTTCTGGGATGACCTTCAGAAACGACCAGTGGGCAGGAGGCAGGGCTGCTGTGAGGGCCGAGCCCCTTGCACGAATTTCGTGCACCAGGCCTCTAGTAGTATGTAATTAAATGGTTGGCGGGGGGTTGGCCTCTGCGAGCTGGACTCTGAAGTGGTACGTTTCTTGGGCATCTGAGTATTTATTTTAATTAACTATTTTTGCGATGTGCAGTAGGCTCTTTCAAACTAACATATTAAAAGTTGCTGCAAAAAACAGTAAGGGATTTCCCTGCTGGTCCAGATTCATGCTGCTCTCCATCCTACCAACAGTTCTTTCTACATGAGTAGGATGAAGGGTTCCGTGAGCTTCCTGTATTTTATCCTGTGCTGCTGCTTTGGGTTACAAATTCTATAAGTTTACTTTTAGTTCTATGGTAGCTTTTATTTATAGTAATTTACCTATTCTAACATAATATTATAGGATTTGGTGAACAGTTTCATATCTACCCTTCATTTGGTGGACAACATTACCCTACATTTTACAATACTCTTATTAGGTCTCATTAACATTTACTTACCCCTAAGAGAATTTAATAGTCATCATCATAGCTAACATTTATTGAGCACTTACTAATATACGCTTTACATATATATTGACTTATGTAACTGTCCTGACTCTGTGAGACATGCAGTATTATTCTCTGTAACTGAGGAACTTAGGGCCAGAGGCCTACCCAGTGTGTGCAGGGGCTCGGAGCTGTTACTTGACAGAGCCAGGATTCATTGTGTCATCGTTTACATTGTATCTACCCTAGGAAGAAGCTCTGGGCTTTTATTAGCGTTATTTTATAACCAGCTAGAAAGCTGCACCCATCATTGGAACTTCCGGTTTATACTATGTCTCCAGCATGCCCGTAAGTGTATCCAGAAGATTACCTAAGTGCCTTTTTAGAATCAAGATGTGCTGCCTGAGACAGTATTCCAGGGCATTTTTTTAGGATGACCCCCTCCTCCGTCCATACACACACACAGGCTGTTTTTAAAAGTTCGATACTAAGTCTCTACTTGCCCCTGTAACTCTTCAGGGGGAATGACTACAGTCACAGAACTAACTCCTCAAGGGACAAGTTAGGGGAGTATTGCGTGTAACACACTTTAGGAAAAGTGGGTCTAATAATTCATTTGTTGGACAACTTTATATCTGCCTCTCATTTTACAGCTTATTTATGTTATCTAGCGGTTTCAGCAGAAGAGAGAATAACATTGCGTTTTTCCAGTTATCTTATGCTGGTTTCTGATGGTCACTGCCATCCACGTAAGCCAGTCATTTGTTAAAACATTGAGGAATTTTATTCCCTATCAGGCTTAATGGTCTGTGGCTTTTGTTACCTATTTACCTTTTGGGGGATATTCTGAAACTATTTCTTGCACTCGTTTTCTCACACATTCCCAGTTGTCCGAACTTTATCTCCCAAGTTCTGTCTGTGCCCTGGAGTGTAATTCCTCTGGGTTTAGGGACTTAAACTCATTTAAAGTGACTTTTATTATGTCTGTATATGTCTTTGCTTGAGTTCTTCTTGAATCACATTTTTCTACCCTGCCCAGTTTGAAAATCAGCATATCTGTAAAAGGAGAGTGACACCAGAAAGGAATGGCACGATTCTGCTTGCTTCTCTGTTAGCCGCTTCTCTAACGCAGTGGGTCAGGTCCTTTCTCCTTGCTTCTGACATAACAGAAACCATATGTTATTGGACCTCTGCTTGCCCCCTCTCTTCCCCCTCCCCGCTTTAGGCTTCTTGGCTATTTCCTTATGGCTCTGGACCACATTCTTTTGGTCATTTATCTTCCCCTATCTTTTTGTTTGTTATTTTTATTGATTTCAGAGAAAGGAATGGAGAGGGAGAGAGAGATAGAAACATCACTGATGAGAGAGAATCATTGATTGGCTGCCTCCTACACGCCCCTACTAGGGATCGAGCCTACAACCCAGGCATGTGCCCCGCCTGAGAATCTAATCTTGACCCTGGTTCGTGGGTCGATGCTCAACCACTGAACCACACCAGCTGGGGCTCTTCCCCCACCTTTAATGTCCCTTTACAATCTTTTTAAAGAAATCATCATAAAGTTAGGCACTGCTGATGTACATTACGAACTTGGAAGAGGAAGAGGATGTTTGCATTTATATTGCAAAGATATTGTAAGAATCCAAATATCTATCTGTATCAAAGATGTATATTTTCATGCATTTTAACACTTTTATTGTTTTGTGACTAGTTTAGCTAAATGCTCTGTTGACTCTTAAGAATCAGCCTGGCTGGTGTGGCTTGGGTTGAGCATCAACCTATGAACCAGGAGGTCATGGTTCCATTTCCGGTCAGGGCACATGCCCGGGTTGCAGCCTGGACTGGCTGCCAAGGATTCTCTCTCATCATTGCTATTTCTACCTCTCCCTTCCTCTATGAAATCAGTAAAACTATGAAAAAAGAATAATTAAGTACATCTCTCTCATCCTCATTGCTTATGTCCATCCTAAGAAGGTGGAAGCCAGGCTATGAATAATGGCAACATTTATTCTGATCCTTTTTAAGAAATCACCATTTTGTGAATATATGCTTATTTAACTTTATGCTTATATTTGATCTTTTAAATGCATGGCATACTAAAATTAACAAAACTGATAGAAAAATTTTGTGTGTATGTATATATATATATATATATATATATATATAGTATGTAAAATTTTGTACATATTCAGTTATTGTAGCCTCAGTAATGTAAACATATTTCTAGAGTGAAATATTTATCTGATAGTTTTTTTTTAAAACATATTTTATTGATTTTTTTACAGAGAGGAAGGGAGAGAGATAGAGAGTTAGAAACATCGATGAGAGAGAAACATCGATCAGCTGCCTCCTGCACATCTCCTACTGGGGATGTGCCCGCAACCCAGGTACATGCCCCTGACCAGAATCGAACCTCGGACCTTCCAGTCCCCATGCCGACGTTTTTATCTGATAGTTTTTATCTCTCTTATTTCCAGGTTGGCTCAAAAGCAGAAGTTGCTCAGTGTAAACAGAAATTTGCCAGCTCTCCAGACCCCGCCATCAGCCAGACCTTCATGTTGGACAGGGCGTTCAACCCTGAGGGGAAGGCTTTGCCCCCACTGAGAGGGTTCAAGTACACCACCTGGTCCCCCATGGGCTGCGATGCTAATGGCAGGTGCCTCTTGGCAGCTCTGACCCTGGACAATCGCCTGACCATCCAGGCTAACCTCAACAGGCTGCAGTGGGTCCAGCTGGTCGACCTGACTGAGATTTACGGAGACCGTCTCTTTGAGACCAGCTACCGGTTCTCTAAAACCGAGGCCCCCGGAGGGAACCTGGCGGACTTTGCTGAGTTCCAGAGGAGACACAGCATGCAGACGCCGGTGCGGATGGAGTGGTCGGGCATCTGCACCACGCAGCAGGTCACGCACAACAACGAGTGCCGGGACGTGGGCAGCGTGCTCCTGGCCGTCCTCTTTGAAAACGGCAACATCGCCGTGTGGCAGTTCCAGCTGCCTTTCGTGGGGAAGGAGTCCATCTCTTCCTGCAACACAATCGAGTCGGGAATCAGCTCTCCAAGTGTCTTGTTTTGGTGGGAATATGAGCACAATAATCGGAAAATGAGTGGCCTTATTGTGGGGAGTGCCTTTGGACCCGTAAAGATCCTCCCTGTCAATCTCAAAGCCATTAAAGGCTATTTCACGCTAAGGCAGCCCATTGTCCTGTGGAAAGAAATGGACCAGTTGCCCGTGCACAGCATCAAGTGTGTCCCGCTCTATCACCCCTACCAGAAGTGTAACTGCAGCTTGGTGGTGGCTGCCAGAGGACCCTATGTGTTCTGGTGTCTCCTGCTGATCTCCAAGGCAGGTCTGAATGTCCACAATTCCCACGTCACGGGCCTTCACTCAATGCCCATCGTTTCCATGACGGCAGACAAGCAGAACGGGACAGTGTACACTTGCTCCAGCGACGGCAAGGTGAGGCAGCTGATTCCCATCTTCACCGATGTCGCCTTGAAGTTTGAACACCAGCTGATTAAGCTGTCAGAGGTGTTTGGCTCCGTGAGGACACACGGGATAGCGGTGAGCCCCTGCGGTGCGTATCTGGCCATCATTACAACCGAGGGCATGGCCAATGGCCTCCATCCCGTTAACAAGAACTACCAGGTCCAGTTTGTTGCTCTCAAAACTTTTGAAGAGGCGGCTGCTCAGCTCTTGGAATCTCCGGTTCAGAACCTCTTTAAGCAGGTAGACTTACTGGACCTCGTGCGCTGGAAGATTCTGAGAGATAAATACATCCCTCCGTTTTTACAAGAAGCTTTGGAAAAAAAGATCGAAAGCAGCGGGGCCACCTACTTTTGGCGTTTCAAGCTTTTCCTCCTGAGGATTTTGTATCAGTCGATGCAGAAAACCCCTTCCGAAGCCTTGTGGCAGCCCACCAAGGAGGACTCGAAAGTCTTGCTAGTCGACTCCCCTGGGATGGGCCCCATGGAGGACGAGCAAGAAGAAGGCACGTCCTCCAGACAGGCGAGTAAGCAAGGCCTTCAGGAGAAGAGCAAAGAGGGGGACCCGGACGACCCCGCCGATGACTCCCTCGCCCAGGCGGGAGATGTCGGGGGCCATGAGCCAATGGAGGAGAAACTGCTGGAAATCCAGGGGAAGATCGAAGCTGTGGAAATGCACTTGAGCAGGGAGCACATGAAGCGGGTCTTGGGAGAAGTGTACCTGCACACCTGGATCACGGAGAACACCAGCGTCCCCACCAGGGGGCTCTGCGACTTCCTCATGTCTGACGAGGAGTATGACGACCGGACAGCGCGGGTAGGTGTTGGTCGGCAAGAACGCGAGACTGAAAAGCCTGCTGTCCTTGGGGCCTGATTGCGTTTCTAAAGCTCGGTTTGTGCTTGGAGGTGGTTGAGCGGCCGGGGTGCTGGCAGGACTAGGAAACGAAGGTTGGTGCAGAGGACATGGTCCTATCACACACAGTTCTGTTCTTCCTCTCAGTGGCTGAGTGATGTGCGGGTTTGCAAGACGAGGTTTCCAGGCTGAGGGCGCACTCCGCGCTGTTCCCCCGCCACCCCCAGCTTCTTTTCTCATGTTCTGTCCCCTTTGGGAGGAGTGTCCCCCCTGAGAAGGCATGGGGTAAAGCAGCAAGCAGTTGGGTGTGCACATGCAAGGCCCTTGGGAGCCAGTAGCAGCAACCCTTCCTGGTGTAAAATCTGAGCGCGTCCCCCAGGAGAGAGCAGGCTTTGTCATGGTCAGGGTGCTCGGCCAGCCTAGAAAAGGGAGGGTGCTTGTCCCTGCTGTAAGGCCCATAATTAGAACTTTAAAGGCAAAAAAAAAAAAAAAAAAAAAGCCAAAGGTTAACGGGCTTTACATCTGTAAACTATGTACAGGGTAAGTAGGTGAGACCCCTCTTCAGACGCCAGTAAACGTTGTGGGGAACGGCAGGTGGAAAGGGGCCGTCTGCGGTTTACAGCTCTAGTGTAAATGGGTTAAAAACGTCACAGGACATTAACTGCTAGTGAGACAAGATGTTTCTGAAGGGCTGGGGTTCCCATCCCAGTGAGACAGCCACGAAGGTTTTTCCGATAAAACAATGAAGTCGATCAGTGTTCTTGAGACTTTCATTGTTGAAGTAGTGTAACCGCAAGACCAAAGCAGAGAACGGGGCAGCTGAAGTTGGGACTAGGTCTCGCACCGGCCTGTCGACCTCTCCCCGTTCTCCACTCCCACTGTGGGTCCCACCCCCCTGCCTCTCCGCACGTCAGTGGGTCTCACACTGCAGGCGACTGGAGTGGATCCCTCAGGGGTCGTGGGCCATCAGAAGGGGAAATGATTATTTTTTAATCCTGGTTATCTTCTCCTTTGTAAGCCTTTCTTGAAGAATAGACATTTGTACAAGTCTACCAAGTTAGTATTTCACATAATACTTGCCTTACAGAAATTAATGCTTTTCCTTCTTAAAATTAGAATATTGTAAGTAATAGCTAAATACTTTGTCTTCTAACAGAACTCCGAAGTCCTTGTTTCAGAAGCAACGAAAACAAGGCAAGTAACAGATTGTGGTCTTCAGAACAGTTTTTCCTTCAGTGGTCACAGTCCACCCCGTTGTCAGAGGTCCCTGAAAGAGCAGATTTCGCTCAGCCAGGTGACACAGTTGAAGGCCTAGGCTTGTCACTCCCGGGCAGTGTGATGGAAAGGAAATCCTGTCGGGTGCAAAGCTGCATTGTTGTTCATTTCATCTGTGCCCGGCAGCCCTGCCCTCTCCGCTAAACATCGCCGACTGCTTTGTCTCCCCAGGTGCTGATTGGCCACATCTCAAAGAAGATGAACAAGCAGACCTTCCCTGAGCACTGCAGTCTGTGTAAAGAGATCTTGCCTTTCACGGATCGCAAGCAGGCGGTCTGCTCCAACGGCCACATTTGGCTCCGGTAAGCCAGGCCCTGCTCTCGCGCCCGGTTCCCTTTCGTGTAGGCAGAGCGCCCCTGAGGCTGGAGAAGCTGCTGCTGTCAGCCCTGGCACAGGGGTGCTTCCTCAGGCTGGCCGAAGCCAGGCGCCTACAGCGGCGAGGTGTGCTGCCTGGCATAAGGAGTTTCTTTATGTGGGGAGTGCTGTTTTCCATCGAAGTAGCATTACATTTTTAAAATGGTTATTACTGAAGTAACACCTGTTAAAGTTAGTAGAATATAAAAGCACTGATGTGCTTTTTTTGCTTAACTTTATAATAAAAGGTAGAAGTCCTCCTCCTTCTCTGCCCTTAGTCTCGCTCCAAACTCAGCATGTCCTCGTTTAGTGGACACAGTGGGCAACTCCCCCCTCCTCCTCCTCCTCCTCTCCCTCCTTCCTCCTCTTCTCCCTCCCCTCCTCTCCTTCTTCCTCCTCCTCTTCCTCTTCCTTCTCCTTCCTCCTCTTCCTCTCCTCCCCTCCTTCTTCCTCCTCTTTCTTCTCCTTTCTTCTCTCCCTTCTTCCTCCTCTTCCTCCTCCTCTTTCTCCTTCTCCTCCTCTTCCTCCTCCTTCCTCCTCTTCCTCCCCCTCCTCTCCTTCCTCTCCTTCCTCCTTCTCCTCCTCTCCCTCCTTCTTCTTCCTCTTCCTCCTCTCTCTCCTCCTCTACCTGAAGCACTTCCATCACTGGCTTCCTGGACACAGCACTCCCTGCTATTCTCCCTGCCTCTGACCCTTCTTAGCTGTCTGCTTCACGTCCCTGATGTCCATGTAGCAGCAGTCAGTTCATGACAGATGAATAGCCGACATCTCGAGCACCAACGGTGTGGCAGGCGCTCTGCTGAGCGGTGTGCGTGTCCTGAGTCACTATTCTCACAGACACTGCATGGGGACACAGCAGTGATTTCATTTCTACAGATGAGGCACTGGTCCCTGGGGAAGGCAGATCATTTGCTCCGTCACACAGGTGGTGGGTGGCAGAGCTGGAGCCTGGTGTTCCGGCCGCAGAGCTCACAGAAGTGGCTGCCATGCACCATAGCCTCTCAGCTGGGCTCTCTAACAACAGGTACCCTCACGTTTGCTGATTGGAGTTAGTGCCAGATCGCCTCCGTCTCATTTCTCCACGGGAGGGTGCTGGCTCTCACCGGGTATGAGCTGCTTCCTGTGCGCCCAAGTCTCCTCAGAGCGACCCTACTTGGAATCTCTTCCTCCCTCCTCTTCCTCTTTGAACTTTTCTGCTCCGTGGCTGCTCAGCTTAAAAACTGTTGTCTTTTGGGAAAACCTCCCGTGCAAATCCAAATGCACTCCTTCCCATCTCCTTGTGTTCCCTGCCCTGCCTGGCCTGGTCCTGGGAGAGGTGCGTGAACAGCATCGGATGGACTTGAGCCTGGGCACATAGGTTCTCGCCCTTTCTTTTTCACACCATTCATTTTGTGTTCTCCCTCCTTCAGGTTTCCCCGCTGTGCTGTCAAGTTCTTAAACACAGTGCTGGTCCCCAATCTTAACAGTCACTAAGAAGAATAATGGTCAGTGTGCTAGGTGGTCGGTTGTCAGCATACCACCCAGCCCCAGCACAATCAGGGAGGGACAGACGTCTCCCAGTGCTGAGCACGCGGTGACCGTCTGCATTAGCAACTGTCTGTCGCTGGGGCACTGCGCCTCCCTGGGTGTGGGTGCGGGCCCAGCAGCTGCAGAGGATGCTAGGTGGCCATGAATTTGTGGACAATGTCTGCCCTTTACTTGGTTAGTGTGGCTTTTAGTGTGACTGGTGCGTTACGCTCAGCACTGCCGCTTTCCAGTGTGGGTAAAACTGACGATACCATGTCTTCTTTCAGGTGCTTTTTAACCTACCAGTCCTGCCAGAGCCTGATCTACAGAAGGTGTTTGCTCCACGATAGTATTGCCCGCCACCCGGCTCCGGAAGGTGAGTGAGCCGCTCGCAGCTGCGGGTGGGGGGGGGCATGCCGGCCGGGTCAGGCGCACACTGCCCCTCAGCGTCACCATGAAGCCACAGCTAGTTCAAACCGTGATCGGGGCATGTCGTGTTCAAACCCCTGCTGCAGTTTAGTGTGTAAGCTTGCCGTCTGCTCCTGTGTTATTCGTTCAGAACCTGCCCGCGCTTCTCTTACCGGACAGGTCTAGATTACACTTGAATGAAAACTGTGAATGACAATGCCTGCGAGGACAGCATTGCCGGGCAGCTCCGGGTGTGCGCGTGGAGTCCTGCTTCTAGCAGCCGTGACGGGGCTGTAGTCCTCGATGGCCCAGTGGCAAAGCCCACGTTTCTGAGATAACTAATCTGAGATGAGATTAGCGATATGGACAGGAATTAGTGACGCAGACAGCCTGATAAATGTCACAGTTATGCCCTGATGTTCACTAACATCACACTAACCACATGCACTAACTAGACACAATTATGCCCATGTTCTGGGCGAACCTGTGGGCTCAGTGAAGTAAAGCAGAAGACATTCCGCATAAAACCACACCCTTAGGCTTGGCTTCTTACCTGGCAGCTTATGTCCTCTTTATTATAGAAAATACCATCAGCCTAGCCAGTGGTGCTCAGTGGATAGAGCGTCAGCCTGTGGACTGAAGGGGCCCGGTGTTTGATTCCGGTCAAGCGTACATGCCAGGGTTGTGGGCTTGATCCCCAGTAGGGGGCATGCAGGAGGCAGCCAATCAATGATTCTCATCATTGATGTTTCTCTCACTCTTCCTCTCTGAAATAAATACAAATAATATATATATATATATATATATATATATATATATATATATATATATATGAAAATGCCATCATATACAAAAGTAGAGAAAAGAGTTTAATAAAATAAATCCTTATGTGCCCATCATTCAACTGCAAAAATTGCCCACTCACGGCCTTTTATGTTTCATCCGTGGTTCCCCATCCTCTTCCCTCCTCTTACTGGATTATTTTGAAACAGATTTGGGGGATTTATAAACAGTCACTGAAAGCTACTATACCATTTAGGCAGAAAGTCAGGAAAAGATTGAAACAAGTTTTAAAAGCAAACGCCTTGCGGGTGACTGGGCGCTGAGCCACATCGGCTTTGGGCAGGAGAAGCCGCGGGCCTGGAGGAGAGAGCGGAGCTCGGCCGGGAGCTCCGCGGGGCCACAGGTTAGCCCAGCCTCGCTTAGAATGCTGGGTGGGCGCTTTGTCCAGGGGCACAGAATGCGCCCGGACACGGCAGCTCGCTCACAGTCATCCCCCGGGCCCCTTCCCGAAGCCCACGCTCAACACCTGTCTTCCTCGCAGACCCCGACTGGATCAAGAGGCTGCTGCAAAGCCCCTGCCCTTTCTGCGACTCTCCTGTCTTCTGACCGGCAGCGGTGGAGTGGACTGTGATCTGCGGGATAGTCCGGCCGGAGAGGGGGCGCTGGACCTGGCCAGCGCGGGGAGGGGCGCTCCTCGTGGCTGGAAAGGGGCCGAGTGGTTCCGAGTGCACCCTCCGTCTCCGCGGCGAGAGGCGTCTGTAAGTGACGGGGCGCCGAGCCCAGCATTGAGGTGAACGTCAGCCCCACTCCGTGCCCAGCGAGGAGCACTTGCTTCTAAAGCGTCTTCACTGAAGCAGTTTGAACAAACACCCTGTCATTTCTAGGAACAGAGATTTCTAGAGACTGGAGAAGGGCCTGTGGGCTCCGTGAGGACTTAATCCTGGCCTGGGTCTAGAACAGCCTTGTGGCTCCAGAGAGCGGAGGTGGCCGGCACATGATGGTCAGTGTCCAGCAGATGCTCACAGTGTCTGAGCGTGGGGCCTGCTCTGTCCCCAACAAACAGCCGTGGAACCGGATCCGCTGGTTCTTGTCTGAAAACATTTTCCTAAACTGTATTTTTAAGAGGTTGAAGCCAAGACTAAAATTGGGTTTCGTGTGTCCAAAGGCCAAGTGACTCTTGTAAAGGAATAATTGTGACTCACTTTTAAAGATCTCCGTGTCATCAGTTTCCTACCCCAACTCCTCAGTGTGTAAGGATGTAGGCACTCCAGCTCAGGCGGCCACGCCCGCTTCGAACCGAACTGTGGCACCCGAGCGAGACATCTGTGCAGAGAAAAGAATGTTTGCTTCTTTCAGTATTAAATTGGGGAGTGCTTTTGATGTTGACATTTGCAGAAGGCTCACGTCTGTCCGGCCAGAGTCTGCCTAGAGACTGCCAGACGGACGGCAGCACTTGCGCCTGCTGTTACAACACGGAGTCTCTCCGTGGGCAAAGAGATGCTCAGTGTTCATTGGTTTTAAAACCTAAAACAGAAAGTAGCCGTTCTGGGCTGACAGCGTTGGGTTGTTACAGGCAGGTCCTAGGGACGGTGCTGATGGGACGGCTGGGACTGCCGCACACGCGTGGCACGGGGCGCAGTTCTGGGAAGTTGGGCGGGAAGCACGAGGTGGAATTCGGACTCATCCTACCTGCCGTCTAGCTTGCCTTGACTACCAGTCTCCTGCTTTTACTTTGTAGCCTCACTTGCCGTTTCTCATTTTGGTGGTAATTTCAAGAGAAGCTCTATCCAGCCTTTAGTGTCGGGTACATTAAGTTGATTTTCAAGAAAGAGGACCAGTCAGCATTAAAATCATGACTAGCACAGTGGCAGGTGTGTGGTTGCAGCCGCTTTATGCCTGTAGCCGTGTCACTTCACCCATAAATGTGACAGTAACAATTGGGATCCTGTCAAGGAGTCATTGCCATTTTAATCATGGAATGCTTCGTTCACTTCCGTTTTTGTTCCTACTCAGAGTCGGTAGCTGTGTTGTTGGAGAATGTGGCACTGCTGCCATTTAAGATGCTAAGTATTTTTTTAAAGCACTTGTGCGTTTGGGGGAAACTGAATTATTGGGAGTTAACTGAAGAGGGCCTCCCTAATGAATTACTTTGTGTGTCTATATAGGAATAATCATGCCACACTTCTACCAGAACATGGCTTCTCCCCCTGGGGACTGAAGCGCAACCTGCTGCCTCCCAAATTCCCGCCTCCCCTCCGTGGAGGTGAGCCCGCCAGCCTGGGAGCATGAGGAGCTGAGGGGACGGCAGCATTTTTAATCCTCACGTGACTGAGGATATGCTTTTTATTGATTTTTAGAGAAAGGGAGAGAGAGAGAAACATTGGTCAGTTGCCTCGCGCACATGCCCCACCGGGGGTTGAGCCTGCACCCTGGGTATGAGCCCTGGCGGAGTGAAACGTGGAACGTTTGGGGTGCGGGGCGACAGCCAGCCACCTGAGCCACGCCGGCCAGGGCAGGAGGCCTAGACGGTTTAAAGGACAGGCGTCTCTGGCCTGTGTCCCTGTTAGAGACGGGGCAGCACACACAGAGAGACAGGCGGTGAGTCTCTATAGCGGGCCCGCTCCGACAGCCTCGAGCCTCTGCCGGCGCGGCCATTCGCCGTGACCGTGTCTGTCATGCTTTGGCCGCCTTCTGCGCGCTGCAGGGTCGGCAATGCAGTGACCTGCAGAGTGTCCAGAGTCCCCTGTCCCCAGGGTCTCCCCCACGCATGGTTTTCAGGTTAGTTTTTAGTGAAGTGTCCGCTGGCAGCTTTAACCAGGGTTTTAGATTGTGTCTCAAGTCTCAGAGTTTTAAACTTCATCTGTTTCTTGAATCTAAAAGGGGCTTTTGGAGTTAGGAACTTCACATCTGCTGACATGATCTCTGCTATTCACACTGACTCTAGAGCACGTGAAATGTGACTTTTCTCTAATGAAGTCAGATTTGCACGCGTGGAGTGGCTTCCTGTGATCTCAGTACCGCAGCCTCGTACCCGCTGCAACTGCCGGGTGTGCGGGGCCTGTGCTTGCTCCCCGGGCACTGCGCTCCGTCAGTGTGAGGACCGTCAGTGTGAGGACCGTCAGTTGAGCTGAGTCCGCACTGTCGGCTGGTCGAGGGCCTCCCACATGCAGATACAGCTTAAGGCAGGGCTGTTTCTGAAAACATGGTGTGAAATTAATGAATTTAACAGGGAGATGGCTTACAGGTGTCCTGTGAAGAGCTTAATCCTTTTGGTGTGTGAATCTTTCTCCCCCAGTCTTGATCCAGTTGGGTGGCTCAGCGTTTCGTAGCTTGCCTTTCTTTTGAGTGATAACTGTACTCGTGGGGAGACGTCACACACCATGAGGCCCTGGGAGTGCGTTTGGCGATAGCAGTACCGCGGGGGTGCCATACAGTGTCTGTCCGTTCATTCCCGGCTCGGGGGGAGTTGAAAAGGGGCAGGTGGAACTCTCGTGCCGACACACCAGGGGTGTAGGCTGTCTGGTTGAAATACTGTAAATGGGTTGGGAGAGGTAAATTTCAGAACTCTGAATGTCATGTGTGTTTATGAGGTCAAAACTTGTTTACTTCGCCATCGTGACATCCTGTTACTTGCACAGGAAGATCCTGTAAAGTGGTCCCATTAGAGGACGAAAGAGGCTGTGGCGGCCTTGAGGCATTTCCAACTTCATCATTTGTCACTTGGCTAACAGACTGGGTGGGTTCAGGGTGTTTCGTTTTGGTTTGGGTACGAGTTAGAATTAAATGCAAAAATCAGTTAAGTCTTTTCAAGACTGACTCAGATTTGTACTTTAATGTATGAAAGGAAAGGGAATAATCAAATTTGTTTATACAAAAATAACACTGTACAAAAAAGGAAGTCTGTGTTGTGTGTACTGATATGTAGTTTATGTTACCCAGTGCCCATGCTATAATCTTTGTGTTCGGCTTTGAATTTTTGTATGTTTACATATGACATTTTTTGAAATAAAAAGAACAGGCATTTAAAAACTTAAGGTTAGCTCTAGCCGGTTTGGCTCAGTGCATAGAGCGTTGGCCTGTGGACTGAAAGGTCCCAGGCTCGATTCCGGTCACAGGCACATGCCCGGGGTTGTGGGCTTGATCCCCAGTAGGGGGCATGCAGGAGGCAGCTGATCCATGATTCTCTCTCATCATTGATGTTTTCTCTCTCCTCCCTTCCTCTCTGAAATCAATAAAAAAAAATTTAAAAAATAAAAATAACAAGGTTATAAAAGGGAGATTTAAAAAAAAATTTTGCCATCTGACTAGGTGGTGTGTTAAGACTTCATGTTTAAATGATAACTTTAAGAATAATAACACCTTTTGCTTGGAGTATCCCGCCATCCAGAAAAATGGCGGCTTCCCTCCATTGCACAGGTGTACATAGCGTTCATTGTTAGACTGTAAACTCCTCTAGGGCAGGGGCTGTCCGTTTCGTCTTGGTACTTCGGGCAGCACCGAGTTCAAGCACCGTGCGCGGGAAGGTGCTGTGGGCCGGAATGGGAGGGAGGAGCCCCTGCCACCTTTAAGATGGGGCGCGGCTCACTTCTCAGGCGCTCAAAACTGCAAAGAACTCACGACCCAAGTGGGTCGACTTCTTTCTTGGGTTGAACCAGACCGTGCCAGGTCCTCCGCACCAGCCAGCCTTCCTCTCCTGAACACAGCGCGCCAGCGCCCTGAGCTTTTCTCTCACGTCAGGGCAGCGGGTCCTGGGGAAGTCTGAAGAGGGAAGATTCTAGAGAAAATGCAGTGGAAGTCTCGGGGGGGGGGGGGGGGTGTCTATGTCACCGCGTAGCCCTGTTTTTACTAAAGAAGGCGTAACAGACCCGCTGTCGCTGCCAGCCAGCTCTCCAGCTAACGAAAGACTGATTTTAGCTTTTCTCCATTTTGGATGTCCCTATTGCTCATCTGATTCTAGTCCTTAGAATCTAATAAAGTTGCTGTGAATATCCAGTGCTGTACATAACGACAGTTTTGTAAAAATGTGATGAAATAACCTCAAATATGTTGTGTTTTGTATGCAGAGCCACTAGTATTGTTACCCCAGCCAGCTTTTTATTCAAAATAAAAAAAAAATAACAGAATTATTTGTATATTGAGTGCATATCTTAGCAGGTTTGCCTGAGTTGTAGGGAAGCTCAGAAGCCTCCCTCGGCCTGACAGCAGCAGGAGAAGCTGTGCCCAGGAGAGAAGTGGCCATTGCCAACTACCTCGGGAGTCCATCAGCCTCCGCTTTATTCCACTAAACACATGAGGGGAAGTAATCAACAGCATCAATAACATGAGACCACACATTGTCCACATCAGGTGAACTGCACCTGGTGGTTACGGAAAACCAAGTACCGAATGCAGTAATTGCACAACAATAAACATGAACTCAGACCAGCACTCCTGCTGACAACCAGAAAAGCCAGACAAACACCAGCCAGGGTAAATACAATGAAAAAACACACCCAACGGTATCATAGGACTGCTGAAAATCAGAGGCAAAAGGTTCTGAGCAGTGAAAGAAGAGACAGGTCACCTTAAAAGGAGGGTAGACGACTTTGAGCGGGTTTATTGATGGGAACGGTGGAAGTGAGCTGGCGCTGGGAGGCCCCATCCCAGTGCTGCCCCGAGCACTGCTCACTGAAAGCAGCCCTTCCGCTGCACTGGGCTCTGGTGGCCCAGGAGGCAGCAGCCGTCGGAAACAGCAGCCTCCGTGTGGTACTAGCTGCCCGATCACGGAGTCAGGAGTCGGAAAACCAGCTCTGGGAGGAGGATTGGTCCCCGGGTCATTCTCGGGGAACCACTGGAGAATCGGTGCCTCCACGGCCACACGGAGACTTGGTGGGTTAGAGGTTCTGAGCCCAGGGTGGGTCGTGTTGAACCTGAAATTGATTTCTGCCTGAGCATTTATGGCCCTTGTATTACCTCTGTTTTCCCTTGTGGTGAGGTTCGGTCCTGTTTTCCTCTCCTGATCCCCAGTGGGGGGCACACAGTGCATACTGCACTGCATAGCTGCAGCGGGTGAGCCCTGGGGCTGCGCCCACATCCTCTGTGGAAGGCTTGTTTCACAGATAATGCCGGCCCCCACCTGCACCATCCACGCACTGACTCCACGTGGGCAGCCGAAGGGGCAGCTGGCAGAAACGCCCCCTGCCTCTCGCCGTGCCCTGTGGCCGGGTCCAGTGTTGGACGGCGTCTGCACCCGAGCATGTGTCTTTCTCGTATCCCATGAACTTGCTTGGTTGTGAGATGGCAGTCGTGTTGGGGAGTCACCTTTCCTCGGGGTGACTCCAAAACAGTGGGGGTGGGAAATGATGGGTGAACATGGTCTCTGGGAGGGAGGGTTTTGAGGGGTGTTGCACATGGAGGATCCCCGTGGGACTGCACCCAGGTGCCCGCAGCGGGGCCTCCTGTTACCTACGTTGTGTTGGCTCTCCCTGTCCTGTCTCCCATCCCCACCCCAACACCCGTGCTGAAGCCAGTCTGGTCTCAGGCTCTGCTGTGATGGGAACCCAAATAACAGGTGCAAAAACCCCAAATGAAATATTATCAAACTGAACTTACATCACAACCAAAGTGAGTTACTCTAGGAATAAACCTATAGTTAAAAATACTGTAATGGACACATGTGTTATTGAAAAATTTGTCAAGAGAGTAGACCTCATGTTGTACTCTTACCACAGTAAAAAAAAAGAAAAGAAAGAAGGTTACAGCCGGCCAGTGTGGCTCAATGGTTGAGGGTCGACCCAGGAACCAAGAAGTCACCAGATCGATTCCCAGTTGGGGCACGTGCCCGGGTTGCAGGCTCAGTCCCCAGTAGGGGGTGTGCAGGAGGCAGCCAATCAATGATGTTTCTCTCTCATCAATGTTTCTCTCTCTCTATCCCTGTCCTCTTTCTAAAAATCAATAAAGGAAAAAAAATTGTTTAAAAAGTTGCAGGGCATTAATCCCATTGGTGTTCGTGCCCACTGATCTGTCCCCCTGTCTGTCCATCCATCCATCCACCCACTCACTCTAGACTTTTCCCTCAGCTTATTTCTAGTAAATGACAATAATGGGTTTTATCGTAGTGAGGACGGGAGCTTCACTATCAGATATGTTTCTGTTGTATGATTTTTTAAAATAAGTAACATTTTAATATTTATAATGTCATGATATTTCTATTTTTAAATGAAAGCATGTCCCATGATCAGCTAATATGCTTTGCTTTTCTTGCCTCTGAACCCTCACATGTGCCTCAAAACTCAGCCCCCAAGTCACTTTCATCTCCCATGGTCTCCCATGAGTCCCGCCGGTTCCCACTGAGTCAACTCTGCTGATGTCTTAGGCAGCGGCCAGCGCTATCGTTAGAACAACAGGGCGCATCTCCAGGCAGTCCTAACCACACCACTGCCACCAGCCTTGGATGCCCGAGGCAAAGAGGTGCATGCTGGGAGGACAGAGATGGAGCCTAGGACCCAAGGGCAGAAGTGGGTCTCAGGAACCATCAGGAATCAGATGGTTCTCTCATTTCTGCCATCTTTGTAAAACGCAAGCCTCGGGGCAGCGGTCTTGTCCCATGTTTCTGTCCTGCACCCCCAGTGGGGGGCACACAGTAGGCCCTGGGTAAATGTGTTGAACGAGTGAAAGGGGGGCATTGCTGCCTCAGATGTCCTCCTCCCTGCAGGCCGCCAAGAGAGTGAGCAGCTGCTCCCAGTTCTCTTTCCAAATTCCTGGGCCGGAGAAGCTGATGGGGCAGCTGGGCGCCACCAGCAGGTGCAGCGCGGGTCTCATCCACTGCAGGCAGGTCCCACAGAGAGACACCTGTGGAGGCTGCGGTGGGGTGGGGAACCCCACTGGGGCCCCTGCACCGCCCGGATTTCCCACTGTGGGGGAGCAGGGGGGAGGGGACTTCTCACGCAGACAGGAGCCAGGGTGTCCCGCTGGGAGCCGAGCGAGGCGAGAGTTTGTGGTGACCATTTATGATAAAAGAGGTTGAAAATGAACCAAGGACTTACATTCACGGCAACATCGGACTGATCTGGTCTCTTGCAAGTGACTCGGACCTCAGTGACCTTCAAGCACAGCCCCCATCTGGACATTAACAAGACATTGCCCCTCGGGCAGCAGGACGGAGCCTCCTGGGGCCAGGAAGCTCCCAGACCACCCAGTGGGAACAAGATGCTAATGACCCACGCTCTGCCCAGCTAGGCCGCAATCTGCCGCCTGGGCGCCAATTAGAGCCCGCAGCCCACGGCCGGCTGGTGGGAGCTCGGCCTGCAGAGCAGGGAGGGAGGAGTCTTCTGTTCCCCGCCTGTCCTAGGCGTGTCCTGGGCAGCGACCTACAGGAGCGGGAGCTTGTTGGGCCCACCCAGTGGGCGCCCAGCGCATCTCAATGAGACAGGAGCTGAGCCCATGTCCAGTCAACACCAGCGGAGGGGCCAGGATGCGGGGCCTGGGGAAGCGGGAGACGAGCTCGTGGGTGCCGTCCCACAGCTCGCCCACACCTGCTGGGGGTGCCACGCCGCCCTCACGAGTGGCCCTAGTCCAGGCACTTGGGTCCTGGCCCTTCTGCTGATGGACAGGGCAGTTCTAGACACGCGCAGCTGCTCCCCAAGACTCGCTAGGACCCTGTACAGGCCAGACTTCAGGTCCCACTGGAGCGGCTCCGCCGGGGCCTGCAGAGCCCACAGCGCCCAGGAGTGGCCACGGAGGACAGCCAGCCACACCTTAGGCTGAGCTCCTCGTCCTGTTCATGGCCCCGCCCACTCACCACTGGCAGCCTCCGGCAGGTTGTTTAACTCCCCATCCCCACTTCCTCGTTTAAGGATAAAACCAGCGGCTGGGGTCGCGGTGAGAATGAGGCAGGGCCTGTGGGCGGCCCCATCCTCGGCCTCTCGCTCATTTCACCCCACAGGCTTGCTCGGTGCTGCCAGGAGGCAAGGACTTGGTCTCATTTTACAAGGCCCGAGAGGTTAAGTGACTTGCCCGAGGTCACACAGCCTCATGGGACCCAGGCTGCTTCTTCCACAGCCCTGCTCTTGGCCGGCCTCACTGCCTCAGAGTGCTGCCCCGGGGGTGCAGGGGTGGGACTGCTCTGGGGGGGAGCCAACGGTGTGGGCCACCCGAGAGCAGGTGGTAAAGTAAGCATCAACGTGGTAACTGAAGAAATGACTGCTTGCCCTGGAGGGGATGGCTCAATGGCTAGAGCACCGGCCTGTGGACTGAAGGGTCCTGGGTTTGATTCCCAGTCAAGGGCACATACCTCGGTTGCAGGTTTGATCCCCAGCTCTGGTCTGGGCATGTGCAGGAGGCAACCAATGGATGTGTCTCTCACATCAATGTTTCTCTCCCTCTGTCTGTCTCCCTCCCACTCTCTAAAAATCAATGTAAAAAAACCATATATCCTATCTAATAAAAGAGAAACATGGCAATTAGCATACGACCGCTACCCTTCCCATTGGCTAATCAGGGCGATATGCAAATTAACTGCCAGCCAAGATGGTGGCCAGCAGCCAGGCAGCTTGAAACTAACATGAGGCTTGCTTGCTTCAGTGACCGAGGAAACCAACGTTCCCCGCCTGCCTTGCCGGCCTCTGAGCTGCAACTCTAAGCAACTATATTACAAATATAGAAGCTAAACAAAACCCCAGAAACCTGCTTTAGTCGCCAGGCTTCAGCCAGCAGGATTGCAACATTGTTTCAAATACAGAAGGTAAACAAAGGCCAGAAATCTGCTTTCAGCAGCCGAGGCCTAAGAGCTGGAGCCTCAGAGCTAAAGGTGGCCCAGAATAAAAAAAAAAGAAAAAAAGGAGCGGTTGGGAGCTTCCATCACCCGCCAGCCTGAAAACAGCCCTCAGCCCCTCACCCAGACTAGCCAGGCACCCCAGTGGGGACCCCCACCCTGAAGGGTGTGTGACCAGCTGCAAACAGCCATCATCCCCTCATCCAGGCTGGCCAGGCACCCCAGTGGGGAGCCCCACCCTGATCCAGGACACCCTTCAGGGCAAACCAGCCGGCCCCCACACGTGCACCAGGCCTCTATCCTATATAGTAAAAGGGTAATATGCCTCCCAGCACCAGGATCAGCGTGACAGGGGCAGCACCCAAACCCCCTGATCGCCCTGCGGCTCTGTGTGTGACAGGGGGCGGGGCCACAACCTCCCTATCCGCCCTGCTATGTTCATGACAGGGGAAGGTGCCCCAACCCCCTGATCAGCCCTGCTCTGTGCCTGATAGGGGGGAGCTCCCCAACCCCCTGATCGCCCTGCGGCTCTGTGTGTGACAGGCTGCGGTGCCCCAACCCCCTGATCCGCCCTGCTCTGTGTGTGACAGGGTGCGGCGCCCCAACGCTCCCCCCCACGGGCCCTGCTCTGTGTGTGACGGGGTAGAGCCATAACCTCCCCATCAGCCCTGCCCTGAGTGTGACAGTGGCGGTGCCCCAACCCCCTGATCCGCCCTGCTCTGTGTGTGACGGGGGCGGTGCCCCAACTCCCCTATCGGCCCTACTCTGTGAGTGACAGGGGGGAGCTCCCCAACCCCCTGATTGGCCCTGCTCTGTGTGTGACAAGGGGGAGCTCCCCAACCCCCTGATGGGCCCTGCTCTGTGCATGACAGGGGGAAGCGCCCCAACCCCCTGATCGGCCCTGCTCTGTGCATGACAGGGTACGGAGCCCCAACCCCCCTGATGGGCCCTGCTCTGTGCGTGACAGGGGGAAGCGCCCCAACCCCCTGATTGGCCCTGCTCTGTGCGTGACAGGGGGTGGCACTGCAACCTGCCCATCGACCCTGCCTTGAGTGTGACAGGGGGCAGTGCCCGAACCCCCCAATCAGTCCTACCCTGAGCGTGACTGAGGGTGGCATCGCAACCTCCCGATCCGCCCTGCTCTTTGCATGACAGGGGCGGCGCCCCAACTCCCCAATCGGCCCTGCTCTGAGCCTGACCAGGGGCTGCTTCTAGGGATTGGGCCTGCCCTCTGCCACCCGGGAGCAGGCCTAAACCAGCAGGTCGTTATCTCCCGAGGGGTCCCAGACTGCGAGAGGGCACAGGCCGGGCTGAGGGACCCCCCCTGCCCCCGAGTGCACAAATTTTTGTGCACCGGGCCTCTAGTATATATATAATCTCTTCAGGTGAGGATTAACAAAACCAAACAAAAAAATGTCTGCTTTCTGACAACTGCTCTTTGGCTGAGTGTTTACATCCAAATGGTGTTTCCTGACAGTTCCAGTACAGTGAGATCTCCTCTGGTGTCCGAAATGGCAAGCGAGGGGGAGGGGGGGAGGGAGGTGACCCCAGAGGGGGAGGGGAGGGGCAGTGCAGAGAGAGTGAGCCCTCATTCCGGAGCCCTGCCCACAGCACTGCCCTGAGAGGGCGGTTTGGTGTCTGCATTATTGAGAGCTCCTTGTGAGCCAGGCCCAGGGCCCACTCACTGACCCCCAGCATGAGGGGCAGGCTCCTTAGTGCCCCATCTGGTTCAGAGAGAGGCTGGGGTCAGTGACGCCCCTCCCCATGCACGGGCATTGGGGCTGAGCCACAGCACACTGGGCCCTGACCCTCCACGCTGCCTCACGCCTCCCTGAGCCTGCCACCCTGTGCTCCCCGACCCGAAGCATGGCCACCTCAGGACATCGAGGCAAGGTGGCTCCGGCACTGGCACCGGCGCCCTTTATTGCCTGGCTGGGGGGGTGGGGGTGTGGAGGGCAGGGCGCTCCCAGCTCTGCTGGCCTCAGGGGACTCTCTGGGGCAGGGGGTGGGTGATCCCGCTCTCGATGTACTCAAAGACGGTGTAGGGGTCCTGGTCCCCATTGAGGGTGATGGCCTGCTTGTAGAACTCCTCCAGCTCTGCCGAGTTCCTGTAGAACAGGTCCATCTTGAACTTGACTTGCTCTTCGGTATCCTTGGGGTTCTGCCGGAGACGGGCCTGGACCTCCATGGTCGGAGGCGGCTTGTATATGAGGTGGTACCTGCGAGAGCAGGGGAGCAGTGACCACGGTCCGCCCGGGCAACAGTGGAGGAGGGGCCTCTGTCCGACTGGGGCCGGGCTGGCCGCCGCCACCGCCGCCGCCACCAGGCATTTACTGCCACCGGCTTTGTGCGCAGCCTCGGCTGGCATGGGAGCCACAGACCCGAAACCTGGTCCCGGCCCAGGGCAGAGGGACGCCAACACCGGGACGGAATGGAACAGATGAGGTCCAAACCCGTCTTCCTTTCACTGCCTCCCTTCTCTCTCCCAAACATTGTTTATCCAGCATCTGCCCTGGCCTGTCACTGCTACTGACAACAGACAGATGCTACGCTGACGGAGCGCACAGTGAGAAGGGGGAGGGACATTGTGACCGCAGATGGGAGCGGAGATGGGGGAGACCCCCACTGCTGGGGGAGACCCCAGGCCACGTGAAGGCCATCGCACATGACATGGGTCACCAAAGGACTGTCCCCCCCGCAGCCAGGAGGGGCGCACAGATCAGACCTGTAGTTTAGGAAAATCCTGGTATTTCTTTCCTGGCCCTCCTCACGCCACTCCTGGAGGGGTCCCGCGCCCGCCGGGCTGCGCACAAAGCCGGGCAGTAAATGTCTGGGGGTTGTGGGGGTGGTGGTGACCAGCTTGGCCCACAGTCGGACAGAGGCCCCTTCTCCCCTGCCACGTTGCCAAGAAACATGCTCCTAGTTACCGAGAAACATGCTCCTGGTTACCAAGAAACATGGTCTTGGTTACCAAGAAACGTGGTCCTGGTTGCCAAGAAACGTGGCCCTGGTTGCCAAGAAACGTGGCTTACCCCGGAGGATGGAGGCTTTACCCCTGTGTGACTGCAGGGCCTTGACATTGCATTCAACATGAACACAGGGACTGGACTGGGTCAGACTGCAGAGTAAAACTCAGAATCACCCCCGTAACCACGGGAAGGCTCAGAGGTGAACCGGTTCCCACGGGGGGTCACGGGGGCGCAGTGTCGCTGTGAGAGCAAAGGCCAGTGACAGGCACAGGGGAGACCTGCCCGGGGCCACGGGGCCCACGTTGGGGTCGCAGCTGCCGCCCGGGACAGCCGGGCGAACATCACCCGGACTGCCGAGCGCCTCGGACATTCGTTTCCTGGTTTCTCTTCCAGGAGAAGAGGGTGACCAGAGGCTGCCCCGACGAGCTGGTGGGAATAACCCGTTTCTAGAGGCTTCTGTCGGCAGTCACCGTGTCGCCCTGGATTTCCCGCCGGGCATCGGTCAGCCAGGCGGAGAGAGGAGGTCCCCGGGGGGCCTGGCACCAACCTTTCTCCGGTGACGGGATCGGTTCTCCTCAGGGTCAGCCGCTCGATGACCGAGTCCAGTGGCACGTTCAGGAAGAAGACCCTGCGGACAGCCCGGGCCCCGTCACAGCCCGACCCAGCCACCCCAGGCCCTCCCTCTGGCGTCCAAACGCCGTGGCGTGCTCTTCTTCTTGTTAAATGTGTTCTTATTGGTTTCAGAGAGGAAGGGGCAGAGAGAGAGAAGCATCAGTGATGAGAGAGAATCATGGGTCAGCTGCCCCCTGCACGCCCCCCACTGGGGATCGAGCCGCCACCCGGGCAAGTGCCCTTGACCGGGAATCGATCCGTGACCACCTGGTTCACGGGCCGACGCTCAGCCACTGAGCCACACTGACCCGGCAAACATCTTGGTGTGCTCTTAAAACATCTTGCCATGTGGACTATTCCATGGCTCACCTACTATGTCTCTCATGCAAACATACATTTAGTGAGTGCCTGCTGTGTGCCAGGCACTGTAGTGAGCCCCTCGCATGGAACCGAGACCAGCCATGTGGTCGTCAGCATTGCCATCCAGGCTGGACCACTGGTTTGAGCAGCTTCCATGGGGGACCACATCGGGGACAAGGAACACTCCCCGGGCACCCGGAGCCCGTTCGTTTCATTTCAGGGGAACTCGGGGAGGAGTGCCCTGAGTGCGAGAACAACGCACACAAACGAGGCCCCGCCCTCGCGCTCAGCGGGAGCCTCCTCCAGCTCCCGTCGCCCCAGAAGCATCAAACGGGCCGCTGGCTGCCGAGAGGCCACGTGTTGCTGGGTCCAATTGGACACTGGTCCCCACGGGCCGTGGCCCAGCCTCCCGGGCCCAGGTGCCACCTGCTGGGCCCAGAGCAACGTCTGGCCGCAGTGTCCGGCAGCCAGCAAGCGCGCGGGATGCACTGGGAAGAATGGGCGAGTGGCGTGGCGTGCAGTTCGGGCCCCTCCGAACTCCACCTGCTGCCTGCTCTGTCTCAGCCCAAACCCAGTCGCTGGCAGCGGGAGAACTCTGCTGACAGGCTGGGCCCGGCCGTTGGGCACTGAGCTGGCTGCCTCCCTCCCTCCCTCCCAGGAACCTCCGGCAGCAGAAGCCCTGGGGCCCGCACCCGGCCCACTGTGCTGGTTCGGCAGGTGTTGGGGGGCCTAGTTCTCCCTCAGCGACTGGCACCAGGCACCCCTGCAGGTCCCCCGGCCCCGGGAAGTTAGACACAGATGGTTGCCTAAATGTGTTTTCGGGGGGGCGGGGGGATGGGTTCATGCCTCTCATCAGATTCTCGAAGGTGACAGCTCTCAGGAGTGGTTCTGAGTCACGTCTGTGAGGAGGCGCAGGTGGGGCTGCCCCGATGCTGCCGCTGTCCTAGCTCACAAGTGCCACCCTGATGCTCACTCGTCCCCGCGACTTATCGGAGTTAACTCACCCCAGATGTGGCCCATGAGTGCTGGCTCCTCCTGGCCAAGGAATCGGGGCCAGGTGCAGGCTGAGCCAAGCTGGGTCTATAGGAGGCCGCCCCCTGTCCCCCCGGGACCCTCCCCCTGCACCCCCACAAGCCAGGAAGAACGGAGCCTCATTCTTGCTGGGGCTGCTAGGCCGATGCGTGGGAGCCGGGGTTGCCTGCACCCAAAGCGCCTACCTGAGGATGAAGCCCACCCGAGAGAGCAGACAGCTGCCAAGAAAGCAGAGCGAGGCTGAGAGACACTGTGTGGGGCCTGGATCAAGCTGTGCCTGAAGCCAACACACCCCTCAGTGTTCCCCCGACATGAACACACAAATCTCCTCTTTTGCTTACACTGACGGGAGCTGGGTTTCTGCGTTGTTAGATGGACACTAGTCTCTCTGGTGCCAGTCACTCTGGGAAACGTGGGAGCTTTCGAAGAACGCGAGTCCCGGGCCCGGCTCTCTTCCAGGCCAGCGGCTCCCCCGCCTCTCTGCTCCCTCTCGCTGTGCCAGGCTGTTTGCTGAGGTTTGCTCTGCCCAGTGGCCGGGAAGCCCCTCACGGGGACCCTGTGGAAGCTGCAGCCGCGGCCAGGCCATCCACAGAGAACAGAGCGGGTGCCATGGGGGCATGCGGGCGCCCCGGAAACCCACTCCTTCCCAGCACGGCCTCAATGATGTCATTCACAACGCGCTGTAAAATAACAGCCACCAAATCTGACCAGCGAGACGGGGGCGCGTCTGAATGCGGGAGCAGAGGCGTTCCCACGCTTTCATCCCTTACCCTGCAAACGTGGCCCGCATCGCACCCCTGGAACGCGCAAGGCCGAGCAGCAGCACCCCGCGGCCGGCGCCCCAGCCCAGCAGGGAGGAAGCCAGTTTCCAACCCCGTAATGGATGCTGCTCCATGAACACGCCTGGGGGAAGGATTCCTAACCCAGCGCATCAAGCCCCCTCCCCCAACCCCCGTGAGTCAAGGGAAAGGCTGGGGACAGGGCGGGATCAGAAGGCGGAAGACACCAACTTGGTTCTGGAGACGCCGGGACGGCCTCGCTGGGGAGGAGCTGGGCCCCACGCAGCGACCTCTGATTAGGCAGGCGGGGTGCACGGTGCACAGGGAGCTGGGCCCAGGGCGGTGCGGAGCCCCTGCAGCTCCACGCAGACACGCTGCCCCGCCGGCCCCACCCGCCCCAACAAAGGTGGCAGCACAATGCAATGGAGGAAACGTGCGGGGGTTTTCACCCAAAAGTGTAATAATGCAAATAATGAGATGATAACCTTGACCCATACCTCACACCATATACAAATTTACATCAAAGTGAATCGGTGCCCTAAACATCACACTAATAAACTTCTATTAGAAAACCTTTGTGGCCTTGGGTTAAAGGCTTCGTAGATATGAAGCCAAAATCGTGACCCATAAAAATTTTTGACAAAATTCCATTTCATTAAAAGTCCATTAAAAGCTTCTGCTCTTCACAAGACAGTAAGACATGAAAGCCAGGCCACAGGTCGGGAGGGAACAGTTACAAAACACATCCCTGAAAAGGGAGTTGTCTCCAGTTTGAAAACGGAAGGGCAGCCATTCGCCCTCATTTTACACCTGAGACCGTGCCTCCACCCTCACGGGGCAGCGGCTGTGTCCTGTCCTCCCCTACCCCCGCTTTTTAAAAGGCCCCCCCAAAAATGGACCCCCCCCCCCCGGCCAGTTTGTCTAAAACTGTGCGTAGCTGATAGCAGCAAGTCTCCGCTGGCTGTGTGCAGCCTCCGGGGCAGGCGGACACACGTGACTGTGCTCCCTGCACATTAGCGAGCCCGCCTGGCCATTCGCCACGCACCGAGCAAACACAGCCGCCTGGTCTACGGGGGTGACCGGGGGCTCAGACTCCTGCGTAAGCCGTCTCCGTGGAAAGTCGTCTTAAAGTTGCTGCCTCCTTCCCCCCTAGGAAGAAAGAGAACCCTGCCTGCCACTCAGACACTCGCAGGCACCCGGACCCGGACCCCGCGTGAGAGGGTGACCCGCCTCCAGCCTCGCCAGGGACTCTGTTAGCTCCGTGACAACTGCAGTTCGGCAACCAGCCGTCGTCCGCCAGCTAGAAGCGGCTGTGATGGTGCATGTGATGTGTGCCCTTGACTGGGCCACAGGCTTCCCAGATCTGTGGTCAAACATGATCTGGGCGTGTCTGTGTTTCGGGATGAGATTAACATGTAAACCAGGAGCCGGAACGAAGCAGATTGCCCTCCCCAGCGTGGGTGGGCCTCGCCCAATCAGTCGGAGGCCTGAGTGCGAGAGCTTTTCCTCCTGGTTGCCTTCGAGCTGGGACATTGGTTTTGTCCTGCCTTAGACTCACAGGCCTCAGGCTCTCCCTGGGTGTCAGCCTGCCAGCCCCGGACACAACCACACCGGCTCTCCTGCCGCCAGGCACTCGCGCAAGCACGCACGCATGTCATCCTGCTTAACCTTTGTGAGACGCACGTGGCCCAGGCCCTGGGGCCACGCCACTTCAAGGATGGGAATCTGAGCCCCGGAGGTGACGGTCCTCGGGCTGGGCTCCAGGCCTTCCTGTGGGGAAACGGATCCGCTTCGCTCCCTGCAGTGGTCCCAGCAGCTCCGGAGAGCGAGTGGGGTGGGGTGGGAGGGCTGGCGCCCCGTATGCACCCCCATCCTCGAGGCTCGCTGGACCCACTCAGACCAGAGTCGCCACCCCACCCTGACCTCCATCACTGCAGATGCACCCGGCGCCCGGGCTGGGACCCCTCCCTGTTCACGTCTCTGGGGACACCACGCAGCTGCCTCTCCGGGTTCAAGGTAAATGACACGGATTCCAAAAGAGCCTTCATCCCCACGGCCGCCGTTGCCCTGCGAGGGAGCCGCCACGAGCTGGCCAAAGCCGCGCGGTAATTCCGCCAGCACTGTGTTCAGTCCTCGCGCAAATACCGCAGCGGCACCGGCGAAGGGTTTCATTCTGATTTCGAGCGGCCAAGCGGGTGCCGCCAGAGCTCTGGGTTAAGGAGAGAACAGACGCAGGCGAGGGGCAGTGCTGCTCCCCGACGAAGCGCCCGCCGGGCCTGTCGCTGCCCAGGCGTCGGGGAGCGGTCACTCCCCTTCCACAGACGGGAGGGCGAAGGCCCGTCCGCCTCCAACCTCAGGATCCGCTCCCCCTCGGAAAACCGAGTCTGATTCGGTACGGATGACCGGCGGCATTAGTTAAGGGGGCCAAGTCCGTTAAGAGGACCCCCGATATGCTGACCGTGTCTCCGGGAATCTGGGAAAGTTCACCATCAAGTGTGTAAATATTCTAAAAAAGGGTCCTGAATATTTTATGAATATTTGTCATAAAACAGAAATAATAACCACTGTGCAGAGCTATTAGAATTAATATTTATGCTGCCCGCCATGAAATATTCATGGGGACGGAGAGAGGGGGGCCGTAAGACAGGAATTAATTTACACCGGGCTCGGTTTACCCGCTGGCTTGATGTTTAAAGACGGTTGACAAGCCTCCGCATGAATCCGCCAGTCACTTCCCGCCACGGGTGGGGCGGAGCGGGGACGGGTCCGGGCTGCTGACAGCTCGCAGATTGAGTTTCTGACAGCCCTTAAAACCCTAAACGGCCCCCACCTTTCTTCCCTTCTTCCATGGCCCCGGGCGCTCTGTTCTGCCACCGTTCAGCCCGGCTCCCCCTCCGTCTGCGGAAATTAAGGAATTAATGAGCGCGGGCGCCTTACGCCGGGGCCTGTGAATGTTTACAGGCGATTAAATTATAATGCGGGCGGCTGTATAATTCATGAACCAATTAAAGGAAGTGTTCGTTGATTTGATGGGATGAGGACGAACAAAATGCATTTAACTAATGGGAGCCGCGGGCGGCGGCCGGCCTCGCTCTCGGATGACGGGCTAATTGCGCCCTTTACGGGGCTGTCACCGATAGCCATGCATATTTCATTGTCCTCAAAGACCTCGGCCGCGTGCCTGTGAAAGGCTGTAATACGGAGAGGCCGGGCCAAACGTGGCTGTAGTTACCATGGCCGCTGTGGCCGCGTGGCTGGGAGGCTGAGCGGCGTCGGGTGTCCCGGCCATTAGGTGATTAAACCGGCTCCGTGTCCACAGGCGTTTGTTTTACCAACGATCCCGGGTGGTGCTTCGGGGAGGTGGGAGGGGATGCGAAGCCCACCACGGGTCCAGATGCAGGAGCCTGGAGTCGTCCCAGGCCCGACTCTCCCTCTGAACGAGTGAGCGTCAGTAACAGACTCGGGCCCAAGTGCGAAGCTCTGCCCGCGCCCCTTGGTGTGCGTGGAAGGGGGTCAGAGAAGACGAGCCGCCCATGGAGATCGCCCTGGAGCGCGGGAGACGGAGCGGCTCCCACGAGGCTGTGGGGACGGCCCACTCCCAGCAGAGCCTCGAGGCCTCTGGCTCAGCGGGATGGCACCTCGGTAGCAACAATCCCGCTTTTCCCAGCTCCTCCCAGACGGGCAGAGCCCGGCGTCTGACCTCACGGGCCCGCCGACCAGCCAGGGCTCTGAAACGCTTCCTCCCCGCCTCTGGCTTCTCACATGAACTAAACACACGCGTACACACGCCACAAACCACAAACCCCGGGGTGACCCTCTCCGACCCCCGGGGGCGCCTGAGCCAGGACCTCCTCGGCACCCACCCTCGCACACAGAGCTGTGAGGAGGGCCTGGCCCGTCTCTAAGGCGAGGTGGGCGGGTGGCCGTAGGTGGTGGAGATTAAAAGAACAAACCATGTGCCTAGTATCTGCTCTTTAGTGATCGCCTGAGTCCGGCCAATGTCATCATCCTGTGACATTCGAGACGTCAACGTGCGCCGTTAGGAGGCTTTTCTCCTCCACGATGCATGAGCGGCTCCACCCCAACTGCATGCTGGGCGCTGGCGGCCGGTGGCATCTCCGAGCGGGCCCTCCTGTGCCAGGCACAGGCCTCTGACCAGACCCAGGAGGGAGAGGGCCAGGAGCTCAGGGACCTCGGTGAGAGGAGTGCCCACGTCGGGGTGGAGAAGGCCGAGCAGATGAGCAGAAGGAAGTAGCTGGACCTGAAGTCGCTCCCCGGGCCCACGACCAGCACCGGGCCGCCCGGCAGCACTCGGTGCACCCGGTGCACTCGGGCTCAAGGTAGAAGCACCCTTTCTCAGGCCCTCACGGCATGGTGCGCCGTCAACACCGGTATTCTCAGCGCAAAGATGGGGAAGCTGAGGCTGGGCACCGTGGTTCAGGAACCCCCCTTGGCCCATGCTTGTGCGTGTGCACTGACACCCAGGGCGAGTTCCCTGTGGCTGAGTCACTCGTGATGGCAAAATCGGGCACAGCTTGAAGGCTGGCGTCACGGCAAACCCATGTCCGGGGCTCCCAGGGAGGGAGGGAGGAAGGGAGGTGCAGGTGCCAGCAGGAAGGGGCACACGGCCTCACCGCAGCAGCATGCGTCCGCGAGCCGCCTGCGGGAGCAGTCCCGCTGGAGGGAGGAAGCCAGGCTGGGGGAGGGCCAGGGGGGTGAAGCAGCCTCTCGATTCCTGTCGGGGTTTTCCAGCGAGAACGTTATTTCTACGATGAAGAAAAACACGAATGGTGGAGCCACAAGAAAAGGGGTTACTTTGGAAAAGGAAAGCTGGGCCACCGGGGAGGACCGAGGGCGAGACCACCGGTGTGGGGACCGGCCCTCTCGCCCAGGCCGCGGCCACCTGGGTGCCCAGGCGCACGAGGGCCGGTGGGCAGTGAGCAGCTCAGCGCGAACCAATGCCTCTGGTTTTCATTCGTTCGTCCAGCAAACATTTACCCAGCAGCCCTCAGTCCGAGCCCCCAGCCGCCCAGGCCTGGCCTGGCGCAGAGTGAGCCAGACACGCCCCTCACATGCGCACACGCTGGGACACGTGGATCAGGACGACCTGTCCTGGGTGCTGGGACGATCCCGCCGGCGAAGGGCTGAAGGAAGTCAGGGAAGACCCGCTCGCAGCCCGCACAGGGAGGAGACGCCGAGCGTGTGGTCAACGTGACGCGGCCCGGGCAGGCGGGAGCGGCCCGCTGTCTCGGGCGGGTAATGTTCTGACGAAACGGCTGTCGTTGGCCAGCCCGTGAACCGCAGTGTTTGCTGTGGGCGCCTGCACTCGCCATCTTTCCATTTCCTCCGTGACCACGTCCTCCGCCCTCCTTGGCTTGCAGTGTTGACAGGCGGCACGTTTTTACTGTGTCTGCCGGGTGCAGGCTTCTGGGGGGCCGGGCTCCTGGGCCCCACGTGTGCCTCCCCGACCTGGCCTCTCTCCAACCTGCCCCCACGGCCTATCGGCCTCCACCAGCTTCATTTCCTCCACGCTTCGTTCTCTCCGGTGTGGAGGCCCCAGAGGCCACCGCAGACACATTGGTGACCTCCCAGTGCCCTTCGGAGCACTTCCCAGAAGCCCCCGGCGCGGGCCGTCCCCTCTGAGCTCCGGCCCAGGAAGGCCACGCTCCCGTCCTCCCCGAATATCCGCCGGCAGCCCCTGCTGGCGGGCGCGCACACACAGGTGCAGGTTCTGCTGTGTAACATCGTCTGCACCTGGTCATGCACAGTCCTACCCACGCGAGTCCTGCCCACAGTCCTGCTCCCTCAGCCCCCCGCCCCCCCGCGTCCTGCACCTAAGGTGCGGCTGCAGCCAGACACGCTGCTCGTGGAAGTCGGGCACGAACTGCACCTGGACTTGAACGATGGCCGTTGGAGGACACGGGGTGGGGGGGCTGGGGGACGCCGGCCCCAGGAGGCCTCGCGGGCCAGCGCGGGGCGTGCCGGTGCCAGAAGCGCACTCCCCTGATCGGCCCTGCAGAGGCGCCGGCTAAACTGTTTATCTGCTTGTGCTCCGGGTTAAACTTCTGAGGTGAACCGGCCTAGGGGGTGAAACCGGAGCTTCCAGATAAGGCCTTCCCGCACCCTCGCCTGCGACGCGGCTGCAATTTAAGACCCGGGTTCGATAGCTGTCTGTGGATTAAGCCTATCGTTCGTGCAGAAGCGTAGCAGCCCGGTGGGAGCGACCAAGCCTCTCCCCGCGGTAACCCGGAGCCTGGGGGAGGGGAAAGAGGCTGCGAGCCGCCCGCCGGCCCACCCTGGGTACAACGGAGGGGCCAGGGATGTGACACGATGTCTGTGGTTAAGGTCCCTTTTTAGAGTCTCTCTGACGATGTCAGCCTGCACACACCACAGTGTCACCCCGGATGGTCTCTGATATCAACAGTGTCTAACGGCCCACACGCTCTAACCTTCCTACAGTAAGTGGATTCCCGTGGAGTGAAATGTGGGAAATATGCAGGACAACAACCCACCCTGCCCCGGGCTCTCTGACCAGCTCCGGGGGCTCCGGGGCCTGGCCGTGCACATGACGGGCGGGGCTGGGTGTCAGGGTCATCCTGAGCCTTCCCAGCCCCCCCACTACCACCCTGTGCTGCGGACCCGCTGCCCGGGGACGCCTGGCGTCCTGCTGCCCGGCCGATGGCTCTTCCTCCCGCCGAGCCAGGCTGGCTCCTCCCGTCCTCTGAGCCTCAGCCTCCCAGGCTTCCTCAGAGGCGCCCTCCCCGCCACCGGGCCTGCGCTCGGCCGTCTCCACCAGCCCGGGAACTCGGGCCTCCCCACGGAGCACCCCGGCCTCCTCCCCTGGGAACCTTCTGTTCAGGGCTGGACCGGGGTCCGGGCCAGTGCCTGGCAAGGAGCAGCCGGCCACAAACACGGGTGGGAGGGCCCATCCACGTGGGAGGCCTCCCCCCACTGCCAGGAGCAGCGGCTGCCGCCCGGGCTCCGGCTGAGCACCCTGCATGGGAGCCGCTTGGCATTCCCACGAGGAAGGAGGGGCTCATTCTTCGCCTGTTAGTGATGAGGAGGCCGACGTCCAGAGAGGCACGTCCCCCCCTGGGTTGCCCCCCAGTGAGCGCTCACCCCGCCGGTCCTGGGCCTTCGTCATGCCCCGCATTGCCAGCACGCCCACCGGTGCCCTGCAGGACCAGGGCGTGTGGGCAGCAGGCACAGCCCCTCCGCCTGGCCCCATGGCCTGGCCCCACAGTTCTGTCTGGAAGGGCCTGGGCAGTGCCCGCTTAGCCACGCTCACGGGACGTGTCTGCAGCCGTGCAGTCAGCTTAGCAGGTGGAGCGGAGTCCACGGAGGTGCTGAGGCCTCCTCGAACCCGCACCCCCCTGCCCTGCACACCCTTGGTAGGGAGGAGCCCTTGGGCGTGGGCCCGGCAGGCGGCTCCGGTCCATGCTCGTGTGCTGGGGGCTGGCGGTCACCAGGCAGCCTGAATGGCACGTCCTCCTGCGCTGCTGGGTGCAGAGGGCACCGTCGCTGTGGAGGGACCCCCGGCCCTCCATGGCCCTCTCTGCTCTCAGTGCTCATCCCTGCACCCCCAGAGTGGCCCGAGGAGATGAGGGGCTCACAGGCAGCACGCGGAAAGGCCTCAGCTCAGGCAGCTCAGACGGGGCAGGTGAGGTCGCGTCTCAGACCCGGGGTTCACGGCTCTCCGATAATCACTCAGCTGAGCACCAACTCCCGAGAGGGAAGAGCAGGCTACGGCCGTGCGAGCCCTGCGGCAAATGGCACAAACGGGGCAGCGATGGTGGAGGCGGGACATGGGCGGCGCCGGGCAGGTTACCGTCTTTGGATTCTGCAGTGCCGGGGCCCCAACAGGCGAGAAGGCACACCCAGGCCAGGCGGAAACGGCTATTTGCATCTCATTCCCTCTAAGGGCGACCGGGGACCCAGTTGGTGACTCCGAGGGGAGACACGCAAGCCATTCGGGCCACCTGGTGGCCCCGGCCCTTTGGCAGGCACACGGGCACGTCCCGGAGCCACCAGCTCCCCCACTTCCTGACCCACCATTGATTCCAACCACGAGGTTTCCTAGGAGACCAGGAAGCAAGCAAACCCGGAGCCGTCTTGAGCCCCACGCCCGCGCCTCCCCCGGGGGGTCCCTCCCTTGGCCAGGGCTGGCCACTCCTGCGGGGCCACAGAGGGACAGAGCAAAGCCTCCCAGCCCCGCCCGCCGCCCTGAACAGCCGTTTCCCAACCTGATCTCATTCTTCTCCGAGCCTCGAGGAGGAAGGCCCTCCGGCCAAACCGCTGCCCTGGGAGCCAGGCCAAGCGGACTGGTCTCAGCACCTCCTTCGCGGCGGCAGGGGCTTGCATTGCAACTCGGCGTCTGAACTGTTTCATAGGTTTTCGTCTTTCCCACATGCCAGGGACCTGGAGCGCCATCAGGGCATCTTCCCGGGGCAGGTGCCCCATCCTGCACCCCAGAACCTCCCGGGAGAGGCTGCGGGGCCTCGAACCCTCCACCCTGTCCTGAAGACAGGCTCTGGAGAGGACCTGGAGGCAGGGCCACGCGCTCCCAGCTCTGCCCCTGCGCCTGCCCTGTCTGCACAGGCGCTCACCTGGGGCTCAACCAGGGTCTGTGGGATGGACAGCGAGTGATCCTCCTATTCACTGAGGTCCGCCCGACAGCAGCCGGGCAGCAGCAGCCGCGGCAGCACCCCAGGGACCAAGGGGCCCCCAGAGCCGCCGTTCCGCAGGCGGTGGCCTGGACCCACGGTCGGCTCCGATTCTCAGAGTTCCGAGGGGGGTTCTCGTCCAGCTGCTGTCCCTCCATGTCCACCTTCAGGACACCACGTGGCTCTCTCTGTCCGACTCAGAGGAACCGCGTCGGAAACAACAAAACTGCAGCTCGCGCCGTGCAGAGGAGAGCTGTCCTCCCGGAGCGGCCCGGGCTCTACCGCTGCGAGGCCGCCTTCCCGCGCCCACAGGGCGGTCCCACGCCTCCCCGGAGGCCCTCGGGGAAGCAGGGCGGGCAGGGGGGCAGGAGAGGCCCACCTCTCCAGCCCCAAACCCTTGTCCTGCCACCCGGGGGGCGGGGGGCTCACGGCCCGGCACACCCCAAATGCAAACTGAACCGAACCAACTCCCCCCAGAGCCGCTGGCGCCCTGCTCACGGGACCCCGAAGCTCAAACTGTGCTGGGCAGGCGCGGGACACCCCCCTGCACCCCCCAGGCTCTCACCCGCCCTGGCAGGCCCGCGTCGGGCCACCTGGCCGAGTAGGTCAGCGCCTGCTCCTGGCCACGCGACCAGGCAGTGCAGGGCAGGGCGTGAGCATGGACTCCGAGGCCCTGAGCTGCCACACCCAGCGTGTTGGGGGGGGGGCTCTCTCCTCCTGCCCAGGTGAGGGCCACCCGCTGGCTTCCCTGTGTGCCCCCTGCTCGCCTGGCTAGCGTCCAGTGGCGCCCCGCAAGCCAGATGGGTCCCATCGCAGCCACTGCCCCTCTGCTCCTCGGACCCCGTCCCTGAAGGGCAGAGAGCTCGAGGCCGGGAGGGACGCAGCCACGGGGCAGGCAGCCCTCCACGCGTGTGCTCGTCACGGTAACGGCCGCGCCCATAAAACTCTCCCTCATTACCAACCCCACAACCAGGGTGGGCGAAAGTAGCTTAGCCGTGAGTCTGAGAAACACCGAGTTTATTTCTGTATACAGCGGGGCCTCGACTTACGAGTGTCCTGACTAACGAGTTTTTCGAGATACGAGCCGTCTCTTGGCCGATTTTTTGCTCACGTTTGACACTGAGCCTGCGGCTCCTAGAAGACGCGGCGGCCACACCAGCCAGCGGGCGGTGCCCAGGTGCGGCTCCCACTCCCGGCTCTCCCGCCGCCCGTCCGCCCTCACACAGGACTGCCGAGCCTGGCGCGTGTCCACTACCAGGCGCCGGGCAAGCGGTCAAACTCAGCCTGAGCCCAGAGCTCCCCGGGACCGCTCCCCCCGAGGCCCCGCGGGGACCATGGCGACCGCGGGCCGCCCCTCGTTCCGCTGGGGGGGCCGCTGGCGCCAGCCTCTCGGGAGGCAGCACGGCCTCAGAAGGACTTCCTTCCGCGATGGGCCTCCGTGTTCCTAAGCCGCCACGCGTGAGGCTCGGAGCAGGGAACACGGAAATGCTGTCATTACCTAAATGCTCAACATGAAACCCCAAAAGTACCTGCCGGGGCAGCACAACCGTTCTCGAAAGAAAACACATTTTATTTTATTTTATTTTATTTTATTTTTTGTTGTTAATCCTCCCCTGAGGATATATTTTTCCACTGATCTTTACCGAGAGGGGAAGGAAGAGGGAGAGACGGAGAGAAACATCGATGTGAGGGAGACACACGGACTGGTTGCCTCCTGCACACGCCCCGACCGGGGCCGGGCACAAGCCTGCAACCCAGGTCCGTGCCCTTGACTGAAACCAAGCCGGGGCCTTCAGTCTGAGGCCAACGCTCTATCCGCTGAGCCACGCCAGCCCAGCTTTCGGGGCATCTTTTACATCCACCCTTGATCCCAAGAGAAAATATGCTCTAAAACTCGAGTTTCTCCATGCCAAACATTTCCACAGCGTGAGCGTGAGTGTGAGCGTGAGCGTGTGCGTGTGAACGTGAACATGTGCGTGTGAGTGTGAGCGTGTGTGTGTGTGAATGTGAGCATGTGCCTATGAATGTGAACGTGTGCGTGAGCGTGAGCATGAGCGTGAGCATGAGCATGTGCGTGTGAACGTGAACATGTGCGTGTGAGCGTGTGTGTGTGAATGTGAGCATGTGCCTATGAATGTGAACGTGTGCGTGAGCGTGAGCATGAGCGTGAGCATGACCATGTGCGTGTGAACGTGAACATGTGCGTGTGAGCGTGTGTGTGTGAATGTGAGCATGTGCCTATGAATGTGAACGTGTGCGTGAGCGTGAGCATGAGCGTGAGCATGAGTGTGAGCATGAGCATGTGCGTGTGAACGTGACCCTGTGCGTGTGAGCGTGTGTGTGTGAATGTGAGCATGTGCCTATGAATGTGAACGTGTGCGTGAGCGTGAGCATGAGCGTGAGCATGAGCATGTGCGTGTGAACGTGAACATGTGCGTGTGAGCGTGTGTGTGTGAATGTGAGCATGTGCCTATGAATGTGAACGTGTGCGTGAGCGTGAGCTTGAGCGTGAGCATGAGTGTGAGCATGAGCATGTGCGTGTGAACGTGAACGTGTGCGTGTGAGCGTGTGTGTGTGAATGTGAGCAGGTGACTGTGAATGTGAACGTGTGCGTGAGCGTGAGCATGAGCGTGAGCATGAGCATGTGCGTGTGAACGTGAACGTGTGCGTGTGAGCGTGTGTGTGTGAATGTGAGCAGGTGCCTATGAATGTGAACGTGTGCGTGAGCGTGAGCATGAGCGTGAGCATGAGCATGTGCGTGTGAACGTGAACATGTGCGTGTGAGCATGTGCCTGTGAATGTGAACGTGTGCGTGAGCATGAGCGTGAGCATGTGCGTGTGAACATGAACATGTGTGTGTGAGTGTGAGCGTGTGTGTGAATGTGAGCATGTGCCTGTGAATGTGAACGTGTGCGTGTGAGCGTGAGCATGTATATACGTGTGAGTAGCTGAACCTGCCACCAGCCCGGCAGGCACAGGGCCATCATTCTCGGCGCAGCCCTGGGCCCAGGCCCTCTGCGTCCTGCAGCCTGGCGTCCCCAACTTCAACCAAGCCTTTGCTCTGTGGATGTTCCAGCTGCTTCCAGAGGAGACCCGCCTTCGGTCTGCAATGCCAGCCCCACTAAGAATAAACGCACCTCCAGCCCAGCCCCACTAAGAATAAAACGCCTCCAGCCCAGCCCCACTAAGAATAAACGCACCTCCAGCCCAGCCCCACTAAGAATAAACGCACCTCCAGCCCAGCCCCACTAAGAATAAACGCACCTCCAGCCCAGCCCCACTAAGAATAAACGCACCTCCAGCCCAGCCCCACTAAGAATAAACGCACCTCCAGCCCAGCCCCACTAAGAATAAACGCACCTCCAGCCCAGCGCCCACTAAGAATAAAATGCACCTCCAGCCCAGCCCCACTAAGAATAAAATGCACCTCCAGCCCAGCCCCACTAAGAATAAACGCACCTCCAGCCCAGCCCCACTAATAATAAACGCACCTCCAGCCCAGCCCCACTAAGAATAAACGCACCTCCAGCCCAGCCCCACTAAGAATAAACGCACCTCCAGCCCAGCGCCCACTAAGAATAAACGCACCTCCAGCCCAGCCCCACTAAGAATAAAATGCACCTCCAGCCCAGCCCCACTAAGAATAAAACGCCTCCAGCCCAGCCCCACTAAGAATAAAACGCCTCCAGCCCAGCGCGCCACACCCAGTTCAGCCTGGAGAGACCGTCAGCGCGGGAGCTGGGCCCCCAGACGCTCACACCGTGCTGTCTGCGAAAGGAAAGGAAGAAAACGGTCCCAATGCCCGTCGGCAGGGGCCTGGCCGGATGAATGACTGCTCGGCCACAGGCTGCAGTACGAGGAGCCGTGAAAAGGGTGGAGCAGCCCGGCCGGCGTGGCTCAGGGGTTGAGCATTGACCTATGAACCAGGAGGTCACAGTTCGATTCCTGGTCGGGGCACAGGCCCAGGTTGTGGGCTCGATCCCCAGTGTGGGACGTGCAGGAGGCAGCCGATCAGTGATTCTCTCTCATCATTGATGTTTCTCTCTCTTTCTCTCTCTCTCTCTCTCTCTCTCTTCCTCTCTTCCTTCCTCTCTGAAATCAATAAAAACTATATTTAAAAATAAATAAATAAATACATAAAATGGCCCTTCAAGGTGACCACAGGCTCACCTCCACCACAGCCAGTGCCGGATGGGAAACTCGGGGAGCAGCCGTCTCACATTTTTTACGAAGCCCGGCCTGCCGGCCACGGCCCCTCGCCAGTCCGCCCGGTAATCGGATCGCCGTTAATTAATGAAGCTGTCAGGTGAACTGTCCTCCCCGGCCATTAGGATCCGCTCAGAAAGAGAATCCTGCCATCGCCACCCCATCCGCCCTGGCCTGCGGCTCAATTAACTTAATGCTATGCAAATGAGGGCTCTTCTCGTCATTAGCTCCTGGTCCACACACGTTAATCGCATAATCGGGCCTTCAGCAGGGTAATTAGACACGATTGCGCCCATTAGTCTTACAAGGCTAATGATTGCCGGAGGAGACGGGACGCTCCCCGGAGGAGGGGCACCTGGTTAATGCAAAGGGGACAGAGCAGGGGCAGGTACCAGGGCGGTCATGGCCCAGTGTCCCCGTCCGCCCGGCCGGCCGGGGAAGGAAAGGGGACCCAGGAAGGCCTCAGGGTGCCAGGAGGGAGAAGAGCAAACCAACAGGACATGGCCAGCCTGGGGCCTGGAGGCCCGGCTCTGCCCCGCCACTCACAGGGCGACGCAGGTGGCCCGGTCCCCTAGGGCCTGGGGTTCTCCCTGTGCGAACTGCAGGGGAAGGCCTCCAGGTCTCCTGGGTGTGACGCCCGTGGATTTGAATCTCGGAATGAAGAAAGGAAGGCCTGGCCGGGGCCAGGGCAGGAGGGGTGCTGGAGAGGCCGGGCCCCTGGGCACCCTCCCTGGCAGGCTCGTGGGCAGGCACGAGGGGCGGCTGAGACGCCCATGAGGACGCTGCTTCGGTTGCTCAGCTGCCACAGCAGGTGCCACGCGCCGTTATGAGCTGAATACCCTCCAAGGCCACCGTGAAGGCTGAGCCAGCTCCCGCACACACCGGGCGCCAGGCCTGGGCACGGGGCCTTGGACGGCGCGGCGGTTAAAACAAGGCCCTCGGGTGGGCCCTGGCCAGTCTGACTGGGGTGTTACAGCAGGAGGAAATGTGAGTGCTCAGGGGCACCCGGGGGGTGTGCACGGAGGAAAGTCCTGAGAGGCGCCAGGGCGGTGTCCACGAGCCCCACAGAGCGGCTCAGCCCTGCCCACAGCACGTGGATCCAGCCTGCAGAGCTGGGCGAGATGCGTATCGGCCGTTCCGGCCGCCAGCCAGTGACACTTTGCTGTGGCCGCTGAGCTGACTAAGCCACTGCTGAGAGGCCTCTCAATCTCTGCCCGACAGAGCCCCTCCCCCCACCTCCTCCCGGCTGCGGCATAAACAGGAGTCCTCCCCAGGCCGCCTTCCTCACCGCCTGTCTGTCCTCAGACATACAGACCCTCAGCCCTGCAGGCTGTTCGAGGCCAGGGCGCCGGTCCTCGCCTGGATGCTTGCCCACAGCCTCCCTGCGTCCCCCTGTCTCCCTGCCTACAGTCCACCCTCCACCCAGAGCCTGAGCAGGCCCTGTTTATGTTTAGAGAGAGAGGAAAGTGAGGGAGGAAAGGGGAGAGAGAGAGAGGGACAGAGAGGGAGGGAGGGAGGGGCCACACCAGCAGAGTGTGAGCCACGTGACAGCAAGTATCACAGCTTCTGTTTCCTTTTGTGCCCCCAGGACGCACGCAGTACCCGCCCCGGAAGATCCCGGGTGCAGAGAGGGTAGCCCCTGCCCGACCCGCACAGCCTGCAGGCGGTACAGCCAGATTCCACAGCCTCGCTGCTCACCGCTGTCCACTCACCCGCTTCCCACCACAAGGACCTTGTGTAAGGTCCGTGAGCCAGAAGCGTCCGGGAAGGCTCCCTGGAGGAGGTGGTACACCAGACCCACGCTCCACAAGGCCCAGGCCCGGGAGAGAAGGAGAGGCGGTGCTGGAGCCCCCGACAGAGGGTCTGCCCTGCAGCCACGGAGGGGCAGCACCCACCTCGGGGTGGGGGGTCTGGCATCTGCAGAAACCTCAACGCCAGCGAGGAGGCCCTGCCCAGGGGGTGGCAGCCTCAGAACAGGCAGAGCGGGCCTTCCCCCGGCGGCTGACTTTTTAGGAAAGCTGTTCTCCTTACAACTTCCCGTGGTGCTAGGAGGGGCGCTCCCCGCAGGGGCCCGAGGGTGGAGGGCGCGGTGCAGGGCCCGTTCAGCGCCTGACTTGTGCCCCCGAGGAGGATGGGAAATTGAAGGGCGCCGGTGTGTCCAGCGTCGCTTGTGGGTAAAGAAAAACAAATAGGGATTCTCCAAGTCATCTCGCATCTCCGCCCTCCTGCCTTTCTCGGGGAAATGAATTTGCGTTACTGCCGAGCCTCGCACCTGCCAAAGGCAGGGACTCAAATGCCAGCTCCCGGGGCTGCGGGCTGGGAAAGGCCACCTGTCAGTCTGCAGCGCGGCTGGGGATTGCGGCGTCTGATCGCCGTGGGGGAGGGGTGTGCCCCTCGCCGTGTCTCACTCCCTGTGGGCTCCGGCCCACCTGGTGCGGGCCAGGTAGACCCACTGGGCCCGATGGGAGCTTAAGAGTCTGTGGGGAGAAGGGAGTTGAGGCCAGAGAGCCTTGAAGGGCGAGAGGGAGGCGGCAGGAGGGGAACTGCTGGCTGCGGGTTATCAGACCTAGAACAGGAGGTCGCTTTCTCCCCCAGCACACGTGGCCCAGGTGTGCCAAGAGCGGGGGTGAGCGAGGCCAGGGTCTGCCTACCGTTAGAGACGGCAGGAAGGTCAGACCCACACAGCAGGCGGGACAGGTGCCCTCGGAAAACTGAGGAAAAATGTAAAATGGCTAGTAAGTAAACTGAGGTCCAGTGTGCGCCAGTGAGGCTGATCGTGTCGGCCCTTAGCTAACCGGACGGCACCAGGAAGACACCGTGCGAGTCCCTTGTTGGATGTGGGCCGGTGTCTTCCTAAGGATGAGACTCGCAGACCCACACAGACCCCACACCGAGCGGCCCCCCGGTCCCGGCGGCCGGCTGGGCCAGCGGGCGAAGCCTGGGGGCAGCTCGCTCCCGCAGTTCACGGCCCTTTGTGCCGAGAGCCGCGCACACTTCCGGCCGCGGCCGCAGGAGGGGCTCTCCAGCTCTCACAGGCGGGCGGCCCACCCATCACCCCGCCGCCCGCAGTGCTCCCCCCGGAAGAGCAGCGCCCACCACCCCGTCCGCACACATCAGCCTCGCCGGCTCCTCTTGTGCAAACATTGGAAACGGGTGGTAAAATGTCCCCAGTCCCCAGGCCGGAGAAAGGGGGGACCCGTCAGCACTTATTTACGGAAAGATTAAAACGCCACAGCTCCGCCGCGGGGGCTGCGGGCCGTCACCGCCATCCAGGCCGCTCCACCTTCCTGACCCCAGGCTGTGACCCCGCCATCCAACCCACCCACTGTCCAGGGGGCGGCCAGTCCCCATCCCCAGCTCCATCAGAGCACAGCCCAGGCTCTCAGAGGGGGAGCCGGCCAGCAGGGGGTGCTGTCACCAGCAGGCAGCGTGCTGAAGACCAGCCAGTCTTGAGCTCAGGGCTAGTCACTCCACCCTCCTCGGGCACTTGGCTCAGCCCCCACTCCAACCACTTCCGTCACGGGCTCCCGTGCTCTGTGGGGTCAGCACCTCTGCCCTGGGACCCCTGAAATTATTTAAATTGGCCGATCCACAGGAGCCCGCAGAGCCCAGGCTGCCCCACCCTTGCCTTGCACATCGCACTATGACCCGCCCAAGGGTGCAGCTCCTACCTGGCCCCGCCTGCCAGCCGCCTCGTCCCAAACTGTGAGTGACTCCTCTGCCATCTCTCCCAGGGTTTCTGTGACGCCTCCCCCATCACCACAACCTTGAACTCATAAAATAGCACAGGTGCCCTGCCGGTGTGGTTCAGTGGACAGAGCATCGGCCTGCAGACCAAAGCATCCTGGGTTCGATTCCAATCAAGGCCACGTACCTCGGCTGCAGGCTCCTGGCCCTGGCACGTGCAGGAGGCAAACAATTGATGTGTTTCTCTCACATCAATATTTCTGTCTTTCCCTCTCTCACTCGCTCTAAAAATCAATGGAAAAATTGGGTGAGGATTAAAAATAATAATAAATAAATAGAGACAACTGTCCCTTTAAAAATAATAATAATCTACACTAATAAAATAGAAAGATGCAAATTTACCATACCTTTGCGATGCCCACCAGCCAGTCAGGAGTGAGTATGCACATTAACCTTATCGCCTCCGTGGAGACTGACAGCAGGTAGGAGGCAGCTTCCAGCATAGTCTGCTTGGCAGTCGCTGCAGCGTGGAGCAAATAGGCCCCGCAGAGAGCAGAGAACCCTGGGGAGTGGGCCTAAGCCATCAGTAGGACATCCCCTGAGGGCTCCCAGATTGGAGAGGGTGCAGTTCAGGCTGAGGGACACACACACACCCATGCATGAATTTCGTGCACCGGGCCTCTAGTAAATAAATAAAACAGCAGGGACAGGTGATGGAGGTTTCTCATCTTTCCAGGACTGGATTCCACTCCAGCCCCAAGATTTCCCTGTTTGCCTGGTTCTGTGGCATCCTGACAACAGTGCAACTTTCTTCGTCTGTTTGCAGAATCTTTCTTCTGCTCACGTGTCACCAGGTAAATGGAACGCCTTTCTGCGACCAGAGGGCAGTCACCTGTTCAGAGCAGCCGAGGGCCAGCCTGGACATAGAGCTGGGTGGCTGGTATTGGGCAGGACGGACCAGCCCTCCTCCCTGGAAGCCTGGGCTGAACACAGGCATGGAGTGGCACGGACAGGCCTAGAGCTGTACAGACAGGCCTAGAGCTGTACAGACAGGCACAGAGCTGCACGGACAGGCACAGAGCAGCACGGACAGGCACAGAGCAGCACGGACAGGCACAGAGCGGCAAGGACAGGCACAGAGCTGTATGGACAGGCGCGGAGCAGCACGGACAGGCACAGAGCGGCAAGGACAGGCACAGAGCTGTACGGACAGGCGCGGAGCAGCACGGACAGGTGCGGAGCTGCACGGACAGGCACAGAGCTGCACGGACAGGCACAGAGCAGCACGGACAGGCACAGAGCGGCAAGGACAGGCACAGAGCTGCACGGACAGGCGCGGAGCAGCACGGACAGGTGCGGAGCTGCACGGACAGGTGCGGAGCTGTACAGACAGGCACAGAGCTGCACGGACAGGCACAGAGCAGCACGGACAGGCACAGAGCGGCAAGGACAGGCACAGAGCTGTACGGACAGGCGCGGAGCAGCACGGACAGGTGCGGAGCTGCACGGACAGGTGCGGAGCTGCACGGACAGGCGCGGAGCTGTACGGAGAGGCACGGAGCTGCACGGACAGGCACGGAGCTGCATGGACAGGCACGGAGCTGCACGGACAGGCACAGAGCTGCACGGACAGGCACGGAGTGGCACGGACAGGCACAGAGCTGCACGGACAGGCACAGAGCTGCACAGACATGGAAAAAGCTGCACAGACAGGCAGAGCTGTACAGACAGGCACAGAGCTGCACGGACAGGCGCGGAGCTGTACAGACAGGCATGGACCTGCATGGACAGGCATGGAGCTGCACGGACAGGTGCAGAGCGGCACAGACAGGTGCAGAGCAGCACGGACATGCGTGGAGCTCTGAGCATCAGGGACACGTGAGGTTCCCACGTGGCACCTGCCGATGCCAGGCTCCTCGGAGGGTCCCCTGTTCCTCTCATTTCATCCTCACATCCGACGTCCCTCATGGACTTCTCCTGTAGTCCAGCTGGGGAAACTGAGGCACAGAGAGGCACGTGACCTGCTGCAGGAAATTTGGGTTCCGAGTTTTAACTGTCGATGACATTATCTTGGTCACATAGAGCATTTCCCCCTTCACCCGTCCTGCCCATGCACATCCTCCCAGCAAATGCACGCGGGCACCCAGCAAAGGGTGAGGGCAGAAGGTGGGGCAAGCGTTTGAGAATGAAGGAACCTGAGGCTCAGAGAGGGTAAGTAGCGCTTACCCGGTGAGCAGCAAAGCAAACGATCACGCACATGCATGAGCTGTCGGGAAACTCTGGGCGGGAGGGCCGGCTGAGAGGTGGCTGCCAAATGCTGACGTGGGGAGAGGCCCGCGGTCCGCCCCGTCCCCCCCTGCCCGCCCCCCCCCCGCCACGGCCACGCTCCATCGGCACCCTGCACCCAGACACTTGCTGAGGCCCCGGCCGCTTCCTGCAGAGGGTTCAGTCCTAGCTAAAGCACTGCACCCATGTGGGCCTCCGCCGGCGGGGCCAGTGGCCGGCGGCCCTCGCTGCACGTCCTCCTGCGCAAGGTCAGGGTGACCTCGGGACCCTGTGCGGCAGCGGCTCGGCAACTCCACCGATGGCGGGGGTCTGCGGGGAGCCCGTCTTCAAGAAAGAACCTTCTTCCCAAAACAAAGGCGCCGCGGAGCCCGGGGTGGTGATAAGTATTCCAGCCCATGTCTGTACGCTCCCCGGCGGCGGCGGCGCGGCGGGGTCACCCGGGTTCTATTAGCTCAATTAATGAGGAGGAGATAAGGCTAACGGCCCGCGCGCCCGGCGGCTCCGCGCGGAGCTGCAGTAATGGAGTTATTAACCTCAGTCAGCACTGACGCCGCGGCTGAGTCCAACTCCATCTCCTAGTTCAGGCTCCATTAACGGGCTGTTTATTACCCCTAATCCACGGGAGGGTCCGCGGCAGAATGGGAGGACCGCGTGGTGATGAGAGAGAGAGAGAGAGAGAGAGAGGCAAGACACCCTCTCTCGTTTGCATTTTAATTTTTCTTTGGTCCATCCCTCTGCTGTGCTCTTTAGACATGATGTTTAGACGTTAGAGGTGGCAGGGCCGCTACCCAAGGGGTCTCCTGTGTGGTCCCTGAGAACACGCTGTCATGGGGAACTAAAGAGGAGCAAGCACGGCCCGGCGGCGTGGCTCCGTGGTGGAGCATCGACCTAGGAACCAGCCAATCAGGGTTCAATTCCCGATCAGGGCGCATGGCCGGGTGGTGGGCTCAATCCCCGGTGTGGGGCGTGCAGGAGGCAGCTGATCAATGGCTCTCTCTCATCATTGATGTTTCCCCCCCCCCCGCCCCCTTCCTCGCTGAAATCCATAAAAACATGTATTTTTTAAAGAGTAACAGCATGTGAACCAATCAGAGTGCTCGGGCATGCCAGCTGTGTTCACCTGTGCCACGCCCCACAGGTCCCACGGCTTGCGCGTAGCGTGGTCGCACGGAGCATCCCACCTGCGCTCGCAGCAATGGGTCCCCGTGGTTATGGCCCCGATGGCGATTTCTCGGCCGCGCCCCTGCCCACGTGCTGTCAGGCGAATAAGGAACTCCCTCCCAGGGCAGCCCTCGGGGTCTGCATGTCGTCCAAAGGCAAGAAACGCGAGCAGACGGCTGCCAGGGAGAAACACCTCGAGGCAGCGGTCAGAACCCGCCCGCGCGGAGCAGATGTGGCCGGCGCCGCCCGCGGCCGCCCCCAGAGCAGGGCCGCATCTGCCAGTTCAGGAGCAGGAGTTCAGAGCCGCGTGGCGACCACTGCAAACACAGGCAAACCGGCAGCGGCGCAAGCGAGTGGCGGTGCAAACAGGCGCGGAGAAGGCCTCACCCGACACGCGTGCGGAGGGCGCTTTCGGGTTATGAATCGCTCACACACGGACCCCTTCACTCTGCACAGCCAGAGGGCTGTCCAGGCAAAGATCAGAGGCCGACAGGTAAGAAAACCAGCCGGGGGCAGGGTCAGAGCTAAGCGCTGGCCAGCAGAAGGGGTCAAAGTAACAGCCAAGAACGGGCGCGGGGCTGGGCTCTCCCAGCGGCTCCAGGCAAGGGACGCAGCCCCAGGCCCCGGGCACTGTCCTGAGCAAACCTCCTTCTCAGGGCCTGGAGCGGATGAAGGGAGACCTGACGCGGGCGCTGAGTGGCACACACCCCGGCAGGGGGGGGAGGAGGAGGAGGAGGAGGAGGAGGAGGAGGAGGAGGAGGAGGAGGAGGAGGAGGAGGAGGAGGGTTAAAGATGGAAGTCGGACTGGGAGGGAAGGCGGTGCCCCCAGACACACCTGGGACTGGGCGGGCCAGACAGTCAGTGAGGAGAAGAAGGTGTTCTTGTCCCACCGGAGCAGCCCGAGCCACTGCCAGGGCTTGTTTGAAGCCCCCCTCTCCCACCCCCCCAGAAATCTGACCACCTCCCAGGCCCGCTGACCGCAGGGGCCGCCTGGGTCCCCTCATGGCCCCTCCCTCCGGCTCCCTGGAGGAAAGGGAGCTTTAGCGAAAGCCGACCACACACCCGGCACAACTGGGAGCCAAGTGCGATGATGCCTGTCCCTGCTGCCCCTGCTCCCCAGGGCTCCTCTGGGTGTGGGGCACACAGCTCCTTAGTCTAAAAAATAATAAATAAAAACAAAAACACCCGGCCACACCGCAGTTTCCAACGTGCACGAAGCCACCTGGGACACACACCAGCTCCTCCAGACCAGCGACCTGGGGTGACTTCTTCCTGGTCCCCCCACTTAGCCCAGTGGAACAGAGGGGGGTGGTGCAGGCCACGCTCATCCAGTCCTGCCACCAGCTGCTGAGCCCACTGCCACCCGCTCAGCCGGGCCCGGCCCCTCCCCCGGGGTCTCTGAGCCGCGGCACCAGCTCTACCGGGGCCTGAGCAGGGGACGCGACCCAGGTCATGCCCGCCAGGAGCAGGGTCACAGCCACGGCCGCTCCCCGCAGAGGCGGGAAAGGGAGTCTGATACGCGGCCAGGGCCGCTCCCTCCGCCAGCAAACATTCATCTGCAAAGGCAACGCCGGCTACGAGGCTCTCGAAATGGAGCTCTGCAGCCCGAGGTGCCTGGCATCGTCCTTTGTTTCTTTCCTCTTCTTCCTTTCTCATTTTATTTTTATATTTTTACTATTATTATTACATTTTAACAAACTTTATAGCCCATTGTATTTGTTCTCAAATAACTTTTCCTCCTCCTTTTTGACACATCAATTACTCGGCTCATCTCCCTCCCGGTGCGCGGACGTAATTCAGTGCGATGCGCCGGGGGCGCCAGGCGGGAGTCAACAAAACATGGCATTTGAACACCGCCCCTCCATGGCTCTCGAAGGAGATTTATATTTGACAAGGAGACAATAACTTTGTTTCCTGATCAGCCAAAGGGGGCGCTTTCTGTGTCCAATACACGGAGCAGCTTGCCCTCCCCAATAATTCTATTTACTAGAGTGAATATATTTTAATAATAAAATTGATATATATGTAAATTTATTTCCATCTCATTTCATCGAACCCTCCTAAAAAGGAGCCTTTGTAGGCGGTTTTCCCATCTGGATGATAGATCTCCGGACCGTGGGCCCAGGTTGGTTTCTGGCTGTAATTCTGTCGAGATTCCCTCCCCGCCCAGCCCGACGGCTCTAGCTCTCTCACCCGCGCCGCCCGATTCCCGCCCTGCGTCCGCCCAGGCTGGGGGGCTCGCTTCTGAGGGCCTCTCTCTTCCTCGGCCTTTATCGGGGCTGACATCACTTCCTGAATTAACCGTGAACATGTTTAACTGAGAGCAGAGCCGGGGGAGCGGAATCGCAGAGATGAGGCAGGAGGAGGGGACAGGCCCCTCGGTGGTGGGAGAGGAACATGGAGGTCCAATCCGCGCGGGACCGCCCTCGCTGGGGGTCGGGAAATTAACCGGCACCACCGACTGCAGCTCAGGAAGGGGCTTGCTTCCCCGAATCCCAGGGTCTCCCCGCTCTGCCAGTTGCTTGGGAAGGAACACCCCGGTCTCCCTCGAGGCGGGGGGGGGGGGGCGGCGGGGAGAGGCCCTGCGCCGCGGGAACCGGGAGCTGAGGGACCGGACGGCCGCTCACCTGTTGGGCTTGTGGCCCACGCTGTCCAGCAGGCGCGCCTGGTCCAGGTCCCGCGGGAAGCCGTGCAGCACCCACCCTCGGTGCACGCAGTCGTGCTGGTTCAGGCGCTGGTTCAGCACCTTCAGGATGAGGCTGTCGGGGACTGAGAGAGGGACAGGGTCACTGCCGGACGGCGCCTCCCCTGGCCCCCAGGAGCGCGGGGGGCCCGGGCCCGGGGCTGCCAACTGGACTTGCCCATGGACTGAACAGGCAGAGTCGGGTGTCAGTGGGCAAGACGGTGGGTGCCCTTCCCAGCCCCTCCACCTCCCAGTGACGGGAGAACGTGGCTGCCTGAGATGGTCCAGAGTGACCTGACCTTGACCTTTCCCTGACCTAGCCATGCCCCTCGGCAGCCCTAGCCCCAGCCCCGCAGCCTGTGGCCGTTTCCCCAGAGGATCCAGATTTGCAGCAAGAGACTCTGCCCAGACGCTCACCAGCCCCCCCAGCTCACCAGCCCCCCAACTCACCAGCCCCCCCCAACTCACCAGCCCCCCCAGGGCTCATGTCCCGCCCGCACGGGATCACAGGGTGCCCCCCCCACCCCATGTAAGACTAGACTCTCTCGGGAGCTCAGCTCTGGCTGTACCCACAGCCTCAGTCTCCCGGGGAGGAGAGCGGAGAAGCCTCTGTTTACACCCACAGCTGACATGTCCCCAAACCTCCTCTCTCCTCGGTCCACTGAGCGTCCTGTGCTCATGCTCTGGCTCTGGCAGTTTGCTGGGCACCGCCTGCACCTCACTCTCATTCTCCCAGAAACACCTGGTAAATGCTATGAACGCGAACGCAAGAGCCGAGGCTAGGGCTGCAGTGGTGGTGGTGGGGGGGGGGTCTGCTTGTCCGCCTCCGCCCCTGGGGGTTGGGCGAGCGTCGCACATCTGAAACCTCCCGCAAGGTGCCCTGGAGGCTGCCAGCCAGGTGGGCACGGGGAGAGGTGCAGGCGCAGAAACCCCGCTAACTCTGCTTTCCTCGTGGCCGCGACCCCCGGCGACCCCGTCACCAGAAGCGGAAAGTCCCGAGTCCTTCGCGTCTCCCCGTGTCTCCAGCCCTTCTCTCCCAGGCCCCGGGAAGCGCAGAAAAGGGGTTCCGCCCGATGAGAGCTCTGGCCACGCAATGCGAAGGAGAGGCCATCCAGCGAACCCCTCTCTTCTCCCGCTTAGCCTGCTGTGGCTCCCTAGTGCTCGGAGGGCAAGAGCGGCCCCTCCCCACGGCCAACAGGGCTCGCAAGCCCCACTCCCGCCTCCCAGCTGGTGACTCTCCCCACGTCTCCCCGCCTTGAGTGCACAGCCCCCCACCCAGGACACCCCTCATGCCTCACCAGGGGCGAGCCTTGGGACTCAGCCTCCCAGGACCCCCTGGGCCGCTGCACCGAGGACTGACTCTCGTTTCCTGTGGAACATCTGCCTCAGGAGATGTTCCTCTGCCTCCTCACTCCCCAGATAACACAGGGCCGCGCGTAGTAGGTGCACAGCAACCACGCCGATGTGTGCAAACCAACCAGGCCAGACCCGGAGCAGGCGGCAGAGAGCGAGAGCCGCTGAGGCCGCCACAGCCCCCTTGGGTGCTGGCTGACTTCCAGGCGCTCACCCACCCTCCCCGAGCCTCGCTCCGCATCCACAACGGGGACCACGGATCTGTCGCCACGGCGCCCACACGGCATTCACAGTCCCAGGCCTGGGGACCTCGCAGGCGCTGTGCTTCCAGCCCAGGAGGGTCCCGGGGGCCCTGGGGCGGCCCGTTGACTTGGAGCAGGCCTGTCAGTTACAGGCTGAGATTGCGGAAGCTGCAGGCCCTGTCCGTGCCCCCCACATCTAGGGCTGTGACCCGCGGGTGCCCTCGCTCCTGGGCAGAGTCTGGGGGCGGGGGGGGGGGGGCGGGGGGGAGGCAGTGTGCACGCCGCCCTCTGCAGGCTCCACATTCCAGGCTCCTCCGTGCGTGCGTGCAGGGGCACTGGCTCCCACATGGTCCTGTCCTATGAGGGACGGGGAACCCCGAGGACCTGCCTCCTCGAGGTCACCAACCCTGCCAGAGAGCCCCCCGCCCCCAGCCGAGGGGGCAGCCAGGCAGGAGCGGGCAGACCCCACCGGGGGCGAGGCCACTGAGTGTCCGGGGGGCTCTCCGCTCTGCGCCCCGTTCCCTGCAGGCAGCTGGCTCCTTCCCAGCCGCACCCCCCTCCCCCACCTCAGCCCAACGCGGCCGCGCTCCGTGGGTCCACACTGTCCTTGTAACGCTGTCCCTCCCCTCGTCCTCGCTCAGACGCTGTCAGTGGGGCCTTGGTCCCTCCAGGAGGTCGGCCGCCTCGGGCCCGATTCCCGGCTCACGGCTCACATCTGGGTGCTCCCGGGCTGGCTCTCGATGTCCTGTCAACCCCGCCCTAGACGCGGCGCGAACACCCCTTCCATGAGGCCTTGAGCCATGTGTCTCGGGTCTTTCTTTTCCCTCAGCATCCAATGGCCTCCAGGTGATTAAAACCTCACCATCTATTTCCTGCTGGCCGGTGCTTGGCACAGGGGCTGGTGGAGCCCCAGGCACAGGGGCTGGTGGAGCGGGCACAGGGGCTGGTGGAGCCCTGGGCACAGGGGCTGGTGGAGCCGCGGGCACAGGTGAGAGGTGTCCAGACCTCGCAGGGACCCTCCCAGGTCCCCGCGCCCCCGCGCCCCCGGTCCCCTCTGTCCTGCCTGGGGAGTCCTGTCTAAAGGCCTGGGTGCCCTGGGCACAGGCTGCCCTCATCTCAGGCAGGTCCCCTCAGAGAGCCGCCCCGAGTGAGGAGGGCCCAGGCCTGACCCCCGTGGGAGCCCGGGGGCAGAGGGACAGACAGAGGGACAGAGAGGGACAGACAGGTTTCTCCCGCCCAGGGTGCCTGCCTGCTGCTCCCTGCTCCCCCTGCTGTCCATCTGTGCTCCTGCACGCCGCCCGCCAGCCAGGACCCCGGCCTGCTCAGGGCTCAGCGGAGGGAGGGGCACAGGGGCTCGGCTGCTGGCGTGGCCCCCAAAGGACTAGGACAACAGTGGAGAGGAAACAGCTCCCAGGGCCGGAGCCTAAAGGCAGGAGGGCCCCGTGGACGACAGACCCAGAGGAGGTGTTGACCCTGCTGCCAGCCCCGGGCAGACCAGGTTAAGCTGAGCACTCACCACACACCCTGCACACATGCACACGCATACATACACACACACACACGTGCGCGCGCGCGCGCGCGCATACACACACACACGCTCACACGCACACACACACGCACACACGCACACGCACACACACGCAGCCTACACACACTCAGAAACACACACACACACCCACACACATCCCACCCACCCACACACGCAGCCTACACACTGAGAAACACACGCACACGCATACACACACACACGCAGCCTACACACACTCAGAAACACACACACGCACACACACACATGCAGCCTACACACTCAGAAACCCCCCACACACACCCTGCACACATTCCCCCCCCACACACACACGCACACACACACGCAGCCTACACACTGAGAAACACACACACGCACACGCAGCCTACACACACTCAGAAACACACACACGCACACGCACACACACACGCAGCCTACACACACTCAGAAACACACACACGCACACGCACACACACGCAGCCTACACACTGAGAAACACACACACGCACACGCACACACACACACGCAGCCTACACACTGAGAAACACACACACGCACACGCACATGCAGCCTACACACTGAGAAACACACACACGCACACGCACACGCACACACACGCACACGCAGCCTACACACTGAGAAACACACACGCACGCACACACGTAGCCTACACACTGAGAAACACACACACGCACACGCACATGCAGCCTACACACTGAGAAACACACACACGCACACGCACACACACACACAGCCTACACACTGAGAAACACACACACACACGCACACACACACGCAGCCTACACACTGAGAAACACACACACGCACACGCACATGCAGCCTACACACACTCAGAAACGCACACACACATATGCCGCCTACACACACTCAGAAACACACATGCGCACACGCACACACAGCCTACCTACACACATCCCACCCACCCACCCCCACACACGCACACACACGCAGCCTACACACACTCAGAAACCCCCACACACCCCCCATACACTTGTACACACATACCTGTGAGACACACTCACACACACACACTCACACACCCTGTGCCTGTCCCTGTAACTCCTTTCCCTCCTCAAGCCCCTGAAATCCAGGTACAGACACGGGCTCCTGTCAGGCTCGCTTCCCTCCCGCCAGCCTCCCAAGGCAGCCCAGTGGAGCGGGAGGGGCGGACAGGACTGCTCTCCCACCTCCGCACGCTGACGCCTGTAAGGAAGGGGCTCCCTCCCGCGCCTCCCCAGGAGGATGCTGGGGGCTTGGCCAGGCTTGGCTGGGACCCTGTGGGCCCCCAACGTACAGTCACTGTAATTCAACAAAAGCTATTGCTGGGGAGACTTAACCCCCCCCCCCCCCCTCATGGCGCCGACTCCAGGCAGCTGAGCCTGCACCCTCCTGGCTGCAGCCACCAGAAATGACCGTCTCGGAGGGACCTGCAGCGCCAACACGTTAGTTTGTTATTTCCTGCCACCTGCTGGCCGAGCGGGGCTCTGCGCGCCACACGCACAAACGGCGACAGTAGCGGAGACACAGGGATCTGAACTGGGGGCCGCCCGCAGCTCAATGCCGGGCGCCTCCCTGGTCACGCCCCAGACAAGCTCCATCTCGCTGGCCTGGGACTCCCTGAGGCTTCGAAAGTCTACATTCCACCGTCTCTGTTGCTTAACGATATCCCTTAACACTGCTGGGCAGACAACGGCGCCAGGAGTAACGTTCTGAACACGGGCTTTTCTCAGGCCTAGAAACGGGCGCTATCCCTGCGGCTCTCGCCAATCGGGAGCACGTTCACGCGGCTCACCCCTCCAGATGGCCAGCCCCTTCCCACCACTCCCACCCCTCCCTCTGCCAGTCCACGCGGGCGCGGAGCACGGACAAGATCGCGGCCTGCACACGCCGAGGCGAGGCGCCCGCAGCCGCCAGGCGGAGCCCTCCCACCGCCTCCGCCAGCTCGTCTCTCCAGTGAGGTTTCAGACGGGAAAAGACCATTTAAAATACAGACATTCTTCTGTAAATAAATGGTGCTGCACCCAGCAAATTAATCGGGCTTTTAATAAACTGCTTGCCCGCACTGTACAGCGATTTGATAATTAGTTATTCTTACCTTAGGACCCAAGTCTACGCCTCCCAGTGACTGTGAACGTGGAAATGGGAATGAGAGGCGGCCAGCCAGGCTGTCGGGGTTGGGGTTTGAAGTGGAGGGTCTCACAGCCACCGATCCCCGTGGGCCTAGTTTACGGGACAGGATTCCCCTCCATGTTAATGGATTCGGGGCTCAGACAAGTTAGTCCCCCACTTTTCAAGGGCAGTGAGAATGCACACCCCTGCCCACAGCATCGGTGAGGAGAAAACCGGCAGCTCTGGGAAGTGGGGAGCAGGTGGGAGCCCCGTTTTCTGGGATGGAGTCCGATGTGGATTCATTTAATGAGCGCGTGCTGTCATGCCTGCTGTGCGCGCGGCTCTGTTCTAAGCGTGTATTCGTTTAACACCAGCATTAATGCAAGTGATCTTCCCAACAGCCCCATTTTACAGATTAGGAAACTGAGGCACAGAGAGAGGAAGTGACCTGCCCAAGGCCACACAGCTAACAGGCAGCGGGCCCAGAGTTAAGGCAGATGACCAGCCTCTGGACCACGTGCCCCATCTCTGCTCTCCCCCTGCCTTTTGGGGGGAGGGGAGACAGCGTGAACCCTGCCATCCACCTGCGGCCACTCGCATGCTGGGCTGCCTGGAGCTTACCCTTCACTCACAACCCTTCTGAACTCCCATCGGGCCCTGGCCCCGGGGCAGACGGCGCCGGCAGAGGCACGCTCTCCACGGTCCCTCTGCTCCCCCTGCCAACGCCCCTCCACCGCACCCCCACCCTCACCCCCACTTCCCCTCCCTGGGAGCCCTGTGGACAGGTGCTGAACTGCAGGGCGCGGGCCGCGCTCCCCCTCGCCTGTCACAGCCGTGCCGCGTGCCCCGCGGGGAAGCCTTGAGCTGGCAAACCCCAGCCAGCCTCCTGTCCCTGATCTGACGCGGGGACACAGCCGCTGTCCGAGGCTGGGCCTGCAGAGCTCACCAGGGCCGGCCCCTCGCAGGCCCCTCTCCCAGCCCGGGAGAAGGAGCCGGTGTGAGGGACAGTCCCCGAGGCCCGGGCTTCAAGCCGCACCTGCCGGGGGTGCGCGGAGACCTGCCGGCCGGGGCCTCGGGCCCAGCCTGTCGCAGGCGATTTCACAGCTGAGCGGGCTGGAAGCCGCGGGCTGTCGGGAGGGGACGCTTCCAGAGCTGCGGTCAGAGCGAGAAGGACACGGCGTCGGGGCCGCTTAGCCCTGCCAGGCGCATGGCGTCGCCTCCGTCTGCGGCCTGGGAGCCGGCACGAGCGAGCCCTGGGAGCCCCGTCCAGCACGGCCCCGCGGGACGGCCCAGGGCGGGGAGAGGACGCGTGGACCGGAAGCATGAGCGAGCAGAGAGCCCGCTGCCTCCGTTTCCCCGCTGTCCGGCCCCTGAACGAAAGCCTGCGACCTTGGTGATGACAGAGCCTTCGGTGCCGCGGGCGAAGCGCCAGCCTGATAAAGCGGAGGCTGCATCCCTTCGCGATGAAAGTCTAGTCTGAGCGACACAGGAGCCGGGCCCTCTGACCCGTTCTCTCTCCGTCCTCGTGAGCAGGCCCTCCTGCCACGGAGACCTGCTGCGGATGGAGCCTGTCCCCCGGCCACGGCTCCCACAGCCACAGCCCCCCCGCCACACCCTCGCCATGGTCCTCACCTGGCCATGGCTCCCACGGCCACGGCCCCCCCCCACACACACACAGCCACGGCCCCACAGCCCCGACACACACACGGCCACAGCCCCTCCCAACTGAAAGCCTGCGCCTCCTTCCCAGGAGGAAGTCTGTGTGGCGTCCCAGCGGAGAATGAGAAGTTGGACTTGAAATAAAGGAGCCACTTCAAAAGCACCGCCAGGCCCAGGCGAGGCCCTGGGATGCAGCAACTCGGGGCTGGTGACACCCCCCCCCCCCCGGCAGCCCTGCAGTGGGGGTGCCCGGAGCCCCCCAGTATGGACAGGGAGGGACACAACCAGCGAGCGAGGCCGATGACACACATGCTGAACGAGAGAGTAAATGAGCGTGTGTACCACTGACTGCCTGGTCCGCACGCATGTGTGCATGTATGTGTGTGTGTGTGCGCGAGAGTGTGTGTGTGTGTGTGTGTGTGTGTGTGTGTGTGTCCATGCGTGTGTGCAGAAAAAAATGAAAGAAAAATGTGGTTTTTTCAATCATAAAAAGGGAGTTGCACCGCAGGGCCCCTAAAGCTTGTGAAAAATTAAACTCGACGGATTCAAACTGTCCTATTTCCACTTCAAACGCGGAGGCACTGAGCTCTTCCCACCTGAGCTTCAAACGCCGGCACCTAGAAAGTTCCTCTCCAAACACGCAGCCCCCGGCCCCCCAGCGCCGCGCTCCGTCTTTCCCTCCTAATTACACCCGTGAGTCCATCCACCAGCCGCTGAATAATTCAGCCGGCGGCGTGGGTAACACCGCGGGCTGCGGAGTCGGGGTCCCCAGGCCCCTCCATGGCGGGGAGCCCCGGCCCCCCTGCCCCCCGCCCCGGGCTGCACTCTGCCTCCTCCTCGGACGGGCAGGTTTACTTTGCCTCTCAACGCAGCAAATCCCCGCGATGTTTAACAAAAGCAAAAAGCCGGTCTATTGTCGCATCGTTCGTGTGCGTTTAGCGATGAGAATATTAATTCCCCCAAAAAGGAGGCGCCCCGGCTGCGCTCTGATCCCCCCCCTGGGACATGGATGCGCGGAAGGCTCTGGAAAACGCTCCTAATCACCCCCATTTGGGGCTGGTTTGTCTGGTCTGTGCCGGGAGGGCTGTGCCGGCTGGGGGGGGGGGGGTCTCATTACCAGAAAGGATGCAAATTAGAGTCGAATCTCCTCAAATCTCCCACCTCCTCTCAGCTCTGCCGCCACGAAGGCCCTTCTCCAGATGGAAGTGCAGGGGGCAGGCAGCACGCAGCCCAGCCGGGTCTGTCTCCCCGTCATTCTCCTGTGCATCGGGGGGACCTGCTCTTAGGGGAGCCGCTGCTCTCGCCTGAAGGCCCGAGTGCCGGGGCGAGCAGGGGGTGCGGCCCCGTCGCTGGGCTGCGTGGCCGTCGGGGAAGCTGATGGGCGGTGGGGCGGGTACAAGGCTGAGGTGAGTTGGTCACTGGCGGTGTCCCGGCCAGCAGGCCGGTTGGCCGGTGCTGGAATGCACACCCCTCTCTGCTGGGGACGGGGCGTGTGGAAGCTGGCGGCCAGCTCAGCCCCACAGCGGGGACGCACCCACACTGCTGGCCCCAACCCGACAGCCCCCCACGGTCTCCGTGCAGAGCGGACGGACCAAGACAAACACCTCACACTCAGAGCAAAGGCCTAAACACACGCAAGGCAGCCTGTGGCTGTGACGTCTCCCCTGGGGGATGGTCAGGGGAGCCCAAGCAACGTGCAAGCAGGAAAACAGCCAGCAGAGCCGGACGAGGCCTCCCTCTGTGCCACGTATCAGAGCCGCAATCAGGGGCCAGGCCATAGCTACCACCCACAGCCACACACAGCCACACGCAGCCACACACACACAGCCACACGCAGCCACACGCAGCCACACACACAGCCACATGCAGCCACGCACAGACACACGCACAGCCACACACAGCTACACACAGCCATACGCAGACACACACAGCCACACACAGTCACACACACAGCCACGCACAGCCACACACACAGCCACACACACAACTACACACAGCCATACACAGACACACACAGCCACACACACAGCCACACACAGCTACACACAGCCATACGCAGACACACACAGCCACACACACAGCCACGCACAGCCACATGCAGACACAAGCAGTCACACACAGCCACACACAGCCATACGCAGACACACACAGCCACACACAGCCATATGCAGACACAAGCAGTCACACACAGCCACACACAGCCATACGCAGACACACACAGCCACACACAGCCATACGCAGACACACACAGCCACACACAGCCACATGCAGACACAAGCAGTCACACACAGCCACACACAGCCATACGCAGACACACACAGCCACACACAGCCATATGCAGACACAAGCAGTCACACACAGCCACACACACAGCCACACACACAGCCACATGCAGACACAAGCAGTCACACACAGCCACACACACAGCCACATGCAGACACAAGCAGTCACACACAGTCACACACACAGCCATACGCAGACACACACAGACACACACAGTCACACACACAGCCACACACAGCCACATGCAGACACAAGCAGTCACACACAGCCACACACAGCCATACGCAGACACACACAGCCACACACAGCCATATGCAGACACAAGCAGTCACACACAGCCACACACACAGCCACATGCAGACACAAGCAGTCACACACAGCCACACACACAGCCACGTGCAACCACACACAACCACATGCAGCCACATGCAGTCAGTCATGCACACAGCCACGCACACAACCACACACACCACACACATAGCCACACACACACACTGCACACATGGGGCCATACCTCACGGCTGGAACCCCAGGGCCAGGGGAAATTAAAGCTGTGCAGACTCCCAGGGGTGGACTGAGGCGGGCGAGCAGGGCTGGTTGTCACATGAAGTGAAATCTGGGGACCCGGCACCCAGTGGGCAGGGGCGGAGGGCCGCTTTCCTGGGAAGCGCAGGGCCCTGTGGTGGGAGCGTGCCCAGGGAAGGCAGCCACGGAGTCACCACCGATGCAGGCAGGAACGAGCGCTCAAGCCCGTGGGTCTGCCTTGGGGAGGAAAACCACATTTACAAAGAGGCGCCGACCCCCGCACTGACATGGAGAACCAGCAGCGGGGAAGCTGTTTTTCCGCATCCAGGACAGCTTTTTACTGTTCCGTGCCCGCGTCAAAGGGACAGGAGCTCCGGCAGCCGAGTCGTGCGGCCCAGGGCCGACGGGTGTGCCGTGCGCAGCCCGACGCAGGTGCCTGTAACGGGGACCGCTAAACAGAGAGGTGGGTGCAGCCCCCGAATAGTGTGCTCTGTGTGCGGCGGCTCGAGGCGGAATGAGTGTACGAGGCCAGGCCTATAGGTTTCCAAGCCCAGGGCACCGGGCGAGCACCTCCCCACGCCGCTGTCCACGGCGCGTCCCGGGGGCCAGGGTCGAAGGTTTAGGACGAGCGAGAGGGGCCCTGGGGCCTCTGTCCGTGGCCGTGGGAAGATGGGAAGGCAACACAGTTATTAATTTCGCTGCTGATCCGAGAGGCGGAGGTGTTGGCAGCCCCGTGAGGACACGGAGAACATGACTGAGTCGTCGAGGTCGCGGCTGGGACATGGCATCGGGGGCCCCGCGGGGACAGGAGCAGGCGCTCCACACGGCCAAGGGCGACATCTGGATCTCGTGGCGGAGCGGGGGATGCAGGGACGATGACCGCAGAATGGCCTCGACGCTCTGCGGTGACAGGGCTGCCGTCTTGGGGAATGCGGCTCAAGGTGAGCAAGAGGGCGAGAGCCTGAGCAGCAGGGACGCAGGGCCGACCGGGAGGCACAGAGGCGGCCGCGGCCAGCAGCGGGCAGAGCGGCCTGCGGAGGCGGCCGCACCCGGGACACCGCCTGGCCCTGGGGGTGGCAGTGCGTCTCTGCACGGGCCGGCTCCCTGCAGGAGCTCTGACTGCCCACTCCGAGGGGCCTGGGTGTGCCCCCGGGGGACAAGGCCCCTTGTCCTTACCCGGAGCTTCTGCCCGTCCCCTGAGCCCTTGCCCCTGGCAGGTGCCCGGTGGACATCATTGGTGGGTGGCTGGAGCCTGCCTCGGGGATGGCTGCACGGAGCGCAGGTGTCTAAAGCAGGCCCAGGCCCTGGCTGGCTTTGCTCAGTGGATAGAGTGTCGGCCTGTGGACTGAAGGGTCCCAGTTTCGATTCCCATTGAGGGCACATGCCCAGGTTGTGGGCTCGATCCCCAATAGGGAGCATGCAGGAGGCAGCTGATCAATGATTCACTCTCATCCCTGATGTTTCTCTCTCTCTCCCTCTCCTTTCCTCTCTGAAATCAATAAAAATATTAAAATAATAAAATAAAATAAAACGCGCCAGGACATGAGGGGAACCTGAGATGCCTCGAGGGGCCCCCAAGAAAGCAGCCACCATCTGTGGGCGCAGGAAACTGGACAGAATGAGCGCACAGGCTCCCTTCCTCAGGCAGCACCTTAGGGTGCTTTCAGGGCGCGGACCGCGGGGTGGGGCCCGGGGAGTGACTGGGCCCAGCCTCCCATCGGCAGGCGGCTCGGACCTGAGGCCCAGGGGCAGCCACTGCGCTCCGTCGGCACGGCTGGCGGACCTCCGGCTCCGACGCCGCCTGAACCAGGTCAGCCAGAGCGTTCTACACGCGGAGTAACGGAGGCAGCGGCTGTGGCCTCCCCGCGCTCCGCGTTCAGTTACCGAAAGCCAACGTCCCTGAGACACAGACACCTTCCAAACCGCCGTGGACAGCGGGTCCAGAGCCCGCGCCGGGACGCCCGCAGCCCCCAGGCCTTCCCAGGAGCGACCACGGAGCCTGTGCCCATGAGAAAACCGTCCCAACTCCCGGCCGCGTCCCTGGCCCGAGCCCCCAGGTGCCCAGGGAGCCCTCCCTCCCCCGCTTCGGGGAGCGGCTTCCCCCAGAGCCCGCGGTGGAGCTCGGACGCGGGGCCTACCTGTCATCTCCTTTTCAAAAAAGGGCTGGATGGCCTTGCCCTGCCTGGAGTTGTCGGCCACAGCCTCCTTCAGCAGCTGCCCGCAGCACACTGTGGAGGGGGGTGGGGGGGGGGGACAGAAACCCGTCACCTTCCAGGAGGAGGGCGAGCGAGGACATCCCAGGGGCCGGGGGGGGGGGGGGGGGACAGAGACCCGTCACCTTCCAGCAGGAGGGCGAGCCAGAGAAAGACACCCCTGGGCCAGGGCAGGGGAGGGGTGGAGGTTGCTGAACAAAATAGAGAAGGGTTTCTGAGTGGGGGTGTGTCCAGGGGAAGGAAATGGGAAAAGGAACTGGGGGAGGAGGCGGCCGAGGGGGAAGGTGCAGAAAGAAACAGGATTGATTTTGCAAAGACCGTAAAACACAATACATGGCGTGACCCTTGCGGGCACCAGCCAGCGGCCAGCAGGGCTGGGATCCCGACAGGACGGACGCCCGAGCCCACGTCCACCCTGGCCCACCCGTGGTCACTCCACACTGCAGCCCAGGAGAGCGGAGACCAGGCAGAGCAGCAGACAGGACTGCAGCCCGGGCGGAGGCAGCTGCAGCGGGTGGAGCAGGTCCTGGGAGGAGGGAGCCGCGCGGAGAGGAGCCCCAGGGCCCCGCGTCGGGGGGCACCGAGTCTCCTCGGGGTGAGACCCCACGGCCTGCGAGGAAAGCCGCCGGGAAGCTGGGAGCTGAGCGGGGCTCCCACGGCACGGAGATGCCGGCTTCTGACGGCCAGGCCCCCGACACGCGGCTGAGACGGGAGGGCCGCGCAGGGTGGGGGACACCCTGGCCCCCAGTGAGTGCGGCCGGTCCCACCGTCACAGAACTAAGACCAAGCCGCACTGGCCCCACGGATCCCGCACCAGACTGGCTGCGTGATGAGACGCAGCTCTTTTACGCTCGATCTTCTTAAAGCAAAACCACACTAACCAGCCCCTCAGCAGTGCAGGCACCACAGCGTCCAGCGTGTAATACAAACCGGGGGGCGGGGGGAGGTGGGGGCGACAGAGCAGGGAACTGTGGCCCCTCGGGGGAGAGAGGAGGCGTGGAGCCCCATCAGGAGCCGACACCAGGCCAGCGGGCGCGCGGGAACTTGAAAACAGCGATTGGAAACAGGCTACGACGTTCAGAAAAAGACAGGCAACGTGAGTGACCAGATGGAGAAATCTCCGCAGAGAAGTGGAAACTAATTTTTTAACAAAGAGAAAGGAACAGATGGAAGTCTGGAACTGGAGGCCATCAGGACGGGCCGCCCTCGGCGCCTTTGGGGGCGGACACCGGGCATTAGAAAGGATCAAACTGGAACAAAGAGGGGGCTGAGGGGCGAGTTAAGGGGGGCAGCGACTGGAAACAAAGAGTGGAGAAAGGGGCGGAGGGTGCACAGTCCAACACACATATAATTGGAGTCCCAGAAGGAAAGGGGGGCAGACAAGAATATTTGAGAAAATATGGCAGAAGAATTTCAAAATCTGATGAAAAGTATCAACCTGCAAATCCAAGAGTCCGAGACCCAAGAAGAAACACACAGGGAACCACACCTGAGGCATCGCAGTTAAATTTCCGAAAGAGAAAGAGAGAGAGCAGCTGCAGAGCCGCCAGACGGGGAAGCCTCCGTCCGCAGGCAGGGCGGCGGGCGGCCCCGCGAAGCGGCGAGAAGCTGTCACACGGCTCCTGCTGCAGCGGGAACCCCTTCAAGGACGAAGGTGAACGCCAGACGTGCTGAGACAGACGAGAGCCGGGAGGATGCGTCTCCACGGCGTTCACCACAGGAAGCGCCAAAGGAGGCTCTCTCGGCGGGAGAACGTGTCGGTGGGAACGCGGGCTGCACCAGGACGGGGCGGGGGGGGGGGGGTGACGTGTGGGGGGTGAGGAAGCCCTTCTGCCCTGCACTTCCTGACTTTCAACAAAGAGCGTATCAAGTGAGAGTGACTGCAATGTGTTGTAGCGTGTGCCACATGTGTACAGGCGACATGTATGACACAAGAGCGTGGAGGACGGGAGCCGGGCAAAGGGAACGTCCCACCGGGAGGTCGTGCTGACGTGGAGGAGGGCGATGTTAATTCAGGGTGGATGGGGACACGGGAGGACGCACACGCAGTCCCCAAACAACCACCGACAGAGGAACACAAAGCCACTAACCCACAAGGCAGCTGAGATGTGAAATGATCACTGCAAGGACCTGGTTAGCCCAGGAGTTGGAGGAGCACAGGACAGAGGACATAATAGAAGACAAACACCGGGCCGGGCCTGGCCCGTTTGGCTCAGTGGATAGAGCATCGGCCTACGCACTGCAGGGTCCCGGGTTCGATTCCAGACAAGGGCAGGTACCTCGGCGCAGGCTGCTGGCCCTGGTCAGGGTGTGTGCAGGAGGCAGCCAATCGATGTCTCTCTCTCATAATAATGTTTCTCTCTGTCTCTCCTCCTCCCTTCAAAGGTGGACTCACGGAAAGAAGCTGCCCACCCCGGTCTCTCCTCGCCAGCCCCATAGAGCAGGCGCCTGGAGGGCGGAGGCGGGAGGCTGGAGGCGAGGGGAGGCCGGGCGGGCGGCCACACTCACGGTTGACGAGGCCGTACTTCTGGGCCAGGAGCCCGGCCTGCAGGCTCTTCCCGCTGCCCACCGGCCCGCAGAGCAGCACCTTGGGCGTGAAGGGGGCGTTGGACCGACGGTTGGTCTGGACGTAGGTCAGAGCTGGAAGTCAGGAGGAAGATAATAAACGCAGGCCCCAGGGAGAGGGGCGGGCGGCGCAGCCCCGCTGGCTGTGGGGCTCTGGCTCTGGGCGGACACGGGAGCCACGCCAGCACTGAGCCACCACACGAACAGGCAAAGCCCTGGGGCCGAAGCTGCTGAGCATCAGCCCCGCTGCCTGGGGCCTGGCACAGAGCGTGGGGAGGGCGTGCGAGCAGGTGGGGAGCGGGGGGCAGAGGCCAGAAACGGGCCCCCAGGCCCCTGAGCAGGGGAGCTGCCGCCCAGTGGAGGCCCGGGCCCTGCCCGCTGCCCAGCTGCCCACACCAAGCGGGGTCTCCCCCACCAGCCCCGCCTCCTGTCAGGGACCCAGGCATCCAGCGCCCACGGTCCGCTGTGGTGGCCCTGTGACACCTTTCCGCTCACGTAGACTCCGCCCGACAAGGGGCTGGGCCAATGCTGCCCTGAGGAGCCTGCTGGCTGACCTGGGCGGGTGCGGCGGGGGTGGCACTCTTTTTAAAATATATAAATACTTTTTATTGCTTTCAGAGAGAGAGAGAGAGAGAAACATCAATGATAAGAGACAATTATTGACTGGCTGCCTCCTGCACGGCCCCCCACTGGGGATCGAGCCCGAAACCCAGGCATGTGCCCCGACTGGGAATCGAACCGAGACCTCCTGGGTCATAGGTCAAAGCTCAACCACCGAGCCACACCGGCCGGGCTGCCCTCGTGTTTGGAATTAAAGGCACAGGTGAGTTAAGAGACTGTTTTCAAGGCCGTGAGGACCCTCGGCACCGTCATCGCTTAGCGACTGCGAAGCTAAATGCCCTGCAGGCCTGTGGGCCGGTCCCGTGTCCCCACTCACAGAGCTGGGGGCGGGGCCACGCTCCCGAGCCCACCGCCACGGGGCCGTCGCCACCAGTGCGAACAGCCCGGAGGACGTGGCCCAAGCAGGGTCTCGGATCTCAGACCGCCCGAGGCCGGCACGTCCAGAGAGCACAGACGACGCCTGATTTACAGGCAGTGACTTCGCTGTCCCGACGCCTCCACCGCTAATCACTCTTTAAAAAGCGTGGCTGCTGCGCGCACTGCAGAGACGCACAAACGGCAGAGAACGCGCCTTCCGGCCCTCAGCCTCCCGCTCTGCGTGAACTGCTGGTGATGAACATAGTCCGACACCGCGTGTTCCTTCACCGCCCAGGCATGACCTCGCTATGAACGCTCCCACGTGAGCGAGGAACCCGGGGGCCGTGACTGTGCGAGCTCTGACCGTGGCCCGCGCCCGCCCGCGCTCACCCTGGTAGAAGACGTCCACGCAGGGCTGGTCGGCGCTGATGACCTTCAGGACCCCGGGGTACGAGGGCAGCACCCTGACGATGTTCCTGTGGTGCCGCAGCAGCCTCTGCACCGTCTCCCGCTCCGAGATGCCCTCGGGCACCACCAGGCGGTTCTGGATCTCAGGCTCGGGGGGCCAGTCGAAGGTGGTGTGGTAGATCTCTGCCGACAACAGGGCGCAGTTGGGGTCACGGCTTGGCTGCATGGGGGGGCAGAGGGGGTACAGGGGGGAGGGGGCGTACCTCCAGTTTGAGGGTCAATTCTCTTCCCCAAGTTCCTTTCGATCAGGACTGTGTCCGGGGCACTCAGTGCGACTGCAGAAGAGGAAGAGGGGGTGGGGGAGGGGAGGAGGGGGAAGGAGGGGTGGGGGAGGGGAGGAAGGGAAGGAGGGGGAGGGGGAGGGGAGGAAGGGGAAGGAGGGGGAGGGGGAGGAGAGGAAGGGGAAGGAGGGGAGGGGAGGAGAGGAAGGGGAAGGAGGGGAGGGGGAGGGGGAGGAGGAAGACAACCCGGCAAGTGGGAGCGGGTCCCGGACACTGGACTCCTTGGGCCAACCCCTGCCCCACCGTCTCTCGCTGTTCATGACAGTGAGCCACCGCCATCTCCCACCCGAGGAGTCTCTCGGCACCAAACACAAAGGCCTCGACCTCAGGACCGAGGCCCACGCACGCCTGACCCTCCGACCGCTAACCCTTCCGGGCCGTGCTCGGCGCCGGCAGGCACATCTCGGCACGCGTGCCTTTGCCAGGTTTTCCACTGTTTCCTAAAGAGAGACTCTCAGATGTGAGATTCCTGGAACAGGAACCACCAGGGTCCAAATAAAAGCCCACGTTTTAAAGACCGAGCCGGGACGCACAGAGTTCTCTGAACTAGGCAGCGGCGCTGACCTGGGCGGGGCGGGCGCGGGGCGGGCACAGCAGGTGCTCCCTGGGGGGCCGGGCGGCTACTCACTGACGTGCCTGGGGGTGATCCCGAGGGTCTGGACCATCATCGCCTGCTCCCGCGTCTCGGGGATGCCGTCCAGGATCCAGCCCTGGGCAGAGAATTCCCAAAGGCGCCCGCTATTTTTATCTCCCAGAATTTCCAGAATAAAGGAACTGACAGCTTTATAGAAAGGCCGAAGCTCTGAAGACAAAATGAAGTAAAACGACAGCCGCACCTGTAGTCTGTCTGTTTCCCGTCACCAAACGCTCCTCCTGCCTCCCTCCTCCCTGAGCTCTCGCTGCTGCGGCCACGGGTGGGCCCAGCCTCGAAGGTGGACGCACCCACCTGCTGCTCCCTTCGCCCCGTTTCGCGCCCTTGTCTCTGAACCGTGCCGGGCGGGCACCCGGATGCCGGGGAAGAGCCTCCAGATAAATGTGACTCCCGACGCCTGGGCCGGACGCGGCTGTCCTCCCGCATCTCCGTCAGCGGCCGGCGTCTGGGGAAGCGGCCGGCGTTTCTTTGATCATTAATGAGGCTCAGCCGTTTTCTCCATATGTTCACTGGCCAGTTGCGTTTTTTCTTTTCCAAAAATGCCGCTTCCTGCCATCTCTGCAGTCCCCTTGGGGTTCTCGTCCTTTTATTTATTGACAAGAGCTCTTTGCATATTAAAAGCGTTAACCCGTTTTGGCAAACACTACCCCAGGCCCGTCGAGGCCAACAGTGTTGCCAGCGTCTCCCGCAGCCTGTCTTCGGCTTTTCATCTCGTGTGTGGTGCTGTCTCTCACACACGTGTTTTTGGCCAAATCGATCACTTTCCTCTTTGATTCCAGCGCCGGGTGGATGTGTGCAAAGCTGAGAAATGTCACTGGCGTCTAAACCAGGGGAGGGCCACAAGGGGTTCTTAAACTGGACCGGAGGCCGGAACAAAAGCATGGATGGAGTGTTTGTGTGAACTAATATAAATTCAAAGTAAACATCATTACATAAAAGGGTACGGTCTTTTTTTTTTTAGTTTTATTCATTTCAAACGGCCGGATCCGGCCTGCGGGCCGTAGTTTGCCCACGGCTGGGCTAAACTGTGTCCTCCAGCACTTTTCGCCTGTTCGGTCAAGTTCCGAGTGGAGCCCCTTTTTATTGGAAATGATGTGAGGCTGCGGTCGCCCTTGTCTCCTTGCGGCTCACCCGCCAGCCCGGCCTCGTCCCTGCAGCGCCTGCCCCTGCCCCTGCTCCTCTGATGCCACTGGCATCGCAGTCCGCACGCTGGTCGGAAGCTGGCCCTGGCCTCTGCCGGCCTGTAGAGGCCTGTGCCGTCCTCACGGCTGAAATCATCGCTGCTTATAACTTAGCTCTCTCTCGCAGGACATGTTCCTCCTCCTTCCTCTTTTCCCCCCAAAATAATCTGTTCTTCCGGGTGCGCAGCAGCAGCTTTCCGTCAAGTTCCAAAACGGAAATTCTACTAGGCCTGCGTAGTAACGTTAGCTGTGTGGGTTAACTTCTGAAGCAGCGACATTTTTACAGATCGCCATCTTCCTGTGGGTGCACGTGGCTGTGTCCCTCAGCAATATCAACATTAAACAGCTTCTAAAGTCTTTCCCAGTCCCGGGAGCCATCTCTCTCTCTCTCTCTCTCTCTCACACACACACACACACTCACACACATAGACATACATACACACACGCACACACACATACACACTCACACACATAGACATACACACACACATGCACACACTCACACACATACACACACTCACACACATGCATGCACACGCGCACATGCACACACATATATGCACACACACTCACGCGCACACACACACCTTAGTGCTTCTAACTGCACAGCCAGATACATTTGCAAGAGCGAAATGAGGCCACACACAGCTTCAGGTCTTTGTTCTGCAGCGGGGGTCAGGCGGGGTTCCGACACTGGCTCTCAGAAGGGGACACCCCCTGCCACACACCCCTCCCTCTTGGTCATTATGAGAACTGGGCTGATTAAGGTCAGAGGGCGGACAGGTGGGTAAGGTCAGACTCAGGGTCGCTCATTACCCTCAGCACCTGACTCCCAGGACCCCGGGGGGATGGGGCAAGCAATCTTTTTCTTTTTCTTTTTTGAAGTATTTTTTATTGATTTCAGAGAGGAAGAGAGAGAGAAAGAGAGAGACATCAATGATGAGAGAACCATTGATTGACTGCCCCCTGCATACCCCACACCGGGGGGCGAGCCCACAACCCAGGCATGTGCCCTGACAGGGAGTCGAACCCTGACCTCCTCAACGCTCAACCACTGAGCCACGCCGGCTGGGCAGCAATGTCTTTCTCAAAACAACAAACAAGCAAGCCTGCCTTTCCCCAGTATTAAAATATTTAGGTTCCAACAACCTCAGGTGACAGTTTTAAAGAAAAGCTCAACAAATTTGCAGAGTAGGGCGGGCTGGGAAAACCAGGTATGCTCCCGCTAATTTCTTAAATTATGCAGGAAAGCGCACGGCCGTGGGACCCCTGGTTTCTAAACTAACGAAGCAGAAGTGCAAAAAGATATTTTTCACAGCCTTCTGCTCCCTCAAGTCCTTGTTAGAGGCAGCGGGCGCGGGGCAGGGCTCTCGGAAACGGAAGCATCCACAGCAGCGAGCCCGCCAAGACGCGAAGACCCTCTGAGAGCCCCTCGCAGCCCAGACGCCCAGCCCCGGTTTCCTGAGCTTCGGCTACATTCGGACCCCTTTCCCCTTTATCTGGAGGGAGGGCCCGGGGGGCGTGGAGTCCCTCTCAGACGCTGAGGGAGGCAGGCGCTCCGACCTCGCTCGGCTGGCTCCGCGGGGACGGCCTCTGCGTTTAATATTGCATTGCAGAGCGATCATTAGCATCTCGCCCCGTGAATCCGTGAATCCGCAGCTGATGTCAGCATGTGGTCCGCAGCTTTTAGAACTATTTGGGGGAGTCGCTCTCACCGACTTCCAATTACACGGGAAAGTGCAGCAAAGTGAGGAGCAGCTTCCTAATTAGCCGGCTCGGCTCCCGGCGCCTCACCCCGGGGGATCTGAGGCTCTGAGCCCGAGGAGGTGGGGCTCGGCGAATCCCGGCCAGCCGCGCTCCCAGAATCAGAGGTGCTAGAAACAGGCCCCCGAGGGACCCCCAGGGCAGCCTCACACCCCCTGGGGCAGCCCCCCTCGATGGGGAAGTCGCCACGCCACCCGTCGGCCCGCACGGGCCCAGGAACCCAGGCCCTGCGTCGGGCAGCGCGGGTCCCGGCCTCTCAGGTGGGAGCCCAGGCCGAGCCCTCGGAGAAGTCTTTCCCGGACGCCTGTGTCCACACAGGGTCCTGCCACCGTCCAGACTGTGGGCTGTTTTTCCTTTCCTTTTGCTTTTTTAAAATATATTTTTATTGATTTCAGAGAGGAAAGGAGGGAGAGAGAGAGCGAGAGATAGAAACATCAATGATGAGAGAGAATCATTGATCGGCTGCCTTCTGCACGCCCCCCACCCCCCCGAAAAAAAAACAAACCAGGGATCAAGCTGGCAACCCAGACCTGTGCTCTTGACTGGAATCGAACCCGGGACCCTTCAGTCTGCAGGCCAATGCTCTATCCACTGAACCGCACCAGCTAGGGCGGTGGGCTGTTCTTTCGAGAAGAAACAGCAATTTTGGCCGAGAGCAAGTTCATGGCTGCACAATCTGGCAAAGCAAGACGCCATAAGTCGGTAAGCAGCAGCCGACCCTGCCACAACAGGCCTGGTCAGGGTCGCCCCAAGGTCGCAGGGTCTGACCTCCGGGAGAGCTGGGTGCGGGCGCATCAGCCAGGCCCTAATGAGAACACAGCATCCAGCCGGCCGCTGGCTCCGCCGAGGCTGTCAGAGCAGGTTAATTGATATTCCGAGGCCCGCGCCCGCCACACCCCCGTGGCCTGGTTCTGTTTTATCACACATCAAAGGCCCGTCTGCTCGGGGCACCGCGCTGGCGCAGAGCTGGGGGTCCGCACCGCTGAGGGCGCGTATCACAGGAGGGACACGCGCCGAGCAGATGTCACGGGTGAGAAAAAAGGAACGCGGAGCAGCCAGCCGGCCGGGGAGCTGGCGAGGCCGGCAGAGCTCGGCCTGGTGCAGGCTGGCAGCGCGCAGCTCTGTGATCCTGGCCTCCCTCCCTCCTGACTACCATTAAAGCGCAATTAGCAATTTCCACGGTAAGACTCCTGCCCTCCGGGCCCTCCGCCTCTTTGATACATTGCTCGTGTCTCCTCCCCTCTCCTCCAAAGACCAGAGCGGGTGCTCCCCTGCGTTCCCGTAGGACGCCCCATCCAGCTCCGGGCTCCAGCTGCAGACTGGAGGGGGTCCCTGGGGCCGGAAGCTGACTCATCAATCAGACTCACTCGGCGAGTCAGACCCGGGGACGCGTCACGGAGGGCTCACACGCAGCCCTTTTTCCTCATGAAATATTACGTGGTCGCCCAACACACACAAGAGGAAAAAGGAGACATTTCATCAGCCAGAAAGGAAACGCATCTTAAACGAGCAAGTTTGGCCACTGATGAGTCCCAGAGGCAACGAGTGAGCCAACACGCCCACAGTCGTCCCGGTACCCACGGGGCACCGGGCCAGGACCCTGTGGCACCGAAATCCGCAGGTGCCCAAGTCCCTTAGATAAAATGGCGCAGCCCAGCCGGCGGGGCTCAGTGGTTGAGCATCGACCTGTGAACCCAGGAGGTCAAGGTTGGTTCGATTCCCAGTCAGGGCACGTGCCCGGGATGTGGGCTCAGTCCCCAGTGGGAGGCAGGAGGCAGCCGAACAATGCTTCTCTGTCATCACTGATGTTTCTCTCTCCCTCTCTCTCTCCCTTCCTCTCTGAAATTAGTAAAAATATGTTAAAAAAATAAAATACAGCCCTAACCGGTTTGGCTCAGTGGATAGAGTGTTGGCCTGTGGACTGAAGGGTCCCAGGTTCGATTCCGGTCAAGGGCATGTACCTTGGTTGCGGGCACATCCCCAGTGGGGGGCGTGCAGGAGGCAGCTGATCCATGTTTCTTTCTCATCGATGTTTCTAACTCTCTATCCCTCTCCCTTCCTCTCTGTAAAAAATCAATAAAAAAAAAAAATTAAAAAAAATAAATAAATTAAATAAAATACAAAAGACTTTTAAATGGCACAGAACCATGCACACAGTTGGCCCTCAGCAACCATGGATTCCAAATCACGACTGAAAACACTGTTTTCCACCCGCAGTTGATTGAATCCGAGGATGCGAAACCTGGGGATATGAAGGTCCCGCCGTATATTTACTGAAAAACAGTCCACGTATAACTGGACCCACAAGTTCAAGTTGATGTCGTTCAAGCGTCACCTGTATTTCGATGTCTAGCAACACTTTTACGTCAGAGCATAACCTCCCCTGCCGGGGTCCAACCCCAGCGGGTCCAGGGGTTCCCAAAGGCGTAGACGGAGTTGGCGAAGAAGGAAGGACACGGAGACAGTGTTCAGTTGATCAGCAGCCTAGCCAGGATCTCCAGCCAGGATCTCCAGCCAAGTTCTGGTCTGGATCTCCAGAGAGGTTCTGCTTCAGATCTCCAGCCAGGTTCTGTGTCCATGTTCTCTTGCTAGGTTCTCCAGCCAGGTTCTGTCCAGGTTCTCCAGCCAGGTTCAGTCACCAGGTTCTAGTCAGGTTCTCTTGCCCATTTCTGTAGTCAGGTTCAGTCCAGGATCTTTTGCCATGTTCTCTCCAGCGAAGTTCTTCTGTCTCTAGTTCTGTGTAGGTTCTGTCTTCTAAATTCTGTGTCCTAAGTTCTGTGTTCTAAGTTCTGTGTTCTAAGTTCTGTGTTCTAAGCTCTGTATTCTAAGTTCTGTCTTCTAAGTTCTGTGTCTTGCTGTCTTGTTACATCTGTATTTATACCAGTTGATTCAATCCTATCAATCTCTATTACAAAGGTTAGGGCGTTTCTTATCTCCATTCCAGGGAGTAAAGATTATGTAGCTTAAGCATGATTGTTCATAGTTAAAGTGATTAATTACCTGCCTGGCACTTAGTTAAGAGGTTTTATTCCCTCCCTAACTTCAGGGGAAAATCCCTACCTGGGGAAACACCCTTTCTCAGAGACCTTGGTTAAAACACATAGTGCCAAGAAGGTGAGCAAACATATTAAGAACAGTATGCCATATATGCCAGGTCCCTTGAAACAGCAAGCATGGACCGGCTCCCAGCACTCCCCAGCCAGCCAGCCCCGGGTGCCCCACAGGCTGCATCCCCGACCATGCACAGGCACACGGACCACCCCTCCCTCGTTGGCCCTGCCCACAGCATGTCCCACCCAGGCAGCCCTGGGCTCGCCGGGCCCTTCTCCTGCACAGCCCACGTGGCCTGTGCTCCCATGGGGCCGGGGGTGCAGACATCCTGCTCCTCGGCGACACATGTGTGACCAGTTTATGCAAACATGCAGATCCAGGCAAGTCTGTGCGCCCAGGACTGCAGGCTACAGCCGGGTCTCCAGGTGTTACATGTTGGCAGCGCACACACAGGTGTGAGTGTTCAAGAGGCTTTCTGTTCGTTTCCAAACAGAATCCGCGGATGCTGAGGGCCAACTGTGTGCATGGTTCTGTGCCATGTAAAAGCCTTCTGTATTTTGTTTTTTAACATATTTTTACTGATTTCAGAGAGGAAGGGAGAGGGAGAGGGAGATAGAAATATCAGTGATGAGAATCATTGCGCAGCTGCCTCCAGCACGCCCCCCACTGGGGACTGAGCCCACATCCCAGGCATGTGCCCTGACCGGGAATCGATCCAACCATGACCTCCTGGGTTCACAGGTCGGACAATAAAAGATGTGTGTGTGTGTGTGTGTGTGTGTGTGTGTGTGTGTTTCAGAAAGAGAAAGGAGAGGAATAGAAACGTCAATGAGAGAGAAACACTGAGCAGCTGCCTCCTGCACACCCCCTACTGAGGATGTGCCCTGACCGGGAATCAAACCGTGGCCTCCTGGTTCATAGGTCGACGCCCCACCACTGGGCCACGCCGGCCGGGCTAAAAAGTATCTTAACGTCAAATTCACAGCAGAGGTCTGTGGTGGCCCTGGGAGCCGCCTGCAGGGGAGGACGTGTGGGAGACTGCACGCCTGGGGAGCCAGCCCCCGCCCAGCTCGGAGTCGCCGAGGGCCCTGTGCTCTTGGTCCCCCTGCTGCTCAGGCACCAGGCTTGTCCTGATGGAGCGTTTTCCTCCCCTGGGCAGTGAGGGCCTTCACGCACATCCCGCGATTCTGCCGCCCACGGGGCACGGGGGGGGGGGGGGGGGGGGGGGGGGGAGGTGCTGCAGCTCGGCCAGCAGATGGGGCCACACGGGCCACTAAGGAGCCCTGCATCACCCCTACCGCCAACCACTGCACCCCGCAAGCCCCGGTCCCCGCCTCGCCGCGGTGCATGCCGGAAGGTGCCCCAGCCGGGGTCAGACGGCCCCCTGCTCTGCAGCCCTGGCGGCCTCTGCATTAGAGGAAGCGCCCCGTGGCGTTCCCACCGCCAACACTGGCGCGGGGGCGCGGGGGCAGGGGGGACACACCTGCGACCAGCGAGGAAGAGGGGACCCCAGGAGCCTGCCCTGCCGAGCGAGCCTGAAAGTTGGTCCCACAATCCTCGGGGCCCCCCCTTGGTCGGGGAGTAGCGGGGCGTCCACATTAAATGCGATAAAAAAGCTAACCTGAGACGGCAGAGTATGTCGACATCTGATGTACAATAAGGGACCCCCTGCTGCTAGCGGGGGGCGAAGTGTGGCCCCGCCTGACCGGGAGGGGGGCCAGCAGCGTGGTCCCAGGTCTGCACTGAATGGGCCGGTCCTCCGGCTCAGGGAGGGGAGATGGGAGCCAGGTGTTTTGAACTTGAGCTTCCGGAAGGTCCGCTTTCCTCCCAGGACCCGCAGGCCCTTCCGTGGGGCCAGCAGTGGGTGTCGGCGCCGCGGCTGCTGGTCTGTAATGGGGAGACGCTCCCACCCCTGCTCGCACCTCGGAAGCCCGGCCTCGTGTGGCCGCTTCGTTCCGTCCGTCCCTAACGTGGCCTGGCCCGGGCCTGGCGCACAGCAGTGCCCACGGTCTTAGCTGGGAGAACCCACAGGACAGCGGTGCGGGTTCCATCGGAAAGTGCCCGGGCAGCACGGGGTCTGCACGCGCTGTGTCAATAAATGCCGCGAACCGTCGCCCATGTCTCCGTCCTGATGGGCCCGGGTTGTGGGCTCAGTTCCAGTGGGGGGCGTGCAGGAGGCAGCCAATCGATGATTCTCTCTCATCATTGATGCTTCTCTCTCCCCCTTTCCCTTCCTCTCTGAAATCAATAAAAAATATATTTTTAAAAACACAAACTCTTCTGTGTGTGTGGAAGGGGCTTCAGGAGGACTTTTTCCCGGGAAGCAGGGCGCCGGGGCGGGAGCATGGGGCACTGGGTGCCTTTTGAGCTCTGAGCCATGTGAGCGTCCTGCAGCCAAGAAACAAATCCACTCATATTTTAGTGACACTCTGCGCACCCACCCCCCCCGTGGCAACACGAAGACAAGACTGGGAGACACAGGGAGGTGGGTGAGGCGCCCCAAAAGGAAAGGGACTCAGCCATTCAGACAACTGGGGCGCAGACACAAAGACAGACGCGGAAGCCCGTGGGGCAGGGCCCCCCACGCCCTGAACCCACTGCCCCCTGCTGCTTCCTCTGCCCTGGAGATAGAAAGGCCGAGGGGCCCACCCAGAGCCCACCTCCCTGTGACAGGGCCCATCAAAGTGCCAGCTCCTGGTCTCAATGCCGTGACTCACTTCAAAGCCATTCTTCAAAGAGATGGCATCTGCCACAGAGAGGGGGCCGCGCCGCCCGCTGCGGAGTCCTGACGGTGCGCGTGGGCCATCTCTCCCTGCGCACTGGCCCCGAGTCTCTGCTGAGCTCTCAGTCCCCAGGCCCCGCCCCGAGCAGCTAAACCACCACCATCCCCACACACATGAACACGCAGCCAGGACGCTGTTTGCTTTGGAGGGGGTCTGTCTGGTTGGAGCAGCCCCAGCACGCAGAGAGCAGCCTCGCCTCCACCCGGGTCCCGTCTCCCCAGGAGACAGGGACAGGGGGCCGGGCCCTGGAAGCTCAGGAGAAATGTCAAAGCCAATGAAAGGCCGCGGCTGGTGTGGCTCAGTGGATAGAGTGTCAGCCTGCAGACTGAAAGGTCCCAGGTTCGATTCTGGTCAAGGGCACATGCCCGGGGTGCAGGCTCGATCCCCTGTGCGGGGCGTGCAGGAGGCAGCCAATCAATGATCTTTTCTCATCATCGATGTTTCTAACTCTCCCTCTCCCTTCCTCTCTGAAATCAATAAAAAATAATAAGATTTAAAAAAATTATTTTACAGCCATGAAAGGAGCTATGTCTTTACTCTGCAGGTACCTACAGCTTGGGCGCCATCAGATCAGAACCCTGAGGTGAGGCCGCAGGGAGGGCAGTGCCCACCCGCGGGCGGGGACAGGCCGAGCGAGCGCCCGCAGGACAGGCGCCGAGCGGCTGAAGCGGGGCTCCGTGTGCGCCTCGTCCGGGGAGGACTGCGGGACCTTGAGCGAGGCCCCGCAATCCCAGATGCCCGTCCCTGAAACGGCTTCGACCGCCTCTCGCGCTCTGGGCTCCGTGCAGCCTGAACGAGGCTGTGGGTGCGGCACGCAGCCCTCAGGGCCCCCGACATCACGCTCACAGTGTCACGCCCAGTGTGACGTCACAGCCGCTTTGCGCAGAGCACCTGCCTGTGGACAAGGTGCCAGGCCGGTGTCCCAGGCGACCAGTGTCAGTTTGGTAGCACCGTTGCCAAAACAGGCATAACAGCGCTAACTAATGTCGCTGTAAGTATGAGTATGCATGGGACACCTCCAGCCCGCCGCGCTCCTTACGCGCACAGCAGCCATCGCTTAGAGTTCATGACGCTCTGGCGCTGGCGGTGGCGGTGGGCAAGGGCCTGGGAGCCTCACGCTCCCTCCGAAATCACAGCCACGCCTCAGTCTCCTCATCTGTGAAATGGGAAGCAACGTGCCGCCCGGCGAGGGCTCCTGGGAGGCCCCGAGGAGCCGGGTGTAGAGCCCGGTGGGGGGGAGCGCCCGTGGGTGCACCGACACTCCCTGTACCTGTTGTTCCACCTTTCGCCCTCCCACCCCCCACCCTCTCCACCCTCTTTTTGGTTCTGGTCACCAACTCCGGTGTGTGTGTGAGTGCGGGGGGGGGGGGGGCCCTGGGACACCCGCTGGTGTCTGTCGTACAATTCACTCCACTCTGGCTCCATCTACTCAGAGGTGGCACCCGATTCCTCAGGTTGAGGGCTCAGCCCCACCTCAGAGTTTGGGGTGCCCCCAGACCCCACTGCCCCTCCCGGTCCAGGGTGTCCGCTCCCTGTGCTCTGCTCTCAGATTGTGTCATTGGCGCTGGCTGGTTGCCTCATCTACCCCCACCCCCACGTCCACACTGTTCTTCCATTAAAGGCCCCCCGTGACCCCGTGGTGGGCTGAAGGGCACCCCAGATTCCACTTGTCATTTTCCCTCCATCCAAGGTGAAACCCACGTTCACGGCCTGACCCTCCCCGAGCTCCAGTTTGGCCATGGCCCCCGGTCATCTCCGCTCCGGGATGGGACACTCGCCCTCGCCCTCCCTCCACCTGGTGACCACCCCCCCCCTTCCCCCAGCGCCAGCCCCGTGGGGCTCTCACCCGGCTGATGCAGTCGTCCTCGAGCAGGCGCTCCTGGACCAGTCTGACGAGCAGCACGCTGGGCACCGACTGAGGAAGGAGCACAGGGGAGTGAGGGCGCGGCCCGCGGGCCAGGGCCCAGGCTCCCAGGGGCTGTGCTGGCCCGAGGGCCACGCCCACAGATCCCTCATCTTCAGCAAACTCAGGCTCTGAGCTCCCGGAGAAGCTGCTGGAAGGGGGGCTGTTTCCGCCATTGCCCGTATCCCCCAGCTCTCTCGGCACTTCCCAGGCTGGCGGGGGGACGGGGGGCAGGGAGCGCCGCCCCTCCTACCCTCTCCTGACCCTCCTGACCCCTCCGTCCCCAGGCAGGGCCAGCTGACATCCAAAGCCAGCTTCCAGGGACCCATCTCCCTCCCTGACAACACCCATTCGTTCAAACAGGTAGGGATGCATGGGACACAGGGACGCTGGGGGTGGGGGGAACTGTGCAATCAAAGAACAGGAGCTCAAAGGCGACAGGTGGGGGGCGCGGTGCCCCCCAGTCTGCGCAGCGGGGGACGGGCTGCTGACTCTGAGTGGCCCCTCCTGGGTGCCCCCCGCCGGGTGCTGTCCAGATGCCAGCTTTGATGTGTCACAGAGCTGAGCGGGGCTCCGGGCCTTCTCCACACCCCGCCAAGCTGCCTGCAGGAACCAGGCCCCCTTCCAGAGCCGCCAGGCTCTCCCGCCCCAGCCCCAGCGCCTGGCTCTTTTCAGAGAACCGGGGACACACCGATGGGGCCCAGCGAAGCTCCCACGGTCACAGCCCAGGGGCAGCCCCCGGCCCCTCCTCCTCTTCCTCCTCCTCCTCCTCCTCCTCCTCCTCCTCCTCCTCCTCCTCCGCTCACTCGGCCGCACCCAGCAGCTCCTCTCAAAGGGGCTGTGCCGGCTCCAAACAGCAGGCCACCGGCCCGCGGGCGCCACCTGCGACCAGGCCCCTAGCAGGGCTGCTTGCACCCCTTCCTTCAGCCCCTGAGACGCCTGTCCTCCCTGACCCGCCCCCACGTCCTTGCCTCTCATCTCCCCTGCACCCGGGCTGCCGGCCAGAGAACCCCAACAAGGCCCCCTGAAAGCAGGCCGTGTGGCCTGAAATGTGCTGACCGTCAGCCTAAGGAATCCTGGGAGGAATTTCCTAACCGCCCTCCTCTCTCCGCTGAACTTTACACCCAAAAGCATCTTCCCCTGGAAATAAGCCCCTTCCCCCCTCGCCCGCTCCCCGCCCCCCCCCCCCCCAAGCTTGTCTCCTGCAGAAAGTGAGATTCCACTTTCTTTCTAAAACCATCTTCCTACTCCCAACGTTGGTGGCCCTCAAGCTGTAACCCCACACTCTGGCTCCTGCAGGACCGTGGGGGCAGGGGAGGGCAGGGGGCAGGGGCAGAGGCAGGGGAAGGCACAGGGGCAGGGGAGGGCAGGGGGGCAGGGGCAGGGGAGGGCAGGGGGGCAGGGGGCAGGGGAGGGCATGGGAGCAGGGGCAAGGAGGGCAGGGGGGCAGGGACAGGGGAGGGCAGGGGGTTGGGGTAGGGGGCAGGGGAGGGCAGGGGGCAGGAGCAGGAAGAGGACAGGGAGGGGGCAGCACTTGCTCCCCCTGAGTGCCAGGCAGGCCGTGGGGCAGGAAGCCTGGGACTGAGCAGTCAGACGGCGCTCTGTGGGGGGCCGGCCCTACCCTCTTCCTCTCGTAGTGCCTCCGGGCCCCTTCGGCCAGCTCCGAGTGGTCCATGGCCAGCAGGCTGTCCAGGGTGAGAAGGTTGGTCTTCAGGTGCTTGGCGAGCCACATGGCCTGCAGGAAGCAGAAGCCGTAGCCATAATGGAGGGAACCCCAGGACACTCCCAGGCCCTTCCCTGTTCCGTGAGCACAGCCTGGCCACAGGGGGGCGGCTCCGGGAGACAACCTTAGCAGCACCCCCAGCCGCCCGCCTGCTCAGGAGCTAAACCCCTGACCCCTGCTGCTGGCTGCGAGTGGCGGAGCCCGTGGGCCATGAGCTGTGACCTCAAGACAGGGAACGGAGATGGGCCCTAAATGTGGGCGGGCACCCTCGATGCTGACTTCTTTTTCTGGTTGATTTCAGAGAAGGACAGAGAGATGGAAACCTCAGTGAGGAGAGAGAATCACTGGTCGGCTGCCTCCTGCTCGCCCCACACTGGGGACCGAGCCCGAAGCCCGAGCATGTGACCTTGACCGGAATCGAATGCAGGGGACCCTCCAGTCAGCAGGCCGACGCTCTACCCACTTCGCCACACCAGCCAGGGCGATGCTGGCTTTTTCTTAGGGACGGGGAGGCGGCCTCTTCTGTCCCATGTGTAGGCTCATTCACAGCTACTACAGACGCAGGGGAGAGTGAGTCCTCAGGGATAATAACGCATAGAAGGCTCTCAACGCCAAGCCGACCCCTGGCCACGTTGGCATCGGGAGGCATGAGCCTGACCCTCTCCGCTCCTCACGCTGGAAACGCGGTGACACGTCAGCAGACAGCCCTTGGAGGCCTCTGCCTGGATTTTACTGGATGTCGCCTTATCGTGAAGAGAGGTGCTATGTGTCCCCCCATGCGGGGGCAGGGGGCGGGCAGCTAAGTGCTGTGGCCTGCCCGCCTCAGGGAGGGGCGGGGCCTGGCGGAAGGTCTCTTGCTTGAGTCACAGATGCTGCGTCAACGCTCCCTGGGCTCAGAGCAGAGCCAGAGCAGGGACAGTGGCGGCCGTCTGGGGGACAAAGGCCCTCGGCCCAAGGAGCCCTCACGCCCGGCCGCCACCGGCTCCAACACGGCTCGGGGAGCCCAGCCAGTGCAGAGGCCACCCCCAGCCTCAGCATGGCCTCGGGGGCGCTCTCCAGGAGGCCTGGGCCTCCCCAGCAGACGCTGTCGGGTGAGAACAGAGTGCGGGGCCTGGTGCTGCGAGGCGACCTGGCCTGGGGCTCAGTTGGTTGAGCGTCGGAGTCTTATGGGCAGGCTTTGGGCTCGATCCCCAGTGTGGGGCGTGCAGGAGGCCGCGGATGGATGATGCTCATCACTGATGTTTCCATCTCTCTCCCTCTCCCTTCCTCTCTGAAATCAATAAAAATACATTTTAGAATAAAAAAGAATTGAAGCACAGTAACCTCCATCTTGGGTAAAAACTGCTGTTTAAAATGTTAACCCTGCTATTCTGGCTTCTGTAAGCGTTTGCTTGCTTAAATAATGGGGAAAATAAGACAACTCCCACTCCAGAGAGGCCAGAAACCATGCCCCAGACAGAGCTGTCAGTGCTGCGCCAGGCCGGGCCTGGAGATGTGGTCTCACGGCCCCTTCCCAGCGCGCAGGCCCTTCCTCAGAAGGCCCGGAAGTCTCGTTCCGAATTTGGAAAACAAAGAGCTGAAAAAAGTATGAATAGGAAAGACTTCCTCCACGGGGCCCAGAATTTGACAGAGACACTCTGCTCTGAGCCCGCCCGCGCGAGCGTAATAATAAAGACTCCACGTTAATTTGGCTTATCGATCAAGGCGTCTTCTGATTTACAGTAAGTCAGAAGCCGGAGGCGGGGAAGGACGGAAGGCGCTGAGCGCAGCCTCGTCCCGCTTTGGGGGTGTTACCGCGTCGCACACGCAGGGGACACACTCACGATGGTTGTCTTCCCCGAGGCGGGCGGGCCCAGGACCACAATCTTCGGCACTGCGGGGGGGAGGAAGGGGCGCGCGTCACCGTGTGCGCTCGGCAGAGCGCCTCCGCCCGCCGACCGGGTGCACAGCGTTTAGCCCTCCTCCCGGTTTCGTTTTCTGCAGGTGACACGTTTGTAACCGCGGTTCCCGCCAGAGAACATTCTCTGTGCGTAGAGGTAAGTGATTGCCCAGACGGCTCATTTTTCTGTCTCCGAGGGAACACGGATGGACGTGGTGAGTTTGCCAAACTAATAAATATCAGGAACAACTGAGATTCCAAACGTCGTAAAGCATTTAAACAGGGGCTTTGTCTCGGGGATAAAGTGCCTCAGAAGCTTTCCTCCTATATTCATGCCCGCTTACTTAGCGAACTGCGTTCCCTGCCAGTTTACAGAGGGGAGTATGGGGAGCCTGCAGGTAGGGACAGGGACGTCTTTGTTTTCAAATTCGGGCATTTCTATGCACATGGAACACAGCTGCGGGCTGCAGGGTCTCCCGGCTGTCAGGCCCTCCCCGCCCAGAATCCCCACCGTGGCTCCCAGGCCACCGCGTGGGTGCCGGAAGACCAGCATCTGAAGGTCCACAGGGTGGGAGGTGCACGTGCTGGGCTCCAAACTCAGGAACCGGAACATGGCGCCTGGACCCCGATCCTTCCCCTAACGGTGCGGAGCCAGGGGCACAGAGCAGAGGTGGGACGATGGGCAGAGGTGGTCCGTGCAGAGGACGGATGGGCGCCATCCCCAGCTGGGAGTGGACACCGAGAAGGACCTAGAGGGCCCACGATGGAAGGAGCAGCAGCCCACACCCAGCAGGCGGCCTGGGTTAGCAGCTTTGCCCAGCTTCACAGCACCTGCTCGTCTTCAGGGAAAATGCGGGGAGAAAGTCCAGGTCATTCAAGCTGAGTCCCCCAGTGCTCACGGAGCGCCTCCTCCGTGCTGGGCGCTGGGCACGGAGGGGTCCTCCTCTGCCCGCCTGGGACACGGGACCACTCTCTCCTCAGAACACGCGTGACGGGACACTGTGTTGGCTCTGCCGCTGTGGGATTTCCAACGGGTGGCTCCAGAGCACGGCTGTTTCTGCGTCGGGAAACACAAGTCTGGCTCACCGGCCCCACCCATGTGCGAGGGGCAGAACTTGCTTCTCAGATGTCCCCTCTCCTGTGGGGGGTGATGTGGGTCGGGGATGAGGGTCAGGAGGTGCGCCCGGAGCCCCTCCACGGCCTGGCCACCTGCGGGAGGCGCTGCGAGGCTCTGCCCACACAGCTGCACACTTCCCTCCGGGGCGGCTGGCTCCCAGCATTCTTCTGGCCAAAGGGCTGTGACCTTCAAGTCCTCCAGGGCCCAGAGGGCTGACCTCCACCGGAGGCTGGTGTGTCCTGCTCAGTGGGACGGCCTGGCCGCCCTGGGGTCCAGGGGCGGGCAGCCTCATTCCTACTTCCTCACCTGTCATCTCGCCAGGACTGTCGTCCTCCCCCAATCCAACGTCTGCACCACAGCTGAGCAGCCAGCGGTGTCGCTGTCCCCCCGACGGCAGGCTCCCCGAGGTCTCCCCCTGCACAGCCTGGACCTCCCCCTCGGCTGTCCTGAGGCGTCACTGTTGTCACCACCATGGCTGCCTCCTGCCAATGGTGCCCTCTGCCCTCAGCATTCCCGGGCGCGAGCGGCAGGAAGCCGATGCCCTGAGTCCAAGGGCCGAGAGGTTGGCAGAATCCTGCACAGGAGGAGCCAGGCAGGGCCACCGCCCCCGCCCCCCAGGAGCAATGCAGCGTGGGGGGACACAGCCCTGACTGGCTGGGCACCAGACACTGCAGCCGTGGCCGGAACGTGGGCTGTGGGGCTGCCCCGGATGTGCCCCCACTGTCACCCAGGAACCAGGCCCTGCAGGGCCACCAGGGAGAGCATCTCCCAGGCTGCACCCCATCTGGGCTCACCTGACCAGTGACTTCAGAGCACCGCCCCCCACCCCCTGCCCTGGAAATGAGGTGGCTGTGTGGACAGAGGGTCAGGTGAGCTGCTGAGGGAGAGTGGAGCTGGGGTGCCACGACAGGTGTGGGGGAGGATAGCCAAGGGGGGAGGGTGGCCAAGGGGGAGGGCCTTGTGCATTGGAGCCGTGGGACCATGGGAGAAGGCCTGCTTGCCAGAGCCAAAGGAGGTGCAGGCGGAGCGTGGTCTGGCCTGTGTACGCCCTCTCCTGGCTGCCGCTTAACCAGAGCTCTGGTCACAGGCCTCCCCCCAAGGTCCTCGGACCCTGGGCCAGACCCAGCAGGCTCAGGGCCTGCGGAACCCGCGGAGAAGAGGGACGCAGCCCGACAGGAGCATTTGGGGGACAGGGGGACTCCTAAGTCGCACGTCCATCTCGACAAAACTACAGGGCTCAGGGGCTGCTGGGGAAACCCCAACAGGTCCCGTAAGTGACACCCAGAGTCCTTTCTCATCCGTGGAAATGCCTAGAAGGGAACAGCCACGGCCTCCCTGCCCAGGTTCTCGCGCACATTTACCTGCTTAACTTCAGCTGCTTAAACCTAACGCCCTGCTGGTGAGTAATTATTTATCAACAGCATCACACAGGCTGCGGGCTGCCACAGGCAACCAACTGCTTCCAACCACTTAAAACGGAATCAAAGGCTCTCGTCCTCCGCGCCCATCGAGGCTTAACGAGGAGGCCTAACGAGGAGACCATTTAAATTCACCAGAAAGCCCTCGGGGGCGGGCTCCTCCGCGGCTTTCCCGGCAAACGCCAGCTAAACAACGCAGCGCACGCTCCACAGCGCAGCTCACACCATGGCCATCTCGGGCGTCCGTGTCGCCCAGGGCTACTCTAAACGCCCGCTTTGTCCCGGAGCTGCTGGTCCCGCGGTGTGGGGGCTGCCCGCCGCGTGCTCACTCACTGGGCGAGTCCAGAACCTTCCCCTCCGCACCAGCCACCCGGGAAGCAGAGGGTGAGCGCGCTTCCAGGGATCACAGGCGGCTGCGTGGCTGGGAGGAGGCCGGACAACCTGGCTCACTGGCCCAGGTGGACCTCCCGCTGTGTGAACGGAGATCATGGCCATGGCCGTCTCGGCGGGAAGGCAGGGAGGCACAGTGGGCAGCTGAAGGGGTGCTCCCGGCACCGAGCTCACAGTCAACGTCAGTGCTCAGTCCTGCCCAGCGGGAGGCTCAGAAAAGGCCGCTGGGCTCTCGGAACCGAAACCGCCGGCCCAGGTCTGCGAGGGTCCTCACTCGGAGCTCCGCAGCCACGCCTGGCACCTGCGGGCAGAGTTTGCGGAGGCGACCGGTGTGCCCGGCTCACGGGCCTGGCGTCTCCTTTCTCTTCCATTTTTTAAAAAATTTTTTTATTGATTTCAGAGAGGAAGGGAGAGGGAGAGATAGAAACATCAATGATGAGAATCATTGATCGGCTGCCTCCTGCACGCCCCACAATAGGGATTGAGCCCGCACCCCGGGCATGTGCCCTGACGGGCAATAGAACCCTTCAGACCGCAGGCCGACGCTCTATCCACTGAGCCAAACTGGCTAGGGCTCTCTTCCTTTTTTTTTAAAGCTACTCAGAGTCCTTTCTCATCTGAGCCTCTGAGCCCCTCCACAGGCAACTCGGGCCTCCCCCTGAGGCTGCCCAAGCGCTATGCCGCTGGGCCGGCTCCTGCAAAGCAGGCTGCTCCAGTGAAAGGGACACAGAGCCGCTTCCCCTGACAGCCACACGGGACAGACTGGTCCTCCCGCTCCTGGCAGATGGGCCCGCGGGCGGAGCCTCTCCTCCCCACGCCCCGGTCCCAAGCTCTGGCCGTGGGTCCAGCCGACCTGCACCCGGGCCACGGCGTGGGAGCTCTGGAACTCACTAAGGGGCGCCCATCAGGAGACCGTGAGGAAAACAGTGACCATGAGTGCTGCCTGTCTAGGTAGACCAGACGCCACACTTACACCTGACGAGCGATCACAGAGCTTACACCCCGCGGGGGCCATCGGCTGGCGCGCGGGAGAGCATGAATCACGGGTTCCGTGGGCCACGACAAGGTGTTTCCTTTAATGACCCCACGAGAGAATTGCTAGTTGTGCTCCCGAAGAAATGAGGGAATTCTTCAATTCACCACCAGCCCCAGTGGTCCAAGCCCCACCTCTCCTGTTCAGACCCTTCTTCAGACAACGGAGGACAGAGCGGCCCCCAGCTGCTGGGGGTGGGGAGGCGCAGGGAGGGGCCCCGCGTGCTCACCGCTGTCATTGTTTCGATGCAAGTGCTCGATCATGAACTGGAGGGGATCCGTGGGCTGGTGGATCAGAAGCTGCTCCAGCATGCTCTGTGGGTACAGGGCAGACACCCAGGTAGTTAACCCCTGCGGGGGCGCCCACAGCCCCCAGCTCAGGTGGCCCAGCACCCTGGTCACCGTGGATAAAGGCCAGGAGGCCTGGTCTCACCACTGCACCCACCAATACGCCTTCCCCCTGGGACCCAGCGCCAGGCACAGTCACAGCCAGTGCCCAAGCACACGTGTGCTGGGGGACACGGCCATCGCTGCTACCAAAAGCCCTCCAGGTGGGACGGAGTATTCACCTGCCAACTACCTCCACAGTCCTGGACAGCCTGGCCTCTCTCTCTCTCCCTCTCCCTCTCCCCCCTCCTCTATCAGTTAACACTTTCCAAAGGAAGCACAGGTTCGCTGGAGAGATGGAGACGGGTGCATAGCCTGAGCTCTGCTCTCCTGTGTGCAGGTTGAGGTTCAAATGACCACAGGCGTCGCCAAGGTGCCCCTGGGGGTGGGCAGACCCAACGGAGCAGACAAAGGCTCCGGAGCGGGCTCAGCAGCCCCTTGGCCCTCAGAGTCGGTGTGGCTGGACCTCCAGCAGGTGCAGAAGGGTCACCTGCAGCACACGCTGGGGACTAAGGTCATACAGGGAGGGGGCCCAGGCAAGGTGGGCGCCCAGGAGGAGCTTGGGCGCAGCCAGGAACTCCTGGTCCTGAGGAGGAAGGGCAGGTGGGAAGCACTGCTGTCCCAGGAGGTGGCCATCTCGGGGCGTGGGTGTGGGCATGGGCGTGGGCATGGGCATGCCACTGTGAGCTCGGGCGTCCCAGCTCAGAAACACCACTGCACGGGCGGGCCCTCTGGAGCTCACCCCTGCTAACCCCGCCTTTGACAGATGGCGGACTAGGACAGGGACTGCTCCAGGCCACCCAGCCGCCTGACGCAGAGCCAGGAGCCAACCCTGGTCAGGGTGGCTCGCCCCTTTTCTGCCCCCTGGGTCCGCGGGGTGGGGTGTCTTCAGACCGCGGTATCCCCCAGGGTCAGGGTGGCACAGGAGTCAGATTCCGCAAGTGGGGAAACCTCGTGAGAACAGACGTGGCCCCCCCAGGGTCACCTGCATCATCTCGAAGACGTGGTGCCTCTCCCCGTACTGGGGCATTTCCGGGGGGATGCGGTGCGGGCCGGTGGTCGCGTCCATGCTGCCACGTCGGCCGCTCCCTAAGAAGTACCGTTGCTAGGGGCGCCGCCTCATGACGTCACCCACGCGCGCTGCTCCCTAGTGACCGCCGTCGCTAGGGACGCCGGGACGTCATCGGCGCGCGCCGCGGGCTGGGCTCGCGCTCCAGGGCAGGTGCTTCCCCGCCGGGCCGCGTCCCCGCCTCTGCGCGTCGCAGCGGGCCCCTCGGGTCGCTTCCGCTGTGGCCTCCGAGGAGCGGAGGTGCGCCCGGTGCACCCCCTGTGCTGGCACCCGGACCGCACCCCGACGGCAGAAGCGGACCCTGCTTCTGGTTCCTGGTTGTGAGCTCCGTGCGCTCCGCCTGGTTTTGTGTCTGTGCACATTATGAACCAAAGCGGATCCTACGCTCCCGGGCCCGGGCGTTAGGCTCTCTGGCCTCAGTTTCCCCATCTTTAAAACGGAGAGCAGAGCTAGGGGAGGGGATTTGAAGAGGGAAGAGAATCCATGGGGCGACTGGAGGGCAAGGGCCCCGCTGGAAACCCTCCGCCCAACTCGCAGCTTCTGAGCCCTGGAGGCCCCGCCACCCCCTCCGGAGGCGGGGCGGGAGGCCACGTGACCCGATTGCTAGGCACCTGCGGTAACAATCTGGCCGTGGCCCCGCCCCTTCTCACTGCGCCCTCCCCACCCTACACCCCACGACCCTCTCCACGCCCTGCGACTGGCCTCCCGCTTCTCCCGGGCCCCAGGCACCCACGGAGGCACTGCAGCTTCGGGGCGTTCTGTGAGTGAAGGCCGCTGTAGACAAGCAGAGGCTACAGCCCCAGGTTCGGAAACTGGGGAGGGGGCGAGCCGGGGTGCAGGGGCCCGCCGCCCGGGGAGGGGAAAGGGGTGCGGCGCCGTGGGGGTCGCGTCCATCCCAGTGGGGCGGGACCGGCAGGCTTGGGACGCAGCCCTGAATGGGCGGCTCTAGCTCTTGCCGCCCTTCTGCGCTCTGCAGCGGTGTGTGCTCATTGTGGAGAGGGCGCGTGGCCTAGTCAGTCCAGATTGCCCCGAGTTCAAATCCCGCGGGCACTCTTACAGCTGGGGAGCCTGCCCCGGGCCTCGCTTTCCTTCCCGATGAAGTGGGGGTGTTGGGAGGACCCCAGGAGCTAACATATCTGAAGTGTTAGGCAGTGACTGGCGTCTGGTCAGGGCACACTACACAGGGGCTACTGTTAGCATGATCTCATCTCATCTTTGCACAACCCTGAGGAATGGGGACTTTCATTCCCATTTTGCACACGAGACTTTGGAGGATGAGAATGGCGAGCAGTCGCTGGCTGTGTGATTTGGGGCAAGTCATTTCCCCTTCCACTGATCACTAGGCTCCAAAAGCTCCTTGCAGAGCCTCTGCCCGAATCCCCTCACTTTATAGCTGGGTAAACTGAGGCCCAGGAAGGGGGCCATTGTCGGCCAGGGTCACTTGTTCATCACGGGCAGAGCCAGGGCTGGAACTAGGTGTCCTGGCTCCTAGCCGAAGCCTTTGCCACCAGTCACCGGCCCAGAGAACCGTGCGGGGCTGAGTCCCGCTTCCTCCCTCCCCCTCAGAACGGCTTCCTCAAAGCGTGCAAACCTCGGGGGCTTGTCAGACCCATTGGCAAAGACAGCCCCCGAACAAAGGTGCAAGAACCAAGCCTGCAATTTGCACCCGAGGTTGGGTTTGCTTCCTGGACATTTCTGAAATGACGCGCCTTCCTCCTCATTTATTTTAAGCCCCAGGCGCTTTTCCTACCACGATGTAATCTTCCTTAGCAGCCTGGGAAAATACAAATCAATTAAAGCCAGAAACCTATTGGGTGATCACTTTTCCCTCCCGCCTCCCCGAGACCGAGCAGTGTCTGCACCCCGTGCCTTTCATCCCAACTAATTTGGCGGCAGCGACTCCCGTTCAAGGGCGATCACTTTGGATAGCTTATTACAGCTCCTCTCGCGGCATTCCGGGCGTGCGTGTCACCAGCCACTAGGATCAAGAACCCCGTCAGTTTTGCTCTCGGGGGCTCTGGGGACCACCAGCAGAGGTAGTGCTGTATCCCTGGAGGACTTGGCAGCCCCAGGGGAGTGGCAGGGAGCCCGGCGCACCGGGCGGCCCCCAGTGCCAGTCCTCACTGCTTTGGAATGAGGAACAGGGAACAGCGATGGGAGTGGAAGCAGGACCCCCAGGAGGGCTCAGGCAGCACTTCAGGCCCTTGATTGCACCCCATGCACCCCCTGCCACAGTCACTCTCATGTCGGGCACGTTTGTCTCTATGGACCGTCTCAGAGGGAAGGAGGGAGACACTCAAGAGCCCAGACTTTATAAGGTCAGGCAGAGGCGTGGGGGGGTTCTGGCGTGACCTCAGCTTCATCACCTGCCGGGGGGCATAACTGGGGGCCCTGTGCACAGGGCCGTGGTGAGGACTTGAGGTTGGGCCCGTCCAGGGTTCTAGAGCCCCACCAAGCAGCCTGCGGCCCTAGGAGGATGGGGCGAGCCATCCAGGCTCTGCTTAAGGGCCCGGCACCTGCCCTGCCCCAGCTCCTCTCCCGCACGCCCCTGTGCAGGAGGGGTAGCCCCTGGTTCCTGCCACCCCTCCTGCTCCCGGCTTCCCCTTCTCTTTAGCTGCGTCCTGATCTAAGCCACTCCCACTCACTGATCCCGCCTGCCCACCCCTCGCACTAGGCCAGGCCCTGGTGAGCCTGAGGCCGGGGGAGGGGGGGGGTGGGGGACCCGCGGGGCTGCCTCCAGGTGTGGGGGTGGCCATATCTGGGCGGGATGCGGCAGGTGGTCAGCACACAGGGGGCCCCCACTGCACCCCCACCGTCAGCTCCCCACCTGTGCCGGCTCAGATGGGGCAGTGCTGGGTGGGGAGGAGGTGGCCTGGCCCTGGGCCCGCCGGTCCCCAGCGAGCTGCGCGGCTCTGTTGGCAAACACAGGCGCTATGGCTCCCAGGACAGACTCAGCCGCTGCCGCTGAAGTGCGCCCCCTTATACTTTCAGGGACCCCCTCGGGTTTACGGGCACCATTGTCAGGGCCCCCTCTAGCGCGGCTCCTTGATGGCGGCCTGGCTGCGGTCCAGCTCCTGCCCAGGGCTTGGCTGCCTCCCTGTCCTCCCGTTCTCTGGTTCACTGCCCCCACCCTCCCAGCAGAGGCCCCTACCCTCCCGACAGAGGCCCCCACCGTCCTGGACAGAGGCCCCACCATCCCGGACAGAGGCCATCTTCTGTCCGTTCTTGCATTTCCTTTCATCAGGACGCCATCTCCTCTTGCCACAGAGATGCCCTCTCTGGCGCCAGCCCTGCCCTGGGCTCAGGTGCTGAGGGACACCCAGCAATAATGCCCCCCCACCCCCAGCTCCAACCTGCTCTCACGCCTCTCCTGGGACCTGCCAGGAAGCCTGGAATGGGTCCTCCTGGTCCCGTCCTTCCCTGTAACTTCTCACTGGGAACTGCCCTCCGGCCCAGCTTCCTGACCCTGCTCACCTGGGGCGTGTGCAGGCCTGGGCTCCAGGTGTGCTGGTGCCCCAGAGGCCGTGGCAGCTTCAAGGATGCTGCTCAGCCCTCAGGCAGCCTGGAGCCTGGGGAGGGGGGAGGGGGCGGGGGTCTGTGGAGCAAGTTTGCTGTGACATCCTGGGTGTCAGTATCCCCCCACCCCCGGAAGTAAGGGGAGTTGATCTGCTGAGGCCCCTTCCGACTCTGACATCCCACAGGTCTGTGAGCTGGAGCATGTGGCGTGTGCTCAGCAAAATGATGATGTCACGGGGGGCAGAGCCCACCACAGCCTTTCTGCTCCCAGAGCAGATTGTGGGGGAGCTGCGGACGCCTGGCCTGAGCGAGGGACCTAGGCACCCAGCGAGCATCCCCCTCCCATCCCCCTCCCAATGGGGGGAGGCAGGGAGGAGGGGCCAGCAGGGAGGGCAGGGCCCTGCCCCAAGCCCAGAGCTGGGGAGTCTCAGCCAGGGCTGGCCCCTCCCTGCCTGGCCCAACGCAAACAGCCCGGTCCAAGCTGATGGGCTCAGATGTCTCACGCTGGGGCACATGCCCTGGTCCCAGCTTTTGCTGACACCACGGGGAGGCACTGGAGGCTGAGCGTGTGTGCGTGTGCGGGTATGTTTGTGTGTGTGCGTGAGTGTGCGTGCGTGCCCGCATGTGTATGTCTGTGCGTGAAACTCAGTCCGGAGAGACTGAGGGCTGGAGACGTTCTCGCCCACAGGGAGGGAAGAAAGTCACACTTCATGGCAAAGAATGTGTCCTTGCGAGATACACGCACGTGGGTCGGGCTCAGCTCTCTCTCGTGGGGGGTGGGGGGGCTGGATGGGAGGGGCTCACTCCCTTCTTGCAAAAAGGGGGTTGCAGCAGCCCCTGCCCCCCAGGATGCGGGAGCCCCGGGAGTGCTCCCCCGGAGGGCCTGCACCTGCAGCCCGGCCCTCAGCGCTCGCTCTCCCTCCCAGACTCCCGGGCCTGAAGGGAGCCCCCGGAGGACCATGAACGAGGCGAAGGAATCGCTGCGGAGCATCGAGCAGAAGTACAAGCTGTTCCAGCAGCAGCAGTTCACCTTCGTGGCGGCGCTGGAGCACTGCCGGGAGAACGCCCACGACAAGATCAAGCCCATCACCAGCATCGAGCAGGTGGCCCCAGGGGCGGGGCGGGGCGGGCTGGGACCCGGGCACCTGCCCGGCCCAGAGATTCCTGGGCAGCACCGGGCCGGCCCTCGCTGGAACCATGAGAAGCACCGAGGCCGAGAGAGGGGAAGCTCATGCCAGCATCAGGCCTGGGATCCTGGCTGGGGGGACGCGCCTCAGGGGTAGGGCGACTGGAACAAGTGGGTACAAAGGCGGGCTCAAGGCAACCAGGGCTTCGTCCCCGCTCTGCCCAGGCCTCCTCTGTGACCAGGGGCCTCTCTGTGCCTCCGTTTCTGCGGACGTCATGAGATGGCCCCCGGAACACACCCAGCCTGTGTCCGGGCGTCTGAGGCCCGGGCTGGACGGCATGTACTGAGGGGCAGACACGGAGGGTCCAGCTGCCGGCTCCACTGGGTCCGAGCACAGCGCGTTTTCATGTAACCCGTGTCTCCCTGTGTGCGTGGACCAGCGGGACTCGGGGCCTCAGCACCAGTGAGCTGCTGGGAAGTTATGGCTTGAGCCTCAGTGTCAGGAACACACACCCAGACCCTCCATCCCATCCTCCCCCTCCCCCCATGGAGAACAGCACCCCCTACTGGCAGTACCCCTTAAGACAGTTTTTCCCCTAATTTTTGTAAATATTTCTCCCGGTTCTTTAACTTGAAAAAAGTAACCCTACGGAAAATGAACACACACGTGACCGAGACCAGGGGTGGGGACCATCGGGCCCACTGGCCGTAGGGGCCTGAGACATCCTTTGGTCTGGCCCGGCCCAGGCATGAGGGTGAGTTAATGAACTGTTTGACCAAACAGAGCAGCTCACATTGATCATGTGGCAGGACAAAGGTCCCCACCCCTGGCCTAGACACACCCACCCGTAACGCCGAGCCAGGCCTGGGTGCCTCCGAGACCCCGCCTGTCCCCACGTCCTTCCGGCCCATCCCTCAGAGGCCCGCATCCCGGCACCGGGCAGGCTTCCGTCAGCGGAGCAGCACCTGAGACCCCCCTGGGCTGGCGCTCAGCGGAGGCTTTTGGTAAAAGTGGCCCCACAATCTGACCCTCCACCTGACATGTGGGCTCCTCACCCTCACCCTGCCTTCCACACCCACACACAGCAGGCAGCCGGTGACACTGCTCTGTGGTTACAGCACAGCCCAGGTTCCCACGGCCCACCACCCACCGCTCTGGGGCAGGTGTGGGGCAGGTGCGGGGCAGGTGTGGGGCAGGTGCAGCAGTTGCAGCAGGTGTGGGGCAGGTGCGGGGCAGGTGCAGCAGTTGCAGCAGGTGTGGGGCAGGTGCAGCAGGTGCGGGGCAGGTGCAGCAGTTGCAGCAGGTGTGGGGCAGGTGCGGGGCAGGTGCAGCAGTTGCAGCAGGTGTGGGGCAGGTGCAGCAGGTGCGGGGCAGGTACAGCAGTTGCAGCAGGTGTGGGGCAGGTGCAGCAGGTGCGGGGCAGATGCAGCAGTTGCAGCAGGTGTGGGGCAGGTGCGGGGCAGGTGCAGCAGTTGCAGCAGGTGTGGGGCAGGTGCGGGGCAGGTGCAGCAGGTGTGGGGCAGGTGCAGCAGGTGCGGGGCAGGTGCAGCAGTTGCAGCAGGTGCGGGGCAGGTGCAGCAGTTGCAGCAGGTGTGGGGCAGGTGCGGGGCAGGTGCAGCAGTTGCAGCAGGTGTGGGGCAGGTGCGGGGCAGGTGCAGCAGGTGTGGGGCATGTGCAGCAGGTGCGGGGCAGGTGCAGCAGTTGCAGCAGGTGCGGGGCAGGTGCAGCAGTTGCAGCAGGTGCGGGGCAGGTGCAGCAGGTGCGGGGCAGGTGCAGCAGGTGTGGGGCAGGTGCAGCAGGTGTGGGGCAGGTGCAGCAGTTGCAGCAGGTGCGGGGCAGGTGCAGCAGTTGCAGCAGGTGCGGGGCAGGTGCAGCAGGTGCGGGGCAGTTGCAGCAGGTGTGGGGCAGGTGCAGCAGGTGCGGGGCAGGTGCAGCAGGTGCGGGGCAGTTGCAGCAGGTGTGGGGCAGGTGCAGCAGGTGCGGGGCAGGTGCAGCAGTTGCAGCCGGTGCGGGGCAGGTGCAGCAGTTGCAGCCGGTGCGGGGCAGGTGCAGCAGGTGCGGGGCAGGTGCAGCAGGTGCGGGGCAGGTGCAGCAGTTGCAGCCGGTGCGGGGCAGGTGCAGCAGGTGTGGGGCAGGTGCAGCAGGTGCGGCAGGTGCGGGACAGGTGCAGCAGTTGCAGCAGGTGTGGGGCAGGTGCGGGGCAGGTGTGGGGCAGGTGCGTGGACCTGGGCTGTGGGAGCAAAGCCTGTGCCGTCCTGCAAAGCTACCACACTTAGGAAGACCCCCTCGAACAACAACAGGAAAGCGGGTCTAGACCGAGAACTGTGGGTGCTGGGCGGTGGGGATGCCCCTTCCCCGGGGTCGTGGCGAGTGGGGGAACCATTTGAGGAGAACTGGGTGGGGAGTCCCACCTGGATGGAGCCGGCTCCTCTCCCGCGTTGGGGGGGTGCTCTAGTCCGCGGCGGCGCAGTCCATCTGGGCTTGGGGTTGAAGTGCTGCCCCCTGGCGGGGCCTGTCCGTGGGGAGGTGGCCAGCTTTCTCCCGTGGGTGGCTCACCTCCCAGCTCCTCTGACTGACGGCTCCTCCCTCTGCCTTGGACACAGGACAGACCTGCAAAGGGTGTCAGTTGGGTGCCCGCCCAGCAGCCCCGAGTGGGACTGTGGCGTGAGAAGCCGGGACCAGCCCTCGGGTTTGGGCGTCGGCTTAGGTCACGGGGCTGGTGAGGCCGGGCTCAGAGCCCTGGTGCGGGCACCTCCCTCTGCTCTCAGAGCCTCCACCACTCAGCTGTTCAGTGAGGATTTAAAAGCTGCCCAGGTGTGGGGTTAGGTGAGGAGGAAACCGGGGCTGCACACAGGCTGCCGGTGCTGGGGCCCTGACCCCGCGGCTCTGGGAGCAGGGAGAGCCCGAGGGGCTGCTGGATGCTTGTCCCATAAAAGCAGCAGCCGGGCCCCTGCCCGCCCTCGCTCCCCTGCAGCCCGGGCTCAGGCTCCTGCCCGCCCTCGCTCCCCTGCAGCCCGGGCTCAGGCTCCTGCCCGCCCTCGCTCCCCTGCAGCTGGGCTCAGGCTCCTGCCCGCCCTCGCTCACGCGCTGCCCTGCAGGTGCAGAGCTACACGGAGCACTACTGCACCAACTCCACAGACCGCCGCATCCTGCTCATGTTCCTGGACATCTGCACGGAGCTGAGCAGGCTCTGCCAGCGCTTCGAGACCCTGCACCCAGGCACCCCGATCACCAATAGCTTCCTGGACAAATGCAAGACCTTCGTGAGCCAAAGCAATGACCTGAGCAGCCTGAGAGCCAAGTAGGTCCCTCAGGCCCTGGTTCTGAGGCCGGGCGTGCTCCTGCGGGCAGGGGGCAGGCAGGGACGGGGGGAGGGGGTCCTCTGTAGAGAGGGAGCTGAGTCTGAATGGGTGAAGCCGGTGGGAATTCGAGGCCCTCATTCTGAGCCCCGGAACCACGGCCCAGAGCCCCGAATCCTCAGGGAGCTGCCGAGAGGCGCGGACAGGAGGCTGCAGGGGACACAGTGTAGTTTGCAGCTATCAGAGCAGGTTCCACAGCCCCTCGTCCAGGTCCTAGTAACTCCTTCGCATCAGGACTACCTGGGGCTCCGGGTCCCCAAACCTGCTGACCCACAGCGCCCGGGGAACAGGGAGTCCCACCCGGTGCCTGCACAGGACTAACACCTCCCCAGGCGATGCGGAGGGAGGTCAGGCTCGAACACCCTGCCCGCGGGCAGGCAGGCGCTCGCCACCGGGCGGGGAGTCCCCGCAGCGGGGGCTCACGGGCCCCCTTGGCCCGGCAGGTACCCCCATGACGTGGTGAACCACCTGAGCTGTGACGAGGCCAGGAACCACTACGGGGGCGTGGTCAGCCTCATCCCCATCATCCTGGACCTGATGAAAGAATGGATCGCCCACTCGGAGAAGCTGCCCCGCAAAGCGCTGCAGCACGTGAGTGGGCCCGACACGCCCACGCCGGGGCGCCCTGCGGCCCCTGTGCCTTCTGCCCAGGCCACGAGCTCCCGGGCCCGCGTTACAAAACACCCCAGTAGGCAGCTTACAAAAGGCAGCCTCAAACCCGGGGGGATAGACCAAGGATGTTCAAAACCCCCCTGGAGACCCCCTGGTGGGAAACTGTAACCCAGAGCCAATGACCTCGCCCAGCCCCACCCCAGCCAAGGGGTGCCGTCACTGAACTCACAGTCCCGAGTGGTCGATCCATTGTCACAGCACTCACAGTCCCTGCCACTCATTAACCCCACGGGGCTGCCCATTATAGCGGGTGTCTCCAAAACTGTATACACACTTTAAAACAAATATATGTTTTTTATTGATTTCAGATAAAGGAGAGGGAGAGAGAGAAACATCAATGATGAGAGAGAATCATTGATCGGCTGCCTCCTGCACGCCCCCCGCTGGAGATCGAGCCCGCAACCCAGGCGTGTGCCTTTGACCGGGATTGAACCTCCTGGTTCATAGGTCGACGCTCAACCACTGAGCCACACTGAACGGGCTGCATACACATTTACCAGCTGATGGCTCAATGGAGGTTTCTTTCTTATCAGATTTAAGCCACTGGAATGAATAATTATTCAGTGTGTATACATTCGGGGGGACACCTGTGTGATTGAGACCCTTGCCCCTCCCTTGCCTTCACTTCTAACTTTCCCTCCTTGGACGACAAGCTCTGTGCCCTGAAGAGGAGCCCCACTTGGAGTGGTGGGTGGGGGTGGGGGGTCCCGGGGAGGCCAGGGAACAGCCAGGGCTCTGGCTGCCCGCACTCCCTCGGCCAGCCCCCGGGCTGCAGGTCCAGCTCTCGGCTGAGGAGCACTAGGCAGGCGCAGCTCCCGGCGAGACAGGGCTGTCCCACCACCCAGGCGGCTGTGGGTGGCACACTGAGCATCCGCAGTGCCACCGGCCTCTGGACCACAGCGCAGAGGGAACGAGCCCGCCTTCCCCCCTCCCTGGGAGCGGGGGCGGGGGCGGGGGGGACCCTGACCTGGCTGCGGCAGGACGGTGCCTGGTCCTCACCTGAGCGAGGCCGAGCTGGCCACAGGCCTACCTGACCGCGGCCTTTCCTCCGCAGGGGGCCACTTAGCTTCTGTGCTCTTGCTTCCTGGGGCTGCTGGCAAGAATAAACGTGTTCCTCCTCCGTGTGCCTGGCTCGTCTCCTGGGTTTGCCCCTAAAGGAAACCGCCTTTATCCTGAAAGGCACTCTGGGCAGTGGCCTCACCAGCGAAACCGCTCGCAGAGCGGCCACCGGACGGAGCAGGTGGCCGGAGACGCAGGGGCCGGCGGCCGCCCTGTGCTAGAGACCCGCCTCCGGCAAGGACGCCCCTGCTCGCCAGACAAAATGCAAAGCTACCGCCCAAGTCTCGTCTCAAGGGCGCTGCTTCCACCCTTAGAACTCAGAGCAGCCCTTTCCAGGGGCAGCAGGTGGAGGCACGCACCTCAGACGGGCTTCCCTGGTCCTGTCCCAGATCATCCCAGTGAGAGATGCTAAGGCCAGGGCCAATCTAACCAGGTTTATAGGCAGTTTCCGCCTCCCCCCGAATCCCCAGGCACAGGACCCACCTCCCCCCACACCCCCAGTACAGGGTCCGCCTCCCCCCACACCCCCAGTACAGGGTCCGCCTCCCCCCACACCCCCAGTACAGGGTCCGCCTCCCCCCACACCCCCAGTACAGGGTCCGCCTCCCCCCACACCCCCAGTACAGGGTCCGCCTCCCCCCACACCCCCAGTACAGGGTCCGCCTCCCCCCACACCCCCAGTACAGGGTCCGCCTCCCCCCACACCCCCAGTACACGGTCCGCCTCCCCCCACACCCCCAGTACACGGTCCGCCTCCCCCCACACCCCCAGTACAGGGTCCGCCTCCCCCCACACCCCCAGTACACGGTCCGCCTCCCCCCACACCCCCAGTACAGGGTCCGCCTCCCCCCACACCCCCAGTACAGGGTCCGCCTCCCCCCACACCCCCAGTACAGGGTCCGCCTCCCCCCACACCCCCAGTACAGGGTCCGCCTCCCCCCACACCCCCAGGTACAAGGTCTGCCTCCCTCCACACCCCCAGTACAGGGATCTGCCTCCCTCCACACCCCCAGTACAGGGATCTGCCTCCCCCCACACCCCCAGTACAGGGTCCGCCTCCCCCCATACCCCTAGTACAGGGTGGGTGTGGCAGGCCAGCTGGATAGGTTCAGTGTCACTGGACTCCACAAAGGGCTGCGTTAAGCCCACTGTGCCAGCCAACCGGTAGGGATGCCAGTGTGCCCCACCTGGACACTCCAGGCTGCACCCAGTGCTGCCCAGCAGGACGCCTGCTGGTGAGTTTCCTGGTAGCCATGGCTCAGGTCACACCCCCCCCACACACACCCGCAGGCCACTCTGGGGAAAGGGCCTGAATTGGAGGCAGATGGTTTTGAAGATTTGTAGCTGTTTTTGCCAGAACAAAAGGATCTTACAGAGACTGAAGTCAGCTCTGGACCTTGTCAGCACCCTCCTCCCCACTGCGGGGTAACCGCCACCCAGACCCTGAGGTTCACATCTGGACAAGTCCCCGAGGCCGCGTCACTCCACAGCAGCACAGCGTAGTGCAAAACGATAAAGTTTTATTTGTTCACAGTTAAACACAAGCAACTGCCTTGACGTCTGAGAACATCCTGAGGACAGCAAACCCTTTGGATCCCAGTCCCACTCGCTGCCCCGTTCCAGCTCCTGCAGTTCACGTGGACGGCGTCAGATGCGGATTGTGTGACATGCTTTTACTCGAGGCGGGAAGGTTTAACCCCTTTGACAAGAGATGACTTTTAAAATGTAACTAAAAGCAGTCAGTTTAAAAACCCCACTTGCAGTGACGAGACCCTTCTTCCTCCCTGGAGGCCAGCCGCACACGCTGGATCAGGACTGAGCTACAGAACGCGGTCTGGTCGGCCAGTCTGCTCCTCCGTAGGTGTCTGCGGTCCACGGCATCTCAGAAGCGATCCCTGGGCCTTCCTAGAGCCACATGCCCGGCTGCCTCCTGAGCCAGAGAGCCCGCTGCAGACTCTCAGGGCGTCCCTGGGAGACCCTCCCAACGGGCCAGCTGCCCGTGGGCCAGAGCAGGGACATTTTTGTGGCCCTGGGAGAGGGGAGCAGAGGGGAGCAAGGGGAGGGAGAGGAGGGGAAGGGGAGAACGCGCCTCTGCCTTCATCAACTCCTTTCAAGGCCGAAGCAGTTGTGGGCGCAGGTACTTGACTGTCCCAGGCAGGTGTCCTGTGTCCCTCCAACCACTCTCTCTCGGGCGAGTGGTAAGGACTGCAGATGGCATGGAAAGGGCGGAAACACGCTCTCCCTGGCACATTCGAGTCATGGTGGAGACAGGAACCACCTGGGGACAAGGGTCACAGCAGCAGCTGGGGCCAGGCCCGGACCTCAGGTTCCTTCACGCTGGAGAAAAGCTTAATGGAGGGCAATCAGTTCCGGGGCGGGGGGGGGGGGGGGGTAGAGGGGGAGGACGGGGTCTCTAACTCTGAATGTAAACATGCACACACACCTCCTCAGGCCGGATTCACCGACCAATGCTCACTGCGGTCGGTTCTCAAGCACGTGCCGCAAGGAGTGGAACTGCAGCAGAGACCTGAGCTGGGTCAGCTGCTCCCCCCACAGGAGACACACTCCTGGGTGGGGCTGAGCTGCTCCAGGGACCCCGTCTGTACACAAGGCGGTGGCCCGCCACCTGCACGGCCTCCAACCCTCCTTAAACCGGCCACACTCCCCCCTCCCAGCGCTTGCACTCGGAAAACGGGGCAGCACCTTCTTTCGTTGGTTCTACGGTATTTCCTGCCAGCGGCCTGCTCCGGTGTTTGGTGCACTTGCCCTGGGCAGTCAGAGCGTGTCTGTCAGCGTCTCCGCCCCGCTCACACCCTCTCCTCGCCACCAGCATGCCACCCCTGGCCTACACAGCGGCGCCATCTTTCTTGACAGCAACGCCAGGAGCCCGTGCTGCTGCCAACGGGCCGGCTGGGCGTGGAGCTGTGGCTGCTGCCCCGCTGTCAGTGGCTCCTGGGACCTGGCCCTGGACCGTAACAGCTCACCTTCCAACGACCATTTCCCCCGAAGGCCTACACATATTCCGGCTCACAGAGCAGCTCACCTATCGCTCTGTCCACTCTCAGCCTAGCAAGGACCGTCAGCAGCTTATTCCCAAAGGTCTGGCAGTTTTCTCTCCTGAAAAATGCTGACAGGCCCAGGGAGGCCACGTCCACCCACCGCCTCACAAAGCTGGCCCCGTCTCCAAGGAGAAGCCTAAGACCTCTCCGCCAGGCACGGCCCCCCCCTGCCTGTGCACTCGGGCAGCTTCCCCTCACGCCAGCGCTGCTTCCCACCCCACAGTAAGTGTTCCTGCGTGTCGGCAGGACCTTGTCAAAGCCTTTAAGCCCATAGCTTCGCGTCTGTCACAGGGCCTGTGCTAAGTGACCTGCCGCGGATTCAGGGGTGACTGCCCGCGGAGACCATGCTGCTGTCTCCCCGACTCCCCAGGGATCCTGTAGTGCGGTCCCCTCAGGCCTATGCCGCCGGGCCAGTGTCGGGGGGACCAGGACATGACAGAGCTCAGGCAGCGTGTCCGGTGACGGGACGGAGGCCGCCCAGCCAGCCCGGGACGCCACAGCACCGTCGGCCCAGGCTCTGCCCGGCACCCATCCCCAGGGCTGCCTGAGGCTGGCCTCCCCCCTGGAGGATGCTCGGCGTCAGGCCGCCTGCTGCCTCTTGCAGGTTTATCCGTTCCAAACCCCACAAAGCTGGCGACGGAGGCCTCTGCAACACCAAAGCCTATGCTCTGTGGCTGGGTCACTTCCACGTGACTCCAGGCCTCAGCCCGGAGCCTCGGATGAATGAAACCCACGGCCCCCACAACCGAGGGGTCGGAGCGCAGCTCCTTAGGCTCAGGGCGGCTGTAAAGCTGGGCAGACACCGGGCGGGAGGGTCATGCCAGGGGCGGCACAGAGACCTCCGTGGAGCCTCAGCCCCTTCACCACGCTGCCCCCGCCTCCCTGCCCTTCACAATCTGCCACTTTTAGAACTGTTCTCCTTCCTTCCCCTGCGCTCCTAGCCCTGCCAGCCAGTGGGAGAAATGCAGTGACAGGCGACTGGTGTCCCCACCTCCTGAGCGTGGGCGGGACAAGCATTCAGGACGGGCCTTGGGATTGGCCAGCTACCCTGCAGCTCTGCTCTCCTCAGAGGCTGAGCCAGGCACTGGCATGTCCTGGATGTCCAGCTTCCTCGGGGCACCAGATAAACAGGTGGCGCCGGGCCCGACAGCCTCTGCCAGGCCGAGGCCAGTCAGTCACGCCCACAGACCCTGTCCCGAGAGGCCAGCTCACAGCACAGGACGCAGGCCTCACCGCCCAGCCCCTTGCGGAGGGAGCCAGGGCGTCCACCGCCCTCTGACAGAACTCCTCATTCCATGTGGGGGTGCCTTTCCCACCTGTGGCCGACTGCGACTCCGGCACAGAAAGCAACAGTGCGTCCCCCCTCCCAGCCCCACCCCCCACCACTCGACACCAGGCAAGAATTCTCAGGCTTCCGGAGTTTATTTCAGGCGCATCTGCCCAGTTCTGCTCTGCCAGCCAGCGCTCTGGCCGGTGCCCCTGCCCCGAGCACACGGCGGCCGGGGTCCCTGAACCGGTGTAAAAGCTGTCACCTTTTTGGTGGCCTAGAACCTACTTAGTGAGGAGCTCTGAAGCCTGAGAAACAAGGTCACGTGGGCTGAGGGGCAGCTCTGGGCCCATCAGAGCCGTCCCGCTGCAGCGCCACAGGGCAGCTGACACAGGTGCCAGGACACACGGACGGACTGCCACCAGGCTCCGCCAGCACAGCCCTGTCTGGAGGGCGGCTCCTCCCCACCACCCTTCCGCCTGCAGACAGCAGGCGTGCCCACACCAGCCGTGGTCAGACCAGTACCAGCTTTCAAGCAAACACCAAATAAATAAGAGGTAGTGGGGAAGGGGACAGAGCGTCCCAAAGGGCACCCGGTCCCCATAGCGCCAGCTCCGACTTTCCAACCAACCTTTGTTCACACAGAACCTTCTAGGAAGCTTATCAGAACCGCCAGGACGGAAGGGGACTGAACCGTTGTTCTTAACCCACTGATTTAGATGCTGAACTTCAGAACCAAAACCAGCAAAAAAGACGTCAGCTTACACACTGCCTGCCACCTGGCGAGGGCGAGCAGCAGGTTCCCTGGTGCCACCTGCCCCCTGGCTAACGGCGCGGCCCAGCTCTCCGGGCTTCAGGGAGGAGTGGTGTTGGAGATTTGGCCTCATATTGCACTGGTTCAAAGGACACGACCTTGTGGGGAGGAAGAAAACCAAGCGGTGAGGAATGCAAACTGGCCCTCGGTTAGTACACACTGCGAGGTCAAGGGGGGAGGCGGGAGGGAAGGGCATTTCAACGCCAGATCCAAAAACCGTTCCGCATTCAGGCAGCTGTCAAAAGGCCTCCATCCCACTTCCGCCCTGAGCCGGCCTCTCACGCCCTGGGAGCAGCCACCTCGGACACACCCGCCCTCTGTCTACATCTAAGGAGTTAACACTGATTGGCCGCCAGCTTAGCTGTGCTCCTGGTGAGCCTCGTTGTAGTCCATGATGCGGAGCTGTCCGACACTGTCCGGGCTGGGAGGCGCTGGGCGTGGGCCGTCGGGGCTCAGGGGGGTCTTGGCCTCCATGCCCATGTCCACGCCCGTCTTGAGCGTCTCAGAAAGGCTGCTGATGGTCACCCCGTCCTCGTCGCACTGGCTCTCGCTCTTGTTCCGAAACAGCTCTCGTGCCTTCATGCCCAGGAAGCTTTTGGAACTCGGAAGGGAGCCCACCGTCGTGGGGATGCTGGTGGAGGGCTCGCCCGTGGCGGTTTCCCAGCGGCTGCTGAACGGGCCTGCCCTCTGGGTCGGGGGCTTCTCGGGTGTGGAGAGCTGGCTGCTGCTGCTGCTGCTGCTGCTGCCGCCCCCGCCTCTGCCTCCACTGCCCCGGGTGCTGCCAGGTCGGGGGGGCCTGGTCTCCCCGTTGTGGCCAGACACCGTGTCGCTGTGCCCCCTCACAGGATCCGAGCAGCTGTCGTTGCAGCAGTCCAGCCTGCAATGGAGCGGGGAGAGAACAGCATTGGTGACTGTGGGTCCGTGTCTGGGAGGTGGGGGCTCCCACTGACATCAAACTCTGCCAATCGCTCGGCGTTTATACGGGCTCAAGCGCGGCTCTCACTGGGGACACCCAGGCCACAGCAGGCACATTAGATGCAGCCTCAAGCATGGGCGCGTCCTGGGCGCGTCCTGTGCGCGTCAGCGACGCGGGCCCAGGAGAGGGCCAGGGAGAGGCCGCAGGGTGTCCTGAGGACAGGGAGCGGGGTCTCTGGAACGCACGTGCCACGTGCGGGAATCGCTGCCAACGCTCGCCGCGCAGCCCCTGCGCCTACCTTTCTTCTGCTGCTTCTGCTGCTTCTGTTTTCTCAACTTCAAGTTTTTTCAGGAGGCCATCCTTCCCCAGCCTGCCGTACAAGTCTAAGACCTCCAGCTCAAACACCTGGGTGATCCGTTTCTGAGCCTCATACCTGCTCTCCGCGGCCTGCAGCTGGCCTCTGAAAGACAAAGCGGCCACGTGGGAACCCAGCCACTCGCGCGCCCGCGACCCCTCCCGTCCCCCGCGGAGCTACCTGGCCTGGAGTTTGACGTCCTCCAAGTACTTCTTCTGCTCCACGAGAAGGTGGTCTTTCTTGGCCAACTGAGCTTCCAGCTCCAAAACCCGCCTCTGGGAGGTGTCGAGCCGCTGGCTCTGCTGGAGCGCGTGGCTCCTGTGCTTCTCCAGCTCCTTCCGATACGCAGCCTTCATCACCTCCACTTCCTGGGAGAGGGGCCGGTCACCACGCGGCCGCCTGGCGCAGCCACCGCAGGAGCACTGAGGGCGCACAGTGCTCGCCCCGCAGGCAGCGCCTCGGGGCCGCTCCCTCTGCCCTTCCCCCGGACCTGGCAGGGGCCTCTGAGTACACTCTTCAGAGCTTTTCTTATCCTGCAGGTTCCCCTTTCTTTTCCCAAAGCCATGATACTTCCCAGTAAGCGGGAGCCAGTTTCTAGATGACCTCCCGCATGACCTTCCCTCTGAAGGAGCCTGGTACCTGCGGGCTGCGGGCTGCGGGCTGCGGGCTCGGGAGCAGCCCCGGGCTAAAGACCAGCCTCTGGGTCTGAGCGGCTCAGAGCGCAGCGGTGGGAACGTGTGTGATGGAGACGGGCGACAGGAAACCCCTGAGTGTGTACTGTCAAGCCCCACTCCCAGCTCGCTCACTAACATCACCCCGGCCTGTTTACTCAGGCGCGAGACTGTCCCACCACCACTGGCGAGGCACTAATTAGTAAGGCCAGCCTGCCGCTGGCCTCGCCGCCAGGCCTGAGCCGCCACCTGCTGAGACTGAACTCAGCAATAAAAGGAAGGAGAACACGCACAGCAGTCCGCACTCTGGGTCCTGAGCGCTCCGTTACACAGACCCGGCTTCCCCCGCCCCGCCCGCCCCTCCCTCCAGGACAGGGGCCTGGGTGAGAGAAGAGAAACATCCATCACCTGCTCGGTACCCACTACCATCAGGAGCTTGCACGGACACCTGACTTAATCTCAAAGTAACCCAACGGGGAAGCAGGCTCGTGTGATGCGTCATGCTGAGAAGTGCTTGTGTGGCCGGGCCAGGGAGGGGTGGGGACGGACACCAGGACCGCAGCGCCATTTGGGGAAACGATTCACAAAGCCACTCTGTGACCAGTGAGGGCCTGCCCCCGCCCCGCCCCGCGCCGCCCCGCGTCCCTCCGGCCCACCTTGGTGGTGTCCGAGTGCTTGTTCTGCAGCTGCTCCAAGTACAGCTCATTGACCTCCCCGAGCACCAGCAGCTGCCTGTTGAGGAACTCCATCTGCTGCTGGACCGACTCGCTGTTGGAGAGCTGACCAAACACAGAACAGGCGGTGAAAGACCCACAGCGCACAGCTGGCAGCGGCACTGGGGGAGCAGCAGCTCACCACTGCAGTGACAGGGCAGAATCCACAACTCCGTGGTTTCAATTCCCTAACCCTCCACTGGTGTGGAGGGGGCATCCAGGGGCGATGAAATGGACAAAAATGCACTTTAAATGGAGCCGGCAAAAAGGAAGAAGTGCCAACGTCCACACCGAGGTGGCCACCACAGGACGCTGGGAGAGGGGTGTGCAGGTCCGCAGCAGGGCATTCGGTCCCGGGAAGACTCGCCATTCCTGATTTCTAGCAGCGCCGTGAACCTCAGAGAGTCACAGCTCAAAACTCTGAACAAACTTGGCCCATTTATGCGAATAGGGTGTGGAGAGACTTCCTGGGACACTCACAGGGTGTTCAACAGCACCCAGCCCCTGACCCACTGTCCCCTGAGCAGAAGGGACAGGCGCGCTCCCTGCTGGGCCCCTCCCGGACTCACAAGCAACACAACTCACAGCTCCCTGCGGGGCCCCTCTGGAGGAGGAAGGCCAGTGGCGGGGCCGGCCCACTCGCCCTCTCACCTTCTGAGACACCTGGCTGAGCAGCAGCTCCGTGTGGCACACCTTGCTGTTGGCCTTCTTCAGCTCCAGGCGCAGCTCCGCCACCATGTTCCTGCAGTCCTCCAGCTTCGTCTGTACGGGGAGATGCCCATGGCTCAGAGCGCCAGCGGGCCTGCCCCTGAGAGCCAGGCCCCCCTCCCTCAGTGGCGCATCAGGAAATAAGTCTTTGTTTTAAAAAGTAAGCTATGGCGAGTTCCTGATTTGTGTAACAAAGGCCTCAGACCCCGAGGCAAAGGCCCCTGATCGGGGCGGGAGGGAAACACAGTGACACCTGCTGGCCACCACGCGCACTACCGGCTGGAGGGCCTTCAGTGTCAGTGAGGGGTGTCCCTGCCGGGGATGAGGACCTCTCTTTGCAAAGCTGTGTGTCAGGTGGTCAATGTGATCAGATCACCAGGCAAAACCCAGTAAGAAACGGGACCTGCGGTGACCCAGGCCTGCACCTCTGTGCGGTGCCCAAGGGCGCACACACAGCATTGGCCAGTGGCTGTGCCATTGAAAAAGGAACTTAAACTTTCTTAGATTCATGTATATTATTTTAAACAGCTCCTAAGCTGTCAGGCAAGTAGCACTAAGTTCTTTAGATCTACCTGAGAAGCAGAACTTCTCTGTCTGGCTGCGGAGCCAGGACAAATGACTGACACTGAGGGCGCTGGGCCTCTCCCTAAGTCAAATGGACCTGCACCAGCCACCGTGTCGGGGAAGGGCTCGCCTGTGCTGAGCAGCACACGGTGTGGGTGTGTGCGCCCCTCGGGGACGCCTGCGCGGCGGCGCACCTGCAGCTCCTGGCTCTGGTTGTAGAATTCCTCCCGGTCGTGCTGCAGCTGCCTGATCTGGCTGTGCAGCTGGGCGACCACCGTGTCCCGCTGCTCCTGGAGCTGGCTGTACCTGGCCTGCTCCTTCTGCAGACTGACCTTCCATATCTGGATGTCTTTCTCTTGTAACTTCAGCTGGTCTTTCTAGCAGAGACCAAAGATGTCATCATTTTAGCTGCCTTCCAACATGGGCGGTGATGCTCAAGTTCAAATGCAAACATTTCATCTAAAGTCTTAGCTGCCCTTTAACCATACATACTACAGGTCCAGACCCTGACAGCTCGCTCTGTCTGGCTGGGCTCTAGCTCAAGGGCTCCCACATTTCCCATCAGGTCACCGAAGGGATGCACATCACGGACGCTCGCCCTGGCCAGCACTCAGCAAGCGGGCACCGCTCTCAGTTACACGCCACCCGGCGGTTGCCGCAGGCTCACCTACTTTCTAAGTGGCAGAGCCACGGCCAGTCTCCAGGTCTAACTGGCTGCACTACTGTGCCACACGTCTGGGGCCATAAAAGAGCTTCAGGAGAGCTGCTTTCACATTTGGAGAAACAAAACAATCTTTTGACCCCGTTATCATCAGAGCCAATCACGAATAAACAAAAAATTCAGGTGTCCCCACGGCTTCCAAGAGCTGCAAGGAAGCCCAGAGATGCAGCCACTCCTGGGTGAACCTCAGAGACGAGGCGGCCGCCCCAGTCACACCAGGGAGCAGAGCAAGGGCGGGAACTGACATGGCTCAGGGGCTGCTCCTACCGGCCACGGCAGCGAAGGGCCAAGCCTGCCGCCCACCCCTCAGCACCCACCCCTCCGCGCTCACCGCCGCCGCCCACCCCTCCGCGCTCACCGCCGCCCACCCCTCCGCACTCACCACGGCCGCCCACCCCTCCGCGCTCACCATGGCCGCGTTGTGCTCCTCCAGAGCGGCCGCCCTGATCACCCTGCGGAGGAGCCGCCTGTTCCGGACGGCGTGCTGCTGCCTCTTAAAGCGCTCATAGAGCAACTGGTTGTGCAGTAAAAGCAACTGGTTACGGAGGGTGCGGATCTCATCTGAGGGAGGAGAGCCTGATTTTAAAGCAGAGGGGGGTGGCAGAGATGCCTTTTACGTGGTGTTCAATCAAGCCCCACCCAGGGTCTCTTAGCTCAAGAAACAATTCTTTAAGAAAGAGGCTGCCGCCCACGGGCACTGAGCACGGGCGCCTAGCCGGCACTCAGGAGGTGAGGCCGGACTGCCACCGCGTCCTCGCTAAGGGCACACTGTGGTGGCGCTGACAGCGTTCTCTCTTTTTCTCCAAACGGGAGCCACATGTGTACACCTCTGAGCCTCCTTTTCTTCCTTCCCTGGTACCTTTCCCCAAACTCCCTGGACCACCTCCTGCACTTGGGGCTTAGCCCAGGGAAGCCGAGGCCGGGCGAGAGAGCTGCACTTTTTGCAATTCTACTGCGAAGTACATGGTCCTTGCCACTTTTCAAAACCAGGAAATGCTGACTTTACGACACCTGGGACACTCTTTAGCAAGCACAGAGTCAAGGGGCTGGAACAGCAGCGAAGGGGGGCTCTCCTTCCTGTAAAGCACCTCCCTCGGGGACAGAAAAGGCAAAAGGCGGGCGGGCGGGCAGGCCCATGTGGGCTGGATCTGGAGTTAAAGTTACAACTTTACCTCCGAAGTGGGTCCAGTCGACAGACTTGCTGGGTAAAGACAACCTGGGAAGAAAGGTTTTGAATCACAAAGTTAGCGAGCTTATGTACCGGCAGCCAGGCCAGGTCCCTCCTTGTGCCCAAGAAAGCCTTCAGCTCCCAGTCCCCGGGGAGGCAGCCCAGGAGCCTCACAGCCCACTCAAGGGAGGGCCGCGGGCTGAGGGCCACGGGAGAGGCCCGTGCCGAGCTCACTCTGTGGCCGGGAGTTTTGCTCAGCTTTCAAGGTGACTGGTAACCAAACACACTGCGAGCTGCCTGTTTTCAATCCTCTACTGAAATACATGGGGAGCAGCTCTGGGTTGAGACACGCCTGTCCCCCAAGTTTAAGGAAAAAGTAGGTAATATACCTGGGCCTATTACACTGAATGTCATTAAAAAATGGATCTTAGCCCGGCCAGCGTGGCTCAGTGGTTGAGTGTCCACCTATGAACCAGGAGGTCACAGTTCAATTCCCAGTCAGGGCACATGCCCAGGTTGTAGGCTCAATCCCCAGTGTGGGGTGTGCAGGAGGCAGCTGATCCATGATTCTCATCACTGATGTTTCTAACTCTCTCTCCCTCTCCCTTCCTCTCTGAAATCAACAGAAAAATATATTTTAGAAAAAAAAAAGGGGGGGGTGGTGGAATCTTAGCCCTGGCTGGTGTGGCTCAGTTGGTTAGAGCACCACCTCAGTGGGCTGTCCTGTACACCAGAAGGCAGCAGGTTCAATTCCCGATCAGGGCGAGACTGGGAGCAACTGATGTTTCTCTCTCACATCAATGCTTCTCTCTTCCTCCCTCTCCAAACTCAATCTTAAAAAAGAAGAAAGAGAGATCTTAAATATTACAATCTCTGGGAAATCCTGCGCTAGGTTACTGTACAGAAGGAAAAGGAAAAGTAACATTCCCCAAGAACCTGCTGAGAAATGACCGAGAATTCAAACTTCCCTCACGCCGTCCTTGAACATCCTTTGAAAAGGGTAATAAAGAGAAAGGTTGAAGAAAAAAGAGAAAAATAATAAATAAAAGAAGGGCTGAAGAGTGTCTCAGAAGATCTCTAAGAAACCCCATGTGCCTTCCCGGGGGAGGGGCCCTGAACTTGCATGGAAAGGCTGCTGATTGATCTCCCACCCAGTGAGCTGTCAGCAAGCAGAACACCTGCGGCCAGCAGAGGGCCCTGTGACACACACTCCTGCTTCTGAAATGCCAGAGCCTCCCCTGCACTGCTGAGAGCCGCGTGGAAGCCGCTGAGCGTCCTCAGAGCGCAGGGCACAGACGGCCTACGTCGAGGTAGGAAAACTCGTGTTAAAATGGGATGATCCAGGTCAGTGTGCGCATCTGGAGGACACACAGCCCTGTGCACGCAAAGGCGGCAGCAGCAGCCGGAGCACACAGCCTGCGCCCTCTCACGCCCTGATGTCACACGGGAGAGACCCTGCGGAGGATGGAACCCGCAGCGCCTCACCTGCTCAGCTCCTTGCCATGCGCGTCGGCGCCCTGCTGGATCAGCCTGTCCAGCACCTCCAGCGGGGAGGCAGAGGGCGCACAGGCTTCCTCTGCGTTCCCTGGCATTTTCTTCACGAGCTCCTTGGTCTTCTTGCTGATGAAATGATGGGCAGTCTTGGGCAGTGCCACCTCAAAAAGATGGTCGTAGGGAGGAGGCTGCCCGCTCCCAAAGCCCGCGCCCCGCTGAGACGGAACTCTGAAGGGGCTGGGCGTGAGGATCCTGGTCTCCAGAGGCGTCTGGTGCTCCCCGCTCCCGGCAGGGCTCTGGTCGCGGCCCCCGCCGGGCAGCTCAATGGGGGTAAAGGCTTGCTTCGGTGTGTCAGGCCCAAGCTTGTCCAGGGACGCGTTGAGAGGCTCGGGGTGCACACTGGCGCCCTGAGCGCTGGTGGTGGCTGACGGGGTCTTCCTCGGACAGCCCAGGAGACTGTCCTGGTAGAAGGGAGAGTCAAAGCCTCCTCGAGGAACCAGGGGCTCGGTGTCGGCCGTGGTGATCTCAGAAAGTTCCTTATAAATTGCCGCTGAGGGGAGGGAGGGAGACAGAGACACCCCATGAGCAGGCCCCCTGGGGAGGGCCAGGCAGTGCCACCAGAGGGCAATAGAGAGCGGCATCCCTTTACCTGGCACTGGACCCCGAGTTCACCTCCCATCTTTTCTCCCCAAGAGAAGAAGCACCAAGCCAGCCCGGCGCACAAGACCGGTTCAGCGTTTTAGCCTCTGGCCCCTCCCCAGGCCCCGGCGCCCGGACGTTACCTTCTTCGTTGTCCTTCTCGATGCTGTCTTCTTCGGAGGCCAGGCCGCCCAAGAACCCTGGAAGGTCACTGAGAGTGACAGCACCTTTGCCGCCAGGAAGTTCTTCTAGAAACAGACAGCCTGAGTCAGAGAAACGCGCGGGAAACCACTGGAACCGAAACGCTTCCCGTCACGGAGGTGCCGGAACTCCTGCTGGACGGACAGGCTGGGAGGCTCTCGGGGCGGCAGAGCTCCAGCACTGCCACATCTCACTGACGGGGCCCAACACCAGCCCCACAGGAAGGAAGCCTCTGTCCCTAACGCTCAGAGAACAGGCAGAACCACAGGCTGGCAGCTCCGCATGCTGTGCGTTACTGTCAGGTTGGCTTTGGTGTCTCTAGGCTCAGTGGTTTGCAGCGTTCCAGAATGTCCCGTTCCCACACGGAACCCAACAAGAGGAGACGGTACCTAGACCGCGGTCGTTGGGAAGATGGTGCTGTCTGTGCAGGCAGGGCCGGGCCGGATCTGTTCTCTCCTCCTGAAAAGATGGGCACGTTTACATCACTCGGCGAGGCTGAGCACCCGTCCCCGGACGTAAGAGAAACACCCCAAGTATCTGCGCTGTCAGATTAGCAAACTGTTTCGTCTCGGACGCCTGGATGTTCTTAAAAACTGTTGCGAATCCCAGGACCTTTTGTTTACTGCGTGGTTATATCTCCTGAAAGTTACTGGATTAGAAATTAAAAGGGAAGTTTTAAGAATATTCATTAATTCACTTAAAACAAGAAGGAACGGGTGAGGCTAGCAGAGCTGCTGTCCATTCCTGCAGCTGCTCGGATCCCTGCAGGGAAGCAGCTGGGCGCTCCCGCCGCCTCTGCCTTCCGGCTGCTGCCTACGGTTCTGGCTAAACATGTGAGGAAAACGCTGGGACTCCGGACAAGCAGTGGTGAGAAGTAAACGATGTTAACAGACAGCGGTCACATCCTTGATGTCGCAGCCACACCTGACAAGGGTTACTTCTTAGGGTTATCTACGGTGTGAAACCTGAAGCCATGGCCATTCACGCTCCATGTGCGTTACCCACCGCGTGCCTGGCATGTGCACAAAAGCGCCTTCACCACGCATGAGGCTGTAGCATCGTTCTCTGGGCATTTGGCAGAGACTGGCTCACCGAGTCATGTTGAAACGATTCACTATTCAATGCTGACAACGCGAAGGACTAACCAAGCTTCCCGAGACCTTCAATCTCACCTGAGAGACTAGGGGACGCTATCCAGCTTGTGGGGGCGCGTGCCAGTGTTTTAATATTCCAATTTCACCTGAGAGCTGAATTTTATCATTGGCAACAAGTGCTGCCAGTTGTTTATCTTGAAGAGACAGGCTCAGTGCATCACTTAACAAACTAACTGCCGGCCACACTCAGGTCTGAAGCCAGCGCCAGCCAGCTCTTCCATAAAACCAGAGCTTCGGGAGAAAGGCGGCTGGTCAGCTCGGCCTGACCTCGCAGGAGCCGGAGGTCACGCCACCTGGTGTGAGCAGTGCGCACGTGCACGTCCTCTGCCGCCACGGAGAGTTACACAATCATGTTCCCAAAGGCCAGGATTTGATAAACTAACGACTTTCACTGCTTCCCACAGAATATTCTTAAGTTAGTTTTTTTGCTTGTTTTTCTTTTCTTTTAAACAGAGAAACCAGTCCAGGAAGAAACTGTAATGCCTGCCAGGACAGGTGGGCCCTTCACACTGAGGGGCCAGGCGCTCACCACCGTTTCCTACAGCAGGAGTTCCACGCAGTCAAGGGGCAAAGGACAGCTCAGTGTCACTGCGCCAGCACCTCTGACCCCACGGGTTCCAGGAAAGGCTCCAGGCCGAGTCAGCTGCCCCGCTTGGAGAGCTGCTGGCTGCTCCCTGTCAGCTGTCTGTTTAAAGCCACCACACTTCAGGGGGGACCTCTATCTGGCATGACAGGCTTCACAGAGTGAGTGAGCAGGCGGCCACAGTGCTGGGGAGAGGGCGAACCGAGCATACCTTCCGGGGGGGTGCGGCGGTGGGCGGGGGGAGTGGGACGTGCACGCAGTCATCCGAGTGGCAGAGCGGGGCGGGCGGAGGAGAGGTCGCCGGGGTTCCCGAGGGAGTTCCTTTTCCACCTGCTCAGAGACAAGGGCAGAACGCACAGTCACTGGGCCCGGCTGCTGAGCTGCCACGTTCCGGGCGGCCTGTCCCAGTGAGGAAAGCTGCTGGCGCTCACTGTGGGGCTCCAGGCCAGTCTCGTGTTAGGTTCCCTCCACATGTTCCGGAAGCCCCCGAGGTTCACTGCTGCCAGTCCCCAAACACCGTCAGACCTGAGGCTGCTCCTGGCCATAAAGGGCAGGCCCACCCCCACCAAACCCACCGAGGCGGACATACCAAGGGCGCCGAAGGCTTTACTGCAGGGCTGGGGGCAGTCAGGCGGCACGTTTCCAGGAGAGGTGGGAGGCGTGGCCATGCCGCACATGAGAGATGGGCTCCAGAGAGTAGCCTGGGAAGTCAGTAAGCATGTCGGGATGAGCAAGGACCACTCGCCCAACGTGTACGCCCCTGGGCGGTGGCCTCTTCAAACTAGAAAGAGGCACCTCATTAAAGCGCTAGCAAGGGACACGTTGCATTTGTAAGTCTAGACTCTAAGAGAAACCCAAGTGGGTTTTGCTAATGTAACCCATCCTTAAAAATAACTCTGAAATGAGCAGTGAGATTTTCCCAGACCACAGGCGAAAGCCCGATGCCAGTGGCCAGCGCCAGCAGCGCGCGGAGAAGCAGCAGGTGCGCTCTGGGACGTACTTGCGGGGCCTCAGCTGACAGCCGCGGCGCAGGGGAACTCAGAGGCGGAGGTAGCTGCCCTGGCGTGCTGGACATCGGCCGGGACACGGAGTGAGGGGTGGAAGTCACGCTCCCTGCAACGAAAGGCAAAGAGCGCACCGCCTCGGTGTGTGGCCTGTTATCCTGACAAAGCGCTTTGGTCACCTCGCCCTCGCTGGGTGGCTCAGCTGGTTGGAGCACCGTTGTGTCCACCAACGGGGGTTGGTCCCCAGTCAGGGCACATACAAGCAGCAACCAATGAATGCATGGATAGTGGGATGATGCATCGGTGTCTCTCTCTCAAATTGAATTTGTTTAAAAAATATGTCTTCTCAACTCCTGATATTCAGTTCTCTGCATTTAAAGAGAACCTGAGGGCCCAGAAATCCTGGGGGGCAAGGAACACCCCACAGTGCTCTTTGGGAATGAGTGCAGGAGGGCCTGCAGGAAACCTGAGAAGGCGAGGCCGGACGGTGCCTCGGTGGGCTGCCTGCTGAGCAACCTGGACTCTGCAGCAACCCAGTTTCATACCGTGCACTCGGGCACACGTCAGTGCTGCGGCCCAGAGGGCCTCACCAGTGTCAGAGAAGCAGGAAGACTCCCTTATGCACAGGAGCCTAGAAGTCACATACTTAAACCCATTTTCCTTGTTAAGCATCGCAGACACAGCAAGTCTGCTGGCACATGATCAGGCAGGAGACCAAGGACATGGGCCTAAATTACACTTGAAGGAGGAATTAATCAGCAGAAATGGAGGCAAATTCTAAGTTTTAATATTTGGGAAACTGCTCCTAGGAGCTGACCTAAGTCGTCTTCTAGGACAGTGATGGCGAACCTTGTGAGCTCGGTGTGTCAGCATTTTGAAAAACCCTAACTTAACTCTGGTGCCGTGTCGCATATAGAAATTTTAGACTTATATTTTTGATATTTATTTTATATATTTAAATGCCATTTAACAAAGAAAAATCAACCAAAAAAATGAGTTCGTGTGTCACCTCTGACATGCGTGTCATAGGCTCGCCATCACTGTTCTAGGAAAAAAAAATAAAGTCAACAAAAATCAACAATGCTTTCTAGGGCCAAAGTGGGAGGCAGAGAAGTGCCAGAGTCCCTCCTACCAAAGCTATTCTGTGTGTCCACGTAAGGGCTTGCGGTGACGTCAGCTGAACGAGGGGGAAGGCGGGCTGAGTTTTGGTGAGATACAGAATAGCCATCTTCATACGAGGCTTCTGTAGGGTCCAGAGAGATTTTGGCACACTCGATTACAACATCATGGGTTTCTAACTTCTTCCACCTGTAAAAGGCAAAGAAAGTCAAGAAATGCAAGCTGTAATCCATTTAATTAATCAAATACATAAGAGCGCTAACTCCAGCCAGCCACTGACCCGTGATTAGCAAAGAACAAGGCAGAAACACACCAACCCAAGAAGTACTGATCAGAAATTAGGCGTTCATTTCACAAACCGATATCCTCCCCATTGAAAGTGGTTATATCAATTTACCAGGCACTAAACTGAAAGAAAAATTTCATCAACAAAAGACTAGGCCTGGCCTCAAAACACAACACAAACTACGCAGAGCAGTCTCCAGGGAAAATCTCCTTCGGAACGAAGGTAATCAAAGGTCAGGGGGGCCTGGAGACTGCCAGGTAGCTGAGCATGACTTAAGGCCACTTATCAAAGCGTTGGGGTTCTAAACCATCCTCCGCGCAAACATGGCGCAGAAAGTCTCAACCCTAGCGAAAGCCCACAAGGAAATGTAAAGACGTGCAAGGGTGCTGATCTGGGAGCCACAGTTCTGCTAAGAGCACGGCCCAGGGAAAGAGACACACGTGGCGAAGTACACCGCGCTCAGCACAGCACAGCCCGCGGTGGGAAGAAGGGAGGAAGCAACCCCAAGTCCAGCCAGAGACTCTGCAGGGGAAAGACTGTGACCCTGTCAGCAGGTCCGCAGTGGGAAATTTTCTTCTAGCATTTCTTCCGCAGTTTGTCCCCCACCAAGCTGTCCCTCTGTCTAAAGCTCCGTCTGGCCGCTGGGCTCCTGGACGGACGGTCTGTTTCCCATCCTCCTCCCGGCTGCGCCTCTCCGCCCTCTGACTGCTCCCTGGGAGAGCGCGGCTTTACCTTCCCGCTGTCACTGCATGTGTATTCTGGATTTCAGTTTTCCTTTTTGAGGCGTCTTTCTTTAGTGGGACTGTTCCCTTCCTCATGGCCACTACTGACATTTCCTGCTGCTTCTGTCTGCTCACTGCTTCTAGCTCCTCTTCACCTTGGTGTCTTACCTTCTGAGTTAGAGCTTTCTTCAAAAGCCAGATAACCCCTGCCTATCGAGGTGAGGGAGGCTCTATAAGTTGACCCAGGAGGCTGAACACACACATCCAATTGTACAACCTCCTAAAACCCAACTCGCCACATTCTCACAGACATGAGAGATTACATCCAAAAACAAAAACGGGGGGGAGGGAGGACGCTGGAGAGGGCCAATGGGGGAAAAGGGGGATATATGTAATACATTCAACAATAAAGAATTACTTTAAAAATTAAAAAACAAAAACAGGCCACTATAAAAAAGGGCATTCAAGGAACGGAAACAGCCCTCAGGCATCAAGAACATGGTGGGAGCAAAGGCTCCAACAGAAGGATTAAAAACCAACGCTAGGACGTCTTCAGGGAATAAAACAAGACGGCAGAGCAGAAACAGGCGAGTGGGAAAGAGCAGAGAACCGTGTTGGGGTCCCGATTTCAATGCCAGGAGTCGTAGGAAAAGACAGAGACGATGGAGGCAAGGAAATCACGCATAAATAGAGCGTTTCCTAGAACCTACAGAGCTCCCAGACCGAACAATGAGAACAGACTCACCAAGGGACAGCACTAGGAAATCCCAGAAAACAAAGCAAAGACTCCACAGGCCCGAGAACACCCACCGACACAGAGGGTGAGAGGCCAGAGGCCGTGTCCACAGCAGCGCTGGGAGCAGGGGCAGCGGACACACCTCCCAACTGCTGAGTGAGAAGGACCCCGACCTGCAAGTCTGCTCATGTTATTACTGCGCGCTGCACACACATCCTGTGCTTCTCTCTGGAGGCCTCACAGGGAGCTGCTTTAAGGTGACGGAGGACTGGCATCACCGGCCTGGGCACAGGCCTGGCTGCCGGCGGGGAGAGGCGTGGAGGGAGAGGAGCTTCTCATAGCTCGGGAAGCAGAGTTCCACCCCGTTCCCCGCTTTTGGTCCTGGCCCTCCGCATGCCTGTATCCTCCAATCAGGAACTGCGCAGGCTGTTTCTCCACGGAGGAAGGGAGCGCCTGGCGGAGCAGAAGGAAGGACCCAGGGGCCCAGCCTCGCCCCCTCCGACTTCCCCAGCCCCCTGGCTGCGGCCACACGCCCCAGGGCACTGCAGCGGCCTCTGCACTGCCGAGTGGGATTTCCATTTCCTGTTGCTCGGGGCGTTTCAGACGCACCGGAAGCCAGGTACTGCCTCCACAAGCAGAAGAACCCATACTCCCCAGTGACCTCTCAAGCGCATGTCCCCCCTTCCCACTGCAATCTCGCCAGAGAGCTGAGGACTATCCAGGGGGTTCCATACCTCCGGGGGTCCAGTTCATGGTCCTTGGATCCAGTCACCAGTTCCGGGTGAATCCGCACATGCTCCATCATTGGCTGGAAGGGTCCGGGTGACAAATGGAAGGCTTAACTATCGCCACGCACCAGGACAGTATTTGACAGTAAGAAGAGCGAGTACTGATGCACGCTGCGGGGGAGGGGGCTTGGACACCATGTGAAGGGAAGCGCCCGTCACAGGGCCACACAGCGCATGACAGGCAAGCCCATCAAGGCAGAGGGCAGCCCGCGGTTGCTCAGGGCTGGGGAAGGGTTATCTTTTCAGAATTCCCCTCCAGCGTTTAATACAAAAGGAGTACGTGCCGCCTGGCTGCACGGCTGTCCTTTACCTTGACCACTTCCTCAAAGGTCTCCAGGTTCTCCTTCATGCTGTAGTGGGAGCGGAGGAAGGAGACGAAGTTGCAAGGGTACATCCCGTAGAGGCGATGGAAGAGGGCATAGACGCTGGCGTGGAGATGGACCAGGTAGATTTCCGCCACGTGGCCTGGAAAGGAGCGTGTCCAGGAGCCTCAGCCAGACACAAAGCTGACGTGGGCCCGGCAGACACGAGCCTGAAGCTGCCGCCTGACTCCTTGCTCACGGACCCTCCCCTTTGCCCCCCGAGAGTGAGAGTGGCTTTCTACAATGCAGTGTGAGCACGCCAGCCCCCCTGAAAATCCATCGGTGGCTCCCTATGGCCCCTGGATACATGCCCTCCACGTGGAGCGACCCTCAGGTCTGACTGAGCTAACTCTGCCTCCTCTCCAGTCATCCCTCCAAAGGGACCCCAGGCGCCTCCCCACACCGAGCCGCCTTTGGGACAGTTGCTGCCCCAACACCGCTCATCCTCCTGCCCCCGCCCGGCTCAGCTGCTTCCTGAAAACGGCACCGCCTGCTGCCTCTGTCCTCAGTGCCTCGCACTGCGCGTGGTGCCCAGCAAGGCTTAAACATTTGTGACCAAATGTGTGAGAACCTTTTAAAATCAGCAGTAGTCTCAGCTACTGTCCTGACATTCGCTTTACCAGAGCTGAGAGTGGAAGGAGGAAAACGTAGTTAACCTAGCCCTGCCTGGGCCGCTGGGAGCCGCAAGCCCACGTGGACAGAGAGGCCTCCTGAGCGAGCAGCCCACCCTGCCCCTGAGGCGACTCCCTCCTGGGCCCAGGGCTGTGCCGGAGCCGCAGGGCTCATCCTCAGGGTGCACCTCGTGCTCACAGCTGGAGGCACCCTGACAGCGGGCTGCCTGCAGAGGTTCCCAAGTCCACTGCATGTGGAACGAGAACACGGGTGGGACGTGCAGTGCCCTCCCTCCTCCCACACACACGGGAACAGGGCCAGGGCCTGTGTCCTGTCAGACCAGCGCACTGAGGCAAGAATGTCCCGCTCCGGCAGGGGTCACCGAAAGGCAGGGAGCTTTACCTCCTGCCACTCTGCTTCTCAGAGGAGGAACCCTTTAAGCCAACGAAGAAAGGCAACACACAGCATCTGGTCCTGCCGGCAGTGGACACCCCCAGCTACTTCCTCGTCTGGCTGGTGACAACACCCACGCCAGCTACAGAAGTCGACACATCTTCCCTTACCGCTCACCCCCTGCAGGTACGCAGGAGTCTTTACCTGGTTTCTTTAGGCACCACGACGAAAGGCGGCCAAAGATGTCAAAGAAGTCGTGGAGGTGCTGCTTGCCTGCCTGGGGGATCATGGGCAGCATGGTTATCAACACCAGGACGCCGGTCGTGAGGACGATGACATCAGTGTCCACCTGAGAAGAAGAAACACCTGTCAGGTGCAGGACTGCACGCCACGGGGCCCAATGAGAGCTTCGCTCAGACTCATCCCCACCCCTAAGGCCCTCAGGGCTTGGAGGGACAGCACTACAGCCGACTCCACAGGAGCTGCTGAGGGCCAGCCCGGCTGCAGGAGCTGGTGCCGGAACCAGGCACCCCCATCCCAGAGGAGCTTAACCTGGTGGGCGATGCCCACTCCTCAAGCCCGAGGACTTGGGAGCAGGATCTGGAAGCAGGAGAGGCTACTCTTTAACAGAACAGAGAAACGCAGCTGTTTTTGTTCATGCAACTAAATTCTAAAATGCTTACCTTTTTACAGTCAATTGAAAAAACCACTCCACATTGACAAGTCATACACTTTTTCAAAGGATCACAACAAAGTATAACTTAAGAAGAAATAAGCATAGCACTACCAGGAGTCCTTACGGCTCACCTTCACAGTATTTAGAAACCAGCAAATAAAAGGCGATACGGTGACCTCTGACCCTGTCTACAAGCCGCACAGCGAGTCCTTCACTGTGGGCTAATAAAGACACCGCTGCCAATGGGTACTGAGCACCTGGCCCGTGACCACATCAAGGCTGTTTGCCAAGTGACTAGAATTCAGATTTAAGCAACAAGATAGTAACCAAGACTCCCGTGGAGGCTAAGACACTCACTATTCCTATTTAAAAAGGAATCTATCCGTCTGGAAAGGAAGTTTTAAATATTCTTAGTTTTCACATCAAGCCCGTCCCTTTTGTGATGGCAGCCATCTACTGATAAGAGTATAAAATGCTGTTAGGAGAATGTATGAGTTCCGGTAAAAAGGATGAACCCTCATCATACAACATCCTAACTGAAGGCTTGGGTAACAGCCAAAGAGTAATTGTCAAGGCTTACCTTTTTGGAAAAGATGAGTAGTTTTGGACTCTGAATTAAATAGGGTACCTCAAAACTGGATTATAACCTCATCAGCCAACAGCTTAAAAAATTAAGTTATTGCCCTGGTCAGGTGGCTGATGGGTTGAAGCATCGTCCCGTACACCAAAAAGTTCTGTGTTTGATTCTTGATCAGGGCACATGCCTAGGTTGCGGGTTCAATACCCTATTGGGGCTCCAACAGGGCATGTACGAGAGGCAACCAATCAATGTTTCTCTCTCTCTCCATCTCTCTTCCTTTCTCTCTAAAAATCAATACAAACATCCTTGGGTGAAGATTTAAAAATTTAGTAAGTTGGTAAAACTATTCCTATTTTTCCCCAATACCACATGCATGTTTTTATGACACCCTGTCAATGTGACTCCTTGGGACCCACCTTCAGGGACCCTAAAGCCGCTAGTCCCCCCACTGGCAGAGTCACAAGCCCCTCTGCAGGTGCTGTGCCAGACGAGCCCGCGATAAACACTCCGCTCCTATCATGTCTCTGGGAGGAGCGAGCACTTCACATTAACCACGTTTCCTACTTCACCGCCGGAAACAAGTCCAGGAACTGGAACAGATGAGCAGAGAGCCCTGCGTGGCCCAGCGAGCCCCTGCCGCGCTCCACCCATCAGGCTCTCTTTAGGGGGACCCTCTGCGCAGGAACACTGCGGGCGCTGCCAGAGCAGAGAGCGGCCAGCAGCACCGGTGGGAGCGTGGCAGCCACGTATCCATGGCGACGGGCCTGCGAGCCCGCACTCCGTTAGCTAAAAGGCGCTTGGGAACGGGGTTCCCAAAGACGAGCCGGCATATTTTCACCTGAGGGAAGGCTCGCCAAGGACGGCATCGGAGAGGCTTGGGAAAGAGAACCAACCTGCTGAAACGTCACCGTATCTGCTTGGGCAAAAGCTACTGGACATCAGTGATGCCCTGAGAACGACTCAGCCCAACTCTGCACTCGGAGAAAACCCCCAACGCCTGGAGTTTCCAAACTCTCAGCTTACAATAGCGCGCTTCCTGGAAGGAACCCAACATTTCAGAAACGACACGCACGAGGCCATTTCGCTCGCGTTCTTACACACGTCGTACCTTGAGACATTTTAGCAGAGAAGGCAAGAGAGGTGCTTGAGAGAGCTTATGCTTCCAGGGCGGCTGCAGCCGGATGGCGTGCCCCAGTAACGAGAGCGTGGATAACCGAGAGGTGGCTTTGCCCACATATTCATTCATTTTGTCCAAGAGATGCTGGAAGTGTGAGAGAACAGGGAAACGTATCTCAGTAAAGCTGGGGGGCGGGGGGGCAAGGGAACCAAGGGAGACCCTCGGATGCATGTACGAGGCTCACACAAAGGCCACCGTGATGGACCCCTGGCCCCCGAGGCTTCCCAAGATGTACAACAAGGGTCACACAGGTAAAGAGGTCAAGTTCAAGATTTAAACCGTGTTGGCAAACAAAACACTGTCCCATCTGGCCTGAGAGGACAGCCTGCACTTCCTGAAAAAGGGTCCCATGACACAGGTCTGCTGGGGAGGCAGGGAGGCTCTCCTTCTGAGGCACAGACAGGCCACCTCTTATCATCACCAAGGCCCCCGCCTGCGGTGCTGACGCTGTGAGGGCCCTGCTGGAAGCTCACTCACTGCCACAGGAGCCCGGCCGCCGGGTTTGGCCCCAAATATAGATCAGGGAGGAGCGGAAGTTAAAACAGCCCAGAGTGAAAGAACAAGATGGCACGGTCTTCATATTCTCTATGACCGCAAGATGCCCCAGTCTGCCGTCACGGTGCTCTGCCAGCTGTCCACCACCAGCCAACATAAAGCAAAGCAAAACGTGAGGGCCCTCCCAGCGCTGGGAAGCTGGACTCGTCCATCAGTCCCGTTAGTTTGCACTTAAGATTTCCCCAGATTAATTAGAAGCTGAAAAACACGACTCAAAGCACGGGTTTAACAGGGGCACTTTATGCACTGAAGTGGCCCTGTACCATTCTAGTATTGGGATTCCAGGATTTTTTTAAACAGCAAGATCTTAAAAAGCCTCTGGAATTTATTTCACTTCGTAAACTTTTCCGGAGACACAGGTCCTGCGGGTGACTTTTACGTATGGCGACACCTGGGAACGAGGCCCCGTGGCGGCAGAGGTTGGGGGGAGGGGAGCTCCGGAGCCTGCACACGGGTGCGGAGGACTGGCACCCGTCTCGGGAGAACATCTCCCACGCTCCACGCTGCCCCGGCAGTTACCTTATCGTGTGGCTCTTGCAAGGTAGTCAGGATGTGCAATACTTGCTGAGAACTGGTTTCCAGGTAATAGTCCACCAAGGTGTTCACAAGCATCGGCCCCCGGTCTGAAGAAAGAAAGGGGGGTTCTCAGAGTCACTTCCTTTGACATTCTAAATTTACCTCAACTCGCTGCCTGTCACAAAATCCAGAAAATGTTTCTCTACACGTTACCCAAAGTCGTACGAAGCACTCTACCTATGCTTCACTACATTCACTTGTCTAACTGTAAGACAACACCAAGTTTATTGGCCTAAATAGCCATATAAGCACATGAAATGCTAGCTTCTTTTTTATTACTTTTTTTATTACAAAAGATAATTCATTTTGCCCGGCCGGTGTGGCTCAGTGGTTGAGTGTTGACCTATGAACAGAACCAGGAGGTCATGGTTTGATTCCCGGTCAGGGCATATACTCAAGTTTGGGGCTCGATCCCCAGTGTGGGGCGTGCAGGAGGCGGCCAATCAATGATTCTCTCCCATCATTGATGTTTCTTTCTCTCTCTCTCTCTCTCTCTCTCTCTCTCTCTCTCTCTCTCTCCCTTCCTCTAATTTGAAATCAATAAAAATATATTTTAAAAAAGGACGGCAGAAACTTGGGATGGGATTCTCGCGTCTGTGTCTGTGTGCACATTTGAATGTTCTGCAAGGAGAAGCTGGACACACACCTCAAGTGGCTCCACCCACGGGAGCTCTCTCTTGGTGTGTAAAGACTCCTGAGAAGGGAAAGCACAGCTGAGCCGCAGGGTTCTGGTCGCTCTAGGTCGCTCTCTGCCGACTGGCAGACGAGCTGAAACAACCTGCCCTCGCTCACCAGCATTGAGGTTCTCTTTAAAGATGGCCGTGACGTCATCGCGCACGCTCAGCACGGGGGAGTCCAGCATGGAGAGCAGCTCCCCGAGGTTGGCTTGTTGGGCCATTTTCTCACAGACGTGCTGTGCCGGGTCCAGGACGTTCGTTACAGATGCTGGAGGCTCTTCATTGGTGCCACTCCCAGACTGAGAAAAAGGAAGACGACAGTGTGACCCAACAGTCTCATGTTCCCCGCAAAAAACTACCTGGAAGGCAGAGCAGCGCCTGCGTTCCATGCCTCGAAGTGTGTGCAGAACGCTGTTATGGGGGCAGTGCGGGCGTGAGAATACCCCTGCCTGTGACAAACTCACAGAGAGTTCTACAGCCAGAGAGAAACCAAACACCACACGGCCAGCCCGACTGTCACAGCAACTTCATGAAAGAACCAAACAGAGTTATTCCTGCTGCTGTTTCTGCCCTGGGTCTTTGGCTAAGATAGTGTTTATTTTTCAAATCAGCGCGTAAAAGTAGGTGAACTCTTTGCAGAAAAGGAACTAACAGCATAGTATTTTCTTTTTTTAATTCCGATTTTTAAAAAATTTAATCTTTATTGTTGAAAGCATTGCATATGTCCCCGTTTTTCGCCCATTGACCCCTTCTAGCCCCCCCGCCAAGGCCTTCACCACCCTCGTGTCTGTGTCCATGGGTCCTTTGGTTGATCACTTCCCACCCAGCATTTTATTCTTGACTATCGCTCCAATGTCTGAAGTTTAGTACAGCTGGTTAGGTCCCCAGGTACTGTCCTCAGGGGCTGAGGGCCTAACCAGCTGCAGCAGCTTTTACTAGCAGACACTGGAGCGATGGTCAAGAAGAAAATGCTGGGTGCGAAGTGATCAGCCGAAGAACTTGTATGCATGTATGTATAACCCATGGACACAGGCACTGTCCTCACGGTGAACCAGGGGTCGCTTCTCCATTTGGAGCGTGCACGCCTCACGCCGTTGGCTACAGGAAAGGGGCACCAGGGCAAACTTCACCTTGAAAGCTCAGTTTTTTGTTGTTTTTTTAAAATATATTTTATTGATTTTTTTACAGAGAGGAAGGGAGAGAGATAGAGAGCTAGAAACATCGACGAGAGAGAAACATCGATCAGCTGCCTCCTGCACACTCCCAACTGGGGATGTGCCCGCAACCAAGGTACATGCCCCTGACCAGAATCGAACTGGGGACCCCTCAGTCCGCAGGCCAACACTCCATCCACTGAGCCAAACAGGTCAGGGCAAAAGCTCAGTTCTTTACGGCAGTGGAGCAGCTGCGCCACCTGTACATACGAAAAGCAGCTCACTCACCAAGCGCGCTGTACACACACTATGTAAGTCTCCCACTGTGGTCCCTAAAGCTGTTTCCCAAAGCCAGGTAATGACCACTACCATGCGTCCGACAGGCGCTGCTCACCTTCCACCAACACCATCAAATATGCTCCTTTCCTGCAGCCGTGTGAGTGGTCTTGGTCCCACTTTCGTAGGGAGAGCAACAGGTTAGGGCCCAGTGATGGCGAACCTTTTGAGCTCGGCGTGTCAGCATTTTGAAAAACCCTAACTTAACTCTGGTGCTGTGTCACATATAGAAATTTTTTGATATTTGCAACCACAGTAAAACAAAGATTTATATTTTTGATATTTATTTTATATATTTAAGTGCCATTTAACAAAGAAAAATCAACCCAAAAAATGAGTTCGCGTGTCACCTCTGACACGTGTCACAGGTTCGCCATCACTGGGCTAGGCCTTTTGCTCAGGGTCACAGAGCCAGGAAGAGGCAAACCAAGGAAGACCTGCGCGCTGAGCCCTGACCTGCCTGACTCCAAACCCCAAGCCCTGCAATGTGACAGCCAGCGGCGTGTGGCCTTGACCCTCACAGCCGCTCTGAGGTAAGCAGGTCTCACCCTTATTTTCAGATGAGAATAGGGACACTCAAAAAGGACGAGTGAGTATGCCGAGGTCACGTGGCAAAGCAAACACAGCTGGCCCAGTTCCCAGGCCAATGAGTAGACATGTCATTTGCAGCCATTTGCACTCTTACTGCCTCAGGAACCTGCACTTTAATAGGCACCCAGGTCGTTCCTATCCGGGTGATATATACGCCCTGTTTGAGAAACACTGTGCTAAAGGGTTAACTCCTCCTCGCATGGCGAATTTAGAGTAACAACGATCCCAGAAACCACGAGTATTAACTACTACCATCTACGCTCTTGTTTAATTATAACCTGGTTAACAGTCACTGATTTGGCTCTTTGTGAGTCAGAAGTTCATTAGCCAGAAAAATTAACTAAAGTGTCTAAATGCATTTCTGATAGCAAATCACGAAACAGGAAGTTGCTGTAAGTTGCTACATCTTACAGGTGAATCACAAAGGAAGTCGATTTGAAAGGGCTCAGAAACCTTACAGCTGGTAAGATTTCACCCCAAAAGAGTTCAAACTGAGAAGAGACACAAATGTCACCAGACTGAGGTGGATTAAATTACAGTTATAAGTAAAGATGCCTGAAACCTGTATGTTCATGTTGACCAATGTCACTCCAATACATTTAAAAATTTTTTTAAATTAAAATTAAAAAAACCAGTGCGCTAAGCCAGCCTGCCGGTTGCTGCTTCCTTGGAGGACTGAGCGAGAGGCTGAAGCCAGACCTCAGCACAGGCCCTGCACAGAGCACCGCTGGCAGGGGAGCACGGGCAGACCTGGGGCCCACGCGGAAGGTCACCCCTTAACAGCACGCCTACCTGCCTGGCCCCGCGCTCACTTCTACGGCAGGCAAACCACCAAGGACGCTCAGGCCTAAGAGTAACCTGTCCGCAGTTCGGTTTTGTTCCACTGATATTGCTGCTTACCTGGCCTCGTCCTGGGAGACGCTGTCTTCTGCGCGCTGAGACCGCCTGTCGGGGCCGGTCCTACAATGAGGAGCCCAGCACAGAGTGACAGGAGCTCAGTTCTAACAAAGATGGCGCCCGTCCAGCAGCCGGGCAGCAGCCAGGCTGACCAGCCTGGACACCCAGCTTGTTTCTGTGTGCAAATATAACGCGGGCATAAACGTCTGCTTTCTGATATTCCAGAAAGCCCTCACGGGAGCTCAATCCTAAGCTCTTGGAATGAGTCCCATGATTGGAACATCTTTCCTTTTAATTTTTATTTTTGTTGTTGTTGTTTTTGTTAATCTTCACAGGTGGGTATTTTTTCCATTGATTTTTAGAGAGTAGAAGGGAGGGAGGGAAGACAGAGAGAGAAACATTGATGTGAGAGAGACACATCGATTGGTTGCCTCCCAAGCACACCATGACTGGGGCTGAGGATCGAACCTGAAACTTAGGTAGGTGCCCATGACCTGGAATCGAACCCGAGACCCTCAGTGTGTAGTCTGTCGCTCTAACCACTGAGCAACACCAGCCAGGGAGCATCTCTCTTTTTTAAACTCATACAAATATGCCTCGAGCACCTCAGCGCAGGGTGCTACGCAGGGCGGACAGACCTAGCGAGTGCAATGAAGAATTGTATGTGGCATGTAGGGAATGGCCGTGGTTCAGGCGGTGCACAAAGGAGGGGAGGGAGCAGCTCCCTCTGTCCCCCCAGACAGTGGACTGAGCTGACGCCTTACCTGTTCCGAGGACAATTGGTAATTCGGTTTCCAGTGCTGTCAGCCTGGCGTCTCTCATGGTCCCTGGAGGAAAACACACACATATGGACATGAACTACAGTGCAGTGAACCGGAGGCAACCAGAGGGAGTCCAGGGTCCCCTGGCTCCGCCTCCTCCCCACTCCGGCCCTGAGAGGCGGCCGTCTGCTCTCCCCGGAACGAACACTTACAATCCCTGGGCCTCCCTCCCTGCCTGCATTTCCCAACAGCTGGCTGCTGGAGAATTCTTTAGATTGTGCGGAACTTGCACGCTCCGCCTGGAACAGTCTGTGTGTGAGAGCGATAAACGAACGGACAGCGGCGAATGGTCGGGACACTGCAGCATTAGAGGGTTCCGAGCTGCAGTCACGCTCTGCTTCACTGGCTGTCCCTCCGGCTCCACATCCCAGTCTCTGATGTCTGACCTTCACCTCCCCAAATGCACAGCGAGAAGAGCCATGGCCTTCCTCACAGGCGAGTGGCGACTGGAGGCGACGCGTCCCGGAGCCCTGAGCACAGTGTGTGGCACCGGGTGTGACTCTGGGGGCCCCAAGGCCAGACAGTGCCAGGCCCTCCATGGGCCTGCATCGCCTCAGCACCCACCACCTCCCCCCACTAGCCTCTCAGTCTCCCAGCCAAAACACACCCCCATTTCAGGACCTGCCGACCCCCAAGCTAAGTCTTCACCTTTCAACTCTCAGCTTAAACCTACCTTCCTCAGAGCCTTCCCTCCCGCCACTCCCGAGTCCCAGGCCAGGTCGGGTCCGTTGCGCACTTAGTGGCCGCATTTCTGTGTCACCGTGTAATTAGCTGTGAGCGTGCCTCCCTCACTGGACTGGCAGTGACATCGAGAGAGAAAGTGGCCTATTCAGTAAGGACCGTATCTCTAGCAGCTGCCACGGTGTCAGTCGGGCACAGCAGGTGCTCGAATTACATTTTATTCCTTCGACATTATGGAACTCAACTCGTTTATATCAATTAGCTACAGTATAGGTAGCTTTGCTTAAAGTCGCAGAACCTAACAACGGTGTTAAGTGATGATTTACTGTGCTTGTTGACTGAATGACTTGGAGTTAAAATATTCTTAAAGGTATAGAGCTGAATTCTGCCTTCACAATAGCACAGCCTTCATCTAACCTTCTCCCTGACAAGCATAAGATACTTGTGAAGAGCTACCATTTCTCTAGTTTTCCCTTTTAGCCTACTTCCTGCCCATATTATCTCATGTTAAATATCTGTCAAGTATCCTATCTAATAAAAGCGTAGTATGCAAATCGTCCCCTCCACCGGGAGTTCCTCTGGGAGTTCAACCAGGGGGCGGGGCCAGCCAGGGAAAGGAGGGAGGACCCAGCCGGCAGCCATTAGGGACCCGCCCATGCGCGAATCGTTGCACCGGCCTCTGGTAAGTACAGAAACACATGCATTCCAGCTTGTTCACACTGTGTTCGGGCATGGGCTGACCACTGACTGGGAGCGCCACGAGGACGGCGAGCACCAGCCCACCGACGACACCGGGGCCATCCCAGCGTCTGCCGCAAAGCAAGTATCAGCGTCTCTGGTCAGCCTCCCAGCGCTGCCCTCAGAGCATGAACGCTGAGCCCCACACACTATACACCTAATTGCCCTGAGCGCGGAAAGGCCGGAAATAAGCCCCTAATGTGCCATCCTGGCCACTGAGTGACTCTCTAACAACGGGGATCTCCTGCCCAGACGACAAGGCCATTCGACTTCCTCGTGGAGCACACTCCACGCATGAACACCGTGGTCCTCAGTGGCACATGCGCACGTGTGTGCAGTGCTGGGGCAGACTGGCCCTTCAGACAGGGAGCACTTGCCTGGCCAGTCACTTGACTAGGGAAAGAGCTGGAATTAAACAGGAGCCTCTCATCTTCAGAACCCTGAGGTCAGCCGTTTGTTAGCCAGGGAGTCATAGGACATCTTGCAAGTCACCTAGCTGGGCCTTTTACCCGAAGAGCGGTAGCTGAGGGTAAGATTCAGATACAATACGATGAGCTCTCGCAGCCTGCCCAGCTGGTAAAGGCGCTGGCACAGGAAACCAGGCTTCTTGTCCAATGCCAATACAAGACTCCTCAGTGCCTTTCCCACTACGCTAAAAACTGCAATGGCAATCACCAGCATCACTGTGATGCTGGCAGGTCACAAGGCCTCCTGCCGTTAGTGATATTGTGTGTGTTTATTCTCTAACTTAGTTAAATCCTGCCCTACAGCCAGGCTGGCGTGGCTCAGTGGTTGAGCATCGACCTATGCAATGCCCGGATTGTGGGCTTGGTCCCCAGTGTGGGGCGTGCAGGAGGCAGCCGATCGATGAGTCTCTCTCATTATTGATGTTTCTATCTCTATCTCCCTCTCCCCTCCTCTCTGAAATCAGTAAAAAAATATTTTTTTAAAAAAAGTCCTGCCCTATAGAGGGACTATGGGGGAGAATCGCTTGGTCAGTGAAGTGAGATGAGACCTGCGAATCCCTGATGAGACGTGCGGAAGGGAGCAGACCCCTGCCCAAGGTGTGCACACCCCGAGGGGTGGGCATGGGAACACCTGTCAGAGTGTAACAGGGTCAATCCATGTTCTTGCTTCAAAAGCCAAATGAAAAAGAAACTTGCCCCCAGATTGAGACCTCCCCTTGCGATAGTCTGAAGCGATGCTCTCACCTACAGCCACATTGTAACTGCACTTCCACAAGCAGCCTTTTCGGCAAAAATAAACGCAGGTTCGAGGAAGAAGATGAGGGCTCTGGGCTTTAGGATCTTGAGGCTAAACAGAAGGAACGAGGTCAATTTGTTTTCACACTGTTGGTGTTCACAGGCTGATGGCTTAGACACCTGGGATTACACATGAACTCCAGCGTACCTGCCACGTGGACCTGTCATTAGCAGGACCTGTACACACGTGTCACATATCTCTACCCTCGACAAGATGCGTGACGGGCTGTGAGGCAGTTAAGATCCACACAGACCTTCATGAACACTAGTGGCAGGTACCGACAAGGCCTTCAGAAAGTATCTTATCTGGAACATCAGCTGACTATCCAGACTTTGGGAAGCGGGTGCTGCGTGTGGCCTTCTACCCCCAGGAGTCCAGTCTGCGCACCCCACACCATAGGCAGCTGCAGAGCACACGCCTGAGATAACTCTGCACACACTCATCTGTGAGAAACAAACAAGCCAGTCTGGCTCAGCGGGTAGAGTGTCAGCCCAAGGACTGAAGGGTCCTGGGTTCGATTCCAGTCAGGACTTCAATTGCAGGCTCGATCCCTGGCCCTGGTCGGGGTGCGTGCGGGAGGTAACCAATTGATGTCTCTCTCACATCGATGTTTCTCTCTGTCTCTCCCCCTCCCTTCAACTCTCTCTAAAAATAATCAGTGGAAAAATACCCTCAGGTGAGAATTACCCCAAAACAAACCCAAAACACAACTAAGGGTATAAATGAAAGCAGGTATTTCTTCACTACACTTGTTTCCTATACTCAGGTTTTAACTAGGAAAGACTCAAAGGCAATTCAGACACAGGTTCAGGCATAGATGGACTATTCCATTACAGGAGCAGCAGATGTAAAGCAGAAATATTACACTGGTACAGTAATAACACAGTTAGTATGTTAACAGTGCAGCCGAGGATAAGCTGCTAGTGAGACACTATTATAGCACCGTGCGCAGCTCTGAGGCGGCTCCCCAGGGGAACATTCCAGCAAGTGAACCAAGTGGCCTTCAGCACAAATGCACCCAAAAGGGCAAGACACCAGCTCCCAGGCCCTCTTCCTCCCAAGGCACAGGACAGAGATGAGAGTAGGAAACACTACTCGTGTGTAAGTGAAACAGCTGCCGGCGAGACCTGCCAAAGCCTGCAGTCACGTGTGACTTCAATGGTCTCAGAGGTAGTCCTTCTCAAGGTCATACAAGCTGGGGCAGGAGCGCTCTGGAGTCTCCATTCAGAATTTTGCCATCAGGGAGCTTGACGGACAACTTGCCGAAGCTTGTATCCTATTTCAAAGGTCTCCTGCAGGGACAGAGCTCAGTCTTGGTAAGGTATGTTCTTCTATAAATAATGTGTCTTATGTTTGACTTTTTGTTAGCATGAACAAAATTATATGCTACAGTATGCAAGCCAGACGGATATCATGTTTGTATCAAACAATCACCATACAGAGCTCCCCCTAAAAAGCAATGTGCAAACTGTGAGGTTTCTTTAGGTTTCAAACCCGGAGGACGCAAACAGAAATATCCAGGAATAACAGGTAGGGTTGATAGTCCAGGACCGTGGTTCTCACAGGTGGTCCTCACAGCAGCAACATCAGCATCAGCTGGAACCTGGCAGAAATGCCCATTCTTGGGCGTTGGCCCAGATCTGAGTCAGAAACTTAGGGAGTGGGGTCTTCCAGGTGATTCTGATGCCCAGTAAAGGTTGAGAACCAGTGGTCCAGGGGAAAGAAGAAGGCGAGAAACATTAAATATATATTTTATATACACTTTGAGGTTCAAAGGAAAAAAATAGTGCATAAACCTTGGGGGGGAAACCAAAGGAATGCTTCTCGGTGCTAAAGGTACCAGCACAGCCTGAACGCCATGCCTGACACGCATTATCAAGTTATACACCCGAGTTCTCCACTTCTGGTTTTCAATGCGGCACCCACAGGTGAATCTCCTGCGGGGTGTAAAGACTCTTTCAATATGAAAGTTTGACAAGATGATTTGAAATGCAAGCAGTACATAGGCCCATCTCTAAAAGACTTGGGCCTCTTCTACCTACTAGCTAAAAAAAAAAAAAAAAGATTGTTTTAAATAAAGCCCAAGTCCATTTTTAAGAGCAAAAATCTATCTAGAGTGATTGGCTGAGCTCCAAGCTGGGTCTGTGAAGTTCCTGAAGCCAAACCCAATACTCCATATCTCTATGAATGTTCTTGGTGGTGGGGAAGGGATATTCGGTCCACAGCTTCCCTGGATTTTAGAGGGGAACTGAGCCCCCTCTTTCCCCACCATAAAAAGATTAAGAATCACTGACGTATGCGTTAGTTTAGGAGATGGGCAGTTCAGGCAGTGTAACAGTGAAATACTAAATGTTGGGCCTCTGGAGTCAACCGACAGGCTTTAAACCCCAGCTCAGCAACTGAGCGTGACTTGAGGCCTCGGTTCCTTCGCCTCTGGTCTCATCTCATCTCTTGAGGCTGTGAGAAGAGTTCATAGGGACTTACTGTAAAATGCTTAGCACAACGTTTGGCTCATAAGCACTCAATATAAACTTTATTATAACAATATTGTATTGCTGGATACGTAAGGCTCAGCATCTATCCATTCAACAACTTGTATGTCAAACATTGATAAAAGCACATTGATAAAAGTAACTTAAAACGGATACACTTCGCGTCTGTTACTGTGCTCTGTGAGCCCCTCCAAGCAGCCGGGTCTGAATGACTCAGACACTAGGTCACGCCATTTGTTCTTCCTCATCACTCTCCACTGTGTCTTCCATCCCCAACAGAAGGGCACACTTGTCCCTCGTTACTCAAATACTTCCTGGTCTTTACTGCCATTATCCTTACACAGTGACCTGTGAGTGCTAGGCCCGTCACTACCAAGCCTTGTTTTTGATCAAACCGTGGCTTTTAAGGCACTTTACTCATTAGATGACAATCTGAATTCATTCCATCTTTTAAAATATTGTTACCATTTGCTACTTCCCTGTATAGAACAAAAGTTAGCCATGCGCAAGAAAAAAATAGCAAGATCCTGAGAATGAATGAATATATCTATACTAGTATATACAATTTTTTATTCTCCCCACAAAAAGAGACATTAAACATTAAGTTACTAACTTCTAATAACTACAGGCTTAAAAAGTAAATCAGAAAATTGCCGATGGTAGACCTCTTTCAGACCAACTTAAAATAGGGGGGAAATGAGTATTTCATGCAAACTACATTATATTAAACACTGAAGGAAAACACTCGGTGCTTGAGTATATACTAGTTACACACACACACTGCTACTGTATATGTATGTATTTAAAGCAAAAAGCTACAGGTTTGAATGTGGAGTATCCTCTCTTTCATGGCTGCAGCTACTGACATGACACACAACACTAACCTCTCAAGGAGAGGTTTGTAATATGAGAAACTTCAAGGAAATTACCTTTCAAAAACAATGTGACATAAAGGAAACGATAAACAGGTCACCAGCCAACAGGTCAGGCTGAAAGTCACCAATCTGCTGAGACATTATCGAGCCACAAGCACTCTGATCCAATCAACTGGGTCAGAATGTTTGACTGAGGGCCCGGGAGACCTTAAATCACAGAAATTTAGACTAGGAACACTCACTTACAATCCAACTCTTATCTCACAAGTGAAGAAACCGCGGCTCAGAAGGCTAAGTGACCTGTTCAAAGCTGAAAGCTGTGGCTTTGAGAAAGCTTGCGGCGATTGATGTATTGCTGTGTTTGGCTCATCTGCACCCAAGAACGTGCAATGAACCCCGGGAGGCGCGCCTGTCAGCCCGCTGTGGCCCTGGGCCCCAGAGAAGAGCGCGCCTGTGCCCGACACACTGTGAACGGAGACAGCTCTCAGAGCGAGCCCGCCGTCAGTCAGAGCCCACAACCACCCACCGCACACACCAGAGGCTAGGAGCTGCTTTGAAAAATGCCTCAGCCGTAAAGTATCACTTGAAAGAAAAAGAGCCAAAGTGAAGCTACGGCCTTGGTCCCCCGCCTCCGGGACACATCAGCACCACCTGCGACTTCTCCCAGAAAATGCCTCCGGCCGTCCTCACAGACAGCACGCAGGTCTGAGCGGCGGGTCTGCCGTGTGGGGTGCAGGTTCTGCTGGACACTTAGAGCTCGTTTCCAGCAGCGGTGTTATTCTGGAAGCGTCACACAGACAGGCATACATGGATCTGTCCTAGTGAGACTGTCAGGTTTCATCTCACACAGGAAACCAGGCACGTGCAGAAGGGGTCGCATGGCACCAGGGAGCGGGGGCGGGGGTCTTGGCTCCTGCCCCAGTGAGGAAGAGTGCACCCGAGTCCAAGGACCTGAGCCGCTCCGACTGCACACACACAAGTAAGGCTTGTCGCCGCCTCGGGCCTGACCAGGACTTCGGGGACACACCGGGTCGCTCTGACGCCAGGAAACGCACGGGAAGCTAGAGGCCGTCACCGCCCTCCAGGCCTGAGACTAAGAGGTTTTGGATGAGACACTCACTTTCGCAAGAGGCTGTTCTCCACGTGCGTCCTCCATAAGCCCCGCTCAGTTCCCCCAGGTGGGAGAGAAGACGGCGCGGCTCCCGCAACAGCAGAGAATGTGTCCCTGCTTCTGAGGAGCCTTTCCCCGATGCGTGGCTGTGAAAGGTGCCCCTGCCCGCACAGCCCTAAGTCAGTCTTCACATCTGCATGTGCGGGTTTCCTCGGGAATGTTCGACTTAAGATCCGCAGCTGGTTGCTCACTAAGTCCAGCTCCCAGGAGATCCCGCTTAGCAGCCCTTCTTCAAATTTACCGCCCCACTCTGCCAACACGTTGGAATGCAGATGAGTCCACGCTGATCCCAAAATTATAAACCCAAGTCCCTCGGGGGAGAGTTCTTCTACCTTAGTACTGTTTACAGCACTCTGTGTCAAGTTCAGTGCTATTTCTATGCTTTCTATTAAAAAAAAAAAATCCAGCGAAGGGTTTTAAGCAGGACTTCTTTCTGCAGTAAACTCGTCAGTTTTTATAAAAAATATCAAATGCTTCCCCACCTAGACCAGCATGTCTGCATGCACCACCCTGCCATCCCAAACCAAAGCCAGGGCGCCTAAGCCAGGGCACGGCCCCCCGAAACCACACACACACCCATCCACCGGCACCTGGGCAGGAACCCGGGCCGGCTGATTCATGCTGATCGCCTGGGGAGAATGACGGGCCAGCTGAGGTCAGTAGCAGCTCCCTGAGCGAGTGGGGGGGCGATCAGCGAAGAGGGGCCCACCGTCTGGCAAGCAGGCAGGCCCCGGTTCCAGCCCAGAGGGACCTTAGGCAGGTGGCCCCCACCCCCTGGGCCTCAGTCTCTCCATCTGAGAGATGGGCGTGTGGCAGTGGCTGCTTCCTCCCTGGTGGCGAGGGAAGAGGGCAGCGCACCTGCACCGGGGGGAGCTGCTGTCCTGGGAGGACCGCACCCCCTGCCAAGGCACCCCCTCCCCCCGCCCCCCCATCCCGAACGCGGCGGGCGAACTCCCTCCGGGACAAAGGAAGCGCTCGAGCTCCCGCTGCCAGCCCTTCACCCTCCAGTTCCTCGAATGAATGGATGCGCGCCGAGGAGCGGCTCTGCAAATAGCTGGCTCGCAGGCATCACCTCTGCCGGCGGAGGTAACTGTTTCCCCGTCACGGGCCGCCCGCGAGCAGCCCCGCGGCCAGGCCCGCCGCCCCGCCGGGCTCCGCGGGGACCCCGAGGCCGGCGAGCGCTCGGTGCCCGCAGGCAGCCTCCATTCATTCGGCGCCCACCCGGACCCTCTCCCCGCGCCCGGGGACCGCCGCCGCCGCCCGCCCCGCCCCGCCGCCCGAGGGTCCGCACCCCGCCCTCTGCGCCCCCCGGGGGCCTGTCACCCCCGCCCGGGGAGGGGCTGGCGAGGGGGCTCACCGCCCCCCGGCCCTGGGCGCCGCGGCCCGGCCGTGCCCCCGGCCGCCGACGAGGGGCGAGGTGCCGGCCAGGCCCGCCTCCCCATCCCAGGCCCCCGCCAGCCCGGCCGGGCCGCACGGAGACAGCGCATCAGGAGGGAGAGGGGCGAGCTTTCCAAGTCCCCCTCCCCGGGGTCCCCTCCACGGCAAGAAAGCCCCTGGCCCCCGCCCCCCGGGGCCTCCCCGACTGGGGTCATGGTGGCGGGGCAGCCCCAAGCAGGTCCCGTGAGAAGGAGGGGGAGACACCCCCATACTCACCCACCGTCTCCTCCCCCTCAGCTGTTTACCTCACAGTCCCTCCAGCCTACAGGGCGCCGCCATCTTGGACGTACAGCACCTCCCCCCCGTCGTGAAGAGGCCACGGCCGGCGACAGCTTCCGCCACGAAAAAGAGTCCCCCGCGGGGCCTCGCCTCTCCCTGGAACCCAGCGGCCGGTGATGGCGGTCGGCAGCCGCGCTGGACGGAGGAGGCCGTGCTGCTCATTCCTGATGATGCGAACCGGGGGAAGGAAGAACCGACGAGACCTGAGGGGGTGGGGAGGGGGCGGGGCCCGGCGGAAGGATCCCGAAAGGAGGCCGCTGAGCGATCTTGTGACTCCGAAGGAGGCAAAAAGAAGGGCCGGCGCGGTGGGCGGGGCTACGCGGGAGGGCGAGGGGCGGGGCGCGGGTCACGTGGCCCGGCGGCGGCGCGGGCGGGGCTGTGCCAGAGGCGTAAACAAGTTGGCGGGGCTGGGTGTGGCTGGGGCGCCTTCTGCCTTTCCTGGGCGTCCGGCTGGCAGGCCGGGTGCCTGTGCGGGCCGCGGAGCTGCGATCGGGGTCCCGCAGAGCCGCTGGGCCCGCAGCCTTGCCTTCGCGGAGGCTTGCCAAAGCCCAGGCTGGCCCAGCCGCAGGGGGTGAGCGTGGACCTGTGACCCGGAGGTCACGGTTCGACTCCCGGGTTGCGGGCTCCATCCCCAGTGTGGGGCCTGCAGGAGGTGGCCGATTAATCTGTCATCTCTGTCATCATGGATGTTTCTCTCTCTCCCTCTCCCTTCCTCTCTGACATCAATAAAAATACATAAAAAAAAAAAGCCCACCTCTTGAGACTGCCCTCTGGTTGCTAACACTCAGACCTGGCCTATGGAAACCACCCTAGTCGGAGCAGGCGGCTTTCTTTTCTTTTTTTAAGAGAAAAACGTTATGAGTTTATTTGAGGCAAATTGACGACCATTGTGGGGGAAGCAAAATCTCAACGAATTTTTTAAAAATACATTTTTTATTGATTTTTTTACAGAGAGGAAGGGAGAGAGATAGATAGAAACATTGATGAGAAACATCGATCAGCTGCCTCCTGCACACCTCCTACTGGGGAAGGGAAGTGCCCGCAACCAAGGTACATGCCCTTGACCGGAATCGAACCCGGGACCCTTAAGTTCGCAAGCCCACGCTCTATCCACTGAGCCAAACCGGTCACGGCCGGATCTTTTTCTTTTTCTTTTTTTTTTTTTAAAGCTCTCCAGGGCAGGTGACTTCACAAGGAGAACCCTGTCACTAGTCCAGGCTGCGTGTCCCTGGGAGCGTGGAAGCCCTCTGAGCCTCTGGGAAGGGGCAGGTGCAGGCGGGTGAAGCAGGAGGGTGCTGAGCTCAGTGTCCTGTGCAGAGGCAGGCCGTGCTGGCCAGCGGCATTGGGCATTGTCGGAGGCCCGAGGAGGCAGGACCCAGCGCTGTGACTGATGCCAGGCCGTGGGGACCAGGCAGTGGGGGGCGCAACGGGAGCTGCAGTCTCAGCGAGTCTGAAAGGCTTTTCCAAAGAGTGTGCATCTGGCTGGGGGCTTTTTGTTTGTTTTGATTGATTTTAGAGAGAGAGGGAGAGCGATAGAGAGGGAGAAACATCGAGGAGAGAGAAACATTAATGGGCTGCCTCCTGCACGCCCTCTACTGGGGATGGAGCCACAGGCGGGGCATGTGGGTGACCTCCTGGTTCCTGGGTCCAAGCTGAACCAGGGGTCACACCAAACGGTCAGACGGGCCACAGATTGCTGCTTAACTCACCTTCACAATGAAGAGAGCTGACTGTCACCACTTTAACCAAGTGACCAAACTTAGCCTGGCTACACTACAGACAGAAGCAAGTGCAGTGCTCGAACTCGGCAGGGTCCGGATCCTAAAAGGAGAATATTGGAGGAAATTGCAAAAAAAAAAAAAAAATGCTAATATAAACTGGGTATTCAAGGATATTAGGGAATTACTGACAATTTCCTTAGGTGGGTGATTATGTAAGAAATATCCTCATTTTTAGGAGATATGGGCTCAAGTATGTATAGGTGGAGTGTCAGGATGTCTGCATGATACTCTCAAAACGTTTTATCAAAACAAAACATTTTTATGTACAAATATGTGCACGTAGAGAGATAACGTGTATTGGCAAAGGCTAACCATTGTTGCATGTGGATGGAAGCAGGATGGGTGTTTGTTAGACGTCTCATTTGCATTTTTTTCTTCAAAGTTTTCAAAATTAAAAACTTGAAAGAAATATTTGAAGATCAAAAAATAATTGGAACACGCACGGGCAGAAACTCTGAGGTTCTGGCCACGAGGCGGGGAGAGCCCGTGTAGGGACCTGCGACGGCCAGGCGTGGCTCTGGGGAAAGGCTGCAGAGTAAAGGGGGGAGTCCGTGCCCCCGTGGACCGGGCAGGGCGCCCCCACTGTCACTGTGGGCTTGGCCCTGGTGCCAGCCGCACCTGGAAGTCGGTCCTCGGTTTCCCTACGTGGCAGCATGCTCCCTGGGACTGAAGAGACAGGCTTAGAAGCCCCAACCCCAGCTGGCCCCGGGCTGATGGGCACGGAACAGCCGCCTTCCTCTCCACCCAGCGGGCTTCCCGGGAGCATCCAGAGAGGACGTGGATGCGGAGCCCTCGGGAGCTCAGCAGCAGGAGCCCCAGGTCAGGTGTCGCATGGACACTCTGCCCACCACGGGGAGGGCACAGCCTACATGGCGGCTCAGGCTGCCGCCGCCCTGGCTGCTGCTCTTGACCTTGTGATGAGAGTCAGAGAGCAGAGCTCTGCAGTCTGCTGGTGACTGTTGCCGCTGAGAAACAGGAACTCACGTGTTTAAAGGGTTTGAGCGTTGCCCTGGCCAGTGTTCCCAGGGGTTAGTGTTGGCCCTAGCACCGAAGGATCGAGGGTTCAATTCCCGGTCAAGGGCACGTACCTGGGTTGTAGGGTTCCATCCCTGCCTCTGTCAGGGCTCCTGTGGGAGGCAACCAATCCATGTGTCTCTCTCACAGCAATGTTTCTCTCCCTCTCTCTCTCCCTCCCTCCTGTCTCTCTCTCCCCCCCTCCCTCCCTCCTTTCCACTCTGAAAAGCAATGGGAAAAAGTATCCTCGGGTGAGAATTAACAAAAAATATATAAATACAAAAATTTTTAAATTTTAAGTATTGGTGCATCTATAAAACATTTTTGCAAGTATTCCCTCATTTGCTACCTACAACGACCCCAAGGGAGGCACAGCCTTACCCCCATTTTACAGACGGGACAGTGGAGTCTCGGGAGGTTAGTGACCTGGCCCAGGTCACACAGCTGGTGGCCCGACACCAGAATGGCGCTTCCACCAGCCCTGGTCCCGTGACTCTGGACAGCTAGAGGTTAATGGCCACGGGCGTCTATGTTTTATAAAGCAGATGGGATGCCTACATCGGAGGCACTGAGGACGGTCAGGCACTGAAGACGGTCACCGTGGGAAGGGCTTTCCAGGACAGGCCGGGCCCCTCTAGGCCCCGTTTCCCTCCTGGAACCTCAGGTGATGCGTTGGGACCTGCCTCTCCCTGCCTCTCCGTCTTCGCGGGCGTCCTGCCGGAGGCTCCGAGAGGGCCCGGCTGAGGGGTGGCTGGTGGGTGGAGGTGAGAGGGGCTTCCTGACTGTCCGTCCGGTCTCTCCCGGACCTGGAGAGGGTCCCGTGCCTGTTTGCCGCTCCTGTGGTCGCTGGGAGGCATGAGCGGGAATGCAGGGGGGGATGCGGGCCCCTCCCGCCTGCCCCCCCACTCCCCACCTGATCTAAGTTTGTTTCCTTTCATGCTCCCGTGAGGCCAACCAGCCACCTGGTGACGGGGACACGCCCACGGTCTTCCTCCAGGACGTGCCGTCCCCTCTTGGAGGCTGGAGGGCAGGAGGGCTGCTCAGGCTGTGGAGATGCTGCCTGACTCTGTGGGACTCAGCAGCGAAGGTCAATACTGCTTAAGATTATTTTTAATAATAAAGAGTTGTTTGAACTCAAAAACATTGTATGCACACACGCTTAGGAGAGGGAGATGGGGGAAGGCAGCAGGAGGGAGGGGAGAGGGAGAGAGAGAGTAAGGGGGGTGGGAGGGAGGGAAAGAATAACAGGTCAGGACAGAGGTACATACTCTTTTATTGTCTTCTCCTCTGACCATGGATCACTTTTGTAATTTAAGCAGCAATTAGATACACTAGGTAGATGATAGATAAATGATAGATACAAACATGCATACATACATACATGCATACTACATAGATATATATACACAACAATTGTTAGTGTTTCAGTTTTTTGCCAGAAGAAAAGCAGACCGGAGCGCCACCTCGTGGCGACACAGTGAATTGCGTCCTCCGCGGTGCGTCCGCAGCACAGCGCCATCCCCCAGTGCCGGGCAGCGTTTGCAAGAGGGCGCCCTGCGCCTCAGCTGGTCCTGGGCTTGGAAGGAGCTCGCCATCTCCCCGGAGGACTGAGTTACACACAGCAGGACAGAGGTGGGGCTTTTCTGGCACCAGGAGGCAGGGAGAGGAGGATGGCCCCAGGGAGCCGCCCCCGTCACCCCCAAGGCAAGAACCACCCCTGGATCCTGGCGTTCCTGGGCAGCTGTGCCCAGCTCCTGTTTGTTCCACTCCTCGTTCTGTGGCCTTTTGAAGCCATGGCTGGAAAGGTGCCGGCGGGTCCAGGACCCTGCCACCCCCAGCACAGCACAGTCACCCCCCCCCCCCCGCCCCATTTCCCACAGGGCTTCTGGACCCACCTGTACTCGCCTGAGATGTGGCCTCTGAGGGTGGGGACTCCGCACACTGCCCACTGCTGGCCCTTGGTGCAGTGGGTCCCATTTGTGCAGCCTGGTCAGGGTTCCCGCAGGCCAGCCTGTGCCTGTGCCTGTGCCTGCTGCCTGTGCCTGTGCCTGTGCCTGTGCCTGTGCCTGCTGCCTGCTGCCTGCTGCCTGTGCCTGTGCCTGCTGCCTGCTGCCTGCTGCCTGCTGCCTGCTGCCTGCTGCCTGTGCCTGCTGCCTGCTGCCTGTGCCTGTGCCTGTGCCTGTGCCTGTGCCTGTGCCTGTGCCTGTGCCTGCTGCCTGCAGAGAGAGGATGATCCGCACGCCCTCCCCTTAGGCACCTGCTGGGCTCCTTGACAAGCTGCTGAGTGTCCACAATGGACAGAGCAAGACCAGAATCCACAGGCTGTCCGGGAGGCCGAATCCTTCAGACCACAGACGACCCCAGGGGCTGTGGGGAGTCTGGGAAGGCCTTTTGGGGGAATGGAGAGCTGGATTGTTCTGTGAAAGAGGGCACTGGAGAGAAAGAACATTCTGGACGGGGGGACAGGAAAGACAGGGGCAGGAGCTGGAATTTGGTCCCCAGCAAGAGCACAGCACGCTCAGGCGACCGTGAGAAGACAGTCAGAAGGTGGCAGCTATGGCCCCAAACACCCTTCTGGCCTCATTTTGTGGGGGACTGCTCTTGCCTCCAGAACTCATCCCTTCCTCCACCTCCTTGTCTCTTAGTGTGATTTTGGCAGCAGGATCTGCCGGCCCTGGCCAGTGAGAGACCCATATCCTGTGGGAAGGGCTGAGAGGTGGCCATCCAGGCAGAGGGGACAGCACATGCAAATACCCCAAGGCACAAACGAATGGGATCCAGACGATACCATTGGAGCACCTGGATCCAACCATGCCTGAAGCTGACCCTTCCTGTAAGGCTAACTAATTGTGTTGCTGTTCTTAAGCCTGTGGAATCGGGTTCCTGCAACTCGCACGAAGGAGCCCTGTCCTTGGGAGGAGCTCGGACCGAGAAAAACACTGAATGCTGGTCTGCGAGGCTGAGCTTTGTGTCCTGTTGGGCAAAGGGGAGTCACTGCAGGTTTTAAACCAGGACACGATCTTCCTGATCCGGCTTCTTCTTTTCTAGGCTCCTCTCTCGAATGCCCCATCCTTCCCTCCCCTTCCTCCAGGCTCCCCCGTGCCCCCTCACTGAACTTGGCTGCCTCCAGCTCTTTGCCCCTGGTGTTCGTCTTCTTAGAGGTTCTTCCCTGCGTCTCCCGACGGACTCCGCCTGCACCAGCTCCGGTGCCGCTTGCTTCCCCAGCTCTCCGGGCCTGGGTCCATTTCCCCACCTCCCATGCTCCTCTGCACGCCGTGGTTTCATCGCAGCGGTTCCACCCCAAACTGTACATGTCAGGGGACTCCGCCCCACCTGCTAGACCAGCAAGGAGCTCACGAGGGCTTCTGTCTGGTTCTTGTTGGAAACCCCGGCATCTGGTACCTGGTAGGCACTCAATAAACATGTGCTCGCTAAGGGGGCATTAGGGACTGAATGATCAGTGTCCTTATAAGTAGGGAAGAGAGACAGCAGCTCACCGTGCCAGGCGCGTGAGGGCTCAGCGACAGGTGGCTGCCGGCAACCAGGAAGCTCGGCCTCGCCAGAAGCTGGACCTGCGGGGATCTTGGTCTTGGACTTCCAGCCCCCGTGAGGAATAAATGTTGCTACGTCGCCAGCCTGTGGTGTCTGGTTATGGCAGCCAGAGCTAAGACGGGGGAAGGGAGGAGGCAAGAGGGGGAAGGAGGAACCTGGTGTATGAAAGGCACCAACAGCAACTGAACAAGTGAATGAACAAATGAACGGGCACAGGGATGCTGAAGCCGCTCAGCCCTTAGGTCGGACTAGATCCATGCACGTGACCTCCAGGGCTGTCTCCGAAGGGGGGGGTGTTGGCCGCGCAGGCAGCCCTGGAGGGACTGACCCCGAGCCGGGGGTCTTGCTGCAGGGGCCTGGAGGCCTGTCTTCACTTCCAGGCTGGGGTCCTGGTCTAGGAAGGGAGCCCCTGAGCAGGTTACTCGGGGGGGGGGGGGGAGCTGAACTGTATTTGCCCCACGTGGCAGCTTTGCACTAGGAAATACCCCCAAATCCTGCCCCAGTTGGAGAAAGTGATAGGTAAGGTGAACCATGAGAAGCTGGGAAACCGTGAGGTACGTTCATGAAGGCCCTGAGGGATTCAGGCGGCACCGAAGTAACATCACATTCGATGGAAGAAGGAAGAACCAGTGGCTCACAACAGCCAACGATGGGTGCATGTGCACACGTGTGTCTGTGTATTTGTGTGTGTGTGCATGTGTCTGTGTGCTTGTGTGTGCATCTGTAGAATGAAAGAATGAAGTGACAATGGGATGGGTGTGTCTGTGCATGTGTGTGTGCGCACGCATGCGTATGCCTATGTGTCTGTGGAATGAAGTGACAATAGGATGGGTGTGTATGTGTGTGTGTGTGCATGTGTGTGTGCATGTGTGTGTCTGTGCATGTGTGTGCGCGCACATGCGTGTGTGTGCCTGTGTGTCTGGGGAATGAAGTGATGAAGTGAGAATGGGAGGGAACAGGACGTGTCAAGCTAAGGGAGAGTTTTCTTAATGTCCTTTACTTATTTTTTTTCGTTTCCTGCATAATTTAAAACAGTTTTAGTGGGCTGTTGGCAATGTGCATGTCAGAGAACATTCCAGATGTGGCCACTGGTGTCTCTCCAGCAAGAGGACAGCTGCAGGGCCGGGGGTGAGCCGGGCGACGTCACAGCCCGGGTGACGTCCAGGCGGCGCCACAGCCCGGGTGACGTGCAGGAGGCGTCACAGCCCGGGTGACGTGCAGGAGGCGTCACAGCCCGGGTGACGTGTAGGAGGTGTCACATGCCGGGTGACGTGCAGGAGGCGTCACAGACGGGTGACGTGCAGGCGGCGTCACAGCCCGGGTGACGTCCAGGCGGCGCCACAGCCCGGGTGACGTGCAGGAGGCGTCACAGCCCGGGTGACGTGCAGGAGGCGTCACAGGCCGGGTGACGTGCAGGAGGCGTCACAGCCCGGGTGACGTGCAGGAGGCGTCACAGCCCGGGTGACGTGCAGGAGGCGTCACAGACGGGTGACGTGCAGGAGGCGTCACAGCCCGGGTGACATCCAGGCGGCGCCACAGCCCGGGTGACGTGCAGGAGGCGTCACAGGCCGGGTGACATGTAGGAGGCATCACAGGCCGGGTGACGTGCAGGAGGTGTCACAGGCCGGGTGACGTGTAGGAAGCGTCACAGGCCGGGTGACGTGCAGGAGGCGTCACAGCCCGGGTGACGTGTAGGAGGCATCACAGGCCGGGTGACGTGTAGGAGGCATCACAGGCCGGGTGACGTGCAGGAGGCGTCACAGCCCGGGTGACGTGCAGGAGGCGTCACAGCCCGGGTGACATCCAGGCGGCGCCACAGCCCGGGTGACGTGCAGGAGGCATCACAGGCCGGGTGACGTGCAGGAGGCATCACAGCCCGGGTGACGTGTAGGAGGTGTCACAGGCCGGGTGACGTGTAGGAAGCGTCACAGGCCGGGTGACGTGCAGGAGGCGTCACAGCCCGGGTGACGTGTAGGAGGCATCACAGGCCGGGTGACGTGTAGGAGGCATCACAGCCCGGGTGACATCCAGGCGGCGCCACAGCCCGGGTGACGTGCAGGAGGCGCCACAGCCCGGGTGACGTGTAGGAGGCATCACAGGCCGGGTGACGTGCAGGAGGTGTCACAGGCCGGGTGACGTCCAGGCGGCGTCTCACCTAAAGGCCAGCCCAGCACAGAGGCCTCGCTGCTCCCGTGGGACCGGGATTTGCAGGGTGAGTCCGGGCTCCTGGGCTCCTGTCACCAAACTTGTTTTCCTTTTGAGGGAAACACAATCCCAGGCCGGGAAGAGTATGCAAATCAGGCTAACAGTGGTGGCCCTGTGAGGCCTTGTCTTATGCAAATCTCCTGCTGAGATCAATTAGTCACCCCGAAGCCCCTGGGGGGCCGAGGAGGGGGTGGGGGTGGGGGTGGGGGGTGGGGGCAGTGGTGATGGGGAATGGGGCTCTGTGCCCAACGGGATGACGCGCCTGACCCCGGCCATCCCGGCTCTGCCCCTGGTGACCCGGACGCGCTGCAGGCCCAGGGACCCCAGCCTCCTCGGCCACCAGAGGGCGACACACGCAGGCCCTGGGACCCCAGCGTGGACCGGAGTGGCTGGGGGCTGGCGGACCCACCACCACACCTGACTGTCCCTTCACTCCCGCTGGGGTGCCGTCCCGGGAGCAGGAATGCCACCTTCTTCTCCAAGGTGACCGCTGTGGGGACGGGCCTCTCGGCGGCCTGCAGGCCCCTGGCCATGTGCTTTGTCCTGAATGCCTCCTGGCTGGGGGCTCAACTGGCGAAGGAAAAAAAGAGGGGGAAGGGGGAAGAGAGAGAGAGAGAGAGAGAGAGAGAGAGAGAGAGAGAGAGAGAGAGAGGAGAGAGAGAGAGAGAGAGAGAGAGAGAGAGAGAGAGAGAGGAAGAGAGGAGGAGGAGAAGAAAAATTAAAGAAAGTTCTAAGTTCTTGGTACAAAATCGGGTTTACAAGTAAATGTCTTATTTCAACTCTCATGTTTGAATGGAATCCTTCAGCCGCCCTTTCCTTTCATCCAGATGTTGGGGCTTCCCGGGAGCCGGCAGCGGAGCGGAGGGCGATAGGGTGAGAGGGTGAGAGGAGACAGCGTGAGCGGCCTGGAAGCTGCGATAAGCAAATACAGCCGCGCGCTATTGGCTGCCCCTCCCCGCCAGATTTTGACAAATAATCAGATTGAAAATCAGGGAGGGGAACAGAAGAGGGAAAAAAACAACAGAGGGAGAGAAAAGGAGAAGTATCTAACTGTGCAGGGAGTCTCCAAGTTGACGGCTGGAGCCAACCGCAGAGAGTGGCTGCGAGGTTCCCAGCGCAGGACCGGACCGGACCGGGACCAGGACGCAGCACCGACCCCGGGACGCGGGACCCCGGACGCGGGACTCGGGACGCGGGACTCAGGACAGGTGAGTGCGGAGTGGGCCCTGGCGCTGCGGCCGCTCCGTTTGCGTGTCTGACCTGACGGTCCCAGCAGGGCCTGGCCCTCGGGCGGCTCTGGGAGGATGAGGCGGGCGGGCGGCAGGTCCTCTTTAGGGAGCAGCGGTCAGCCCCTGAGCCCGGGGCCAGGGGAGGCGAGGAGGCCGCGCCCGCACAGGAGCGCCTCCACCTTCTCCCAACTCAGTCCTCCGCTCACCCATCACCTCCTGCCCCGTCACACCCACACCCCACAGACCCGCCTGGCACAGCCCATGCGGAGGGCCCGAGTGGGGGTCCCGGGAGCCCGTCTTTCCTGGGAAGTGGGACTGGGACTGAGAGAACCCTGAAGGCAGTTCTGCCCGGGCGTCCACAGTCCGGGCCACCTCCCCGCCAGTTCCCGGGACACGGGGAGTGCGGCGCGCTCCCTTCCAGCGCTGCCCCCCTCCCCCGCCCCCCACTGACCCCCCAGCCTCGGGACAATAAGGCGGGGGATGGGGGCCGGTGTCACCGCCTTTGCTACCATTTGGGGGAGAAAAAGCCAAGCTGGGGCCCGGGCGCCGGGAGAGGCGCTTGTCCAGCGCAGAGCTCCTGGGGGACCGCGCGGACTTGCCGTGGGCGTGTGCCCGCGGCTGCTTTCTGGGGAAAAGTCGAGAGCTTCACGAGATTCCGGGTGGGGTGGGGATCCATGTGCGCCTCTGGGCTCGGATCTGGGGGCGGCGGGAGCGTCACCTGCCCTCCTGCGCCACCGCCTGCCGGGCGCGCAGTGGGGAGAGTTCACTCGGTGAGCGGTGAGCGGCGGGTTCCTTGAGCTGGTGCGGGGGGGCGGGGGGGTCTTCACAGAAGGAGATGAGTGAGGTCTCTTCCAGCTCAGACATTGGGGGGGGGATCCCGGCTTCCCTGCAGAAAGTTCTCGGGAACCTCAGAGCTGCGGGCGGGGTGCGAGGGGCGGAGGCGCTCAGAGCCAGCGTGGACCCGGCGCCCGCGGCTGTCAGGGGGCTGGGGTCCTAGTGAGAACACAGGGCTCCGAAGGCCCAGGCCATGTCCCCCCAGGTCACACACACACACACACACACACCCGCCCCGGGAAAACGGCCGGGTCCCCTAAGTGCGAGCTCGCCCCCTTTCACAGAAACAGCTCCGGGCTTAGTCCCCAGCCAGGTTTCTCTTCATTTGTTTCCAGAAATTCAAACGGGGGGAGGGGGCTGCTTTCGTCTCTAATTCAGAAATGCGCAGGGCACGCCTTGCTCACTCATTTTGCTTTTATTGAGAGAAAACATACGCACCACGAAACTGCCTGCTCTCATGGCACGGCCGCCGTTTACAGACTCTTCACCTGGCAAAACTGAAACTCGGTGTTCATTAAACAGTAACCGCCCCCCCCCCCCCCCCGCCCCTGTCGCCTGCATTTGCCTACGGCACACACCGGGCAGAGGCCTGGCCGTGCGGTGTGCGTCCTGCGGCGTCACGCCCCCCGTTTCACCCGCGTGGGGCAGGTGTCAGGACTTCCTTCCCTTCAAGGCTGGGAACCGTCCGGCGTGCGTGTAGGTCGAGTTGGCCCACATCCCTGGATGGGCCCGCGGGTCACCTCCACCTTCTGGCTACTGTGAACATGGCTGCTGTGCGTTGGGGGGTACAGATGTCTGTTCCAGTCCCTGCTTTCAGTTCTTTTGGGGGATACACCCAGATACTGTACTGGTTCACTCACTTTTTTTTTAAATCCTCGTCCGAGGATATTTTTTTCCACTGATTTTTAGAGAGAGTGGGAGGTAGGGAGGGGAGGGAGAGGGAGAGGGAGAGAGAAACATCGATGTGAGAGAGACACATGGATTGGTTGCCTCCCACACGTGCCCCGTCTGGGGCCAGGGACCGAACCTACAACCCAGGTCCATGTCCTTGACTGGGAATCGAACCCGTGACCCTTTGGAGCATGGGCTGGGTCCTAACCACTGCGCCACCGGCCAGGGCTGACTCACTCGCTTTTGACACTGCGTTCTCTGAACCTAGGAGGAACCCTTTGGGAACACCTTCCAGATTTCAAAGAAAAGTAACGACCGCTCCCCTGGCCTCCCTACCCCCACCCCCGCCTCCCCGCACGCCCAGATGACCCGGGCTCACTTCCTCGCTCCGGCTCGGTCATGGAAAGGGTTGTGTTTGTTTGTTTGTTTCCCCTTAAGCCGCGTCTTTAAACATAAAGGAAGTCCGAAGGCAGCGACTCTGAGAAAGACGGCGTCTTACCCAACCTCCTAAAGGGGAACCCGGGGACCGCTGCTCAGGCCAGGTGGGCAGCCCCGCGCTGGCGGCAACGGACGCGACGCGCGTGGGATCTCAGAGCAAAGGGAAGTGTGGAAACCATAGTCCAACCGTCCCTTCGAGAGAGGACAGCCAAGGCCCAGGTTGGCGGCCGAGGCGGTCAGGCCCAGGGTCACAGAATCAGACGCGGCCCCACGGGGGACGCCTGGGGCTCGGAAATCACAGGCCTGCTGCTCCCCCGCCCGTAAGTCGGGGTGCGGGGCCCCCCTGCGGGGCTTTCGGCTGAGGTTCTGATTCAGGGTCGGGGCCCTCCACTGGATGGGGTTTGGGGAGATGCTAACAGTGAGTCTCCTTCCGGAGCCGATACCATCGAGGCTCTGTTTTATGAAGAAACCGTGGCTTCTTTCACAATCTCTGCTCTCAGCGCCTCCTCGGACGGTCCCTGTGAATCAGAACGGTGTGGCTGTTCATTAACTACCGCCCAGGTGATTGGTTCCTGTTTTTTTTTTTTAAAGCTCAGTTCACAGGGGCCAGAAGGAAGTTTCTCTGAGCCTGAGAGCGCCCTGGCCTGTGTCCTGGGCCGCCCCGGCCCTGAGCCCGGACCCCGGGGGAGACCAAAGCTCCCAGAGGAAGTCGGTTCTCCCCCGGCCTCTCGCCGAGCTCTCTAGGGCCGGACACGGGCCTCCGGCTTCTGGAGAAGATGCAAAGATCCGGGGGATTCATTGTTCCCCCTCTTGCCCCAGCAAGCAGCCTCCCCATCTCCAGGCGGCTGGCTCCCTGGGGGCTGCACGGACCGCGGTGGACCGAGGGCAAGTGCCACGGGACAGGCGCTGACAGACCCTGGCAGGCCTCTGTCCTCGCCCAGCCTCAGTTTACCCCGTGCCCCGGGAAGGCAATCGCTGCTTCCCTGCCCCGTGGGTGTGGGATCTGATGACAACGCACCGGGGAGCTCTCAACCCTGTCCTGTGTCCCCCTTGCCTGTCGGCTTAGTTCCCTCCGTGCAGGATAAATGCCCACCGCCCCCGTGCCCCGGTCTGGCGGCCAGGAGCGTGGGGCCTGGGCTGGACGGCCTGCCCCGCTCCGCCTCGCTCTGCCCTGGGATCCGAGCAGCCTCTCAGCCTTGGTTTCTCCTCTCTAAAATGGGGGAGCGGTGACTTGGCTGACAGGGCGGGTGAGCGGAGCTGAGACTAGGCAGGTCGCCTGCCTTTGGTTCTAGCTGACTCACTAATAAAATACTACGTTAAAAAACACATCTTTTGATAGAGAGATAGAGGCTCCCCCAGAACAAGGGGCACATGGAGGGGTCTCCGCGCCAACCGCCCAGGGTCTGGCCTCGCCAGTGCGTTGCTGATGCCGAGAAGGAGAAGGGGAAGAAGGGGCTGAGGAGCCCGGTGGGCGGAGGGCGGAGGCAGGAAGAAGACTGTCCCCGGGAGATAAGGCTGCGCGGGCTGCCGGCGAGCTGGGAGGACAGCAGGCCGGGCGAGCCCTGTGAGGCCCAAATCTGAGAGCCGGCCGGGCTGGCGTGGCTCAGTGGTTGAGCGTCGACCTATGAACCAGGAGGTCACAGTTCGATTCCCGGTCGGGGCACATGCCCGGGGGTGTGGGCTCCAGCCCCAGTGTGGGGCGTGCAGGAGGCAGCCGATCCCTGATTCTCTTTCATCGTTGAGGTTTCTCTCTCTCTCTCCCTTCCTCTCTGAAATCAATACAAATAATATATTTAAGAAAAGTCGGAGAGCTGGACAGACCCCAGAGCCTTCAAGTCCCACCCCCGCATTTCAGAGCCCAGAGGGGTGGCCTGGAGCAGGGCCCCTGCGCCTGGTCAGGGCGTGTCCCCACCCTCAGAGCGTGACTCCGTGGGCCAGGCTGGGGACGGGATGGGATGATGAGACCGGACAGGCCTTAGCGGTGCCTGCCCTCCTGGCGCGTTTCCCCTGGGCTGAGAGGCCCAGCGCTCAGCGCTCCCTGCAGCCCAGGCGCCACGCCGGCACGCTACACGCCTGTTTGTCATAAATGAAGGTCCGTTCTTGCGGGCGATCCCAGGACGCTGGGCTGGGCACTGAGGCATACAGCAAGGAGGGCCAGGCCTGGGCCGGCTCCAGGCAGGGTGGCCACTGCCCAAACTCCTGACGCCGCTGGGCGGCTCCGGGCACCGTTGGGGGTCCCTCTCCTGCCTGGCTCGGGGGGCACCCCTTGGAGGCTCCCCGGGTTTGCTCTGAAGGAGAGCTCCACGCTGGCCTATCTCCCTCCTCCAGGGGCTGCCGGCCACGCCTTATCGCCGGCCCTGGCTGTGGTTCAGAGCAGCCACCATCCCTTTCCCGCGCTTGGCCCTATCGACCCTGCAGCCAGGGAGGCGGGGCCTCCTCCCCCGAGACCTGCAGAGAAGGGGACAGGCCCAGGGAGGTTAAGGGTCGGCCCGAACTGCGCAGCAGGTGAGCTGGGATGCGAAGCCACTAGCATCTGGCTCTACCACAGGGGCTGAGAGCACCTCTTTCTGTGGCCTCTGAAGGCCCATCCAACCAGGATGCAAGCACGGCTTCCGGGGGTGCCCGCAGGGCGCCCCACACGGAGACCCTGCCTTGCTTCTCTGCTCCGAGCGCTGGGGGCTCGGGGTGTGCGGCGGCGGCAGGCCGGCCTGGGTGCTCTAGAGGTCGGTGTGCTCATTTCCTGCATTAGGACTGACAGTTGCCATAACCAAGTGCCACAAACCAGGTGGCTTAAACAGCAGGTCTTCTCCCAGGTTCTGACGTCTACAGAACCAGAACCCAGGCGCCAGCAAGGCCGGTTCCCGCCGTGGGTTCCCAGGGCGTGTGTCTCGCGCCTCTCTGGGGGCCACCAGGACTCCTTGGCTTGTGGCCGCGTCACTCCAATCCCTGCCTCCGCCTCCACAGGGCGGCCCCAATCCAGTTCAATCTCTAATGTGGTCACATCTGCAAAGACCCTACTTCTAAAAAAGGTCACGTTCACAGGGTCCGGGTGGACAAGAACTTTGGGGGGGCACTGTTCAACCCAGGACAGTGGGTTCTGACTTCAGGGGGAGGCTGTCCTCCTCACCGCGCTCACCTCTCCCCTGGCAGGTGCGGGGCGCACGCCGACCATGCCTCGCTCCTTCCTGGTGAAGAGCAAGAAGGCTCACACCTACCACCAGCCCCGCGTCCAGGACGATGAACCATTCTGGCCTCCTGTCCTGAGCCCGGGTGAGTGACAGCACAGGCTGGGCCCCGCTGGGACCCTCTGCACCCCGGCCCCTGCCCCACAGGACGGGGCTGCAGCAGCCCACCCCCTCCAGGTCTGGGCACAGGGGACCTGTCCCTGCTGGCTGAATGAATGAATGAATGAATGCATTTGTTCGCCCATCTCCCTGAGCCCTGGGGGCCAGGAGAGCTCAGCGTGGAGCTGGTCGGTAGCTGCAGATGAGGGCGTGTGGGTCTCAAACGGACCCCGATCCAGGGCTGAGCTCGGGGCTCCGAGAAACCGAGACGGTCCAAGAGTTCTCCCGGGGTCTCCCCTGGCCTCCAGCCGCTCCCCCTCTGGGCAGAGCCAAGCACCTTTCTTTCTGGGCCCCTCCTCCCGGGGAGCGAGTCCTCCCCCTGGGTCCCTCCCAGGGCTGTGGCCGGGGCGCTGAGGGCCTTGTCTCGCACAGCGGCCAGCGACCCAGTCCCGAGCAGCCACCCTGTCCTCGGCACCCTGCTCCCGGGCCCGCGCCTGGACTGGCCCGACCTCAAGAGGGAGCCGGCGCTGGAGCTGGACCAGAGCTGGACCAGCATGGCCTCGGCACCAGGTATCTGCCCACGGCCCCAGCCCCTCCCCAGTGAGTGCGAGGGGGGGAGGGACCTCGGAGTCCGGAGTGAGGGCCGAGGGACAAGGCCCCCTGGATGCTGGGCTCTCGGGCTTCTGCGTGGAGCCTCCTGGGCGGGACCTCATTTCCGGATGAGGACTCGGTGCGGGGGTGGGAGAGCCGCTGGAGGGCTGATGAGTGGGCACTCTGGGGCGGGGGCGCATGGGACTTACACACTGACCCCCTCGGCACAGGGGAGGGGTGGGCGCCCTGTGTGTACATCCTTCACCACCAGGCACGTGTCCCACTCTCCACAGGGGGTCCTGCTGGGACGTCCCAACCCCGGGACAGGGACTCGCCAGCCTCCAACTCCCCTCCGCTCTACAAGCCCAGCTTCTGCTGGGACGCCCTGGCCTCGGCCTACAGCCACAGCTACCGGCAGGCCCCCTCCACCATGCAGTCCGCCTTCCTGGAGCGCTCCGTCAGCCTGTACGGCAGCCCCCTGGTGCCCAGTGCCGAGCCGCCCTTGGACTTCAGCCTCCGCTACTCGCCGGGCCTGGACGCGTACCACTGCGTCAAGTGCAGCAAGGTGAGCGCCCGTCCAGGCCCCAGCTGGCAGAGTGGGCACGCGCAGCTGGGCGACCCCGGGTGCCGCGGGTCCCCTGGTGGGATCGGGGCCTCACAACCTTGTCCTTGTCACCAGTCCTTGAGCCCTGACCGCGTGCCCAGCCCTGTGCTGCGCACGTGACACGCATGAGCCGGGGGAGGCGGACGCAGGTTCAGAAAGGGTGAATCACTTGCCCAAGAGCACCCAGCAAGGAGATATCAGAACCAGGCGCAAACCTGCCTCCGGCCAACTGTGGTCTTTAACCACTAGGCTGCCTATTCAGCTCTAGAAAGGGCGACGAGGGGCCTTCCAGACCCCCCAGCCCCACTTTACAGACAGGAAACCCAACCACAGAGGGAAAGGGGCCCCGGCCCCCGCCCCCCCCCCCCCCCCCGTGGCTTCATGCGCTGTCCCCGCCCCCAGGTCTTCTCCACCCCACACGGGCTCGAGGTGCACGCCCGTCGCTCCCACAGCGGGACCCGGCCCTTCGCCTGTGACGTCTGCGGCAAGACCTTCGGCCACGTGGTCAGCCTGGAGCAGCACACGCACATCCACTCGCAGGTGGGCAGCCGGAGCCAGGAGCCCCTCCCTCTGCCCTCCTCCCAGGAGGCCGGGGGGGCTACGGCTGGCCTGAGGGTGATGCGGGTCCCTCGCTGCCTGCGGCCCTCGTCGGCGTCTCCAGTGCCCACTCCTGACACATTCACCCCGACGGACCGAGTGGGCTTCACGCACAATTGCAAGGGGCTCTGACCCAGGCTGGCTGTGGGGGCCGCAGGGTGTCTGTGAGGGCCGCAGGGTGTCTGTGAGGCTCAGAAATGCCCCTCCCCCGCCCCCCCCGCCCCATCCCCCGGGGGCAGGACAGGAGTTCTCGCCTTGGAGGCCCTTGACTCTTGGCCTCTTAGAGTCAGGCTTCCCGTTTGTCTGGTCCCACGTAGCCCTCCCTGAGGCCGGAACCCCTTCCTCGGGATTCATTCTGGCAAAACAGCCCCACTGGCCTGAGTCGCTGGCCCGGGGTCAGGTCGGGAAGAAGGAAGTTTCGTGAGTGTTGCCTTCGCGAGCACGAACCACGGGCCAGTCTCCACCTGCAATCCCCCCGACCTCTGAGGTCATCGCCGCTCCTGTTCCAGGTGCAGATGAGGAGACTGCGTCTCAGGGAGGGTAAACACTTGCCTGTGGTCAGGTGGCTAGTGAGATGCAGAAGCCAGACGCAGGCCTCAAAATCAGACTCCACCAAACCGCACACCACGGCCATCCTGCCCCCAGGAACTCACTCTGGGTTAAGGGACGAGAAATGTGAACCCCCCTCCCCCCCTAAAAAAAACAAAACACCACTCCCAGATCAGTGGGTCCATCAGTCCGTCAACAAATATGTCTTTTGTTTGGGATCCCGTGAAAGTCACAAGGAAAAACCCACAGGAGGCCACTCGGCCGGAGCCTCAGCCCCTCCTGGGAGGCAGGAAGGGGGGGCCCTGGGGCCTGCCCCTCCAGGCCACCCCAACAGACTGTCCTGTTCCTCAGGGGATCCCGGCCGGGTCCAGTCCTGCGCCGGCGCCTGACCCCCCAGGGCCTCGTTTCCCCCGGCAGGAGCGCAGCTTCGAGTGCCAGATGTGCGGCAAAGCCTTCAAGCGCTCGTCCACCCTGTCCACCCACCTGCTCATCCACTCGGACACGCGGCCCTACCCCTGCCAGTTCTGCGGCAAGCGCTTCCACCAGAAGTCGGACATGAAGAAGCACACCTACATCCACACGGGTGAGCCGCTGCCAGCGCCACTCGCCCACCGGCACTCGGGGCCACAGGGCCCAGGCAGAGCCTGGGAACCCCCACCTTCCACTGTTCAAAGGCCCCGGCTTTAGGACAGTGGGATCAGGTTACATGGGGCGCCCCCCCACCCCGCCCCCAACAGGAGGGCTGGAGGCACTGTGTTGCTTAAGTTCACTTACTGGTAATGCACAGAGAAAATGCTGGAAGGAAACAGCACAGGTCAGCAATGTTGATCGCCGGGTAGAAGTGAGACTAGCAGGTGCTTTTTTCATTCATTCATTCATTCATTCATTCATTCATTCCTCGGCTGTTGCCCGAGTGCCTCTTTTGCACCCGGCTCTGTGCCAGGGGCTGCGCGAGATTGATAAAGCAGAGAGATCCAGCTCCCGCCCCAACCAGGGTACAATGCAGTGCGGGGCGGGGAGGTGTCAGAGGGAATGTGGGTTGGTCCTGAGATAAAACATAATAAAATTGCAGAGAACAGATGCAGGGCGTGGAGGCACAGCCGGCCCTGACACCGTCCTTGCTGCCCCGCAGGTGAGAAGCCACACAAGTGCCAGGTGTGCGGAAAGGCCTTCAGCCAGAGCTCCAACCTCATCACCCACAGCCGGAAGCACACGGGCTTCAAGCCTTTCAGCTGCGAGCTCTGCGCCAAGGGCTTCCAGCGCAAGGTGGACCTGCGGCGGCACCGCGAGAGCCAGCACAACCTCAAGTGAGGCTGTGCCCCGACCAGCCCGTCCTGCCGTCCTGTCACCCGGAGGGAGGCCAGCCTCGTGCGCCCAGATCCCCAGTCTCCCGGGGGCAACACTGGATGGGAGTCCTGCAGCTTGTTTTGAGACACAGGAAGCTGCTGTGTGACTTTGGGCAAATCGCTTTCCCTCTCTGGACCCATAGTTCTCCTGCTGTAAAGCGTGGGAGCTGGGTTGGGTCTTTTCTGAGCTGAAGGTATAATAACTTGGGTGCCTTCCCCAGGGCAGAGACCAGGCCAGAGCAGCCCCACGTGGACCGCGATGCCACGATCACACCAGGCCCGCAGAGCCGGGACCCACAGAGAAATCCTCCCGGTGCCTTCTGCCCACAGCGCTGGGATCCGGTCCCCTGGGTCTTTAGGGGGCCTCTTTCAGGTGGCCAGATGCCCCAGTGGGATGCCCAGCACCCCTCTGCTTCAGCCAGACCTGCTGGCTACCCCCCACTTCTGACCGGCACTCAGCTGGGCTCTGGTCTGCCCTCAGACCCCCGGGCTGGAGAAACCAGCAGTTATTGCTGTCAAAAGCCTGTTCCCCTCAACCGCTGTACATGGAAATAAAGACACAGATTTATTTACATCTGACCAGCATGTATGAAGGGCCTTCCTGGGTGCAAGCTGACTCCCTTTGTGGGGGCAGCGGGGGGGCGGGAGCTTTGAAAAGCAGAGGCAGCTACGCAGCTGCCCTCGGACAGCTTGGGAGCTGAGGCCCAGGCCACATGGAAAGGGCTGGAGCAGAAGCACTGGACCCCACAGGGTGTGACACGGTCACAGGTCATGTAGCCAGGGCTGTGTCCGTCTCCTGTGGCGGCTGCCACTAGTCACCACAAACTCAGCGGCTTCGAACAACACAAGTCTATTCTCCGACAGTCCCGGCGGTTCAGAAACCCCATGTGAGTTGCCCAGGGCTAGACTCGGGGTGTCCCGGAGTGCACCCCGCGAGAGGCTCCAGGGCAGGTGGCTTGCTCTGATTTCCAGAGGCCGCGGAGTCCTGGGCTTGTGGCCGCCGCCTCCCGCCTCAACGCGCGTCAGGCTGACCTCTGACTCCCCTCCCGGCTCCTCCGCCTTCACCTTCCTGCCTCCCTCCCGAAAGGACCCTGCTGACCACCGGGATCCACCTGGCTGACCCAGGGTCAGCTGCTGGGCAAGGTCCACGTGATCACTGGGGTGGGCTGACACCCACGTCCTGGTCCCTGGAGCCGGGAATGTTGGCGCACATGGCCAGACGTGATGCAGTGAGGCCTGGCGCCGCCCTCGCCAGCTGTGGGCTTCAGGCGAGCGCCTCCGCTGTGGATGGTGGGCACCGCGAGCCATCCCTGGGGGGTGTTGGGAGGGCCCGAGACCAGGTGTGCGCGGCAGTGAGCAGGCCCAGCACAGGGCGAGTACAAGGCCGGCTCGAATGCCGCCCTCCCGTGGTCGCTCCCATCCCAGGTTCTCCCACCTCTGAACACGGAGCTCCTGGGGCTCCTGCTCACAGCGCAGGACCCCCTGAGCCTGGCCGGTGGTTGTCTGTGGGTAGCTAGCGTTCCCTTTGCTAGAAGGTACTTCTCTGGGCTCTCGCTCTCTGCACCCAGCCCAGGCCTGACCCAAGCAGTGGACACCTCTAACCGAGTCACTTCCAGGTGCTGAGCAGAGCCCAGGGCTTCCACACACTGCCTCTAACCTGTGCCACGCTCCCATTTTACAGAGGGGGCAACTAAGGCTCAGAGAGGCCGGCCAACTTGCCCAGGGTCACACAGCGGGCGAGTGCAGAGCTGGGGCCAGGATATCGGATTCCAAGCCCTTGGGGTCTCCATTCACCTTTCCTCCCAATGAAACCTGGAGGTGTTTCCTCAGGTCCTTGCCTCTGCTGGGCCCGCACGGGTTCTGAGGCCGTTGGGAGCTGGGGACTCCCGGCTCTGGGTTTGGCTGGGCAAGACCCTGGCCTATTTCATTCCTATTTACCTTAGCCAGAATTCCCCTGACAAACCTGTCTGAGGGTGTGGGGTGGGGTTGGACATTTGCATGGGGAGGTGGGCAACCTCCTCGCAGGCTCCCAGTCCCCGTCCTGCAGGCCTGGCTCTTGCGGCCGGAGGAGAAGGGTCTCTAACAGCCAGCGGCTGGAGCCAACAAGGCTGGAGACCTCCATCCCCCTCCTGTCTGTGAGGTGGTGAGGCCCATGCAGGGTTAGGGACTTGCCATGAGCCACCCCGTGGGCCAGGCCTGCAATGGGCTCCTGCCCCCGGGTGAGGGGCCTGCCCTGCACCTTCTAGATCTGGGGAAATGGGAGGGTGGGTGCTGGACACACACACACACACACACACACACACACACACACACGGGAGCTGCTTTGCATGTTCCTTGTTTGCTAAACAAAACCACAGCAATACCAGGATTTCAGCCACTTCTGCGCAGGGCGGGCCGAGAGCGAGACAATGCGCCTTTCTTCGTGTGCCCAGGTTCAGGGTGATCAGGATTTAGCCAGTGGGCCCCTCCACTGAGTGTCCACACGGGGGTGGGGAGTGGGGGGGCTGGCACTGCAGCCTCAGAGCAGTGGGGGCTGGAGCCTGTCTACACGCTGCAGAGAAAGGGGGCCCGAGTGTGGGCAGGGATGGGGGGCTCCGTGGAATCTGCTTCTCCCTCTCTCCTCCTCTCCCCCCACAACAGAAGCAGCCGTTGGGCTAGAGCTTCGATTTACTCACCAGCAAATGACAAAACCAGTATTTTACCATTAAACGAACTGGCCACGTTACGGAGCAGAACGCAACCTCCGAATTACCTTCCGGAGAAAATGTCCCGTCAGTGGTGGCAGCTTCAGGCTACATCCCCAGCCCATGTGCTCCGCACCCTCCTGCTTGGGGGTCACGTGGCCCCCGCAAACAAGTCGCACCCCAGCAGGGCAGCCAGGCCCCCCCGCCCCAGGACCAGAGCCCCTGAGGAACAAACTGGGAGATGCCCAGAGGAGGTGGCCATGGAATCACTGATAAGGATGGAAATGTGCCTCCAGGGCCGGCCCAGACCTGGGTGTGTGGCTGAGCTGGCCTCAGCCCGACCCCATCAGTCACTGCCCAGAGTGGAGAGCGCCGGGAAGGAGCGGATGGACAGCAGGCCTGGGAGGAGGCAGGGCCTGGATGCGGGGACAGTGGGGGAGTGGAAGGGTGAGGGTTCTGGATTATGGAGGAGAGTAGGCGCTATTCCCAACGTTCCCTAGAGACCAAACGTGGCTCCCCCATGGACTGCAGACCCAAGTCCCAGCCCCTGGCCTGGCCTGGCCTTCACTGTCCTAGACCAGCTCCTACCCAGAGTGGGGCAGGCTACTCCAGAGAGAAAGGTGGGGCGAATGGGGGGTGGGAGGATGGAGGAGACCCGCCAGACTCTGGCGGCCAGAGAATGACTGACGGAGACTCTGTTTTGGCCAGAAGCTACGAGGCTGGGAGGACCGCGCACAGTGGGGCAGCAGAGAGTCTCCTAAAGTCACCGCAGCCACTGACCGCTTTGCAGACCGGGACGGGAGCCGGGAGACGTCAGACTGAGCTTTAGAAAGACAATCCGCGTGGGTGCGCGGCGCCGCCCGGGAACAGAGTGGGGCCCGGCGGCAGGAGGCCCGTCCCAGCCAGAGTGACAGCAGCCCCTGGTGTCAGCCAGCTCCCGGCTCAGGCTGCCCCAGGGGAGCCCCTCCCCAGGGAGGGAGGCCACAGGAGGTCAAGGCCGGACCCTGGCTTCCCCGAGACTCTGGACGAGCAGCCACGTCTTTCCCGGGAATTCTCGATGCCGTTTCTCGCCCTCGTGCTCTGCCCACGGTGTTCCCTCCACCTCTCCCCTCCCCGATCCCTGGAAGCCAGCTCAAGTACATGGATTTCCCACGTGGGCTCACCCCAAGCCCTCCGCTCTGCTCCTCGGAATCTGAGTTGAAGAAATGGTCATGGGTGGGCACAGCGAGCAGCTCCGGCGCTGTCTTCTGAAGCCCACGGGTCGTGGGGAGCATCGGAACACCCTAGGCTCTCGCGGCAGGGGACCGGCTGCATGATCAAGGGCCTGTCCACGCAGTGGCCGGCAGCCACGGGAAGGACAGGGCGTGCTAGCCAGCCACCTGGCGCTGCGTGGGGTGAAAATACCGTTTCTCGATCGTGTGCGGCCCTGTGGGAGCAGCACCACCCACTCCTGCCGACGCAGAGCAGCAGACCCGAAGGAAGTGCGGCCAGCCATGGAGGCAGCTGCTCCGTGGCCAGGAAGGAGGGCTGGGTCTCCCTCCCCATGCCGTCTGCCAAACCAAAGAGACTTGGACTTGTGTGTGTGCGTGTATCTTTTTTTACCAAAAAAAAAACTTTGAAGAGCAAATAGATGTTGCAGAGCAAATGTGTCAATAGAGGAAGCTGTCCGTGATATCGTAAGTGAAAAGCGGTTTAAAAATCACTAAACGCCACACGATTCCATTTTGCTCTCTGCAAACGCGGGGAAGGAAGCCGCGGGACGGAGAGCAGCGTATCACCCGTGGCCGAGGACGGGGGCCGCGCGTCTTGGTCTCCTGGTTTTTCGGGGTGTTTGTTGTGTTTTTCTGCAGTGGGCGCACACGATAACATTATCAGGGGCGTTAAATAGGCTCCCTCTGCACAAACACCATTTCCCTGCCTCGCGTTGGCCTCTCCGCCCCTCCCTGCAAGTGGCTGGCCTCCAGGGTCCCGTGGGCGCCCCGTGGGCAGGTTCCTTCCTCCTCCACGGTGCTGGCTGGCCTGTCCCCAACCCCCAGCCCCTGTCCCCCTCCCAGCAGGTACTAGTAGGTCCCCAATGAGTCTAAGGTGGCCATACTACCCCCTCAGGGCCCCTGGCGCCTCCTTGGCAGGTGGCGGGGACCCCTAAGGTGGAAGCCTGCCTTGGGAGCAGTGGGGTGCACACTGGCTGTGGGAGGACTGGTGTCCCGCTGCCACTGGGCCCCAGGAGGGAGCCAGGCAGGCCCAGGGCTCCATGGGGGCGGCGGGGTTGGTGCAGGAAGGCAGGAGGAGGGAAATCTGAGGCAGGGGCTGTGCTGAGCGGCGGGCTCAGGTTTAGCCTGATAAGTTTATCACAGGGTGCCGGCTGCCAACCGTCAGCATGGAGCAGGCCGGCGGGAGAGGCTCTGCCGATAGCGCCTTCCCAGTGTTATCAGGGGCTGGTGCTCAGAGCGCGGGAGAAGGGGAGCCGGAGCGAGACACTCCAACCACTTCACCCCAACAAGGAGCCGGGAGGGAGAGGCCTCTGAGGTTCCCTGGGGGGACCCTCCACCTCCCAGCCGCAGGAGCCCCTGCAGCGCGGGGAGTGAGGCCCCTCGGGCGCAGGCTGGGGTCCCCATTTCTCCCCGTCACAGCCTCCAGACCAAGGAGTGGGGCCCATGTGTCCCTACTTTTCTGCAAGGCCAGAGAGAACGTCCCTTTTCCTGGAAGGTTCCCCGCCCCAGAACGCAGGAGGGAGCCTGAGGAAGAGACCAATTCCCCACCTTCGTCTAGCCAGCCTCTCCTCTCCCTGCCCGGTGGGGGCCTCCCCAGTGCCCAGCCTGGCACCTGGCACTGTCCCGGGTCACCACTGGGGGGAGGGGGGAGGACAGTATCATTCTGCTTTGCCAACGAGGAAACTGAGTCCCAGTGAGCGCAGAGGAGGCGCAGCCTGAGAGGACGCGGGCGGCCACCCCCAGCCCCGGAGGCCCTGCAGGAAGTGTGTGATCGCGAGGGGCGCCTCACCTGGGCCCTCGCACAGCCACAGGCAGCCTGACCTCGGAGGTGGACACCACCTGGGGGGGAGGGGACCCCCAAGGTCTTGAGAGTTATCTTGGGGGTCGAGGGGCCTCATGGTGGATTTTAAAAATTCCTTTTTCTAGACCTTTCCCGGCTTTTCCCTGATTTTTATAACAACAATGTGGAGATTTGTGCTTGGGGGTGTGTGTAGAGAAAGGTGATTTGTTTAAGAGGGAGAGAAGGAGAGGGTCCCCAAGAGTCCCTGGTTGCCGGGGGCTCAGCCAGGAGCAGTCTGCGGGCACCCCTCGGCCCAGCCTGGGGCACGAGCAGAGCTCAGGCCTGTGGTGTCTGCGGAGGGGACAGTGTGACCCCCGGAGTCCCATGTGACAGGCCCAGGACCCTCCAGGCACAAAGACCTCCCTAAAGGGCTGGAAAGCTTTCTTTCATTCTCAACTCCTTTTGCCCAGCGGCTACCATGTGCCAGGCACCATTCTAGGTGGTGGAGATGGTGGGGCCCCGGGGAAAACAGACGAAACGCCCTCCTTCTCGGAGCAAAGGACAGACGGACAGAGCCAGGGAGACCTGGGCCGGGAGGGAGTGGTGTCCACGTGGGGATGGTCTATGTGGGTGGCCAGGGTGAGCCTCACTGGGAGGCAAGAGAGGGTGGGGAAGGAGAGCGCCCTGGATCGCTGCGGCCCCCAGTGACGTTCAGGACTTCCTCTGGGCCTCAGTTTCCCTGGCTGTAAGATGGCACCTGTGGTCTTCAGAACTCTCTAGATTAGTCGGCGTGCTCCAGGGGCCCAGGACGCCCGTTGCAACTTGGATCTCCGCTAGCTGGTCGTTACTGATGATGCGCTAGCTAGTACTTAATCTTTGTTGAGAGCTTACGGAGGACCAGGCAGCACTGCAAGCAGGTTACAGAAGTGAACTCTCTGGAGGAGGCATTACGATTATTCCCATTTTCCTGATGAGAAAACTGAGGCCAGAGAGGTGAAAGCACTTGTTAGGCCCATACCTCTTGACTCTGACCCGCTGCTCTGTCCACAGATCACGCACACATACATGTAGTTGTTGTTCTTTTCATTGCCAATGGCTCTGACCTTGGTGCACAGGCCTGGGCTGGCCACCCTGGGCCAGCGTCCTCCGTGCCATCACGGGGTGAACAGAACTGGGCCACACGCAGGGGCTGCGCCTGCTGACAGCTGGAGCCACAGACACCAGGCAGAGGCTCGGAGCTATTTCTGCAAAGGGTGACTTGGGACTTCCTCCCGGATCTCTTAAAAATAACAGGGTTATCGGGGCGCTCAGGCTCCTTCCTCCACGCAAGGAACCCTGACATGATTTCTGGGGAAGGCCGGAGCCCCCGGCCGCTCTCGCCCGGCGAGGACTTATCTCTGAGCTCAGCTGGGCAGGAAGGCAGCGCGGCGACCACCGTGGGCAGCTCTTCCTGCCCCGGAGCCCCTTTTGGGAGCAGCAGGGGATGTGGCCACTGACTCAGGGGTGTCAATCACCCCCGTCCCCAGGGCTGCGGTTGCCCATCGCACTCTGAGGGGAATCAGAAATCAGGGGGCAGAAGCCTCTGCCAGGGCGGCCTGACCTCCGCTCCTGGGGCCTCCTGCCCCCTGCACTCAGCGTGACCCTGTCTCCGTGCCTGGCCCACAGAGGGGGCCGCCAAGAGGGGCCCTGGGCGGCCCGCCCACCTGCTCGGGGATGTCTCCCACCTTGCAGGCCCCAGACGTTCAGGCCGGATACAGGCGCCTCCCCTCAGGGTTGTGAGGGCCTTGGGATCCTGTTCAACAAGCATATGCTGGGTGTCCACCGGGCCGGGCCACCCAGGGGACACTGGGAAGCTGGGAGTCACCAGCCCAGCTCGGGGGCAGGGAATTTTCCTGGAGGAAGCAGACTCTGAAAGATGAAACTAGCTGGACCTGTCAGAAGTGGGGAGGGCAGCCCCACACCAAGGAAGCAGCAGGTGCAAAGGCCCTGGGGCGAGCTAAGGTCCCCCGGTCTGCTGCTCTGCTCCATCCTGCTGGGGGAGCCGTGGGGGCTGCAGCAGGCCACTGTGTGAGGCAGGGGGACCTACTTTGGTCCATGTTCACTCCATTTGCTGCTGCCTCTCAGGACCCCTGCTGTCCAGTCCCTGATGGCTGAGGACACACCACCTGAGGCCCAGCCTGACTCCGCTGGGGGCAGGCGGAGGCCCTGAGCTGAGCCCTGGCAGCTTCGCAGGACAATCTTAGCTGGAAACCGTCACAGCGGGTTTCCTCCCAGCGCCCCTCCAGCCTCAGACTTATCTCCGCCCCCAGCTGCCTTTGCCCCCAGCCCCTCCAACCACCTCCCCCGGGTGATTCAGCAAATCTGCCCTCTCTGGGGGGAAACGGGGGAAAAATCACAATGTCAGATTACAGAGCCAACTGTAGGGCAGACCCGGGCTGGGAGATAAGGGGCAGCTCCCTCCCAGCCCCTCTGGCAGATAAACCTGGAGGCGGGCTGCTGCAGGTGCGGGTGCGAGGCCTGGCCTCCAGGAAGTCGGGCGGCAGGGGGCCGTTAGGTGGCCCTGCCACCAGGCCACTGTGCAGCAAGCCAGGCAAAGAGGAAGCACCCTGGCGGGCACTGGTGTGGCCATTCCACCCCCCCCCCCGCCCCGGGGGGCGGGGGGGAGGGAAGAGAAGGGCGGGGGCTTCTCAGAAACTCGCAGGGAGGGTGCCCACGAGTGCCCTCCACCCGCCCTCTGCAGCTGGGCCTGCAAAGCCCGGGCAGGGCCCGAGGTGCTGAGGGCGCCATCCTCTCGGAAGAGGGAGTGGGAACGCACCCCAGCCCAGGAGCCTCCAAGGCCCGCTCAGCACTGGGCCCTGGGGTGTGTGTGTGTGTGTGTGTGTGTGTGTGTGTGTGTGTGTGTTTGTTTGCTGGGGGGGGATCCTGGCCTCCAGGCTACGGTCCAGCCAGGCCTGCAGAGCACCCTTGGGCCCCTGGGCAGGGAGGAGCCAGGAGCGAGTCCTGCAGGCTTCCCTGCCTGGCGGAGGCGGGAGGGCAGAATGATGGGTTTGAAGTTAGCCTTATGCAGAATTCTGTCATCCTACAGTTGTTTCTCTACTCTACCCCGCCCTTGTCTTTAAAATGAGTGCCCCCCCCCCCCCCCCCCCCGCGACACACACATGGGGCTGCCATGTGGAGGAAGGCGCACATGGCAGCCTGGAGTGGCCCAGTCTCTGGTCTCCGGCTCAGGGCTTGGGGTCAGGGTCAGGTTGGAATGGGGCGGCTTGGGGTCTCATCCACACAGTGCTTGCCCCCCGGCTAGGTGTTGGGAGCCTCTCCTGCTTTATCTGGGCAGCTTTCTGAGGCCGGTCCCAGAGGCCCTGTGGGTGGGGCGCAGCGACGGGGAGTGTGTCCGTGGCTGGGGAGCCCCTTCTTCCGCAGGGGCCTCCGGATGCAAAAGGAAGGTGGCTACTCCGACGGGTCCACAGTCCTTGACCCTGCAACTTCGCAAAGCACCACCTGCTTGCTGGCTGTGCTCGCGGTGCTGAGCCAGAGACAAGGAAAGCCAGCAGCATCCCGCGCCGCAGCCGGACGGGGAAGCAACTCCAGGGTCCCCCCACGACAGAGGGCAAACAGCGGGGCCACCCCCTGACGGAGCCCCACTCCCCCTCGGGAAGGAGGAGCGCCTGCCAATCCGGATAAACACGATGCTCAGTGACACGGGACTGATCCGGTGTGAGTCCTCTCCTGTGAGGTCCCGGAACAGGCACGTTTATAGAGACAGAAAGCAGAAGGGTGGTTGCCGGAGCTGCGGGAGGGGAGTGGAAAGTTACTGTTTAACAGGTAGAGTTTCAGTTCGGCAAGATGGAGAGTTCTGTGATTGGATGGGGGGGCGGGGGTGGCTGCACAACAGTGTGCGTGTACTTTTAATGCCACCGAATCGTACACTTAAAAATGGTTAAAGTAGCCCTGGCCGGTTGGCTCAATGGTTAGAGGGTCAGCCTGCAGACCAACGGCTTGCAGGTTCGATCCTGGTCGATGCATCTGGATTGCAGTTCCATCCCCTGCCCCAGTCGGGGTGCATTCGGGAGGCAACCAATCAATGTGTCTCTCTCACATGGATGTTTTTCTCTCCCTCCCTTCCTCCCTTTAACGCTACCTTAAAAATTAAAATAAAATAAAACTGGAAAAATATCCTCTGGTGAGGATTAACAACAACAAATGGTTAAAGTAGCCATTTTTATATTTTAGCGCCACGAACAAAACATCTGGTGGCTCCATGTGACCTAGATGTTCCCTGAACAAAGGCCTGAGAGCCAGAGCCCAGCCCAGACAGCTCCCGCCCCGGGGAGAGAGGGTGGGAAATGCCCCTCGACCGAGGCCCACAATGTGGAGCCCACTCGGGGCTGGAGCAGGAGGGAGCCCCAGGGCTGCGTGGGGCACCCAGGACTGAGCGCCCACAGGCAGCTGCAGCGGCATCCCCGCCGCCTCCTTTCCTTCCAGACGGCCCTGCCTGCCCGTCTCCCGAGTGCTGTTCCCCCCGCGGAAGGGGGTCCCTCATTTCTCCTCCTGCTTTCAGCCCACATGCCCCTGCCAGGAGGCCTCCCCTTGCTGCAGACTCCCGCAGCCGCAGTGGCCCCTGTGGCGCTGGCCACATTGTCTTTACGCAGCTGCGAGCACTGTCGGAACGCCTTCCCCAGCACCCAGCAAATACACACTCCACAATGGGTGGGGGTGGAGTGATGGATGGATGGACAGATGGACAGCAGACAAACGGATGGGCCTGCCCGCTGCCCACCCCCAGGGCAGATGCGGGGGGAGGGAAGGGGAGGCGGGGGGGGGGGTGGCGGGGAGGGGGGGGGCGGGGGGCCTTCCTAACCCTCTGGCCAGGACTGTGCACAGTTCGGAAGCGCAGCCGTGTGGGCTGAGGACCCGTTTGAGAACTGCTTCCCCAGGGACTCCACTCGGAGCTGCACCTGCAGGGCAGCACCGGGCTCCATCTGAGGCCCAGCTCGCAGCTCCCCTGGGCCGCTGGGAGGCCCGGCCAACGCGCCTCCGCCCAGTACCTCCCTTCCCACTTACAGCCGGACCGGCCTTGTCCAGGGTTGGACTGAGCTTAGAAGAACCCGCCCCCAAGGCTGGTTAATCCGCAGGTAAACCCTGCCCGCAGAATCAGGGTCATGCTGAGCAGCCTGCGAGCCAGCAAGGGGTCCGGTCGGGCGGAAGGACGGGCCAGAGGCGCGGGTCCCAGTGTCCAGGATGGCAGCCCCCTTCTCTCCCTCTTCACCTCCCCTCGCTCTTTACCTTCCCCAGTGCCCCCCTCCCCTCCTCCCCACCTTCTTCACTTCTTCCTGGTCATTCATCCCGTGTCTCGGGGTCCCAAGGCTCCCTGTGACGCAGAGACCGCGGCCCCGTGGTCCAGGGGCTCAGGGCCGCCTGGTCGGGAGGGCGACAGCGCCCCCTGGTGGCCGCGGCCGCAGGAGGCTGCGGAGGGCGGAAGCGCTGTGGCTCGGTGCGGTTCTTGGTTCATTCATTAGCCATCGCCCACTGGGCGTCTGTCTGTTGGTGAAAGGTGCCTAAAACGGGTCAAGAGACCTCGCCACCATCAGCAATCAGGAGGGGGTCCCGGAGAGGGGCCTCTTCAAAGGGGGAGAGGGTGCGACATCCTTTCTCAGAGGTTACCCCGAGATGAAGAGGATGGGGACAAAGGCATCGAGGCCTGGGGGGAAGGGGGCGCGGAACCCCAAGGTTAGGGATTTGGGGGGTAGGGGAACAGGACCCCCAGTATCTGTTAAAGGGTTTGGGGTCCCCCCTGCAATGGGGAGCCACGCGAGTCTGAGGATGTGGAGGGAGGGATCCGCTTTGCATTTGAGGGAGAGAAGCGCCCCCTGGCGTCTGGGGAGGGGGAGGCGCCACGGAGCCCCGCGCAGGTGGAGACCTTCACGCACCGTGAAGCCCCATACCCGGGAGGGGGTGGGGGCTGCCCTGCGGGTCGGGAAGAAACCGCTCCCGGGTCTAGGGCTGGTGCGGCAGGACGCAGCCCGCCTCCGGGGACAGATTATACACGGGTGCGGCCCCAAGGGGGGAACCGTTAGTGCCGGTCTAACAAAATCACACGACCCAGCAGAACCTTCCAGAACCGGACCCGGCTGTGAAATGACACCCGACAGTGACTCACGGCCGCCCTGTTTGCAGAAGGCTGGAAACAACCTGCGCGCCCCTCGCAGACGCTGATAAGCGAGCCCTGGTCCGGCCAGCAGTGGAACAGTGCGCGTCTGTCCCAAAGAATGAGGAAGCCGGGCACGACTTGATGCGGAGTAATTACCATGATATATGGTCAAGGGAAAAAGGAAGGCACGGAGGGGAGTGTCTCTAAGCTACCACGGGTGGATTCATACTATAATCTGTAGGGTAACCGGTAAGAGGACAATAAAATGTAATTGGTATAAAAGAGGAAGAGAAAGGGGAGAAGAGGGAAATACAAGAGATGGGAGGAGTAGAAGATGAACAGTGAGTAATATGAAAGGTTTAAACTTCAATACAGGGTGGGGCAAAAGTGGGTTCACAGCTGTGAGGCCACGAAACAGTTTCATTCTTGTATTGTTATTGCATTATTTTCCATTTGAACGACTGTAAACCTACTTTTGCCCCACCCTGTATATCGGCCTGACATTAAATATAGAACAATTAAATACTCCAGTTCAAAGACCGAGGGTCTTAGACAGGAGGTTAGAAAACAACTACATCCTGCTTACAAGAGACAGGCCTAAAACACAAGGACACAGAAAGGCTGAAAGTGAAACGATGGAAAAAGACATACGCTGTGAAACCATTAACCAAAACACATCGCTTGTAGCGTTATGAAAAAATCACACAAGTGTAGACTTTCCTAGCAATAAAGAGGAACATTCTGTGAGGACTAAAGGGCCATTTGCCAGGAACAGGCAGCACTTCTAAATTTCTACGTACATAACAACGGACCTCAATTACAAACCAAGCGAAACTGACACAGCTGAGAAGAGAAACAGGCAAACAGGCAATCCTCACGGGAAATTTTAACACATTTCCCACAGAGTGAGCAGGCACACAGGTGCGCACACCCCGGAAAGGAGAAAGGACATGCACCTGACCCCTGCGAAAGACACACCGTTTCCTGATGTACCTGGAACACTTAACGAGACCGCACACACACGGGGCCACCAGGCCAGCCCTAAGAAGCTTTGAGGGAAGGGCTGGCACCTGCACCGTACGGAATCTGTTCTCTGACTATGGGGGGAATTAAGCCAGAGTCAACGACAGGAAGACAATTGTAAAATCCCCCAATTTCTGGACATGAACCAATAGATTTCTAAATACGTCTAAACCATTGAAAAAGGAATCCCAGCGGCTGTTGGAAACATTTTCACCTGAGGGGGATGGGGAGGGAGGAGGGGAGGGGAAATGAGAAGGGGCCAGTTTCCGGCGGTACAGACATGAGGGGCCCTTTCAGTTAGCACGGAGGAAACTCTGTAAAACCGATCCCACCATAACAATGAACAAACAGGAGGAGCTAAAGCGATAAAGCTCCCAGGGGAAGGTATTTTCATGAACTTGAGCTAGATTTCTTCCGACACCATAAAAGGAAGCCTGGTAGTAAAGGGAGCAGGCTTCTGAGGTACCGGCAACGCATGTTCTGTGCGTGATCTGGGCTGTAGATACACAGGTCCGGCCACCTGCGGTGATCCACCTGCCCCAGCTTTGCTCCCTAGAGTTTTCTTTTCTGACACTTGCTCGTTGTAAGATATATATATTTCAGAGAGGAAGGGAGAGAGAGAAACATCCATGATGAGAGAGAATCATTGACCGGCTGCCTCCTGCACGCCCCCCACTGGGGATTGAGCCCGCAACCTGGGCATGTGCCCCGTCACTTCCTGGTTGGTTCATAGGTCGATGCTCAACCACTGAGCTATGCCAGCCGGGCTGTAAGAGTTTTTATAAAATTTGAGCCAAAATGACAGTTGCCAGGAAGCAAGATCTCAAATGTTCTGGAGGGTAACAGGTTTGCAGGTCGTTGTTTTTTCTCCCCATCACCAACATGCAGTTTCTTCTATGCATTTGGAATTAAGGGGTGAATGTGAGAGGAAGTAAGCAGGGTCGGATTACAGGATAATTAACGAGATAATGTGCTCTCTGAAGGTGCTCGCACCTACTTTCCAAAGGTGTTATTAACCCAGGTGCACAAAAACCATGGAAAGGACTTAAGGCAAAGATAAACCTTTTACTAAGGAAGCTATATGCCTGGGGAGTGAATACCACCGTGACCTGCCCATTTAGACATTTATGATCAGATCACCCCCTGAGGTTACTTTCCGTTGAACCCCTTTCTCACCCACAACTTCCTGGAATGGTCCTAGGGTCCTCCCGCCCCCCCCCCCCCCCCCAGCTGATTGCATGATGCTTCTGTTAGGTTCTGCTAGAACCCCGCACACAGTCGGCGCTTAATAACTGTTTGGGAGGCCAAACAAGCAAAGCGCAATTCCCTCTAAATAAAAAAATAAACGGGGGTGGGTGGGTAAACGAAACCAAAAAAAGTAAAGAAAACAAACAAAACAGAGCCCAATTCCCCCGCGCCCGCCGTTTCCGGATCGACCCCACCTCCCACCCACTTCCCGGCTGCTCGCACAGCTAGAAACCAGTCCTGGAACAGCGGGGCCGGGAGTGGGGGTCCGGCCCCCAGGGAACCGCTCCGCCGGAAGAACGTCTCGGCCGGCCCCGAGCTGTCATAGGGTGGAACCGAGGAAGGGGCGGGGACTCGGCCTAGTCCTGATTCCTTAGTGGCTAGAACTAGGCAGCGGGCAGAAGGGGTGGAACCAGGTTTCCGCCGGACTGCTCATTGGCTAAGAGCTCGGCTCGGTCTTTGGATTCTCATTGGCTAAGGTCGAGAGCGAGCTGGGCGGTGACCTATCAGCTTCTGGGCCCGCCGTGGGTACGTGCAAGAGAAAGGCCCTTGCCCCGCCCCTCGGGCAAACCCCTTACTTTTTAAAAACACAATGGCGAGCACCGAGTGGTAGTTTACCGCGAAACCGCGGGGCCTTCCCTCGGACCTTTGCTCCCCGAGGCCTGGGAGCCCAGGGATTTAGAGAGACGCGAGCGGTGAGGGAGGCCGGAACGAATCCTTCGCGGAACCATCGAAGCGAAGCCTCTGGGCGCACGTGGAGGCACGGACCGCGGGGGTTGGGCCAGACCCGCAGGGATGGCAGCCGACGAGGGGCCGGGGGTCGCCATCCCCGTGGAGCTGCGGCGCGGGCAGCGCATGGTGTGCGTGGAGTACCCGGGCGTGGTGCGCGACGTGTCCAAGATGCTGTCCACCCTGGGCGGCGAAGAAGGCGTTTCTCGGGTGCGGAAGGGGGAGTCCCCGGGACCGCGGGGGAGGGACGGAGCCGTGGGACCGCGGCCGGAGGGGCGGGGTCACCCGGGGGAATAGCGTGGTTTCCTTGGCAACGGAGCCCTGGGCTGGCGCTGGTGCGGACCGTGGGCGGGCTGTGCTAGGGAGGCCGCGGGGAACAGATCGTTGTTCCCTGGAAGCAGAGGGAAAGGACTGTCGGGGAGATCAGAGGGGAACGGGGTGTCCTTTGCACCCCACATTCAGATGAGCCGCAGCCCCGCAGGAGTGGAACACGGAGGCTCCCGAGGATTAAGAGCCTAATCCGCTGACCTCCCTGCGGGGTGCGGGACGAAGGGCTCAGTGGTTAGAGTTGAAGTAGTAACAGTCACTCTTCTGTACCAGGCTTTCTGTCCTCATTGGCACCCTGCCGGGCGGGCAATGCCCGCGCTTTGCAAGGAGCACTTTGCAAGGAAAGCGAGGCAGTTCAAGGCCGCCCAGGAACTAGCGGGGCTGGGAGGAGTTCTCCCCTTGTGCCAGGCTCTGTGTGAGTGCTTTACACGCGCCAGGCCTTGAAATGTCGCTGTCGAGGCCCTCGCTGAACCCCAGCTCAGCTGGCAGCCGCCGAGAAGGAAGAGGCACCCCCGCCCCCCATTTCCTCTGCCACATAACAACTGCGATGCTCGGGTTTGCAAGTGAGCCTTTGGGGAACTAAGAGCTCTGAACGAAACATGAGCTCCTGGCCCTTTCTCTGTCACCTGGGTCATACCAGGCAGGCTCCTGCTGAGAGAGGTACCGCCCCCTGCCGGCCACTTAGCTGGCCACGGCTTCATCGGTCTCCCTTGGCCTCGGCACAGATCTACGGAGACCCCACCAAGAGGCTGGAGCTCTACTTCCGGCCCAAGGACCCCTACTGCCACCCCGTGTGCGCCAACCGCTTCAGTACCAGCAGCCTGCTGCTCCGGGTCAGGAGGAAGACGAAGCGGCAGGAGGGGCTGCCGGGGCCCGAGGCCCGCCCCCAGGTCACCTTTGACGTGGATATCCTTGGCATCGTCCCCACCATTTACAGATTCCAAGGTAACTGCAGGTGCACTCTCACCGAACTCGGGTCTCTCAGGGCAGTGTCCCCACTGCCTGCAGGAGCCTGCGCGTCAGCCACACAAGTGAAGGGAGCCAGGAATGCCCAGGCCTGCGGGGCGGGAGGTGAGGGCCTCTTCCCTCCGGCAGCGGCTCCCTGCAGACCTTGGGAGGCTCCTGAGAGAACCCGGAGGTCCATGAGCGGTGCCCTAGCTTTCAGAGTTACTGTGTGGGCCACGTAAGACTGGCCACAGGCCTGCAGTTCTCAGCCCCTCCGCCCCCCTCCCGTGTTGGGGAACCTGCTCCGCCTTCCCGGGGAGTCCTCACTCAAGTCTGCCACCCTCGGAGCCCCAGTGAGGAGGGAGGAAGGCGGGGAGGGGGAATGAGACGGCTGCGGACTTCGGCGTTGTGCCTTCCTGGGCTCCGCAGGGTTTTTGTGCAGGTCACTGGGCTTCCCTCCGCCTCAGTCTCCTTGTCCAGACACTGGGGCCCTGAGTTCCTGAAGCCCTTTGTGAAGATCCAGGGAGATGGTGCCTGTTACGGGCCGGCCCACCACATGGGGGCACTGAGAAACCTCTAGTTGCAGCTGCGGTTCTCAGACTCTGAAGAGAGTAGTGATTGAGGAGGCTGGAGGGGTGGAAAGAAGAGAAAGGAAACTGAAGCAGGACCTGGACCTGGGACCCAGGGGTTGGGCATTCTGACTGTCAGCCGCTCTGGAACGTTGTGCTGTTTTTGCGCGGACAAGCTTGCCCGTGATTTCCGTTCCCATCTCTAAGCGAGCCAGCACCTCGCCAGTCAGGTGCACGCCTGCCTCACCTGGGAGCTTGTTAGAAATGCACCATCCCAGATCCTGCATTTAGCAAGACCCCGGGAGTCACGGGCACCTTGCTTCGTGAGAAGCGCTGACCCAGACTTCATTCTCACAGCACGTAACCACCCCCACCCCAAATGCCGTTTATCCACGTGACGGGGGTGCACGGAGCCCAGTGCGTGGGAGCATTTCGGAAGCGTGTGGTTTCAGCTCCTGCCACCCAGGCCTGGCAGCCTCCGCCACTCGGCCGGCTCGGCACCTCCCCAAGAAGGCCTGGGCGTTGGTGCGTGGCACTGCCCCTTCCTGGGCAGGTCAGCCAGGAGAGTGGTCCCTGGCTGCGGTGCCGGCCACCTATCTCCTCTCTTTCCAGGAATGTCGGACTTCCAGTACTTGGCTGTGCACACAGAAGTGGGTGGCGTGCACAAGTCCATGTACGACAAGGTGCTCATGGTCAGGCCCGAGAAGGAGGACTTCTTCCACCAGGAGCTGCCGCTCTGCATCCCCCCGCCCATCTTCTCCCGGCTGGACACCCCAGCGGACTACTTCTACCGCCCAGAGACACAGCACCGGTGAGCCCGCCCCGCAGCGTCAGGGTCAGAGCCGGATGCGCAGGAAGTTTCCGCACAGGGCCAGGTACAGAGAAGGCCCTGGGTGAGCGGTGGCCGGGTGCTTGTGAGCTGGAGGGCCCTGACAGGACAGAGACCCTGGCTCTGGGGCTTGGTGCCAGTTGAGAAGTGGCCGTTGGGTTTAGTCCCAGGTCATTGCCACCCCCCCGGACCTTGCTGTCACCAGTAATGACAACATGTAGTCAGGTTCCACCTATGGGCGTCCCCTCTGAGCCAGCACCTTCCATCCCCTGCTGGCCTCCCTGTCCCCATCCCTGCCCGTGACCTCCTGGCCGTCTTTATCTTTCATCCTTGCTGTGCCCGTCCCCCTGTGCCACCCGCACCTCTGAAACCAGCCCAGTCCACTCCAGCTGTGTGCATCTCCCGGAGCCATCGCTGGCTCTCGTGGTGGCTGTGCTCTTGCTTACCGTGTGCATGGTCTGTGTCTGCTCGCGAGAACACGGCTCCTGAGCACAGGGACGGTATCTCTTCACTCAGGTGGTTTCCCTGGCGCTGAGCGTTAGAAACGCCAGGTGATGTGCATCATGGTCCGTAGCACAGACATCCCCCTGTCCCGCCCCGCCGCCATGCGCGCCCCAAAAGGCCCCGTGAGAGTGCTGCGTCCGTATAAACGAAATGAATGCTTTCATTTGACAACCGGCAGGTCGGGGAGACCCCAGGGACTATGGGCAAGGCAGGTCTGGGTGGGCCATGGCTTTATATTGAAGTCCAGCCAGCCATACAGTGACAGGAAGGAGTGGGGTTTCCTTCGTGTAGCAGCCAAGACAGAATGGTATTAAAAAAATAAAAACCCGTGAGTTTGAAACACCCAATTGGAGAATAATGTGGCCACCTCCCGGCCAGTGATGTAGCATCTCTCAGAGAAGCGCTGTGCTTGTTTCTGCAAATGGGGGCTGGTCCAGGGCACATGGCAGCCCCGGGGCCCCTGACTTCTGACCCCCAGGCGTTGCGCATTGCACACTGTCTGTGTGTTTGCATGCGTTACTTTTTCTAATTACACACAGAAGGACAAACATTTCTCAAATGCCTCAATTTCAGTGTAAGCTCTGTGGAGTGTGGAAGTTGTGATATCCATGTCCTGTGTGGCTTGGGTTCAGGACCTGGAGGAGGACCGCACGCAAATGATGAGACTAGACAAGAAATATGAATTTGGAAACGGGGGGCCAGGCGGAGAGCCCACCTCAAGTGGAAGGGCTTCACTGGTGCCCAGGCCCTGCCAACCTTTTATTTAATTTTAGATACACATATTGCCCTTACGCAATTCCGGTAGCAGACAGACTATCTTAAAGATCAGTAAATATTAGTAAAGATTTACTTTGAGACGATTAGGTCAGGAAATTGCTTGAGCCAGCATTGTCTCGACTCAACTATCGGTGCATAGCTTTGGCCCTTTCCAGAGCTCAAGGTCCAACAGCCTTCTAGATTCCTTGTTTGCACTTTCCTGATAGTGTAGACAATGGGTGGCTTCCAGCAGTGGAGGTAGCGATTTGGCCTCTCCTGCCCTCCGTTGTAACCTTGGTGTCTAGGACAGCCTGGCCCAAGAGAGGCCTCTGCAAGTATTTATCAACCCAGTGGATGAAACTTTGGGGGAGCAAGATTAGGAAAAACAGAGAAACAAATGGAAAAAGATAGTTTGAAACATGGCCCAAAGGTGGTGATACTCAAAGGATTGTTCCTAGCATGTTAAACGTCCAAAAGTTGGAGGACTTTAGTGCCTGCTGACTTGGTAGCTGAGGGTCACCTCCCTCTGCCAGCTGTGCTCAAGCCCATGGATTAGTGCCTCCAGGGAGAGCAGCTGGTGCTGGGCTCCCTGCGAAGAGCCAGCCCTGGCCCTGCCGCCCCACCCCCACCCCCGGAGGCGGTGCTCAGAGCTGCCCCCACACCAGGGAGAGTGAATTGGGATGTCACTTTGGACTTGAAGACCCAACCCCAGAAGTGTGCACCCTGAGGTACAAAAATGCACACCCTCCTACTAAGGGTTCACCCCAAAATGAGGTCAGCTTTTTTGGTGAGCAGTTTGGCAAAATCTATTATGATTTTAGATGTTCTCTTCCTGTTTGCCAAGCGCTCCCACCTGTAGGTGTTTATCCCAGTTCCTCTCACCTAAGAGTTCAAAGATACGGTTATGAGAGCATTTACAGATTAATTGTTGGCCACAGCCGGCCCGGTCAGGTCCTCTGAGCCCCGGCGTCCCCACAGCGTCCCAGGGAGGAGGGCCAGCTGCCCTCAGACCCACAGGCCCTCTGCCCTCACCACTGTTCATGGATTCCCAGCACATGGAAAGCACCTGCCTTTTCTCCCAGCGCTGCCATCGATTGTTCTGCTCTGCTGGCCTTGCCGGGCCGGGAACACGAGGAGGGGGGCTGGCCTGGCGGGTCCTCCTCCCGGAGGCTGAGTGGGTGCGGGAGCCCTGTCCCTGCAGTGAGCCCAGCGGGGTGTCTGACCCAGGACACTGACGCTCTGGCAGGATGGTTTTACTGGAGTCATGGTTTTTGAAAAAGGCACAGATGTGATCATGTGATTACAGTTTTGTTTCCCAGTGTGAAAGCCATTGTTCTCCATAAATAAGCAGGTGGCACGTACTCACTGAAAGTTAAAGGAAACCACTTGAAAAGGTAATAATCACCTGAATAAAGTGTGATATGCAGGGCGTAGGTGGAAGGTGCTCTGAATAATTCGGTGAGTTTGGGGTGGTGCCGAGGAGAGGAAACCACCATGTGACGGTAGCTGTTGGAGCTGGGGGTGGGCTCGTGGGGGGCTCCTCACACTGTCCCCTGCTTTAGTGCAGGTCGGACGCTCTGGCTCCCGCCTCACAGAGGCGGCACTGGGCACCTGGGACCACTGGCCTGAGTGTGTTCTGTGCTCTGTGGCTGGTGGCAGGACCCTTGCTTTTGCCTCTGCGGCGTGGCACTCGGTGACACATTGTTTCTCCACCTGGATGCTGTCAGCCATTTCCGCTGGGCGCTCGGCACCGTGCGGCCTCTGGGCGGGCCCCTCACCCTGGGCTCTGACTGCACAGGAGGGTGCTGCCTCCTCGCAGGGGGTTGGAGGGCCGAGTGAGTGAACCGGAGCTGAGGTCTGACAGCGGGCCCATCGGGCCGGTGCGGCTGCGCGGCAGCTCCGTCCCCATCCCGGCCTGAGGGCCTTTGGGTTCCTAGTTTTGACTGGCAGGTGGGTGCTTGCATGAGTCTGAGGCCACCACCTCGGGACAGGAGCCTCCCCCACACTCAGCCGCTGGGACCTTTTGGCCTGGCCCAGCTCAGAGCTGCAGGCCCAGCCTCTCCGAGCTGCCTCTGGTCGCTGCCCTCTCCTCGGTGCTCAGCCTGAGGACAGACGGGTCTCGGGCGCTAAGACCCTCTCCCTGACCCAGATTCCAGGGAAAAGCGCACAGACACAGGCCACCGGCGTCTCGGGCCTGGCGCGCTCCCTGCCTGGTCTGGCCGGGCCTGTGCCTGGTTCTCATGGCCCTTTCTGCCCCCAGGGAAGGCTACAACAACCCCCCCATCTCAGGCGAGAATCTGATCGGCCTGAGCAGGGCCCGACGCCTCCACAACGCCATCTTTGTCAACTTCGAGGGGGATGAGGTGCCCGAGCAGCCGCTGGAGGCTGCAGTGCAGACGTGGACCAGGCTCTGCACCAACCCCATGGACCGCAAGGTGGAGGAGGAGCTGAGGAAGGTGAGCGCCGCTCCGGCCGCCTGGAGACCCAGCGGGGCTCTCCTCACTCTGCGGTCGGCTGTGCCCACTTCTTTAACTGGTTCGTTAGCACACGGCATGTTCTCACTTCTAGATGTCACGTCTGAAAGCCATGCCAGTGTACGCCCGACTGGCAAGGTTGAAACACTTAGAATTCTCTGATGGGTCCCTTTGGGAGGCAAACAAGCGGTGCATTGTTCAGATGGGACTTCGTGTGGAGCTCCGGTTCCCGGAAACTCTCCTCCATTAGTGGGTTTGCCGCGTGCCAGGTGCGTGCGCGCAGCCTGCCGCGTGCCAGTCGGAGGCCGGGCCTGCCCTGGGCGGACACCTTCGCCCCGCCCTCTGGCTGCGGTTCTGAGAGGATGCGGCTGGGCTCTGCTCCTGGTGTCCTGCAGGTGTGGACAGCAGGTCCTCGGTGAAGCCACCTCCCTGCCGGCGGAGGCGCGCCCCTGGTTGCAGTTCACTGTCCGTGGGGGACGGAGTGCTTCTTAAAGAGACTGGGCACCATGCTGTGTTTAGCAATCAAGGGGGGGGAAGGGAGGGAGGAGGGGCAGAGGGCACTGTCCGAGGCTCCTCATTGTCCTCTGGACACGGCCCAATCCTGCCTGGCTCAGGGCCCTTCCTGCCCGGCCGCCATGCTGAGCCCACTGGCCTTTAGTCCTCCTGGGCCAGGCCATCTCTTCGGCCTTCATGATGTGCCAACTCGGGGTTCGGAGCTCCGGCTCCTTCGGTCATCTGCCCTGTGAGCTACATAAGGACAGAGGCTGTGTCCCTCGTCCTTTCGGGACCCTGGCCCTGCAGCCACACGTGGCACGAGCTGGGTGTGCAGCCTGCTTCTGGGCGGAGGGATGAGGGATGTGTCCCGGGCCCTGGAGGCTGGTCCCTGCTGGCTCAGCCCCGCCCTCCACCGACTCCTTTGGGGAAGGGTCCTCCAGGGCCGGACCACGCTGTGGAGTCGCCGGCGGGCGGGCTGCTGTGCTCATCTCAGCCTCTGCCTTGCCGCCCCCCCCCCCCCCAGCTGTTTGACATCCGTCCCATCTGGTCACGCAACGCCGTCAGAGCCAAGATGAGCGTCCACCCTGACAAGCTCAAGGTCCTGCTGCCCTTCATGGCCTATTACATGGTGAGTGTCTGCCCAGCCGCCACCTTGGTTCCCACCAGGGCCGTGCTGGTCCCCAAGGTGACCTCAGAGCCAGAGCAGTGGCCCTGTCCCACCCCCTCCCCCACCAAAGGCCGTCAGAGCTCTGCAAGAGCACGCTCAGCCCCCTGGGGTGATTTCAGGATTAAAGAGCAATTTCATAACTTTACGCAAAGGGATTCTACACCGTGAAGTGACTGGCCGAGTGCTGGTGGGCACCTCAGCCTCCCCGGGTGGCAGCCGGTCCCCTGCTCTCCGCGAGGAGGAGCCGGGCGCGGAGCGCTGACTGAGGGGCCGGTTCACAGCCAGCGAGTGGCAGCGCCACTGGCCCCGCCCGTCTGCCTGCAGAGCCCGGCCCCTGACCACAGTGCCTCCGGCCCCAGCTCGTCCCTGGGTTGAGTGGGGCTCAGTGGGGAGATCCCCCTTGGACTCAGTCCAGGTGCATGGAGATGGGGTGTCATTACTGGGCTCCAGAGGTGCTGGGGGAAGGGACCGTGCGTGCCGAGGGCCCCATGCAGGGTGCTGACTTACAGAGTCGCCGTCTGTCTTGCGCGTGGGCTTTCCCTCAGGACAGGGACGCATTTGCCGAGCACTGACTGTGGCCGGCACGTGGCCCAGGCTCCAGGCCTCGTCTCACCCCACCTGACAGGAAGGCTGAGGCTTGGGAGATCACGTGACCTGTCCGAGGGGACAGCCACAGGTGGCAGAGCTGGGGGCTGCAGAGCCACGTCTGCAACTCTTGAGAGTGACCCCCCCGTCGCTGCCCCCACTCCAGGCAGGCACCTGGCCTGTGCATTTGCGGAGCCGGGGCCCGGCCTGGGCCCCTCCCCACTCCCACCTTCTCTCCTCCAGATAACAGGTCCCTGGAGAAGCCTGTGGATTCGATTCGGGTATGACCCCCGAAGACACCCGGAAGCCAAGATCTACCAAGTCCTTGATTTCCGAATCCGTTGTGGAATGAAATCGGGTAAAAATGACCAACATCTCTCTCCCTCCCGTCTTCCTGTCCCACGCGCTCTGGTAATCGGCCCGCGGCCGCGTGGCGGGGCGCAGGCCACCCGGCGAGGGCTGAAGCGAGGGGGACGTGAGGGTGCGCGCTCGGGCCTGGCTCCACGCTGACCCTCGTTACTGAGCCACGGCCACTCGTTCACTCGTTAGTCCCGTTACTGTGGGTCCCGGGGGGCAGGCCGGGCGTCCAGCGGTGTCCGCAGTGAGGACCGCGCCAGGGCCCCAGCTCTGGCCCGCACGGGAACGCCGTGGCTCCACCCGGGCTGTCTCGGGAGCTGTCCCCAGGGAGCCCTGGTGGCCGGTCGCGCCAGGCCAGTGCCCTGTGCCAGAGAGGCTCTGCCCACCCGCACCTGACACCCCCCTCACCTCAGGGTACACCTCCAACGAGATGCCCGTGAAGGCCAAGCGCAGCACCTACAACTACAGCCTCCCCATCACCGTCAAAAAGGCGTGTAAGTGCCTCGGCTCGCTCTGCGAATTGGGGTGATGGGACTCCACCGATGCTGAGGACGGTGGCCTCTGGATTGCGGGGGGGTGGGGGATGCTTCCAGCAATCCCCGGGGAGGGGGCTGGGTAGCACCCCTGAATTCCTAAGCACTGCTGTTGTCCCTAGCAGCCAACCAGCTTGTCACCATGCAAGATCTGAAGCAGGGCCTGGGCCCATCCGGGGCAGCTGGCATGCGGAAATCGGCCTCCAACAAGTACAAGCTCAAGGTGGGTGCCTGGAGCCCGGGGAGGGCAGGCTGCAGCAAGCACGGCAGAGCCCAGCCCCAGCTGGGCAGGAGGCTCTCGGCTCCAGGGTCCCCCTCCCAGAACCTCCGGGGCATCGGAGCGGCTTTTCTGCATACCTGCTCTGGCTTCGGCCTGTCTGCCCCACCTGGGTGCAGGGACCAGCTAACTCCTGTGGCCCAGGGTGGGGTCTCCAGCACTGCCCGCCCCAGGGGAAGGCTCCCGCTGATGTGGCCCGTGTCTCCCCTCTTCCCCAGGACTCGGTTTACATCTTCCGGGAGGGCGCCTTGCCGCCGTACCGACAGATGTTCTACCAGCTATGCGACCTGAACGTGGAAGAGTACGTCCTTGAGGGCCGCGAAGCCTGGGTGGGGCCGTGGGAAGGGGTCGGGCTGCGAACCTGCCGGGACACAGAGCTCCCTGCGCAGATTCATTCCCATCAGCCTCCCTCTCAGTGACTCGGGTGCTGCCTGGAGAGCCCCTGTCCGGGTCACATGGGCCACACCTGTCTCCCAGGCAGGGTGCGGGCCTCCACTGCCCACGTGTGGGCTCGTGACATGGCTCAGTCCTTCAGAACCGACTAGAACCCCAGAAACCTCCAATCTGGTTGTTCATAGTGATGCTTAGGTATTGGGGAGGGGCACCGGGGGGCAGCTGCGGGCGGTTGGACACGCACTCACCCGGCCCTTGGGGTGGGCACCCCCGCTCGGTGCCTTGAGGGTCGGGGAGCACAGCCCAGGGCCCAGCGGTCCTGCATGTTCTCATTCCACTTCGCCCCTTGGCGCTCAGCGCTGCTTTTCCAAGCACAGCCTCTCGGCCACGCTGCGCACCGGCCTGTTAGCCGGGAGCCGCCTGGAACTCCATGCGCCCCCCATCCCCCCTGGCCCCCCCAGGTTGCAGAAGATCATTCACCGCAACGATGGGGCCGAGGAGACCTGCACCGAGCGGGACGGGTGGTGCCTCCCCAAGACCAGCGACGACCTGCGCAACGCCATGTCCCTCATGATCCGGCAGATCATCCGTGCCCGGAGGCCTGGTGAGCGCCGGGGGAGGGAGGCCTGTGAGCCAGCACCGGCCCAGGAGCCAGCCCTGGGCTGCCCGCTGCCGTCATGGGTACCGCTTCATACCTGCCTCCACCTCACGCCTTCCCGCTGTGTGTGTGTGTGTGCACGCGCGGGCGTCTGTCCTCCTGGGAGACGGGCAGTGGGTCAGGTCCTGTCACCCTGCAGGGCTTGCCCGGGGGGAGGGGGGGCGGGGGGGCGGAGGCAGGGGGAGCCCTGGCAGCTGGGCCTCTGAATAGGGGAGTGAGCACCTGCTGGGCTGAGGCTGGGGGTGGGGGGGTAGAGTAAGCAAGAGGCCCCTCCCAGAGGGCTTCTCCCAGGCTTGGGGCGGGGGTGGGGGAGGGGGTGTCCCAGAGCCTGCCCTGCCCCATGGAGCTGACGGAGCAGAGCTGCTTAGCCTTGTTTGGGACACAGCCCCTCGAACACCTCACCCAGGCTGTGGGCCCTCCCCATAAACCACTCAGAATGGGCGCTCCTGGGAGTCACGGGCCCCTCTGGGGAAGAGGTGTGCACAGCACGCAGCTCCACGGTCCCCGACGTGCCTGCGTGCCAGGTCCCGGCACCCACACTCCACAGCAGCTCCTACTGGAGCCCAGGCACAGTCCTCAGAGCCCTCGGAGTCCTCGGAGCCCTGTTCTGGGGTTCTGGGGGCCAGGGGCCCGGCCTGGGGCAGGAGCTGCTTTGAGACACACCGTCTCCTGCCCCAGCCCTCTTCTCCAGCCCGGCCAAGACTGACGGAGATGGAAGGAAAGAGCAGCTGACAGGCGAGTCTGGGGAGGACGAGGAGGAGGAGGAGGAGGACTTCAAGCCGTCGGATGGGAGTGAGAATGAGATGGAGACCGAGATCCTGGACTACGTGTGACACAGGGTCACGTGTGACCCCGGAGGACAAGCCAGGGCTCCGCAGTGCTGCCACAGTCGCCAGCACGGCCTTGGAGGCCCCTCTGAGGAGCTGGGCTCCCAGCACTGGGTGCAGCTGGCCCTGGTCCTGCCCGTGACTGCTGCCAGGGCTGCGTGGGACATTCCTGAAGTCATGCCCTGGCTCCTGCAGCCAGGCACCAGCGAGAGCCGGAGGCGGAGATGATGCCGCCGGGGGTGGGGGTCAGCTTGGCTTGGGGCTCATGACTGACGGCAGGGATGGCACCAGGAGCCTGGTGCATGGTCACGGCTGGCAGGAGCCTGTCCTTGGGTTTGGATCCTTCTGTTTGGGGTTAGCCTGGCAGAGGCAGGCCCAGCTGGTATTGTCCGCATTAAATACCTTTCCCCAGGAGACTTGATATGAGAGTGGCTTAGAGCCCCTGCTGGGCGGGGGGAGGGGAGGAACGTGGGCTGCTGGACCATTGCTGTTCCTCTGTGGCCTCAGTGGGCGGTGCTGGGACAGCTGAGCACAGGCCCGATGCCCTCGCCAGGTGGGTGGGTGAGGGGCCCGCCCCGGAGGGTCCCACAGCCTAGTGTGCGTTCATCCCTCACTGCTCCAGAGGCCTCCAGGAGACAGGCCCTGGTCCCATGGCTGCCGGAGTGAAAGGGCAGGGTCCTGGGGAGCCTCCAGGACAGACGGGGCCCAGGGCTCCATCCTGGAACCTGCCTGTAGAGAAGCTGGGCAGGCTGGCCGCCCGATGGCCCCGCTCCCTACTGCTGGGCATGGCACAGCCAACACTTGCAGGAGCAGCTCTCCCCAGAGGCGGGCTGGGCCCAGGCCCACGCCCCCCCATCCCACCCCACCCACCCCACGTGCTTCTCTTGGGGCCTCTGCTGTCCACTGTGGGTCTCCGTTGGGGCTCCCACTCTGAGTGGGGCTACGAACCCCCTGGTCCTCAGAGGGAGAGGGTCCAGGCTCTGGTCCCTACCTCCCGGGAGCGGCTGGCCCCTGTGCCAGCCTGAGGAAGGCAGCCGGGCGGGGACCTCACCCAGAGTCACTGGCACGGGCCGCACTGAGGCTCCCAGGTCCTGCCACACAAGTATCTGGTGGCGCCTCACTCAGAAACCTGATTTTCACACCCCATTTTTGGAAAAGCTTTTTTATGGTGGAAAATATCAAATATCCACAGAAATACTGACAGTTTAGTGGTAGTTCATGTTCAAGACCGCTTCCTGGGCAGCACCCGGTCCTGCCAGGAGGCACCCCCCGTGCAGCCCCTCCGGTGAGTGAGGCTTGACCAGCAGGCTCAGCTGCGATCTCCCTCCTCCGCCCCTGCCCCTGGGCCTTCTGTCACATATTTAACAGCCACGTGATCGTGTGGGTGCCAGGCTCCCTTAGGGGCTGCCGTGCCCTGTGTCAGCTGCGCTTCGTGAAGGGTTGCTTCTCAGACGCCCCACGGGTGCCCTGCCCCACCGCAGCGCCTTCAGAATAATGACCTGGCACCCCAGCAATGGCCAGTGGGGACGAGGGGTGCAGCAAGCACCTACCCCCTGGTGCCCTCACCAAGGAAGGTGGTGGTGGGAAGCAGGAAGGCAGGGAGGACCGGAGGGTGTGTCAAAGGACACGGGCGACCGGAGGGGAGGTCACACACACCTGTGAGGTGAAGACTCCTCTCCGGCCACACGCTGTCGGCGGCAGCACCGGGTGGACCTGTGTCTGGCCGAGTGGCAGTGTCTGCCTGCTGTGAGGTCAGCACAGGCGGGTCTGCCCGCACAGAATGTGCGCCATCGGGGAGAAATTATTCTAAGGATTTGCCAAAGTTCTGTGTGCCATTAAGTCAGGCGGGTGAGTTTCTTACTAGGTCAGCCTATCAGTTCAGAACCAGATACCTCCAGCCTAATTACCCAGGTTAGCACACAGACTTCTGGGAACCCATAGCCCCTCCAAGCACCCAACAATAGCCATGCAATCTTCGCACAAAAACATGAAAACCCACCCATACGTGCATAGTCAGCAGGGGTTCGAGAAGCGTTTTCTGTCAATGAGACGCTCCCATGTTAACTAATAGCACCTTTACACTAAAAAGTAGAGAACACCAGGGCTCTGACGTGGGGACTAGCCTCTTACAGAGAGAAGCTTAAGACTCCAACCCAGCTTCTTCCAGGGAAACCTGGGGCCCTAAGCAAGCCTCTGTTGACCTGGGCCCTAAGCCAGCCTCTGTTGACCTGGGCCCTAACCCAGCCTCTGTTGACATGGGAGTTCAGCTAAGTTTCTTAAAGAAACCTGGGCCCTCGCCAGTTTGGCCCAGTGGATGGAGTGTTGGCCCTCAGACTGAAGGGTCCCGGGTTTGATTCCAGTCAAAGGCACGTACCTTGGTTGCAGGCTCGATCCCCAGCCCCAGTTGGGGTGCGTAGGGGAGGCAACCAGTGGATCTGCCTCTCTCACATCGATGTTTCCCTCTCTGTCTCTCCCACTTCCTTCTACTCTCTCTAAACGTCAATGGAAAAATATCCTCGGGTGAGGATTAACTAAACAAAAATAAATAAGAGAAACCTCTGCTGACCTCAGACTCCAGCAGCAGAATCTTAACACATTGCGGGCGGATCACGAGAACTCTCGTGTTTTCATATTACACAGTGTTTTACAAACTATCATACTTTAAAAAGATAGTAGCTTATAATATGTAATAAATAACTTCAAAATTCAATGGGTATTTAACTTTAAAGTGTGCCTTCAACTATATAAAATGTTTTTTGTACTCAAAGCTAGCAATAAAACTACTGGTCCGTTGCCCTAGCGGTTTGGCTCAGTGGATAGAGCATTAGCCTGTGGACTGAAGGGTCCCAGGTTTGATTCCAGTCAAGGGCATGTGCCCAGGTTGTGGGCTTGATCCCCAGTGGGGGGGCCTGCAGGGGGCAGCTAATCAATGATTCTCATCATTGATGTCTCCCTCCCTCTTCCTTTCTCTCTGAAATCAATAAAAATATAAAACCTACTGGTCGGCAATGTGTTAAGAACTGAGATCTGTCCTTACCGTGCTTCAGTGGACTGTCACCCGGAGCCATGGCTCAGGAGTTGGCTCACCAATGGATCCCCAGTCAGACGGGAGCGAGCGCCGAGTCTTCAGGGGTGTACACGTGGGCCGTGGTGTGAGAGGTCCGGGAGTCCAGCCATGAATCCGATCTGAGCTGAGTCACGGCACCATCACTGTCCAAGAAAAACCAGAGCCGGACAGTAGTTAAGGCAGCAAAACCAGATTTTATTCAGGACTAATGCAGCGGGGGAAGAGGCCTCCGTGTAGATGTGGGCAAGTGGGCGCTACGGCCCAGGAGCGGGGCGGCCGTGGGTGGGAAATTCCTCGTTGGGCTGAGGGTAAGGCCTCCGGCCAACAGGTTCTGGGTGAAGACACGGCAGGGACCACAGCCCCAGGGTCGGTGGCGGCCGAGGAGCTGAGAGGGTGCGGAGGGTGATCCGACTGGGAGGTGGGACTCAGCTGCAGCCGCCCTGCAGGCGACGATGAGCCGGCGGCACCGGGACGCCCGGCTGGAAAAGCCTCCGGGGGCCCGTGGAGTGCGGGCAGGGAGAGCATCTTTGCCGGACTTCAAACATTGGCCAGATCTTCTCTGGGTGGAACGCATGCCCCTAAAGTCAGCCCCTAAAGCGAGATGAGCAGGAAGCACTCCACTTGCTGCGGAGCCAGAGGGGCGTCTCATTGCGGGGCCGTTTGCCTCCTCCGGACGCTTCCGGGCCAGCTCGCTCACATCTGTCACCCACCCTGTGCAGGCGCACGTACACATGTGATGTGAGCAGCCACCCCCGTCACTAAAACGTAGGGCGCAGCCCGCTTCCCTTCCTCCTTAACGACGATAAACAACGCTGCCCAGAACATGCTTCAGCACACGAGTCCCCGTCCCCCATTCAGAATGACCTTTAATGAATTTTTTAATTTCTTAAAAATGAAGATCTCACATGCCCTGACGGGGAATCAACCAGCAACCTATCGGTGCATGTGACAACCACGCCCAACTACTGAGCCACGCCAGCTGAACGATTTTACTTATTATTTTTTTAAAAATATATTTTATTGATTTTTTACAGAGAGGAAGGGAGAGAGATAGAGAGTTAGAAACATCGATGAGCAAGAAACATTGATCAGCTGCCTCCTGCACATCCCCCACTGGGAGATGTGCCCACAACCCAGGCACATGCCCTTGACCGGAATCGAACCTGGGACCTTTCAGTCCGCAGGCCGACGCTCTATCCACTGAGCCAAACCGGTTTCGGCTTATTATTTTTTAACATATATTTCTATTGATTTCAGAGAGAAAGGGAGAGGGAGAGAGAAATAGAAACATCAATGATGAGAGAGAATCATGGATCAGCTGCCTCCTGTACACCCCATACTGGGGACCCGAGCCCACAACTCGGTCCTGTGCCCTGGACCGGGAATCGAACCCCGACCTCCTGGTTCATAGGTGGATGCTCAACCTCTGAGCCCTGCCGGCCGGCATATTTTCTTTTTAAATTTGTTGTTGAGAGTATTGCAGATGCCTGCCATTTCCCCTCTCGGCCCCTCTCCACCCAGCTCCCACCCCAGCCCAGCCTCTCCCCTGTCTATTGTCTATGAATATATGCCTAATAGTTCTCGATTAATCTCTTGCTGCCCTCCCTCCACCTTCACTCTGAGATCTGTCCTTCTGTTCCATGCTTCCATGTCTATGGTTCTGTTTTATTCGTCAGTTTATTTGGTTCATTAGATTCCACATGAGTGCGATCATGTGACACTTGTCTTTCTCCCACTGGCTCACTTCACTCAGCATAATAGTCTCCAGGTCGCTCCAGGCTGTCTCAGCGGGTAAGAGGTCCTTCCTTTTTACAGCCGCATAGTATTCCATGGTGTGAATGTACCACAGCTTTTATCCACTCATCTACCGATGGGCACTTGGGCTGTTAACAAATGCACCCGTCAACCCCTTTGCTCCCTGGTCCTCACCCACAGGCCCAGCCTGCCCAGCTCCTGCTTCCCACTGTGGGGCCCCCTCCCCACCTGCATCCCAGGAGACCTGGGGACTGGATCAGCAGGCAGAAACTCTGGCTTGTGTCCATGTGGTGTTGGGGACAGGGCCTGCCCTATGCCACCTGCCTCTATTCCCAGTAACCTTCACAGGTGCCCTGAGGGCACCAGCTCCCGGTAACAGCGGCTCCTGGGAAAGTCGGACCATCCCTGCACCCATGCACATGTGTGTGTGTGTGTGTGCGTGTGTGTGTGTGTGCACGCACACCTGCCTGACCTTGGTCCAGCCCGCGCCAGGCTGGAAATGACAGCTGTGCTGGTCCCACGTATACCACCTGGAGTATGGCCAGCCTGCAGGAAGGGGCAGAGGTCGGAGGAGGGAAAGAGGACCCTCCACAGGCTGGCTCCCGCCCCATAAATACCCACTCGCAGAGGCAGGGCCCCCCAGGAAGACACACGCACCATGGGGCGCCTGGAGCTGGCTGTCTTAGGCCTTGCCTGCTGCTTGGCAGTAGTGAGCGCCGCAAAGGTAAGCGAGAGCTCAGCGGGCAAGGAGGGGCCCCTGTCTGCTCCCCTAACCGGGCTGGGAACTGGGATGGCACTGCGGATGGGAGGGGGGCAGGCAGGAGAGGCGCTGGCAGGAGGAGCCCCCGAGAGCCCACACCCAGCAGGCACTTTCCTGGCCCTTCCTCTGCTTCTGCATCCGAGCTCACACTGTGACGCAGGCGCAGCTCAAATACAGGACACCCGCGAACTTGAATGTCAGAAACCACGAATAAGTTCTGGTACAGGCGCTCTCCAGGGCACACAGGGTGCACTGACATTAAACACAAACAAGGCATCGTGTACCAGAAACCCCAGGGTCACTGGCGTCCTCAGTGCTGATTTGCGGAGTCCACCTTGGCCACCAGGGCCCTCAGGGTGTTCCTCTGTCCGGGGATGGCCATGGCCCCGCACAGAAGGGAGCTGGGCCCTGAGCAGGCTAGCAGGTTGCCCATCACAGCCCCCAGCGTCGGAACAGGAGTCTGGACCTCGGTCTAGTTCAACCCGGAGCCCGGCCCCCCAGAGGGCGACACCCACCTGCTTGCCGGTGGCCGGGGCCCCTCCAGGGTCACTCAGGAGCCTCAGGGCCCCTCCAGGGTCACTCAGAAGCCCGGGGGCAGCTACGGGGTCTCCTTCCTCATGGCCCTGCTACAGGGCGAGGAGCAGGGCTTCCACAGGAACCCACAGCTATAGGCGGGCGTGACTAGGGGACCCCACGCCCCACCATGCTGCTGTCCCTCCACCCCTCACCCTGCTCCCTCACTCTGCTCCCTCACCTTGGGGCCCCTGGGACCTACCTTTGGCCCCCGGAAGTTCAGAGACTGGCCCTGGGCCCTCTGCCATGGAGAGGTCCCTCTCTGTCTTTGGGGGAGTCTTTTCTGGAGGCTGAAGGAACTGGGTTATTTCCACGTGGCTCCAGCAGTCAGCACCACCTTACCCCTCCACACCCTTCACCCCCCCCCCCCCCACCACACACACACATACTGCCTGCAGGGCCAGGGCCCCTATGCCCTTGGCCCTCCCTTCCGGGACCCTCAGGCCGACCTCCATCACACAGAGACACATATGTGAGGTGACCCAGTTCCCCAGGCAGACCTGGTCGTCTGTCCCTTCCCAGCAGCCAGGGAGGCTGGTCAGGAGAAATGCCTGGAGGCCTGGCCACTGGAGGCTCATCCTGGGATGAAGGAGAGAGAGAGAGAGAGAGAGAGAGAGAGAGAGAGAGAGAGAGAGAGAGAGAGAGAGAGAGACCCAGGCCTACACCTGCCTCGGGGCCCCTGCCCCAGCTCAAAGCACCTGGCCCCTCCTTCAATTCCAGCCGCCCCCTCCCACCCCATCTGGGCCTGGGCCTGGGGTGCGGGCTGCCATGCCCTTGCACACCTGGCACCTAGCACAGGGGACAGCTGGGAAGCTGCCACCTGCCACCACCACCCGGGGCGGTGTGAGGGGAAGAGCCTGGCTCCGGTCACACGGCCGCCCCAGCAGGGCGACTTCAAGCAGGAAAGCTGTTCCCTCCAGGGGCAGGTGGATGAGCGCCGGGCCCAGGCACTGGGCAGATGGGGACGGTGGCCCCCGTGGGCACACAGCAGAGGCTCCGATGGCCTGGGAGGGAGCACAGGCTCACAGGACAGGGTGGGGGCAAGGGGAGGAGAAGAAAGGGCCCCCTCAGGGAGCTCACAGCTGGGCATGAAACATTCAGTGCCCACGAACGGCTAACACTGCCGACAGCTGGACAAGGTCACAGGCCAAGCAGGACACACTGCGGTCACCCATCTAACACACAGGGAAACTGAAGCTCATGGCCACAGCGAGGCCAGAATCCAAACCTCCCCCCGCCTCTTGCAGCCTTGCGGGAAGGCTTCCATGAGCAGAAACATGCCCACCTGTTAAAGCAGTCTCCTCTGAGGTTCAGGGGCAGGGCATCCCCGGGGGCAGGGGCAGCGGCAGGCAGCAAGCTGTTCCTCAGTAACGTGGGCAGGCGGGGGTCCTGGTCTCAGGTGCAGGTCAGCCCCTCCTTGGAGCTGTGTCTGGGCCCCTAGAACCTGCTGGGGTGGCCCCACCCCACTGGCCCACCCAGCCTGCGCCCCCTCAGCCTGGCCCTCTCCCCAGCTGGGCGCAGTGTACACGGAAGGAGGCTTCGTAGAGGGCGTCAACAAGAAGCTCGGCCTCTTTGGTGGCAACTCTGTGGACATCTTCAAGGGCATCCCCTTCGCCGCCCCGCCCAAGGCCCTGGAGAACCCCCAGCCGCACCCCGGCTGGCAAGGTGGGAGTGGGGGGGTGGGGCGCTGGGCTGGCCCTGTGCCTGGGGTGGCGGGGGGGGGGGGCCATGTCAGAGAGGACTCACTGCTCCATCCTGGCGACTATGCCAGGTGTGGGAGCACCCGCTCCGTAGCCGCTCATACCTCTGAATCCTCCTCACGGCGCCAGGTGTCAGAGCCAGGTCCTCCTTGAACCCTGCTCGCTGTACTCCCTGTTGGGAACTCCGTTCCTCCTTTATCCTCTGCTCCACTTTGCCAACTGTCAGTCCGAGCCCCTCTGCCAGGGGCTGGACCTAATTGGACCTCGGGTGGTAGACGGAGAAGCCATGAGAAGCTGTGGGTGTATGAGAGAATCTTTACTGTCAAGCTAATGGCCATTGCTAACAAGGAGCCATTAGATAAAACAGTTCTTCAAAGCAAAGTCCAACACAGCAGGTGGCTGCACACCGGCTGGGCAACAATCCATCTTCCCCTCCAAGCATAACCTCCTGCATAGGAGCTAGTTATCCAGAAGCCATCCTTAGAGCTACAGCCTCACCGAGCAGCCGCGCCTGCTGGCCAGTAACAACCTTATCCTACTCAAACAAAAGAGGCTTTTTGCCAGTCTTTTGGGTTATAGAAGGGCATGCTTGAGCACACACACACAGATTACTGTGACCTTGCACTTGTGTATAGTCCTTGGATACCCTGATTAAGATTCCCACACGCAGAGTGGCCTGGACTATCCGGCGTACTCTGAATAGGGTCCCCACAGGCCACCATCCTCATGCCAGGCCCCCTGGTCACCCACAGGGACCCTGAAAGCCAAGGACTTCAAGAAGCGATGCCTGCAAGCCACTATCACCCAGGACAGCACCTATGGCTCTGAGGACTGCCTCTACCTCAACATCTGGGTCCCCCAGGGCAAGAAGGAAGGTGTGCCCCCCTGTGCCCTCCAGCTCCCCAAACCTGCATTAAGCGCCCAGGCAGCCAGAGGCCCAGCCCTGCCCAGCCCCTTGGCTGTGTGTGGGCTCCAGAGCTGAAATTCCCTGAAACAAGCACCCAGAGGGGATGGGGAGGGGGCAGCTGGGGTCACCGGGCTCATTTCCTGCCTCAGTTTCCCGGAACCTGCCTGTCATGATCTGGATCTACGGAGGAGCCTTCCTCATGGGTTCTGGCCAAGGGGCTAATGTCCTTAAAAACTACCTGTACGACGGGGAGGAGATCGCCACGCGGGGCAACGTCATCGTCGTCACCTTCAACTACCGTGTCGGGCCCCTAGGCTTCCTCAGCACTGGGGATGCCAACCTGCCAGGTGTGCTGGGCGCCTTGGGCTGGAAATGGGGGAGCCTTGCAGGGGCCCTTCAGCACCCCTCAATCCCAATCAACTCCTGACAGCCCCTGGAAAGTCCCAGGATTCTATTCCCAGAACCAGGAAGCTGGGGATGGACAGTGAGACACAGAAGTCCATTGGCAGCTGTAGCGAGAGAAGAGGCTGCCAGTCATCCAAGCAGGGAACAGGGAGACCAGGGACCAGGGACAGGGAACAGGGACACCAGGGAGCAGGGACAGGGACCCAGGGAGAGACAGAAGATGAAACGCTGAGGTGGTGACTCAGGGGACACAGAGTCGTAGGACAGACAGACAACAAGAGGGACCGTGTCAGGGAGAGAGATGAGCAGCCTGGTCCTCCTGCACCTGGTCCCCTACCTGAGCCCCACACCCCCTCCAGCACCTCATTCAACCAGGTTCTGGGGACCCGCCCTGCACCATCCTGGTGCTTGACAGGGGCCTCCACATGGAGGATGCTCTCCCCCACCCCAGTCCCTGATGGGCTCCCCAACCCGCCCCAGGTAACTATGGCCTTCGGGACCAGCACATGGCCATCGCGTGGGTGAAGAGGAACATTGCAGCCTTCGGGGGGGACCCTGACAACATCACCATCTTTGGGGAATCAGCCGGAGGTGCCAGCGTCTCTCTGCAGGTCTGGGGACCACGGGAGGGCGGGCCTTCCTCCCAGGGTATTGGGGGGGAGCTGGGGGGAAAGCTGGCGGGGCTGGGGGAGCTGACGGGGGCTGGAGTAGCTGATGGGAACTGGGGGAGCTGATGGGGCTGGGTGATGTGATGGGAACTGGGGGAGCAGATGGTGGTTGTGGGGAACAGCATGAAGCTGACAGTCTGGCTGTCCCTGGTGGTGCCCGGGTGGGCAGGAGAGGCGAGGCCATGGTGACAGGACCTCTGTGTGTCGCAGACCCTCTCTCCCTACAACAAGGGCCTCATCCGGCGAGCCATCAGCCAGAGCGGCGTGGCGCTGACCCCCTGGGCCATCCAGAAGAACCCTCTCTCCTGGGCCAAGGGGGTAAAGGGGAGCTGCGGTGGGCGGGCGGAGGGTTACCTCCTGTCCATGCCCTGTCCCGGTCCCCATGGCCCCCCGCACTGGCTTCACCTACTTGTCTCCCCGCAACCCCCAGATCGCCAAAAAGGTGGGCTGCCCCTTGGACAATACCGCCAGGATGGCCAAGTGTCTGAAGGTCACCGACCCCCGGGCCCTGACGCTGGCCTATAAGATGCCCCTGGCGGGCATGGAGTGTGAGTGGGGGCTCCACATGGGGGGACGGCCATGCTTTCAAGGAGCGAGGAAGTGCCGGGTCGGAGGGCTGGCCCTGTGCGGAGGGCGCCATCCTCCCCCTTATCCTCCCTGGGTCCCGACGCCTTTGGGAAACTGATGCACATTTGGGCGACCGCCAGCAATGCCACATAGTCATGTGCACCCAATTTTAAGCACCAGACCAAGCACCTTTGCAAGAGGACTGATCACTCCCCTGCACGCTCACTCGCTCACTGCCCCTGCACCTTTGCACTAGAGGACTGATCACTCCCCTGCACGCTCACTCGCTCACTGCCCCCTGCACCTTTGCACTAGAGGACTGATGACTCCCCTGCACGCTCACTCGCTCACTGCCCCCTGCACCTTTGCACTAGAGGACTGATCACTCCCCTGCACGCTCACTCGCTCACTGCCCCCTGCACCTTTGCACTAGAGGACTGATCACTCCCCTGCACGCTCACTCGCTCACTGCCCCCTGCACCTTTGCACTAGAGGACTGATGACTCCCCTGCACGCTCACTCGCTCACTGCCCCCTGCACCTTTGCACTAGAGGACTGATCACTCCCCTGCACGCTCACTCGCTCACTGCCCCCTGCACCTTTGCACTAGAGGACTGATCACTCCCCTGCACTCTCACTCGCTCACTGCCCCCTGCACCTTTGCACTAGAGGACTGATGACTCCCCTGCACGCTCACTCGCTCACTGCCCCCTGCACCTTTGCACTAGAGGACTGATCACTCCCCTGCACGCTCACTCGCTCACTGCCCCCTGCACCTTTGCACTAGAGGACTGATCACTCCCCTGCACTCTCACTCGCTCACTGCCCCCTGCACCTTTGCACTAGAGGACTGATTACTCCCCTGCACGCTCACTCGCTCACTGCCCCCTGCACCTTTGCACTAGAGGACTGATGACTCCCCTGCACGCTCACTCGCTCACTGCCCCCCTGCACCTTTGCACTAGAGGACTGATACTCCCCTGCACTCTCACTCGCTCACTGCCCCCTGCACCTTTGCACTAGAGGACTGATGACTCCCCTGCACTCTCACTCGCTCACTGCCCCCCTGCACTTTGCACTAGAGGACTGATGACTCCCCTGCACGCTCACTCGCTCACTGCCCCCTGCACCTTTGCACTAGAGGACTGATGACTCCCCTGCACGCTCACTCGCTCACTGCCCCCTGCACCTTTGCACTAGAGGACTGATCACTCCCCTGCACGCTCACTCGCTCACTGCCCCCTGCACCTTTGCACTAGAGGACTGATCACTCCCCTGCACGCTCACTCGCTCACTGCCCCTGCACCTTTGCACTAGAGGACTGATCACTCCCCTGCACGCTCACTCGCTCACTGCCCCCTGCACCTTTGCACTAGAGGACTGATCACTCCCCTGCACGCTCACCTCGCTCACTGCCCCCTGCACCTTTGCACTAGAGGACTGATCACTCCCCTGCACGCTCACTCGCTCACTGCCCCCTGCACCTTTGCACTAGAGGACTGATAACTCCCCTGCACGCTCACTCGCTCACTGCCCCCTGCACCTTTGCACTAGAGGACTGATGCACTCCCCTGCACGCTCACTCGCTCACTGCCCCCTGCACCTTTGCACTAGAGGACTGATCACTCCCCTGCACGCTCACTCGCTCACTGCCCCCTGCACATTTGCACTAGAGGACTGATCACTCCCCCTGCACGCTCACTCGCTCACTGCCCCCTGCACCTTTGCACTAGAGGATGATCACTCCCATGCACGCTCACTCGCTCACTGCCCCTGCACCTTTGCACTAGAGGACTGATCACTCCCCTGCACGCTCACTCGCTCACTGCCCCCTGCACCTTTGCACTAGAGGACTGATCACTCCCCTGCACGCTCACTCGCTCACTGCCCCCTGCACCTTTGCACTAGAGGACTGATCACTCCCCTCACTCTCACTCGCTCACTGCCCCCTGCACCTTTGCACTAGAGGACTGATTACTCCCCTGCACGCTCACTCGCTCACTGCCCCCCTGCACCTTTGCACTAGAGGACTGATGACTCCCCTGCACGCTCACTCGCTCACTGCCCCCTGCACCTTTGCACTAGAGGACTGATCACTCCCCTGTACTCTCACTCGCTCACTGCCCCCTGCACCTTTGCACTAGAGGACTGATCACTCCCCTGCACTCTCACTCGCTCACTGCCCCCTGCACCTTTGCACTAGAGGACTGATCACTCCCCTGCACTCTCACTCGCTCACTGCCCCCTGCACCTTTGCACTAGAGGACTGATGACTCCCCTGCACGCTCACTCGCTCACTGCCCCCTGCACCTTTGCACTAGAGGATCACTCCCTGCACTCACTCGCTCACTGCCCCCTGCACCTTGCACTAGAGGACGATCACTCCCCTGCACTCTCACTCGCTCACTGCCCCCTGCACCTTTGCACTAGAGGACTGATCACTCCCCTGCACGCTCACTCGCTCACTGCCCCCTGCACCTTTGCACTAGAGGACTGATCACTCCCCTGCACGCTCACTCGCTCACTGCCCCCTGCACCTTTGCACTAGAGGACTGATCACTCCCCTGCACGCTCACTCGCTCACTGCCCCCTGCACCTTTGCACTAGAGGACTGATCACTCCCCTGCACGCTCACTCGCTCACTGCCCCCTGCACCTTTGCACTAGAGGACTGATCACTCCCCTGCACGCTCACTCGCTCACTGCCCCCTGCACCTTTGCACTAGAGGACTGATCACTCCCCTGCACGCTCACTCGCTCACTGCCCCCTGCACCTTTGCACTAGAGGACTGATCACTCCCCTGCACGCTCACTCGCTCACTGCCCCCTGCACCTTTGCACTAGAGGACTGATCACTCCCCTGCACGCTCACTCGCTCACTGCCCCCCTGCACCTTTGCACTAGAGGACTGATGACTCCCCTGCACGCTCACTCGCTCACTGCCCCCTGCACCTTTGCACTAGAGGACTGATCACTCCCCTGCACGCTCACTCGCTCACTGCCCCCTGCACCTTTGCACTAGAGGACTGATGACTCCCCTGCACTCTCACTCGCTCACTGCCCCCTGCACCTTTGCACTAGAGGACTGATGACTCCCCTGCACGCTCACTCGCTCACTGCCCCCTGCACCTTTGCACTAGAGGACTGATCACTCCCCTGCACGCTCACTCGCTCACTGCCCCCTGCACCTTTGCACTAGAGGACTGATCACTCCCCTGCACGCTCACTCGCTCACTGCCCCCTGCACCTTTGCACTAGAGGACTGATCACTCCCCTGCACGCTCACTCGCTCACTGCCCCCTGCACCTTTGCACTAGAGGACTGATGACTCCCCTGCACGCTCACTCGCTCACTGCCCCCTGCACCTTTGCACTAGAGGACTGATCACTCCCCTGCACGCTCACTCGCTCACTGCCCCCTGCACCCCCGCTGCTGTCCAAGCAGACCCCATGCTGCACTATCTGGGCTTCCTCCCCGTTGTGGACGGAGACTTCATCCCTGACGACCCCATCAACCTTTTCGCCAACGCGGCCGACATCGACTACATCGCTGGCACCAACAACATGGATGGCCACATCTTTGCCAGCATTGATGTGCCAGCCATCAACAAGGACAAGCAGACAGTCACAGGGTATGTAGGGTGCAGGGCCAGGGCGGTGCCCGAGGGCCACTTGGGGAGGCATCAGCTGAGGGAGGAGGCCGACAGGTGAAGGGGGCCATCTGCAGGCCCAGGCTGGGGTGGGGGTGGGGATGGGTCCTCTACTGCAGGCCCCGGGTCCAGGGTCCAGTGCCGGCTTGGTCCCTGCAGGGAGGACTTCTTCAAGCTGGTCAGCGGGCTCACCATTGCCAAGGGGCCCAGAGGTGCCAATGCCACCTTTGACCTCTACTCGGCGTCCTGGGCCGAGGACTCCTCCCAGGAGGCCAAGAAGAAGACGGTGGTGGACTTTGAGACCGACGTCTACTTCCTGATGCCCACGAAGATGGCCGTGGCCCAGCATAGAGCAAACGCCAAGTGAGGGCCCGGGCAGGGGAAGCCCACCTGGGTCACACACTTGCCCAGCGAGGCCTCCCCGGGGGGCTGCTCAGCGGGTCAGGGAGGCCCGGGACAGCCGTGATGGGGTCCCAGCGGTGCCTGCTCCATCTGCCTTGCCCAGGCCTGACGAGACTGAGAAGGCCCCTCCTCACCTCCCAGCTCAGGGGCCTTTAGAGCCCTCCTCAGCCCACAGGCCTCCCCTGGCAGCGTCCGCTATCTACTCCCCTCCCCCACGCTGAGTAGGACAGAATGGGGGATGCTGGTCTCTGTTGTGGGTTTGGAGTTTGCCAACATGCAAACCACCTTTGGCCTGTGGCCACCAAGTATTCCTCCAGTGAAAACAAAAAGTAAGTTAGGGATGCTGACACGGAAGGGAGGGAAATTGATACTATCCGATGAAGAACAAAAATTCATTTGCAGAAAAAATGATGGAAGACGCCTCAATACACAGAACCCACAACCCCACCGCCTTCCCTTCCCCGGTGCAGGGACCCAGGTCCCTCCTGAGTTTGGGGATTTCCCGGCTCCTCCTGCTCTCCCCAGCGCCTCCCTCCAGGGCCCAGCTCTGGGCTGGGCGGCCCTGGTGAGCTCCCTGCCAACCTGGGCCGTGTCCCTCCCTCCTCAGGAGTGCCCGGACCTACACCTACCTGTTCTCCCACCCCTCTCGCATGCCGGTCTACCCCAAATGGGTGGGCGCCGACCACGCCGATGACATCCAATATGTGTTTGGGAAGCCCTTCGCCACCCCCCTGGGCTACCGGGCCCAAGACAGGACTGTCTCCCAGGCCATGATCGCCTACTGGACCAACTTTGCCAGAACTGGGTAAGGCGTGTGAGGCTGGGCCAGGCCTCCTGCCACCTGGGCCCACATGCCTGTCCCCTCACTTACACTTAACCTCCCTGAGCCTAACTACCCCCTGTGTGTGAGGATAGGAGGTACTAGAAGGGCCCTGGCTGGTTTGGCTCAGTGGATAGAGCCTGGGCCAGTGTCCTGAAGGGTCCCGGGTTTGATTCCCGTCAAGGGCACGTACCTCAGTTGCGGGCTCAAACCCCGGCCCTGGTGGGTGTGTTGGGGATGTCTCTCTCACATCAATGTTGCTCTCTCTGCCTCTCCCTCCTTTTCACTCTCCATTGAAATAAATGGAATAATATCTTTAGTTGCGGGTAAAACTAAGGGGGGGAGTCTGGCTGGGCCTCAGTTCACGCACATGCCCAGCCGTGTCCAGGAGACAGTGAGGCCCTGGTGGATTGGGTCAGCATGGAGGTCTCCAGCCTCCTGTGAGCCCTCAGACCCCACACGGCCATTTCTCTCATCTGCAGGGACCCCAACCAGGGCCACTCAGCTGTGCCCACCAAATGGGAGCCCTACACCCAGGAAAACGGCAACTACTTGGAGATTAACAAGAAGATGGATGGCCAGTCCATGAAGCAGCACCTGAGGAGCAGCTACCTGCAGTACTGGACCCAGACCTACCAGGCACTGCCCACTGTGAACGAAGATGGGGTTGCCCCGGTGCCCCCCTCAGATGACTCTGAGGCCGCCCCTGAGCCCCCCACTGGTGACTCTGAGGCCGCCCCTGAGCCCCCCACTGGTGACTCTGAGGCCGCCCCTGAGCCCCCCACTGGTGACTCTGAGGCCGCCCCTGAGCCCCCCACTGGTGACTCTGAGGCCGCCCCTGAGCCCCCCACTGGTGACTCTGAGGGCGCTCAGATGTCCGCAGCCATTGGCTTCTAATGTCCCTGCCCCAGAGGCCACAGGTGGGACCCAGGGAGCCCACCTCCCTCCCCAGCTCTTTCTGAATAAAGCCGCTTCTCTCTCTGGCAACCCTCTTTGCCCTCATGACCTTAGCTGGCCCCACAGTCTCTGCCTGTGTTTGGCTCAGGAAGTGGGGTGCCCCCCTCATTTCAGAGGAGAAAAGAGGGTCAGACAAGCATCAGTGCCAGGGCTGAGCTCAGGCTGCGGGCCCTGATGGGGGAGTGGGTGGGACATGTGGGCAGTTGCCTCTGGACCACTGGGCCCAGCCTCGGCAAAGACCTCAGGGTGCGGGGAGCGGGCTCTGTTTAACGGGAATGGCCTGGGAGAGAAACGGGTTCGCCTCCAGCTGGGTCCCAGGCAGAGATAGTAATGCATCCCGCGGGGCTCAGAGCGGAGGGAACAGGGCTGGGCCTTGGGTGCCCACCGGCACGGCCAGGGCTGCTGCCCGCTGGCTCTGGCAGAGTCCGGAGGGGAGCGGGAGGCAGAGGTGAGACGCAGGGCCATGGCCACCTCAGCAGGGTCTGGGACAGGGCACCGCCTGCACCGAGGGCTCCGCCATCCTGACCTCACATGGCCCGGGCGGTGGGCACTGTGGACACCCCCCGTTTTGGACAGTTACTAGTCCTTGAGAGGGGTCATGTGCCCCAGGCCCTCACATCAGGAACTCAAACCCGGGTCTGAGACTCAGGTGGAAACTGTGGATACCCTGTTGTAGACAGTTACTGTGAGGCAGGCTCACCTGTTCGAACTCAAATGAGAGACTCGGAGACAGAAGTGCGGTGAAAGCGAGACCTGACTGCGATCTGGAGAGCGGGTGTCCGCCCATTGAACAGGCTCACCTGGGGCGGGAACACAGTCCACTTAATCGTCCGTCCTCCGGTTCCTCATTGTCTGCGTGCTATGGGCTCAGCTGTTTCCTGACACGTCAATTCGGTCCTCCCATTGGGCCATTTAATAAAATTGGGCGAGGCCTTTTCTAGTTGCCTCCCCCTCCCTCTGTCTAGCTGAGGCGGGTGCCTGGAGGGTCTCCACCATGATGCCGGCCCACGCCCACAGGGCCTTGGTCTCCCATCCTCGTCCCTCCCCCTCCCTTCTCTGTGCCTGGGGAGGTTCAGCCACCGCTTCCATCAGAAGCTGGCCATGCTGGCCCATGTCCTACAGCGCCAGGGCTCCAAGAGGGCTCACGTGCCCCAGGCCCTCACAGCGAGGACTCAAGCCCAGGTCTCAGACTCCAAAGCTCACCAGGTCAGCTCAGAGCAGGCGTTGAGGGCTCAGAGGAGAGAAGGCTCCTGCTGGGGGTGTGCATGGCAGGGGCAGCTCAGGGCACCAGCTGGCCACCCTGATGCACATGGTCCAGTGTTTCCCTGGCCAGGCGGTTGGAACAGCGGGCAGTGTGGGTGGTGTTCCTCCCCGCCCGCCCTGTCCCGTCCTCCCACCTCCCCCACGAGAGGGTCCAAGCGCCCACCTCCCCATGGCAGAACCACAGCACAGCCCTGGACAGCGAGGGCAGCCAGCCAGGGGGTGCCGGCTCTCAGGGCTCCAGCCCGTCTACCCTTCAGGATCAGGGAGTCTAAATTGGTCAAAGCCCGAGACAAGGACCTCAGACCTCACAGCCCTGGGTTCCTCTGGGCCGGGGGGAGGGGGCAGGTATTAGCACGTCTATCCTGCAAACCCGCACTCACCTGGTACTCCTCAGACCACGTGCGGGCAGGCGAGGGGGGCGGTCCAGCGCCTGGTCCTGGGTGAAATGAAGCCTGTGAAGAGCGGCAGCTCCTGGTTCCCGGGGCCCAGCTGTCGCCTTAAATGAGCTGCATCACACATCCTTCCCTGCGCCTCGCTCAGCACGGCCAGGGGTGAACCTGAGGGGGCGGGGGTGGTGAAGGATTAAAGAAGGACAGACAAGCCTTAATCAGTTTTGCTCAGTGGTTAGAGCATCCGCCTACAGACTGAAGGTTCCCATGTTCGATTGGGGTCAAGGGCATGTACCTTGGTTGCGGGCACATCCCCAGGAGGGTGTGCAGGAGGCAGCTGATCGATGTTTCTAACTCTCTATCCCTCTCCCAGCCTCTCTGTACAAAAATTAATAAAATATATTTTTTTAAAAAAATAGAAGAAGACGACAGAGGAGAGAATAAAGCTGGGGCTGGGTGGGATACTGCTCTCAGATGGAGAGACAGGGCCACAGCCTGCAAGCTGAGTCTTTGTTTAATAGCCAGTTTCCACGAGGCAAAGTAAGGGCTCAAGATGTTTACAGTGTCTCACAGGTTTGGAATCTACTCAACTACATGCACCTGATCTCTATCAATGCTGCACCTCCCGCAGCCTCTATCACTGTGCCACCTGGGCCCACAGGTTCGGACCATAAGGTCAAGTGTATAACTATAGCCTTTGGTTATAACTGTGCTGGCAGGGCTTTGCCCTCTAAGGCAGGACTTGCACGTGGCTTTGCCACGAGAGAACCTGCCCTCTCATTATCTGAGGTTTGAACCTGTCCAAAGGCTGTAACCACTCTGCACACTTCCCCAGACACAACGCCGCCAGAGAGGCCTTCCCAGGACGGGTTCCAATCTGGTAAAGGAAAGTCCTGGCCCCTGAGAACAGAATGCGAAGTCCCCGACTGAGGCCCCTGGCCAGTGCTCCCCTCATTCTCTCCCCAGTGACAGCTTTGATATGTCCACACTCCCCCACTTAGTGCAGGTGGGTTCCTACTGAACTTGAAATCTACCAATTCCTCCTGGTGGCCAGCAGAAACCACAAGCCCAGCCAAACTCCTCCCTCTTCCGCCAAAGGAAGGCAGCCCTGTCCTGGGTCAGGAGGTGGTCCTTGCAACTGTTACTTTTTAAATATCAGGGAAAGCCCTAGCCGGTTTGGCTCAGCGGACAGAGCATTGGCCTGAGGACTGAAGGGTCCCGGGCTTGATTCTGGTCAAGGGCACATGCCTGGGTTGTGGGCTGGATCCCCAGTGTGGGCTTGCAGGAGGCAGCTGATCAATGATTCTCTCTCATCATTGATGTTTCTAATTCTCACCCCCTCTCCCTTCTTCTCTGAAATCAATAAAAACATATTAAAAAACAACAACCATCGGGGTATAATATACATAACAGAAAATACTCTAGTTGAACAATTTTAAGACTTCAATTCAGTGATATTAATTGCAAGCACACTAATGTGCAATGATAACCATTATGTAGTTAAAAAACTTAGCATCACTAAAACAAAAACTTTGTACCATTTCACAGTAACTCCCCTCCTCTGAGTCCTATTAATATATTCTACCTCTTGTCTCAGTCTATTTGCCTATTCTAAACATTTCTGTCACTTTTTTAAAATTTATTTTGTTTTTAGAGAGGGAAGGAGAGAGAGAAACATAGATCTGATAGATACACTAGAGGCCCGGTGCATGAAATGCATGCACTGATGGGTCCCTAGACCTGGCCAGCGACCAGGGCCGATTGGGGCCTTCCTTCCCCTGTGCCCCCGCCTGCATGCCCTGCTGGCTGCCGGCTCGGGCCTTCCTTCATTCCACGCGGCTCCCTGGTGGTCAGTGCACATCATAGCCAGCGGTCGAACTCCTGGTTGGTCAAACTCCCGTGGGAACAATTTCCATATTAGCCTGTATTATATAGGATGGATCGGCTCCCTCCTGCGTGCCCCCTACTGGGGATTGAGGCCTGCATGTGCATTGACTGCGAATGGGAAGGGTGACCTGTTGGTGCATGGGAAGACGCTCAGCCAACTGAACCATACCGGCCGGGCTATTTTGTTTATTTTACTTTTTAAAATATATGTATTTTTTATTTCAGAGAGGAAGGGAGCAAAGAGAGTGCCAGAAACATCAATGATGAGAGAGAACCTTTGATTGGCTGCCTTCTACACACACTCTACTGGGAATCAGGCCCACCACCCTGGCACCTGCCCCTGACTGAAATTGAACCTGGGACCCTTCAGTCCACAGATCAAACCACTGAGCCAAACCAGCTGCGGCCTATTTTATTTATTTTTAAATTTGATTTTATTGTTGATGTCTGCCATTTCCCCCCTTTTCCCCTGTGCACCCAGCTCCCACACCACCCGCCCCAGTCCCTCCCCTGTCTATTGTCTGTGTCCAGGGGCCCTGCGTCTAGGCACAGGAGTTCTTGATGAATTTCTTCCAGCTCTCCCTCCACCTTCACTCCGAGATCTGTCCCTCTGTTCGATGCTTCCATGTCAATGGTTCTGTTTTAGTTGTCAGTTTATTTGGTTCATTAGATTCCACATGAGTGCGATCATGTGACACTTGTCTTTCTCCCACTGACTCACTTCACTCAGCACAATAGCCTCCAGGCCCCTCTAGGCCAGTGATGGCGAACCTTTTGAGCTCGGCGTGTCAGCATTTTGAAAAGCCCTAACTTAACTCTGGTGCCGTGTCACATACAGAAATTTTTTGATATTTGCAACCATAGTAAAACAAAGACTTACATTTTTGATATTTATTTTATATATTTAAATGCCATTTAACAAAGAAAAATCAACCACAAAAATGAGTTCGTGTGTGACCTCTGACAGGTGTGTCATAGGTTCGCCATCACTACTCTTGGCTGTCTCAACAGGTCAGAGTTCCTTCCTTTTTACAGCCATATAGTATTCCATGGTGTGAATGTACCACAGCTTTTTATCCACTCATCTACCGATGGGCACTTAACAAACGCACCCTCAAACCCTTTGCTCCCCGGTCCTCACCCACAGGCCCAGCCTGCCCGGCTCCTGCTTCCCACTGTGGGTCCCTCCCCACCTGCATCACAGGAGACCTGGGCTCGGGATCCGCAGGCAGCCAGCATGGCCGGTGTCTGTGGATCCATGTGGTGCTGGGCACAGCCCCAGGCGTGACATGAGCCGCGCTGTGGCCTGTGTACAAGCTCGGCTCCTGGTAGCCAAGGGCTGAGGGGCCCAGGCGAGGGGCCGCTGGCCTGGGAGGGCTCTGCTGTCCCCGGGCCCTGAGCGACCCCCATCCCTGGACAAGGCAGTGCTGCCAGCTCCACAAAGACAGGAGCCCGGGGTTTGTCCATGGAGCTTCCTCTGGTTCCCGAGTGAGACACCCTCCCCGAGCCACACGCTGCCTTTCTGCTCTCACACACACTGCTCAGACCCCTCTCCCTCTGTCTCTCTGTGTCTCCATTATCTGCCTCTCCCTCTGTCTCCCTGTCTGTTCTCCCCACCCTCACCCCCACCCCTAACGTCTCTCTGCCGGTGCTGAGTGTGAGGGGTGCCCTCCTTGAGGGCAGGATCGCCCTGTGTTGCTCTGGGCCCCACACCCAGCTCGGACTGCACACCCGTGGCCCTCGGACCCAGGCTCAGCCACGTGGCTGCCCAGGAGCACACAGCCCTCTCTGTCAGGAGGCGACATGCCCAGTCCCCTGTGAACTCCCTTTGCTGGGCTCGGGAGCTCCAGGAGGGGGCCGGGCCGGGCCTGGTGGGAAGCAGGCCCCCTTCTCTGAGGGTGAGCGCAGGGCCTTGTCAATGAGCCACGATTGCACCCACCAAGGCCCCAACCCTCAGCCCCTGGCCTGGGCCACCTGACTATTTCCAGTTACCAGCCCAGGTGCACTGAGGGCACCAGGCACCCACGAACAGCAGATCATGGGCAAGGAGGACCATCCCTGCACCCGTGCACGTGTGTTTGTGTGTGTGTGTGTGTGCCCACACCTGCATGACCTTGGCCCTGAACCCGACTGGAAAGGGCAGCTATGCATGTGACTGTGTATGTGAGTGTCTGTGTGCCCACACCTGCATGACCTTGGCCCTGAACCTGGCTGGAAAGGGCAGCTATGCATGTGACTGTGTATGTGAGTGTCTGTGTGCTCACACCTGCATGACCTTGGAACTGAGCCTGGCTGGAAATGGCAGCTATCCTGCCTGGAGGAAGGGGCAGAGGGAGGGGAGGGGAAGGGAACCATCCACAGGCAGCTGCCAGCCCCGGTGGCTCCCGGATGTCTCCCGGATGTCCCGCCCCATAAATACCCCTGCTCAGAGGCAGGAGCCCTGAGACAGGCACACGCACCATGTGGCGCCTGGAGCTGGCTGTCTTAGGCCTCGCCTGCTGCTTGGCAGTAGTGAGCGCAGCAACGGTAAGCGGGAGCCCAGTGGGTGAGGAGGAGCCCCTATCTGCTCCCCAAACCCGGCCTGGGAACTGGGTCAGGCACCTCAGAGGGTAGGTGTGGGGGTGAAGGGGGGCAGGCAGGTGAGGGGCTGGCAGGAAGAGCCCCCAAGAGCCCACACCCAGCAGGCACTTTCCTGGCCCTTCCTCTGCTCCTGCATCTGCGCTCACACTGTGATGCAGGCGCAGCTCAAATACAGGACGCCCACGCACTTGAACGTCAGAAACCAGAATAAGTTCTGGTACAGGCTCTCTCCAGGGCACACAGGGTGCACTGACGCCAAACACAAACAAAACCCCAGGGTCACTGGCGTCCTCAGTGCTGATTTGCGGAGTCCGCCTTGGCCACCAGGGCCCTCAGGGTGTTCCTCTGTTCGGGGATGGCCATGGCCCCGCACAGAAGGGAGCTGGGCCCTGAGCAGGCCAGCAGGTTGCCCATCACAGCCCCCAGCGCCGGAACAGGAGTCTGGACCTTGGTTGAGTTCAACTCAGAGCCCGGGCCCCGGCCCCCAGCCCCTGAAAAGGGGCGACACCCACCTGCTTGCCAGTGGCCAGGGCCTCTCCAGGGGGAGCCAGGAGCCTCGGGGCAGCTACAGGGTCTCCTTCCTCACGGCCCTGCTACGGGGTGAGGTGCGGGGCTTCCACAGGAACCCACAGCTACAGGCTGGTGTAACTAGGGTCCCTACCTAGAAGCTGTCCTGTACCCCTAGAACCTGCTGGGGTTGCCCCACCCCACTGGCCGCCTAGCCTGCGCCCCCTGAACCTGGCCCTCTCCCCAGCTGGGCGTGGTGCACACGGAAGGGGGCTTCGTGGAGGGTGTCAACAAGAAGCTCGGCCTCTTCGGCATCGGCGGCCGCTCTGTGGATGTCTTCCAGGGCATCCCCTTCGCCGCCCCGCCCAAGGCCCTGGAGAACCCCCAGCCGCACCCCGGCTGGCAAGGTGGGAGTTGTGGGGGGGGGGGGCGGTGAAAGGGGCTGCGGGCTGGCCCTGTGCCTGCGGTGGGATATGGAGCCACCATCCTCACGCCAGCCCCTCTGGTCACCCACAGGGACCCTGAAGGCCAAGGACTTCAAGCAGCAATGCCTGCAAATCACTCTCACCCAGTTAAATGCCTGGGGCTCCGAGGACTGCCTCTACCTCAACATCTGGGTCCCCCAGGGCAAGAAGGAAGGTGCATGCCCCTACCCCATGCCTTCCTGGTCCCTGAACCTGCAGAAAGTGCCTAGGCAGCTAGAGGCCCAGACCTGCCCAGCCCCTTGGCTGTGTGTGGGCTCCAGAGCTGAAATTCCCTGAAACAAGCACCCAGAGGGGATGGGGAGGGGCAGCTGGGGTCACTGGGGCTGCTCTCCTGCCTCAGTTTCCCAGAATCTGCCTGTCATGATCTGGATCTTCGGAGGGGCCTTCTTCTTTGGGACCGGCCAAGGGTTCAACTTCTTCAGTGACTATCAGTTCGACGGGGAGGAGATCGCCACACGGGGCAATGTCATTTTGGTCACCTTCAACCACCGTGTTGGGCCACTGGGCTTCCTCAGCACTGGGGACGCCAACCTGCCAGGTGTGTTGGGCGCGTGAGTCCAGGGGTGAGGGAGCTGGCAGGGGCCCTTCAGCACCACTTTTACCAAACAACTCCTGACAGCCTCACAGAGAGACCCAGAATTCTACTGGCAGAGCAGGAAGCTGGGGATGGACAGTGAGACACAGGAGCCCATCGGCAGCTATAGTGAGAGAAGAGGCTGCCAGTCAGCCATGCAGGGACCCAGGGACACCAGGGAGCAGATACCCAGACCCAGGAAGACCAGGGAGCAGGGACAGGGTCCCAGGGAGACCAGAGACCAGGAACAGGGACCCAGGGAGAAACAGAAGATGAGACACTGACGTGGTGACTCAGGGGACACAGAGTCGTAGGACAGACAGACAACAAGAGGGACCGTGTCAGGGAGAGAGTAGAGCAGCCTGGCCCTCCTGGTCCTGGTCCCCTACCTGAGCCCCACACCCCCTCCAGCACCTCATTCAACAGCCTCCTGGGACCTGCCCTGCGCCATCCTGGGGCTTGACAGGGTCTCCACATGGAGGACGCTCTCCCCCCAACCCCAGTCCTGATGGGTTCCCCCATCCGCCCCAGGTAACTATGGCCTTCGGGACCAGCACATGGCCATTGCGTGGGTGAAGAGGAACATTGCGGCCTTCGGGGGGGACCCCGACAACATCACCATCTTTGGGCAATCATCTGGAAGTGTCAGCGTCTCTCTGCAGGTCTAAAGGACAGTGGGAGGGTGGGCCTTTCTCTCAGGGTGTTAGCGGGGAGCTTGGGGGGAGCTGATGGGAGCTAGGAGAGCTAATGGGGGCTGAGGGAACTGATGGGTGTTGGGGGAGCTGATGGAGGCTGGGTGAGCTGATGAAGCTGGGTGAGATGATGG